>NC_092377.1:47251951-47876951 GCF_030028105.1 Mobula birostris
CGTAGCGTAGGTGCTCGGCGAAGTGGTCTCCCAGTCTATATCGGGTCTCACCAACGCACAAGTGGCCATATGGAGGGAACCAGATAGATGAACCCAAGACTCACAGATGAAGTGTTGCCTCACCTGGAAGGACTGTTTGGGGCACCAAATGGTAGAGAGGGAGGAGTACTTGTTCTGCAACACCTGCTCGTATACCTCATCCTTCCACTTCCACGTCCCATTCCCATCTGGATTGGCTGTTGTGTAATTCACCAAATTTAATTAGGGAACTTAAGATAAAGGAACTCTTAGGTAGCCTTGATCATAATATGACAGAATTCAACCTGCAGTTTAAGAGGGAGAAGATAAAGTCAGACGTATCATCATACACCTGAAGCAAAGGGAATTACAGAGGCACGAGACAAATGCTGGCCAAAGTTGACTGGAAGGGGACATGAGCAGGGATGATGGAACAACAGCAATGGCTGAAGTTCTGGGAGCAATTTAGCAAGATCCCAAAGATGAAGTAGTGTTCTAAAGGGAAGATGACACACCGTGGCTGACAAGGGAAGGCAAAGACAGCATAAAAGCAAATGAGAGGGCATATACGTTTGTAATATAGCAACACTTATTGGGAAGTTGGAAGGTTGGGAAGGTTTAAAAACCAACAGAATGCAACTGAAAAACCATAAAGAGAGAAGCGATGAAATATGAAGGTAAGCTAGCAGATAATGTAATAGGGATTAGCAAATGTTTTTTTTCAGATACATAAAGAGTAAAAGAGAGGAGAGAGTGGATGTCGATTTGCTGGAAAACTTCTCTGCACAGCTAGTAATGGGGAACAAAGGAATGGCGCATAAACTTAATCAGTATTTTGTGTCAGTCTTCACTGTAGAAGGCACTAGCAGTATGCCAGAAACTCAAGAGTGTCGGGGCAGAAGTGAATGTAGTTGCTATTGCTAAGAAGGTGCTTGGGAAGCTGAAAGGTCTGAAGGTAGATAAGTCACCTGGAACAGATAGACTACAACCCAGGGTTCTAAAAGAGGTTGCTGAAAAGATTGTGGAGTTATTAGTAATAATCTTTCAAGAATCACTGTATTCTGGAATGGTTTTGGAGGACTGGAAAATTGAGAACTGTCACTCCATTCTTTAAGAAGGAAAGGAGACAGAAGAAAGGAAATTATAGGCAGTTAGCCTGACTTCAGTGGTTGGGAAGATATTAGAGTCTATTATTAAGGATGAACTTGGAAGCACATGGTAAAATAGGCCAAAGTTGGCCTTTACGAGTAAATCTTTCCTTAAAGGGAGATCTTGGCTGACAAATCTTGTTGGAATTCTTTGAGAAAAACAACAGGCAAAACAAAGGAGAGTCGGTAGATGCTGTTTACTTAGATTTCCAGAAGGCCTTTGAGAAGATGCCACACATGGTATAACAGGACAGATACTAGCATAGATAGAGGATTGGTTGACTGGCAGGAGCCAAAGTTTAGGAATAAAGGAGGTCTTTTCTGATTGGTTGCCAGTGACTATTGGTGTTCCGCAGGATTTGGTGTTGGGACCATTTCTTTTCACTTTATATGTCGATGATTTTTGGATGATGGAATTAGTGGCTTTATGGCCAAGTCTGCAGATGATACAAGGACAGGTAGAGGGGCTGGTTTGGTATTGAGGAAGCAAGGAGTCTACAGAAAAACTTGGGACAAGTTGGGAGAATGGGCAAAGAAGTGACAGAATATAGTGTAAGGAAGTGCATGGTCATGCACTTTGGTAGAAGAAATAAAAGCATAAACTATTTTCTAAATGGGGAGAAAATTCAAAAATTAAAGGTGCAAAAGGACTTGTGAGTCCTTGTACAGGATTCCCTAAAGGTTAACTTGCAGGTTAAGCCAGTGGCAAGGAAGGCAAATGCAAAGTTAGCATTCATTTTGAGAGGACTGGAATATAACAGCAAGGATGTATTGCTGAGGCTTTATAGGGTCAGACTGTATTTGGAGCATTATGAGTAGTTTTGGGCCCATTAGCTAAGAAATGGTGTGCTGGCATTGGCAGTGTCCAGAGAAGGTTCATGAGAATGATTCCAGGAATGAAAGGGTTAATGCACGAGGCACATTTGATAGCTCTGGGCCTGTATTCCATCGAGTTTAAAAGAATGTGTGTAGATCTCATTGAAACCATCAAACATTGAAAGGTCTGGATAGAGTGGATGTGGGGATCATGCTTCCTACTTCCTGGGTGAGTCTTGGACCAGAGGGCACAGCCTCTGAATAGAGGAATGTCTATTTAGAACAGATTTTATATGAGGAGGAATTTCTTTAGACAGAGGGTAATGAATCTGTGGAATTCATTGCCACAGACAGCTGTGGAGGGCAAGACGTTGAGTATATTTAAAACAGAGATTGATAGGCTCTTGATTAAGAAAGGGTGTCAAAGTTTTGGGGAGAAGGCAGGAGAATGGGATTGACAGGGAAATGGATCAGCCACAATGGAATGGCAAAGCAGACTCAACAGGCTGAATGGCCTAATTCTGCTCCTATATCCTGGTCTAAAATGCCTAACACTGAAATAGGTGTACAGTGAGTGCAATCTCACTGACTCTCCTGTCAGCCTTGGATCACCAGAACAATAGCAATATCTACGTCAGACTGCCATTTAATGATTGCAGCTCAGCATTCAGCACCATCATACTCTCAGTATTAATTAACAATCTTCAAAACTTGTCCTTCTGTACCTCCCTCTGTGACTGGATCCTTGACTTGCTTGTCGGGAGACCATAGTCAATGCAGATCAAAAGTAGCTTCTCCTTCTTGCTGACAATCAATACTGACACACCTCAAGGATGCATTCTAAGCATACTGTTCTACTCTCTCTACACCCACAACTGTGTGGCTAGGCACAGCTCTTACACTATCTATAAATTTTCTGATGTCTCAACTATTACTGGCAGAATTTCTGATGGTGACAAGGAGGTGCACAGAAGTGAGATAGATCAGCTAGTTGAATGGTGTCAAAACAACAACCTTGCACTCAACATTAGTAAGACCAAGGAACTGATTGTGGTCTTCAGGGAGGGGAAGTCGAGAGAATACACACCAGTCCTCATCGAGAGACCGGCAGTAGAAAGCTTTGAGTTCCTGGTTGTCAACTTCTCTGAAGCTCTATCCCGGGCCCAACATATTGACGCAATTACAAAGGTGGCACAAAAGTGACTATATTTCATTAGGAGTATGAGGAGACTTGGTACTACCAAAGACTGTCGAAATTTCTATGTATGTACTGTGGAGAACATTTTAACTGTTTGCATCATCGTCTGGAATGGAGGGGCCACTGCAAAGGATCAAAAAAGCTACAGACAGTTGCAAACTCAGCCAGCTCCATCATGGGCACTAGCTTCCCCACCATCAAAAACATCTTCAAAAGCCAATGCCTTGAAGAGGTGGCATCCATCATTAAGGACCCCTATCACCCAGGACATGCCGTCTTCTCACTGCTACCATTAAGGAGAAGATACAGGAGCCTGAAGACACACATTCAAAATTTTAGGAACAGCTTTTCCCCCGCCATCAGATTTCTGAATGGACAAAGAACCCATGATCACTACCTCACTACTTTTCTTCTTCTGTTGCTCTCTTTTTGCACTCATTTAATTTTTATGTGCATACAGTTGCAAAAAAAGTTTGTGAACCCTTAGCAATTACCCGGTTTTCTGCATTAATTACTCAAAACTAATTCAAAATTTCAAATGTATCTGCACAGTTAGTTAAACAAAATGTAATTTTGAAAATGCAGAGAACTTTGAACAAGGTTAGTATTATTGTTTGGAAGAATTCTCATAGAGTGATACTCCTTTGTTGCTACCTGGGAGGGAATACATAATTTTGACCCAGTAACAATGAAAGAATGGAATTACAGTACTTTCAAGTCAAAATAGGAACATGAATGTTGTGCTGTTTCCATGCAGATTAACAGGCCATGTCGTTCTGGTTATCGGAGGTGATGGGCTTGAGAGATGCCACCAAAGAAACCTTTAAAAAATGCTTTATGTTACAATAAAGTAGTTAAGTGATGGCACAAATTAAACTTCTAAGTGGTGCAGAGAATATCAATCTGCCTTTTCAGCCATTACCAATTTCTTTCAGCTGTAGCATCTTTAGATTCATTTAATAATTTTTGATTCCTACCCTATCACAGACATTTCTATTGGTCTTTCCATCTCGTTCGGCTGTAACTCAGCGTTCATATTATACATCAACCCACAATTTTAACTCCATCTCCCTCTCCACAGGTGCTTCTTAAACTGCTGAGTTCTTTGAGTATTTTGTGTTTTTAATGCAGTCAGCTTTGTCCTGGATGATAAAAAGGATTTTTGGAGCAACATGGAAAGCACTCATCATATTGCTGATGTATGCCTTGAGTGTCACTATTGCTACAGAATATGCTGTGTATGACATAGCCTTGGAGGAATAAGATATATCATAAAAAGTCTAGTTAATGTCTTGGACTGTAACTAGAAATTGATGCTGACGGTCGGAGATTCAGTGACAGCAAAAGCACTGAATGTCAAGGGAAGGCACTTTAACTGTCATAATAGCTTTTACCACTTCTCCGTGTTATTTGTCATGTAACAATCCACATCTGAATATTATGCAGATTTTCTAAAGAAGGACGCAGAATGCCTCAATATCAGAGGAGTTGCAAACAGATTTGAAAACTAAGCATTCAGTAGAGGATTGTTTAACCAATAGAGGCACAAAACTGTTAACAATTTCTTTTAAATTTAGAGATCCAGAGCAAAACAGGCAGTTCCAGCCTAACAAGCCGCACCGCCAACAACTCACCTATTTAACCCTTGCCTAATCATAGGACAATTTACAATGACAAATTAATCTACTATCAGGTACGTCTCTGGACTGTGACAGGAATTTGCAGCACCCGGAGGAAGTACACGAGGTCACAGAGAAAAAGTACCAACTCCAAATAGATGGCACCGGAAATTAACTCTGAACTTAGATGCCCTGAGCTGTAGTAGCATTGCACTAACGGCTACGCTATTGTGGTGCCCTACATTACTGATTTTGAAAAGCGGACTGAGTGTAGCCTATTTAAGTTTGCTGATGACACTGAGCAGAAAAGCAAATTGTGCAGAGAATGTGAAGAGTCTTCAGAGAGATACAGATAAATTAAGAGATTGGGCAGGGGTCTGACAGATGCAGTACAATATTGGTAAATGCAGGGTCATCCACTTTGGAAGGGAAAAAACAGAAGATCAGATTAAATGGTGAAAGGCTGGAGCATACTGTTACACAGAGGGACCTGGGAGTGCTTGTGCATGAATTCACAAAAGGTTGGTTTGCAGCAGCAACAGGTCAGCAAGAAGGCAAATTAAATGTTGGCCTTCATTGCTAGAGAGGCTAAATTCAAAAGAGGGAAGTTATGCTGCAACTGTACAGAGTACAGTTGAGGCCACACCTGAAGTACTATGTCCCACTCTGGTCACTTTACTTGAGAAAAGATACACTGGTTATGCAGGTGATGCACAGGAGCTCCACCCAAGTTGGTTCTGGAGATGATGGATTGGCCCATGAGGAGAGATTGATTCGCCTGGGAATTTACTCACTGAAATTCAGAAGATTTAGAGAGAATCTTATAGAAACATAAAATTGTGGAAGAATGGGCAAAATTTATGTAGAAAATTTGTTTCCACTGGCAGGTGAGAGTCATAACCTCAAGATGTAGGGGAGTAGATTTAGGATGGAGGTGAGAAGGAACTGCTGTTCCTAGAGAGTAATGAATCTGTGGAGCTCTCTGCCCAAGGAAGCAGTAGAGACGACCTCATTATGTATACTGTACTGACGACGCAGATAGATTTTTACAAAGTAAAGAAATTAAGGGTTACAGAAAAAAAGTTAGGTAAGGTGGAGCTGAGTCATAGGCCAGATCAACCATGATTTTACTGAATGGTGGAACAGGCCTATTCCTGCTACCATTTCTTATGGTCTTGCAGATAAACAACCCTTCATTTGTCAATGTGGAGGGAAAGTTATTTATAAAGCATTTAAATATGGTTAGGGCTAGGGCAATGTCATGAGGAACTCCTACAATGTCACCTTGGGACCAAGATGACTGGCCTCCAGCAACCGCAACCATCTTAGTTTGTGCTGGATATGACTGAATCCCAGCTGCCTAACAAGGGTTACTTGATGCAAACACTAAGTAGATCATAATCAGAACTCAGAATCAGATTTATCATCACTGACATATGACATGAAATTTGCTGCTTTGTGACAGCAGTAGAACAGAGACATAAAATTATTATAGATTACAAATGTAAATAAATCGTGCAAAATAAACAAATCTTGAGGTAATGTTCATGGACTGTTCAGTAATCTAATGGCAGAGAAGACGCTAGTCCTAAATTTTTGAGTTTAAGTCTTGTAAGTTAATGTACTCGCCTCAATCACTTTCTCAGGTCATTCCATAAATTGACCACTCTATGGGTGAAAAAGTTCCTATAAAACCTCCCCCTTCTTATCTAAACCCATGTCCTTTAGTTTGATTCCCTAACCCAGAGTAAAGGACTACAATTCCAAGAAAAGGTTTGTGAACCCTTTGCAATTACTTGGTTTCCTGCATTAATTACTCATAAAATGTAGTCTGACCTTCATCTAAGTCACAATAACACACAAACACAGTCTGCCTAAACTAATAACACACAAAAGAATTGTACTTTTCATGCCTTTATTGAACACATTTTTTAATCATTTATATTCCTGGCTGGAAAAAGTATGTGAACCCTTGTATTTAATAACTGTTAGAACCCCCTTCAGCAGCAATAACCTCCACCAAACGTTTCCTGTAGTTGCTGATCTGATTTACACAAAGGCAAAAAGGAATTTTAGACCATTTTTCCATACGAAACTGTTTCAGTTCATCAATATTTCTGGGATACTACTGCATGAACAGCCCTCTTCAAGTCATACCACAGCATCTCATTTGGGACCCTGACTTGGCTATTCCAAAACACGAATTTTCTTCTTTTTAAACTATTGTTGTTGATCTACTCTTGTGTTTTCAATCATTGTCTTGTTGCATCATCCAACTTCTATTAAGTTTCAGGTGACAAACCACTACCCTGACATTCTCCTGTAAAATGCCTTGATACAATACAGGTGTCCCCCTGCTTTTCGAACGTTCGCTTTACGAAACATCACTGTTACGAAAGACCTACATTAGTATCCTGTTTTCGTTTTCAGAAGGTGTTTTCACTGTTACAAAAAAAAATTCAGTGCGCGATAAAAGGCAGAGCGCGCCCTGAGCAGCCGCTCTTCCTCGGATTGGGAACTGCATTGCTTTAACACGTGCCTGTGAGCAGCCGTTTGCAAGATGAGTTCTATGGTATCGGTAAAGCCTGAAAGAGCTCGTAAGGGTGTTACACTTTTGGTAAAACTAGACATAACTAAGCGTTTTGATCGTGGTGAACGAAGGACAACGTGAGTTTGGCTTGTGGAAGCTGACGAACATGATGTTGAAGATGTTTTGGCATCCCATCACCAAGAACTGACAGATGAAGAGCTGATGCAATTGGAAGAAAAAAGGATAACATTCGAAACCAAATGAGTAATGATAAAGTACGATTTTAATTTTGAAAGGTTACGTCGGTTTAGGAGATATTTGCAGGATGGTTTGAGTCCTTATTAAAGAACTGTGTGATAGAAAAATGCGCAAGGCTCAGCAGTCAAGCAAGCCTTCCACATCAGCCACAGCAGACGACGAACCTCGACCTTCGACATCGAGACCGGCACAGATAGAAGAAGATGAGCTGCCTGCTCTAATGGAAACAGACAACGAGATGACACCCCAGTGTCCCACCACCCCAACCTCCAGGCCCCGGACAGATACCGATTCCCAGAAAATGCAACGGTAGCCGGGACGCGCACAGCACATCTTTAAGAAAAAAGCCGAAATAAACATGCTAATTAATTAGGTGCCGCCTAGCACGTAATCGTCGGCCCAGATCAGTGCCGATGCAATGGGCAATCGCCTCTGACCTGCGCTGACATTTACGTGCCGGGCAGCACCTAATTAATTAGCATGTTTATTTCGGCTTTTTTCTTAAAGATGTGCTGTGTGCCTCCCGGCTACCCCTGTGTGCTTCACGGCAATGTATCAGTCCGCGACCCAGAGGGTGGGGGCCACTGCACCACCCCAACCTGCGACAACTCAGTCTAACACGCCATCATCAGTGTGCTCGATGTCTTCCCAATTCCGGTAAGTGATACTATACTGTACATACATTATTTCTACTTTATATAGGCTGTGTATTTTTATGTGTTACTTGGTAGATTTGGCAGCTTCATAGTTTAAAAGTTACTGGAGAGCGCATTTATGCCAATAGCGCTTGCGTGAGATTTTCTGCTGAGAGCACTTAACGTGAAATTTTCGCTACGGAGATCTGTGCAGGCAATCGTTGTAGAGAAGTATTTCTACTTTATATAGGCTGTGTATTTATCATATCATTCCTGCTTTTACTATATGTTACTGCTATTTTAGGTTTTATGTGTTATTTGGCATGATTTGGTAGGTTATTTTTTGGTCTGCGAACGCTCACAAAATTTTCCCATATAAATAAATGGTAGTTGCTTCTTCACTTTATGACAATTCGGCTTACGAACCATTTCATAGGAACGCTCTATCTTCGGAAGGCGGGGGGAAACCTGTATTTGAATTTATTGTTCCCTCAACGATTCCAAGCTGTCCAGGTCCTAAGGCAGCAAAGCAGCAAAGTTCTGCAAACTCGAGATGTGCGGCAAAGTTTTTTTGGAGAGCAGTAGTTTTCTCCATGGTGTCTTCCCACAAACATCATTCTTGTTCAGTGTTTTCCTTATAGTGGACACAGGAACAGTAGCAAGTTCTAGAGATTTCTGCAGGTTTTTGCTGTTCCCCTTAGGTTCTTTATTCCTTCTTCAACATTGCACGTTGTGCTCTTGGTGTAATCTTTGCAGGATACCCACTCCTAGGGAGAGTAGCAACAGTATCGAATTTCATCTATTTGTAGACAATTTCTCTTTCTGTAGACTGATGAACACTCAGAATTTTTGAAATGCTTTTGTAGTCTTTTCCAACTTCATGCTTCTCTACAATTCTTCTTCTAAGATCCTCTGAAAGTTGTTTTGATCAAAGCACGCAAACAATTTCTTCTTGAGAAGAGCAGGCTGGGTCAGTAAACTGATTTTATGGTTTTTTTTATGGTCAGGGCACTTCTACAACCTACAACTCCAATCTCATCTCATTGACTGGAACACTTGACTCCAAACAGCTTTTGTAGAAGGCATTACCCCAGAGGCTCACATACTTTTTTGAACCTAGACTGTGAATGTTTAAATGGTGTACTTAGTACTGACAAGAAGAAGTACAATTGTTCGTGTGTTATTAGTTTAGGCAGATAGCATTTGTCTATTCTTGTGACTTAGATGAAGATCGGACCATATTTTCTGAGTAATTAATGCAGAAAACCAGGTAATTGCAAAGAGTTCACAAGCTTCTTCTTGCAACAGTATGTGCATTTACCCATCTATGCCCCTCATGAGTTTATATACTCTATAAAGTTCCACTTATTCTCCCACCCTCTGAAGAATAAAGTGCACCTATCTCCATAACTGTCCTTTGTATTTAAACAACATCCTTGTAAATCTTCTCTGCACTCTTGCCAGCTTATGGCACTTGCTATAGGTGACCAAAACTGAACAATATTCCAAATGTGCACCTGTCAACATTTTGTACGACTACAACATAACATTCCAACTTCTACGCCCAGTGCCCTATGTGCCAAAAAGCTTCATCACCTAGTCTACCTACGATGTCACTTTCAAGGAACGATGTACTACACTCTTAGGCCGCTCAGTTCTACAATACTCTGTGTTACCCTAACACTTACTGTGAAAGTCCTATCTCGCACTTACCCAAATTAAACTCAATTTGCTCTTCCTCAGCCCATTTACCCAGTAGATCAAGATCGCCCACTTACCCAGTAGATCAAGATCTCCCAGTAATTCCCGATAACCAACTTCCCTGTCAACAACACACATACTTTAGTATTTCTAGCAATAATAATCATGCTGTGTACCTTCTCCCAAATCATTGACATTGAAGACAAATAGCAATGGGCCCAGCACCAACCCCTGGAGAACACCATTAGTCATGAGCCTCCAATCTGAAAAAAACCTTCGACCGTCCTCTGCTTCTTACCCGCAAACAAATTGTGCATCCAATTAGCTATCTCTGCCTTCAGCCCATGTGATCTAACTTTCCATAGCAGCATATTGTACAGAACTGCATCAAAGACTTCACTGAAGTCTATATAAGCTACGTCTACCACCCTGCCCTCATTGATCTCCTTCAAAGTTCGAAGTAACTTTATTATCAAAATACACGTGTCACCACAAGCGATTCTGCAGATGCTGGAAATCCAGATCAACACACACAAACTGCTGGAAGGACTCAGCAGGTCAGGAAGCCTCCGTGGAAATGAACAAATAGTTAATGTTTCGGGACAAGACCATAAGACATAGCAGCAGAATTAGACTATTCAGCCGATCCAGTATGCTCCACCATTCCACCATGGCTGATCCCGGATCCCACTCAATCCCATACACTTGCCCTTTCACCATAACCTTTGATGCCCTGACCAATCAGGACGCTATCAATTTTCGCTTTAAATATATCCACGATCTTGGCTTCCACAACTGACTGTGGCAGAGCACTCCAAAGTCACACTATTCGCTAACTAAAAAAACTCCTCTGTTCCAAAGGATTGCCCCTCAATTTTGAGGCTGTACCCTCTGGTTCTGGACACCCCCACCATAGGAAACATCCTCTTCACTCCCACTTTATCTAGTTCTTTCAACATTTGGTAGCTTTACACGAGATCCTCCAGCATTCTTCTACATTCCAGAGAGTACAGGCCCAAAGCCGCCAAACGCTTCTCATGTTAACCCTTTCTTTCCCGGAATCATTCTCATTCTCATGAACCTAGTGAAGACCCTTCATCAGGACATATAGCATATGTCACCATATACTACCCCAAGTCTCATTTCCTTGCAGATATTCACAGTAAAGACATACAACAGAATTAATGAAAAACTACAAACAAATAGCCTGATTTATCATTGTGAACTTTAGTTTACTATTCAAATTCTCAGTATTTTAAATATGTATAAACATTTCTTTTTCCATCAATATTATACATTTGGGCCATTTGGAATTATTTCTGATTGTTACATGAACAATGTAGCTTCTCAGAGAATAACAAAGATAAAAGATGCTCAACATATGATTTTCATATGGTTATGGTCCACCCTACATACATGCATGGTACCTTTAATACATTTCAGAAGCTAATGTGTGTCAATATCCATTTCAGGATTTGAGCAATTATTGATTCAATCTAATCTACTGGGGATTTTGTAATATTCATCTGCATTATCTTAGATCAGTCCAAGAGGATCAAG
Source organism: Mobula birostris (assembly GCF_030028105.1). Classification (NCBI taxonomy): domain Eukaryota; kingdom Metazoa; phylum Chordata; class Chondrichthyes; order Myliobatiformes; family Myliobatidae; genus Mobula; species Mobula birostris. The sequence continues at coordinate 47,263,435 of NC_092377.1, forward strand.
GATCCAAAAAAAAAGCCTAGTATTTTCTGTCTCTTCAAATATTGATAAACAAGAATGTTTTCATAAAATACTTTGACAATACAGATTTCATTCTTACATCTGTGTTGCAGTTTTGAAGGATACCATTTCAAATTTCAAACCTGTTCTACAAACATTTTCAAAAGATCAAATAATAGAACCAGCATTTTAAGTTCTACTCTTACCTGGAGAAAAAGGAGTCTGGAATCCACATTAGTGTTTGCCTGGAGGTACTGAACCTACAACCATAGAAATACAAGTTTTAAAATTTACTGTGACAAAGACAGTTAATTTATGAATGAAACAGGAAATGGCTCCTGACACTATTTTACACAATTTTTACATAAAAACTGAAACTTCTACCAAACAATTTAAATTTGAACTGTCTTGTGGACACAGTCCTAATTTTAATGTCCCTCCTTATATCAAAGAAACTTTAGTGGTGTTCTCCAGGGGTTGGTGCTGGGCCCATTACTATTTGTCTTCAATGTCAATAGTCACTGGAACTCACATACTGTAAAAGGGCTAGATGTGATAGCTTGTTATGGGTGTTCAGGAAAGTTTCCTTAATCAGTACAAAGAAGTCCCAACTCAAGACAGTGTGATACTAGATCTCCTATTAAGGAATGAGACAGGGTAGGTGACAGGTTGTGTTGGGGAACACTTTTCTTAAAGTCTACAGTCTATAGAAAGAGTTTAATGAGACTTTCTAAAGATGCACTGCATTCTAATTGGTTGCATCACCAACTGGTATGGAGGGGCCACTGCACAATATCAGAAAAAAGTTGCAGAAAGTTGCCCAGTCAGCTCCATCTTGGGCACTAGCCTCCCCAGCACTGTGGACATCTTCAAAAGATGATGCCTCAAAAAATGTGACATCCATCATTAAGGATCCCATCACCCAGGACATGCCCTCTTCTCATTGCTACAATCAAGGAGGAGGTAAAGAAGCCTGAAGACATACATTGAATGTTTTAGGAACAGTTTCTTCTCCACCATCATCAGATTTCTGAATAGGCAATGAACCCATCTACACAACCTCACTACTTTTTCTCTTTTTTTTTTTGCTCCCTTTTTGAACTACTTATTTAATTTAATATTTTATATCTATTGTAATTTACAGTATTTTTGATTATGTATTGCAAAACAACTTTCATGACATATGTCAGTAATTCTGATGCCAGGCAAAGCAGCGGCAAGGTCATGTACTGTATACCGATTACAGAGGAGTTGTCTGCTATCTTGTGGTAAATTAGGGTCCCAGGGCCAAGCAAGGTGTTCTCTCAAACCCTGTAGGAGGCTAGTGCAGAAATTGCAGGGCCCCTAACAGATACTTAAAATGTCTTTAGCCACAAGTAAGGTTCTGGAGGATTGGAGGACAGCTAATGTTGTTCCATTCTTTAAGAAAGGTTCTCAGAATATGTCAGGAAATTATAAACCAATGAGCCTGATATCACTAGTAGGCAAGTTATTGGAAGGTATTCTAAGGGACCAGATATTTAAATATTTGAATAAACAGGGAATGATTAGGGATAGTCAATATGGCTTTGTAAGAGGTAGGTCATGACTAACCAATCTTATTGAGATTTTCGAGAAAGTTACCAGGCAAGGCTGTGGATGTTGTTTATGTGAACTTTAGCAAGACCCTTGACAAGGTCCCACATGGGAGGCTGGTCATGAAGGTTTAGTTATTTGGCATTCCAGATGAGGTAGTAAACTGGATTAGACATTGGCTTTGTGGGAGAAGCCAGAGTGGTTGTAGATGGTTGCCTCTCTGCAACCGCAGGGATGGGTGCTGGTTCTGTTACTGTTTGTCATCTACATCAATGATCTGGATGATAATGTGGTAAACTGGATGAGCAAATTTGCGGAGGACACCAAGATGAGGGGTATAGTGGACACTGAGAAAGATTATCAAAGCTTGCAGTGGGATCTGAACCAGATGGAAAAATGGCAGATGCAATTTAATGCAAACAAGTGTGAGGTGTTTCACACTGAGAGGACAACCACAGTCAGGCATACATGGTGAGCAGTAGGGCACTGAGGAGTGTGGTAGAGCAGAGGAATCCAGGAATACAGATCCATAATTCTTTGACAGTGAAATCACAGGTAAATAGAGTCATACAAAGTTATTTTGGCATAGGATTTAGTATGTAATATTGAAGTATAATATGTTGGTGAGGACTAATTTGGAGTACTGTGTGCAGTTTTGGTCACCTACCTACAGGAAAGATGTCAATAAGTTTGAAAAAGTGCAGAGAAATTTACAAGGACTTGAGGACCTAAGTTATAAGGAAATGTGGTAAAAGTTAGGACTTTATACCCTAAAGCATAGGAGAATGAAGGGAAATTTGATAGAGATATACAAAATTATGAGGGATACAGACATGGTAAATGTCAGGCTTTTTTCCCCCACTGAGGTTGGGTGAAACTAGAACTAGAAGTCATGGGTTAAGGGTGAAAGATGAAATGTTTAAGGGGAATATGAGGGGGAATTTCTTCACTCAGAGGGTGGTAAGTGTAGAATGAGCTGCAATCAGAAATGGTGGATGGTGGTTTTATTTCAACATTTAAGAGAAATTTGAATAGCTACATGGATGGGAGGGATATAAAGGCCTATGGTCCAGGTACAGGTTGATGAGATTAGGCAGTTTAAAGGTTCAGCATGAACTAGAAGGGGCAAAAGGGCCTGTTTCTGCACTGTAGTGTTCTTTGACTCTAAAACATCAAAGACCCTCTATTTATCTGCGTCCATTAGCACTCTATCGTTTTCTGCAGACGATCTGCTCTTATCTAACTTCCCAAAAGCATTACTTCATATTTGCCAGCATTTCATTCCATCTGACATACAGAACTGCAAAGGCCTTAGCCACATATATCTCACTAGGGTGTTTTAGACTTTTGCATAATACTGTAATAATTTTATACAGGTTTCCCCCACCATCCGAAGGTAGAGCGTACCTATAAAACGGTTCGCAAGCTGGAATGTCATGAAGTGAAGAAGCAATTTCCATTTATTTATATGGGAAAAATTTGTGAGCGTTCGCAGACCCAAAAATTACCTACCAAATCATGCCAAATAACACATAAAACCTAAAGTAACAGTAACGTATAGTAAAAGCAGGAATGATATAAATACACAGCCTATATAAAGTAGAAATACTTCTCTACAATCATTGCCTGCACTGTTCTCTGTAGCGAAAATCTCATGCAAGCGCTCTCGGGGAAAAAAAAACAGCACAAGCGCTCTCCAGTAACCTTTAAGCTATGAAGCTGCCAAATCATACCAAATAATACCTAAAATTACAGTGCCTATATAAAGTAGAAATAATGTATGTACAGTGTAGTATCACTTATGGGAATCGGGAAGGTATCAAGCACACTGATGATGGTGTGTTATGCTGAGTCGTCGGAGGTTGGGGTGCTGCAGTGGCTCCCAACCTCCAGGCAGCGACTGATACCAATCCGCGAAGAATGCAGCGGTAGCTGGGACGCATCCAGCACATCTTTAAGAAAAAAGCCAAAATAAACAAGCTAACTCATTAGGTGCCGCCGGGCACGTAAATGTCGGCCCAGATCGGAGGCGATGCAATCGGCAAACGCCTCTGATCTGGGCTGCCATTTACGTGCCGGGCGGCACCTAATTAATTAGCTTGTTTATTTCCGCTTTTTTCTTAAAGGTGTGCTGGGTATGTCCCAGCTACCGCTGCATTCTCCGCGAATAGGTATCTGTCCGCGGCCCGGGGGTTGGAGTGGTGGGACACCAGGGTATCATCTCATCATCGATCAGGGCAGGCAGGTCATCTTCTTCTATGTCTGCCTGCCTCGATGTCGAAGGTCGAGGTTCGTCGTCTGCTGAAGGCTTGCTTGACTGCTAGCCTCGCGCATTTTTCTATCATACAGTTCTTTGTAAGCACTCAAACCATCTTGCAAATATGCCCTAAACCGACGTACCTTTTAAAAATTAAAGTCATACTTTAACATTGCAGCGAAAATCTCACACAGTTGCATCATGTTTAGTTCCTGGACAACTTCACTTTCGGTCCGTTCGCTACTGCATTCGGTTTCGATTGTTATCCTTTCCTCTTCCAATTGCATCAGCTCTTCATCTATCAGTTCTTGGTCATGGGATGCCAAAACATCTTCAACATCATTTTCGTCAACTTCCACAAGCCAAACTCACTTTGTCCTTACTTCATTCACCATGATTGAAACACTTAATTATGTCTAGTTTTATGCTAAGTGTAACATACTTACGAGCTCTTTTAGGCTTTTCCGATACCTTAGAACTCATCTTGCTAACGGCTGCTCACAGGCACGTGTTTAAGCAATGCTGGCGAGAATGCAGTTCTGAATCCGGGGAGAGCGGCTGTTCGGGGCACGCGCTGCTCTTTCCGTGTGCTGCCTTTTTTCGTAACAGTGAAAACACCCTGTGTTAGTGAAAACAGGGAACTAATGTAGGTCTTTCGTAACAATGAGGTTTCGTAAAGCGAACGTTTGCATATTGTTGTTTGATTGTTTGTGGTTTTTGTATTTCTGTATTTATGCTCTATTCTTGGTTGGTGCAGCTGTAACAAAACTCAATTTCCCTCGGGATCAATAGAGTATGTCTATGTCTATGTCTAAAAGCAGGGGACACCTGTATATTGCACTGGGCAGCTGCCATGAAAAAACTAATTTTATAACACACATGAGTGATCATCAAACTGATTCTGATATAGGTCTCTATTGTGGATTGAGAGTGAGAAGGGGCAGGGACAGGAGAATCATGGTTTGCAAAAGGAGTAGGGGGAAGAGAGGGAATGAGAAGTACCGCAGAGACATTCTGTAATGATCAATAAGCCTATTGTTTGAAATCAGATGATGTTGCATGGTATCTCAGGGCTGGGTGTGTCTACACACATGCCACACCCTGCCCTTAGCATTCTTTCTCTGCCACGTGACCCACACCCCTCCCACAGTGCTCCACCCTTGCCATTCTCAACACCCTTTGCTCCCGCCAGATTTATAAACTCGCTCTCCGCTCCACGTCCCTTCCTAGATAAGGAGCCGAAAACTGTTCACAATTCTCCAAGTAAGGCCTCCCAGCGCTTTATAAAGGTTCAACATGACATTCTTGCTTTTATATTCTAGTCCACTTGAAATGAATACGAACATCACATTTGCCTTCCTCACCACTGACTCAACCTGCCAAATTAACCTTTAGAGAATTCTGCACAAGGACTCCCAAGTCCCTTTGCATCTCAGATTTTTAAAATTTTAATTTGCAGATTGAGTCTTAGAAAATAATCTACCTTTTATTTCTTCTATCAAAGTGCATGACCATACACTTCCCAACACTGTATTCCATTTGCCACTTCTTTGCTCATTCTCCTAACCTGTCTAAGCCTCCTCTACTTCCTCAAAACTACCTGCCCCTACACCTATGTCTGTATCGTCCACAAATTTTGCCACAATGCCATCAATTCTGTCATCCAAGTTAGTGACATGTAAGGGAAAAAGAAGTGGTCCTAACACAGACCCCCTGTGGAACACCACTAATCAACGGCAGCCAACCATAAAAGGCTCCCTTTATTCCCACTCTTTGCCTCCTGCTAATCAGCCACTGCTTTATTCATTTATCCATGCTAGTATCTTTCCTGTAATACCATGGGTTCTTATCTTGTCAAACAGCCTCAGGCGTGGCACCTTGTTGAAGACCTTTTGAAAATCCAAGTACACATCCACCAATTCTCCTTTGTCTATCCTGCTGGTTATTTCTTCAAAGAATTCCAATAGATTTGTCAGGCAAGATTTTCCCTTGAGAAAACCATGCTATGGCCTATTTTATCATGTGCCTTCACCTCCCCCTAGGATTCCATCCTTGGTTTCCAGATGCTTCCCAAGGATGGAATCCAATACAGTGCCTATAAAAAAAAGTATTCACTCCCCCCCCAGAAGTTTTCATGTTTTATTGTTTTACAACAATGAAACACAGTGAATTTAATTTGACATTTTTTCACACTGATCAACTGAGAAAAAGACCCTTTCGAGTCAAAGTTAAAACAGATCTCTACAAAGTGATCTAAATTAAATATAAATATAAAATTTAAAATAAATGATTGCGTAAGTATTGACCTCTTTCAAGTCAGTGTTTAGTAGTTGCACCTTTAGCAGCAAATACAGTCTTGAGTCTGTGTGGATAAGTCACCATCAGCTTTGCACATCTGGACACTGCAATTTTTCCCCACTCTTCATTCTTCTTTACAAAACTGCTCGAGCTCTGTCAGATTGCTGGGGATTGTGAGTGAACAGCCCTTTACAAATCCAGCTACAAACTTGGCCACTCTACAACATTAATTTGTTTTTTGAGCCATTCCCGTGTATCCTTGGCTTTATGCTTGTGGTAATTGTCTTGCTTGAAAACAAATTATCTCCCACAATGCAGTTCTGTTGCAGACTGCATCAGGTTTTCCTCCAGGATTTCCCTGTATTTTGCCACATTCACTTTACCCTCCACCTTCACAAGCCTTCCAGGGCCTGCTGCAGTAAAGCACCCCAACAGCATGATGCAGCCACCACCACGCTTCACAGTAGGGATGGCATGTTATTGATGATGTGTGTTGTTTGGCTTTGCCAAATATAGCATTTAGACTGACGGCCAAAAAGTTCAACTCGGGTTTAATCAGACCTTCCAACCTTTTTCCAGCTGACTTCAAAGTCTCCAACATGCCTTCTGGCAAACTCCATCCAAGATTTCATGCGAGTTTTTTCAACAGTGACTTTCTCTTTGCCACTCCCCCGTAAAACTGCGACTGGTCAAGCACCCAGGCAACAGTTGTTTTTTGTGCAGTTTCTCCCATCTCAGCCACTGAAGCTTGTAACTTCTCCAGAGCTGTCATGGGTCTGTTGGTGGCCTCTCTCAATCGTCCCCCTGCATAGTCACTCAGTTTTTGAGGACAGCCTGCTCTATGCAGATTTACAGCTGTCCAATATTCTTCCCATTTCTTGATGATTGACTTAACTGTACTCCAAGGGGTATTCATTGACTTGGAAATTTCCTTGTATCCATCTCCGGACTTGTGCTTTCCAATAACCTTTTCGCAGAGAAAAGGAGGAGGAGCACCGGGGGATGCGATAAAGTTAGGGGGGTAAATGGAAAGGGGGAACGGTGAAAGAAGGGGGGCATTATCAGAAGTTCAAGAAATTGATGTTCATGTCATCAGGTGGAAGGCTACCCAGACAGAATATAAGGTGTTGCTCCTCCAACCTAAGTGTGGCTTCATCGCGGCAGTAGAGGAGGCCATGGACTGACATGTCGGAATGGAAATGGAAAGTGGAATTAAATGGGTGGCTAGCAGAAGGTCCCGCTTCTTCTGGCAGACAGAGTGTAAGTGTTCACCGAAGCCATCTCCCATCTTTCACTCGGTCTCACCAATACACTGGAGGTCACACTGTGATCACCAGATACAGCTGATGACCCCCAAAAGACTCACAGGTGAAGTGTCACCTCACCCCAAAGGACTGTTTGGGGCCCTGAATGAAAGTGAGGGAGGAGATGTAGCACTTGTTCCGCTTGCAAGGTTAAGTGCCAGGAGGGAGATCAGTGGAGAAGGATGAACGGACAAGGGAGTTGCGGAGAAAGTGAACCCTGTGGAAAGCAGTAAGCGGGGGGGGGGGGGGGGGAGGGGATGGAAAGTTGTACTTGGTGGTGGGATCCTGCTGCAGATGGCGGAAGATACAGAGAATTATGTGTTGGACACGGAGGCTGGTGGGGTGGTGGGTGAAGACAAGAGAACCCTATCCCTGGTGTGGTGGCGGAAGGAAGGGGTGAGGGCAGTTGAGTGTGAAATGGCAAAGATACAGTTGAGGTGAGCATTGATGGTGGAGGAAGGAAAGCCCCTTTCTTTGAAGAAAGAGAACACCTCCTTAGTTCTCGAATGAAGCACCTCATTCTGAGAGCAGATGCAGCAGAAACAGAGGAATTGAGAGAAAGGGATGGCGTTTTCCTCCCCTCCTTTACCATTCCCATTTCCCTCTCTCACCTTATCACCTCCCTCTGGTGGTCCTCCACCTTTTCTTTCTTCCATGGCCTTCTGTCCTCTCCTACCAGGTTCTCCCTTCTCCAGCCCTATATCTTTCACCAATCAACTTCCCAGTTCTTTGCTTCACCCCTCCCCCTGTCAGTCTCACCTATCACCTTCTGTTTCTGCCTCCCTCCCCCACCTTCTAAATCTGACTCATCTTTTTTTCTCCAATCTTGACGAAGGGTCTGAGCCCGAAACGTCAACCATACTCTTTTCCATAAGTGTTGCCTGGTCTCCTGAGCTCATCCAGCATTTTAGGCCATAAGACCATAAGATATAAAAACAGAATCAGACCATTTGGCCCATCAAGTCTGCTCCGCCATTCAATCATGGTTGATCCTTTTATCCCCTCCTCAGCCCCACTTTTGTATGTGTTGCTGTAGAGATCTGTTTTCACTTTGATGCGAAAGTCTTTTTTTCTGTTGATCAGTGTCATTAAATCTACTGTGACTCAATGTTGTAAAACAATAAAACATGCAAACTTCCAACAGGGTGAACACTTCTTATAGGCACTGTATAACCCAGCAACTGCTTGCAGCTTGAATGCTAATGTAACTGCATGATGGGATAAAGGTGAGCAATTACTGGAAAAAAAGGTTAAATTTGCAACTGAGCTGCATATCGGTTTACTATTTTGTCTCTTCCAACAAAAATATTCCAGGAAAGCAGAGGCCAAGTTATTAAAACAGGATAAAAGTACAGGACTCCTCAGGTTACAAATGATGGAATTTATGGAAATCTAACTTTACAAACTCCTCCATATATTTTTCGAATAATTTTTCAAGCTACCAATAACAATAATAGATTTCACGGTATTCATTAGTAACTGGATACAGTACATATTCCATTAGTTTAATTATGGGTAGTGTTCAAGTGATTATTGAGTGAAATGAAAAAGGTATAGCAAGTCACAAACATGAGAAATCTGCAGATGCTGGAAATCCAAGCAACACACACAAATACTGGAGGAGGAACTTAGCAGACCAGGCAGTTAATGGATGCTGTAAATAGTCATAGTCATACTTTATTGATCCCGGGGGAAATTGGTTTTCATTACAGTTGCACCATAAATAATAAATAGTAATAAAACCATAAATAGTTAAATAGTAATATGTAAATTATGCCAGGAAATAAGTCCAGGACCAGCCCATTGGCTCAGGATGTCTGACCCTCCAAGGGAGGAGCTGTAAAGTTTGATGACCACAGGCAGGGATGACGTCCTATGACACTGTGTGCTGCATCTCAGTGGAATGAGTCTCTGGCTGAATGTACTCCTGTGCCCACCCAGTACATTATGTAGTGGATGGGAGACATTGTCCAAGATGGCATGCAACTTGGACAGCATCCTCTTCTCAGACACCACCGTCAGAGAGTCCAGTTCCATCCCCACATCATCACTGGCCTTATGAATGAGTCTGTTGATTCTGTTGGTGTCTGCCACCCTCAGCCTGCTGCCCCAGCACACAACAGCAAACACGATAGCACTGGCCACCACAGACTCGTAGAACATCCTCAGCATCGTCCGGCAGATGTTAAAGGACCTCAGTCTCCTCAGGAAATAGAGACGGCTCTGACCCTTTTTGTAGACAGCCTCAGTGTTCTTTGACCAGTCCAGTTTATTGTCAACTCATATCCCTAGGTATTTGTAATCCTCCACCATGTCCACACTGACCCCTTAGATGGAAACAGGGGTCACCGGTACCTTAGCTCTCCTCAGGTCTACCACTAGCTCCTTAGTCTTTTTCACATTAAGCTGCAGATAATTCTGCTCACACCATGTGACAAAGTTTCCTACCGTAGCTCTGTACTCAGCCTCATCTCCCTTGCTGATGCATCCAACTATGGCAGAGTCATCCGAAAACTTCTGAAGATGACAAGACTCTGTGCAGTAGTTGAAGTCCGAGGTGTAAATGGTGAAGAGAAAGGGAGACAAGACAGTCCCCTGTGGAGCCCCAGTGCTGCTGATCACTCTGTCGGGGATACAGTGTTGCAAGCACACATACTGTGGTCTGCCAGTCAGGTAATCAAGAATCCATGAAACCAGGGAAGCATCCACCTGCATCACTGTCAGCTTCGCCCCCAGCAGAGCAGGGTGGATTGTGTTGAAACAGTCGAAGTTTTCAGCCAGTAGCCAACCAGTCTACTAACTGACGCACCGTTGGGTGTTGAAGGAAATCAGGGCACCTGAAGGAAACCACGTGTTTGTGTGGTGCAGGGAGAACTTGCAAATTCCACACAGACTGCACCTAAAGAAAGGATCACATCCAGGTTACAGGAGCTGTGCAAGACCAACTCCAACTACTATACCACAGTGCAGCCCGATTAGATTAGATTATGAGGACACTCAGTCCTCATTTATTGTCATTTAGAAATGCATGCATGCATTAACAAATGATACAACGCTCCTCCAGAGTGATATGACAAAAAAAAGCACAAACCAAAGACTAACACTGACAAGACCACATAGTTATAACATATAGTTACAGCAGTGCAAAGCAATACCATAATTTGATAAAGAGCAGACCATGGGAACAGTAAAAAAAAAGTCTCAAAGTTCCGATCGACTCCCGATAGTCCCCGATAGCAGGTGGCAGAAGGGAGAAACTCTCTCTGCCATAAACCTCCGGGCATTGACAACTGTCGATGCATTGGAAGCACCCAACAGCAGCCAACTCTGAGTCCGTCCAAAAACTTCGAGCCTCCGACCAGCCTTTCGACACTGAGCACTACCTCTGCCGAGCGCTTCAACCCTGTCCCGGCCGCCGAGCAATAAGCAAAGCCGAGGATTCGGGGCCTCCCCCTCTGGAGATTCAGGATCACACAGTAACAGCGGCAGTGAAAAGGGCATTTCAGAAGTTTCTCCAGATGTTCCTCCGTTCTCTCACGACTGCCTCCATCAAATCAGAATTGTGCACGGCACCCTACTTGACAGAGTACAGATATAATTCACCTGAGTGGCTGCGTAAGCTGCATCGCGCCGCCATCTTCTCCTCCTCCTAAAATTCCCTTATTAAAAGAAGTGATCAGAACTTGGCTTGCTAGGTCAACAGTCCAAAATGGTGAATTATTTTTAAGTAACGTAATCACGCTAACAAACCCTGAAGAATTCTTTATAAACAACTTTTTTTCTTTCCCTTTTCCCCTCCCAAGAATTTTTAACTTCAATTGGGGAAGTGCTACCAAACAGAGACGCAAAATACTGCAGTGTCGGAATAAGAAGCAACTCAGTCTGCTGGAGGAACTCAGCATGTTTTACAGCATTTGCAGAGTGGAAAATGAATTGATGATGCAAGTTTTTATACTGAAACATCAATACTTTTCCTCTGATATCACACATCCTCCAAGAATGTTGTTCAACTGCTGAGTTCCCCCAGCAGATAGCTTGAGATGGTATTAAGTTGGATTTGCCAGCAACACTAGTTTTGCTAAGTTTTATATTGCAATAAATGCCCTACCTCCGAAAAATGTTTGCCCGTGTGAAATTGATGCAGGATGCTAATCTTCCTCTAAAAATAAGAGAGTCTAGACAAGGCAAATCAAGAATCTCCATAACTACTACAACTTCCTAAAAGAATTTATAAATGAGGTGATCAACTAGTGTCGCCTGATGACTTGGAGGAACTGTAGTTAAAGTCTTTAAGTAAGAACTCAACTCCCATTGGTGTCTATCAAGCCCTCAAGATCCAGCCAATTTTGGCCTGTTCAAGAAGGGTCATCATGGACCTTGACTATTCTTCCATTGGCATTATCTGCAATTTCAAAAAAATCACTTTTTAAAGCACCAATGGCTTGTAAGATTTTTGACTTTCCATAAATACTCCAAGCTATGCAACAGGTGTTCCCAACCTTTGTTATGCCATGGACCAATGCCATTAGGCAAGGGGTCCATGCACCCCAGGTTGGGAACCCCTGGTTTGGAGGGTCTCGATACAGAACACTGACCATCTCTTTGCCTTCAGCAGCTTTTGTTTTGTCCTAGGTTTTACTCCTGTTCGAGACAAACATACATGCAAGAACTAGACAGATTCTCAGATAAAGCTGTGGCTGAGTGATTTTGAGAATGGACAAGGAGGAATTATGCCGTTCTCCTGACTAGGGTGAGTGTAAACTTCTTGCCTTAAGATTAATCTAAATAGCTAGTTTTCTGAACAAAAATATTCAACATTTACGTACTTTTTCTGAATGATATGGAGTTTTGCCTTACTAGTTTAATGGCTAGATTTCAGGGGCAGATAACTGGCAAGATTTTTTCTGTCTTTTACTTAGTTAATATAATTTTGTACGATGGCCATGCCTACGGCAGGCACTTTGGCCCACTGAGTGCTGACTGTGACCTCACAAGTCCTTTACTGGTAGAATATAATTTTGGCAAACTAGGCCATGCTGGCAAAGCATAAATTTTAAAACATTCAACAACCAAAGTTTTTAAAAAAATTTAAAGACCACAGGTTTATAAGTCACCAATAAAGTATACATGAGTTTTTCCTAATGTTCCTTTTCAACTTTATTGACAAATTACAGCTAAAAAAGTTTTCTTAGCTGCTGATTGCCTAAGAAATACAAAAAAAAACTATTTGGCTGACAGATTTTCTTTTCATATATAAAATGCAAGATTTCCAATTATAGCAGTCACTATTTGCAGTAACTAAATCTTTTCTTAAGTATAAACTGGTTTCAGTAGAAGTGACATTTTCTCCTAATCCCATAAGCAACTGTTCAAAGAAAATACTGAACCTTCTCAATTTACAAAATTATGCATTGATATTTCTCCAAGTACTAAACTGCAGTCTCCAATTGGGTGAAAATAAATTAGACTTCTTAGCCAATTACCTCCCTCCTACAGAGACTAAACAGTGAAGTTTTTACATTCTCACATCTACAAAACAGTGAGAGTTTATATCCAGAACAATCATTTTTTTCAAAGAAATAAACTATCAATTGACTACAAGGTGACTACAAGGTGCTGTTACAGCAATCTTTTCAGAACTAGCTGTACTATTTAGCAAAAGATTTCTTCCCACAATTAAGATATGGGTTATAAGTCTATATTCTGAAACAATTTAGATCAGTTTGTTATATTCTAAATGTTATATTCTATCATGAATTTAGAATATAACATTTTCAAAATGTATCAAAAATATCTCCTGAACATCACAGAAAGGAACAAAATTTAGACACAATCTACCTTATAGTAATTATTGCTTCAAGCTTTTCCAACATTCCAGCACATTATACATTAATCTGCAGCACTATACAATCCATTCTACTCGGGACAGTTCAATTTCTGCTCAGTAATGTTGACTGACTAAACCCTGCTTTATAATGATCATATAGCTGCTACAATGAGAAACCTTATAAAGTTTTCTGAAATATTCCACTAAAGCCAACTTTGTTTTGGTTATGTTCAATGTAAGGGAACCTAGCATCAGACTAGACCTCGACCAATTTGAAATATCCAGAACAATCACTTTTCGAGTGAAGATGGCATTGCTAACAAATCTGTAAAGGTCTTTTTGCTTTTACCCCAACACAGCTCAATAATGTCACGAATATGGAGGATTTATTCAACTACACTTACTGCTGTATCAATAACGTTTCCCTTTTTCACACATCAAAATATCCTCTAGCTTCCAAATAAAGAGAACATTCGTGTTTAATGAACGTCAGCTGTACCCACTGGCCTAGACCCATGATCAGCTGGACTGAGACTGCCAAACTCATTTCACATCGAACTCAAACCCTGCTGACCCAGGAGACTGTGCGCTCATTAGTCTGGCCTGCCTTTGAAATGAGTACAGGGTGAAATCTTCCTGTCTCAATTACTGCATAAACTAACTCCGGGAAACAATTGCTTTGTTCAATATATAATCACCAGTATTTTAATACCACTGTACATCCACTCATAACAGGACTCTCCATGTGGGGACTCTGAGAAGATTATTACCAATTGCAAATAACACGATAAAATCCATGCACTTTAGACTTTCTCCAGCCAACAAAAAAAAAGTGTATAATAACCATTAGTACTTGCAATTGCTCATGCATCCAGTAAATACAAATGGCTATAATACACAAGAGGTTCACCAAGGGATAGAGAAAGCAGAACAGTGAATCAAGGGAATTGTTTATTGTAATCTCCCGGGTTTACTGTCAACCCGTTCACGATTTTGTTTATCTTCAATTGCAAGGAACTTACTTAGAAAGCAACACAGCTTGAAAAATTGACAAAACCCAACCAGTGACTACTTTTGATACTTTCTCTCCAACAGCTTGATGCTGCTTTTATATATGACCATCTGCAATATTTGTAGAAAGACCAAAAACTCTCTGGTCCTAGACTCACCCACTACAGGTGTCCCCCGCTTTTCGAACGTTAGCTTTATGAAACCTCACTGTTACGAAAGACCTACATTAGTTACCTGTTTTTGCTAGCAGAAGGTGTTTTCACTGTTAAGAAGAAAGGCAGCACGCGGGGAAAAGCAGCATGCGCCCCGAGCAGCTGCTCTCCCCCGGATTCGGAACTGCATTCTCGCCAGCATTGCTTAAACACATGCCTATGAGCAGCCGTTTGCAAGATGAGTTCTAAGGTATCAGAAAAGCCTAAAAGGGCTCGTAAGGGTGTTACACTTACCGTAAAACTAGACATAATTAAACGTTTTGACCGTGGTGAACGAAGCAAGGACAAAGTGAGTTTGGCTTTTGGAAGTTGACGAAGATGATATTGAAGAGGTTTTGGCATCCCATGACCAAGAACTGATAGATGAAGAGCTGATGCAATTGGAAGAGGAAAGGATAACAATCGAAACCGAATTCAGTAGCGAAAGAGAAGTCGTCCAGGAACTGAACGTGAAGCAACTATGTGAGAGTTTCACTGCAATGATAAAAGTACGACTTTAATTTTGAAAGGGTACGTAGGTTTAGGGTATATTTGCAAGATGGTTTGAGTGCTTACAAAGAACTGTATGATAGAAATATGCGCGAAGCTCAGCAGTCAAGCAAGCCTTCCACATCAGCCACAGCAGACGACGAACCTTGACCTTTGACATCAAGGCAGGCAGGCATAGAAGATGACCTGCCTGCCCTAATGGAAACAGACGACAATGAGATGACACCTTCGTGTCCCATCACCCCAACCCCCAGGCCGCAGACAGATACCGATTCGCGGGGAATGCAGCGGTAGCTGGGAGGCACACAGCACATCTTTAAGAAAAAAGCCGAAATAAACATGCGAATTAATTAGGTGCCGCCTGGCACGTAAATGTCGGCCCAGATCAGGGGTGATTGCCAATTGCGTCGCCTCTGATCTGGGCCCCCAATTATGTGCTGTGTGCCTCCCGGCTACCGCTGTACCCCTGCATGCTCCACGGATCGGTATCGGCCAGCGGCCCGGAGGGTGGGGGCCACTGCACCACCCAAACTCCAACACCATCATCAGTGTGCTCTGCGTTGTCTTCCCAATTCCCGTAAGTTATACTACACTGTACATACATTATTTCTACTTTATTTAGGCTGTGTATTTTTAAGTGTTATTTGGTATGATTTAGCAGTTTCATAGCTTAAAGGTTACTGGAGAGAGTGTTCTTGCCAACAGCGCTTGTGTGAGATTTTCTGCTGAGAGCGCTTGCATGAGATTTTCGCTCTGAAGAACAGGGCCAGCAATGATTGTGGAAAAGTATTTCTACTTTATATAGGCTGTGTATTTATCATATCATTCCTGCTTTTACTATATGTTACTGTCATTTTAGGGTTTATGTGTTATTTGGCATGATTTGGTAGGTTATTTTTGGGTCTGCGAACGCTCACAAAATTTTCCCATATAAATAAATGGTAATTGCTTCTTCGCTTTACGACATTCCGCCTTACGAACTGTTTCATAGGAACGCTCTACCTTCGGATGGCAGGGAAAACCTGTATAGGAAATATGCCCTCCGCACCCACTCTAATTTGGCATTTCAATATTTGATGTGTTTTTAAATGAAATTCCCCCTCATTCTTCTACCTGCAAGTACAGGCCAAGACCCATCAAACAAACCTCATACATTAACCTTTTCATTCCCAGGATCATTCTCGTGAATCTCCTCTGGACCCTCTCTGATGTCAGCACATCTTTTCTTAAATAAGAGGCCCAAAGCTGATCACAATACTCTGTGCAGTCTGACCAACTCCTGATAAAACCTCAACATTACACCCTTGCTTTTATATTCTAGTCCTCTCAAAACGAATGCTAACATTATATTTACCTTCCTTACAACTAACTCAACCTGCAAGTTAACCTTTAGGGAATCCTGCACTAGGACTCCTAAGTCCTTTTGCATCACTGATTTTTGAATTTTCTCCACATTTAGAAAATAGACAATGCCTTTATTCCTTTTCCCAAAGTGAATGACCATACAGTTCCCTACACGATATTGCATCTGCCACTCTGTCCATTCCCCCAATCTGTCCAAGTCCTTCTACAGACTCCCTGGTTCGTCAACAATACCTGACTCTCTACTTATCATCATCTCAGCTGCAAACCTGGTGACAATGCAATCAATTCCATCATCCAAATCACTGGCATATAACATGAAATGCAGTCCAAATACCGACCCCTGCTGAACACCACTTTTTGGCAGCCAACCAGACCAGACCCCTTTACTCCGACGCTGCCTCCTGTCAGTCAACCAATGTTCGACCACGCTAATATCTTTCCTATAATACTCTTATTTTGATAAGCAGCCTCACGTGCACCACCTTGTCGAAGGCCTTCCGAAAATCCATGTAAACAACATCCACTGACTCTCCTTTGTCTATCCTGCTTCTTATTTCCTCAAAGAAACCATGCTGACTTTGGCCTTCTTGATCATATGCCTCCAAGTAGCCTGAAACCTCATTCTAAATAATGGATTCCAACATCTTCCCAACCATTGAAGTCAAACTAATACTTGCCTATAACAGTAATTTCCTTTCTTCTGCTTCCATCCCTACTTCAAAGTGGAGTGACGTTTGAAATTCTTCTGTCCTCCAGAACCATTCCAGAATCTAGTGATTCTTGAAAAATCATTATAAATAACACCACAATCTTTTCAGCAACCTCTTTCAAAACTCTGGGTTGTAGTCCATCTGTTCCAGATGACTTACCTATCTTCAGACTTTTCATCTTCCCAAGCACCTTCTCCTTAGTAATACCATCTACACTTACCTCTGCCCCCGTACACTCTTGAATTTTTGGCATACTGCTTGTGCCTTTCAGTCAAAACTGATGCAAAAATACTTATTAAGTTCATCTGCCATTTCTTTGTCCCTCAATACTGCCTCTTCAGCAGCATTTTGCAGTGGTCCAATATCTACTCTCACCTCACTTTTACTTTTGATATATCTGGAAAAAAACCTAGTTTACCTTCATATTTCATCTTTTTTCTCCTTACAGATATTTTAGCTGCCTTCTGTTTGTTTTTAAAAGTTTCCCAATCTTCTAACTTCCCACTAATTTTTGCTATATTATATGCCCTCCCCTTTGATTTTATGCTTTCTCTCACTTCCCTTGTCAGCCGCAGTTGACTCATCCTTTCTCAAGAATATTTCTTCAACTTCAGTATGTTTCTATCCTGCAACTTCTGAAATGCACCCAGAAACTCTAGCTATTGCTAGTGTTCCCTGCTAGTATTCCCTTCCAATCAACTTTGACAAGCTCCTCTCTCGTGCCTCTATAATTCACTTTACTCCACCGTAATGGTGACGCGTCTGACTTTAGCCTCTCCCTTTCTCGCTGCAGGGTTGATCATATTATGATCACTGCCTCCGAAGGATTCCTTTAGTTTAGGCTCCCTCATAAAATCTAGGGACACAACACCCAATCCAAAATTGCCTTTCCCTTCACAGGCTCAAACACAAGCTGCTCTAAAAAGCCATCTGGTAGGCATTCTACAAATTCCAACTCTTGGGATCCAGCACCAATCTGATTTTCCCAATCTACCTGCACAATTGAAATCCCTCATCACTATTGTAACATTGCTCTTTTTACATGTAATTTCTATCTTCCATTGTAATTTGTAGCCCACATCCTGACTACTGTTCAGAAGCCTGTCAGGGTCTTATTATTCCTGCAGTTTCGTAACTCTACCCAATTCTACACCTTCCAAAACTATGTAACTTCTTTCTATAGATTTGATTTCATTTTTCAAAAAGGTTCTTATTTCTCTAAAAGAGTCCAGTTTGGTTTGCTATAATCATTCCCTATAGTAATGTATTGTTCAAAATTGATTACAATGTATTTTTACACCCTTCTAACTCAAAAACGAAATTAAGAGATATGGAAAAACAGCAGGAATAAAGACACATGGCCAGCTATGATTTAAATGGAAGAACTGACAATGTCAAGTCACATTAGTTATGTTTTAAATGCCCCATGTAGGATGTTCAAATCATTTTACATCTATTTTAATATCGCAAATGTAGGAAATACGTGTGCAACAAGCTCCTGCAAACAAAATGATCACAGCCTGAAGATATTTTTCAATGTTGGATAGGGGATAAATAATGACCAGGAAATATCTTTCTTCAAAAGAATTCTATGCAAGTGTACTTTTACACACACCTGGGAAAACAAAGCGTCAAAAGGCTGCTGATGTTGCACAGTACTTCTTATGCTAGGCTGGAGTTTGGGAGCCAACTCTGGGGTGAGATGTCAAGAACGAGAGAGCCAAGCACTGTGCCACAGCTGACATCGTTTGTTGAGGTTCCCCGGGGAGACAGTGTTAACGAGCTAATTAAGAAATTCGAGGGTAGAGAGGATCAATCAGGGGATCCAATTCGAGTGAGGAGGGTTAGCTATACAGATTCTCGTCCCCGGCCCAAATTCCAGCCAACCCCTCCCCACCACCGCAGCGACGCGTTACTCTGTTCCACTCGCCTGGTGCCAGGCCGGCCCCCACCTTACCTGGTGCCGCCCACGTTCAGCTGGATGATCTCGCCAGCCGCTGCCGCCGCGAAGTTGCTACAGTTCCCTGCCATTCTTGCCGCACACCACTCAGCTGAGCCCAGCCTCGGTCAACGTAGCTGCGGCTCTACATCACGATCTTCCCGCAGGCATCTCACAGAGGCCCAGGCCCAGATGCAGGCGTTCGGCCGCCTCCCCACGCCCGCCCGTTTGCCGGGCGCAGTCACGTCACAGCGCCCCAGCCGCTCGAGCAGACACACTACACCTCCCTCGACCGCTCTCTACGTCCACCAGCCCTCGCTTCACTTCCCATTTGAAACTTAAGCAGACATCTGTATTTTCACAAGCACAAGAAGATGCTCTATATTTCTGTATGTGTTGCTCTGTATTTTCATGACCATCTTTTTAATCCCAGTCTATATTATTTATATGGGACTTTTTTCTCCTGATTGAAAACATACCAACATTTATGTTTGTAAGGTAATGGAGAGTAAAATTGCTGTGTAATAACTTGACATCATCGCGATATTGCAGCGTGAAAGTAATTGTAAATATGTTTTACCAGATCCTGACAACCGTTGAGCAATGACTTTCAATTCAGTAAGAGAGTCAAATTCTGACATTGTCCTGATAGCGTGACAGTAATTGTAAATATATCAGGTATAGCTTTTAAGGTTTTGCCAGACACTACTGAATATGGGGGGGGGGGGCGTAAATTGCTATGTAATAGTAAAACGAAAGAACTAATTACAGTACTGATTTCATGAAGGGAAAGGAGGGCAATTATCCCTGGGGGATCAGCAGTGATCAGTCAGCAGTTTTAAATTCCTGGGCATTAACATATCAGATGACCCGTCCTGGACCCAGCCCATAGATGCAATCACGAGGAAGGTGCATCAGTTTAACTTTTTTCGGAGATTAGGAAGGTTTGGCATGTTACTGAACACAAACCAATTTATACTGGCGCACTGTTAAAATTATCCTGGTTGGTTGCATGGGCTGTGCTGGCAATTCTAAAGAACAGGAAAATAAGCCGCAGTGAATTGTGGACTCAGCCCAACACATCACAGAACATCTCTCCCCACCATGGGAAGTTCCTACGTGAGAGGCTATCACCAAAGATTGCCACCATCCGGGCATGCCATCTTCTTGCGGCTGCCATTAGGCAGTAGGTACAATAACCTGAAATCCCACACTACCAGGTTCAAGGACAGGTGCTTCCCTTCCACCATTCGGGTTTTGAACCAGCCTACACAATCGCAACTGCAATCGCTAACTCGCTATAGCAATCATGACCACCTTGCACTACAATGGATTTTCTTGTGTTCTAATTGTGTTCTTTCTTGTTAAAATTGTTTTTAATTTATGCTTTTTGTCTAGTGACTGGTGCATATCTGATGCTATCTGCCTATGATAATGCTGCAAGTAAGTTTTTCATTGCGGTGTGTACGTGTACTTGGACAGGTGGCAATACATCTGACTTTGACACTGTCCTGATACTGTACTGTGAATGTAATTTTAAACATCGCAGTCATAACTTTTAATATGTTATTGTACCAAACACGAGCATCTTTTGATCATTGACTTTCAATAAATAATGTCTGACATTTTCCTATTACCACTGTGTGAATGTAATTGTAAATATATCAGGTATAATTTCAGTACTTTGTTGCACCAGAGGCAACCATCTGTTGAATATCGACTTACAATAAAGTAGACTTCATTGGTAAATGTACCATTTTCATATAAAATCTCACAACAGTGTGGAAGGACCTCACCGGCTAATACTGCTCACCCATCCATCAGCACCCTGTACCCCATCTGTGAAAGAGCTGATGGTTCCCAAATTGGCCTCCGTTGAACCTCACATAGCCAGAGTGGAATCAAGTCATCCTTTTTCCTCAGTTACTACCTAGGAAGTAAAAGAAAGACTATTCTTAGTATGCAGAACACTGAAGAGTTCACAGATAAGGAGTTCAGAAAGTGGCCAGCTTAGGAAGTTACAAGGCAGTGATCAAGTGCAAATATGTGTTCTGAAAAGAGAATGATGAAAAAGTTTAAAAATAAATTTATTATCCAAGTACATATATGTAACCATGTACGTAACCATATACTACCTTGTGATTCATCTTCTTGCATGCAATTACAGAAAAAAAAGAAATAAACAAGGACTGACAAACAGTCAAGCAGATATAGTAGTGAGATATATAAATATAAGCTATATCAGCCATCTGCCCTTTATCTAGAATGACTGGAAATGTTTCTCAGGGTAAAATTATCATTGAGGTAACTGAAGAGGACACAGAACAGAGCAAAGGGGGATATGCAAAAAGAGGAAGATTAGATGGTGGTTTGGCTGGAGACATTACTATTAGAACTTATGAACTGAGGGAACATATGAACTAATTGAGCCTGCTCCACTGTTTAAAAAGATCATACTTGATGTTTCACAATCACAACTGCCTGCAAAAGCTGTTGAGGTCCACTAGAGCCATAAGTTACAGACAAAGGTCACATACAAAGATGTTGCAGAGATCTAATGGGACATTTTAATCCAGTGGTGTCAAATGTTTCTAGAATTGCAAGTTTAGCACATCAATTAAGATCAAGTCAGCAAATATGAGATCCGTCACAAAGATACAATTTCCAAATCTTCATAAATTGAATATTGTGGAATGTTTAATGTGTGATGAATAGCAAATGAAAGAATTCAGTTGAGACTGTTTGATATACCAGATAATAGTAAAGGAAGTGGATAGTAAAGACACCAGTACTGATTAAACGTATGAGATTAAACATACGAGGCAAATTTATTCAGGACATGGTTCTGCAATACAAGCAGAGAACAAATCCCTACAGAAATTGCAATGGTGGCCAAGAGTATGAAGTTAGCAAGTGGGTTCAGGAAGGTCATATGTTTGTTTTTCTATGGGTTAGGTTGGCACAATGGCACAGATAGTAGAGCTGATCCCTCACAGCTGTAGGAGTGTGGGCTTGGTTTCCTGCTACATCTCAAAACTGTTAGGGCTGGAAGGTAAATTGGCCACTATAATTTGCCTTAGTGTAGGTGGGTGGCAGAATCAAGGGGAGATGATGGGAATGTGGGGAAGACAAATTAGAAGGGAAATGAGTGGAGAATGGGTTTGCTTCTTGTGCCAGCATAGACACAATGGGCAGAACAGCATCTTTCTAGGTCACAGAAATATGGGCAAACAAATGAAGGTGTTGCATTCTGATGATAGTGATGAAGCAAAGCGTATGTTGTCAATTTCTGAAGCTCTCATGAAGGCTGCTAAAAGTTTTAGGAAAAGGCCCAAAATGAAAAGTAACATGCTAACCAGAGAATTAGGCCAGCAGGAGATGTCCCAAAGTGAATAATAGTCCATTACAACAACTGAAGGTAAAACTTAGCGAGTGACTTGGCATTTTATTTTTCAGGGCAATGGGAATCTTTCCAATCCTTTATAGCAAGAGATTCAAAGTCTATAATCTGTTCCTACAGTATAACACAGCCAGTTCACTGGAGTTCTGAGACAACTATTCCTCAAATCCACAGGCAATGAGTTGAAAGGCATTGATTGGAAGCAGTAGCAAAGCGATTCAATTTTTGGCACAAGTAATTTGACACAAAGGATGGAACTGCATAAGTTCTGAAGAGGAGCTCTGTGCCTACAAATAATACTATTGATAATATAATTTCTGAAACAACCATATATGGAGCTGAGTGTGTTACGGTGGGCTTATATCCAAACGTAGAGGCAAATCAAAACACTGAAGAATCTGTGAAGGCTGTTGTAGTTGCTATGAATTTATTAATGTCAGCCTAACTCAGCAGAGCTTGAGATTGATGAGATGGGCTGAAAATACCAATGGGGATGATCCAGAAAGGGCAAGTCAGAGGAATTAATTTTGTGACTTTTAAAGTAAAAAAGACAAAACATTTTTTGTGTTAGGAAGGAATTAAAATTTCACATAATTTAAAAGCAGAAGGACAAATATGGAGAGCTTTAATAAGCCACCAAAGTAGAAATTCTTGTGATTGTACAATACATAACGGATGCCATGAATTCAAGGTATAATTTCAGTAGTAGCTGATGAACTTTAGGAAAGCCTTTGACTGTATGTGTGTGGAGATTTGTTTAAACTGATGCAAAAGATTAACATTTCTCCAAAACTCCTTGGCATGACGAAATCTTTCCATATTAAAATGAAAAGTACTATTTAGTCTTGGAGCTTTTCAGATTATATGGCAGGGTCAAGCAAAGTTATATCGTTGTTTCAAACATTTGGGATCTTTTTAGCCCTCCTGTTCACCCATGACTTTATGATGGCTGCAGAAGGACTGTATCTCCGTGAAAGGTCAAATAAACAAGTATTCAAATCCTCCTGACTCAAGAGTAAAAGCATCAGTACATATTTTTCATTCAATGAGTTAATGCTGACACATAAAATATTCCCATGTGTGGCAGGAATTTCAGTTTGCCATCAATTAGTACAAGATTGGTGTAATGGGGCAAGATGTTGTTGAACTCCTCCACCAACACAGGTTATCACTATATTTATATACCTACAATCCACCATCACTGAGAATCTTATACTGAATAGAAATGCCCAGAGCTCAATAATGCCAGCATCACAACTGGACATCATTCCGATTTTCCCACTCTTCAGTCTGTCACAGACTTCCCCTTTCACCTCTCCACCACCCCCCCCACCAACCGTCTTACCCTGTGACAAAAAAAAACTTTATTTCCGACTTTTCATAGATTTTCTAAAAGACAATGAACCTGAAATCTTAACTTGTTTTCTTTCTGTATGACTTGCTATGTACATCCTGAATTTCCTGCTTATATATGACACTACTGCCTGAAAAATCATATTCTCCAGATTTAAGTTCATTTATCACAAAAACATCAAAACATACAGTGAAATACATTGCTTGCATTAACAACAAACAAAACATTCTGGGAGCAGCCTGCAAGTACCTCCATACCTTTTGGCACCAGTGCAACATGCCTACAATATTCAGCAGAATAACAGTAACTGTAATGTTCAGCAAAACAAGTGCCATTCCTCCCTCCCATTAACACACACACACACACACACACACACACACAGAGTCATCTAACCTCAGAATAGGCTGGGCCCCCAGCCTCTATTGGACTCGCAGACTCACAGATGTCATCCTCTGACTTCCCCAATGGATTTGCAACTTAGAGCTTTGACAATTGGGCCTCAATAATAGGGCATTTCCTGTGGAGACATTGGATTGCGTACAGGAGAGAGGGTTCAAAAGAAGCAACTGGGGGCAGCTGGGGCATTCTGTGCGCCACTGTTCCCAAAAAGATGTTGGATTCCAGAGACAGAGAGAGAGCTCAAAGGAAGTGAGCAGGGAAAGTTAGGACATTCTGCGTGTCACAGTTCCCGAGGAGATGATGGATTGTGTATAATAGCATTCGGGAAGGGCCAATAAAAAAAAGTTAGGCCATTGTGGGAGTGGGCCAGTGTTAAAGTGGGAAGCTCAGACTTTGACTCATATGTGCTTTGTTGTGGAAAGATGAAGGCTGTACGTAGTTTTCTTTGTTTAATTTCCTTCTCTGTTTTCTATTGCACAGTTAGAGCAGTACAGATGCCAGGCAGGATAGTAGAATGTTTTTCTTGTGGGATGTGGGAAGGCAGGGAGACCTCCAGTGTCCTTAATGACTACACCAGCAAGAAGAGCACCCAGACCATGTTAAGGAATTGTACCTGGAACTGGAGGAATTCCAGATCATTCAGGAGGCTGAGGAGTTCATCAAAAGGACATACAGGGAGGTAATTACACTCAAAGTGCAGGACATAGGTAACTGGGTGACCGTCAGGAGAGGGGAAGGATGCCCCTGTGGCCATTTCCCTCAACAACAGGTAAACCAGTTTAAGTCATCCAGTTTAGGGATGACCTAGCAGACGAAAGCTACAGCGTTCATGTCTCTAGCACTGACTCTGGCTCTGTGGCTCAGAAAGGGCAGGGGGAGAAGAAGAAAGCAGTCATTATAGGGGATTCCATAGTTAGAGGAGCAGACAGGAGATCCTGTGGATGTGAAAGAGACACCCAGAGGGTATGTTGCCACCCAGGTGTCAGGGTCAAAAAGGTTTCAGATCAAGTCAACAGCATTCTAAAGACGGAGAGTGAGCAGCCAGAAGTCATGGTACAAACTGGTACCAGCAACATAGGTAGGAAAAGGGAGGGGTTCATGAAAAGAGAATACAGGGAATTGGTGCAGGGGGTAGGGTTTCAGATTTTTGGATCATCAGGGTCTCTTCTAGTGAAGATATGACCTGTACAAAAAGGATAAGTTACACCTGAGCCCAAGGGGGGTGGTGAGCAATATCCTTGTGGGCAGGTTTGCTAGAGCTGTGGAGAGGGTTTAAACCAACTTCACAGGGGATGGGAATCAGAGTGATGGGGCTGAAGATGTAAAGGGCATTGAATACAGGACTGAAAGTTTTATACTGCAGTTAAATACATGTAGTATACGGAATAATGTAGATGATTGGAAGTACACGCGGGTAGACAGAGGGAGTGGTGCGGCTCTGCTGCTGAGAAACAAAACCAAATCCTTCGAAAGAGCTGAAATAAGTTTGGAAGATGTCAAGTTCTTCCCGGTAGAGGTAAGAAACTGCAGGAGTGAGAAGACCCTGATGGGAGTTATATACAGGCCCCCGAACAGTAAAACTGGATGGGGGAGGGTACAAATTTAAAAAATGGAAGATAGAAGAGGAGTACAAAAAAAGCAATGTTAAGATAGTCATGGGAGATTTCAATATTCAGGTATATTAGGTTGGTGCTGGATCCCAAGGGATGCAATTGCTAGGGTGCCTATGAGATAGTTTTTTAGAACAGCCTGTGGTTGAGCCCACTAGGGGAATGCCACTTCTGGATTGGGTGTTCTGGAATGAACCACATTTCATTGGGGAGCTTAAGGCGAAGGAACCCTCTGGAAACAGTGATCATAAGGAGACAATGTCAAATGTAGCAACATTACAATGAAATAAAGGAAAATACTGAAGCATGAGAGAGGAGCTGGCCGAAGTTGATTGGAAGGGGACACTAGCAAAGATGATGTCAGAACAGCAATGGCTAGGGCTTCTAGGAGCAATTTGGAAGTCACAGGATACCAAAGATGAAGAAATATTCCAAAAGGAGGCTGAGGCAACTATGGCTGACAAGTGATATCAAAGACAGCATGAAATCAAATAAGAGGGCTTATTTAAAGGCATCCATTAGTCTTGCGAGACCATGGGTCTGCACCTGGAAAGTCTTCACTCTCCAGGGCACAGGCCTGGGCTAGGTTGTATGGAAGACCAGCAGTTGCCCATGCTGCAAGTCTCCCCTCTCCACGACACTAATGTTGTCCAAGGGAAGGGCAAGGGCCGATACAGCTTGGCACTAGTGTCGTCGCAGAGCACTGTGTAGTTAAGTGCCTTGCTCAAGGACACAACGCGCTGCCTCAGCTGGGGCTCGAACTCACGACCTTCAGGTCGCTAGCCGAATGCCTTAACCACTTGGCCACGTGCCCACAAGAGGACTTATAGTACAGCAAAAATTAATGGGAAGTTAAAGGATTTGGAAACTTTAAAAAAAAGGCAACTAAAAAATTTATAAGGAAAGAAAAGATGAAATATGAAGGTAAACTAGCCAATAACATAAAAGAGGATACCAAATATTTTTGAGATATTGAACAAGTAAGAGTGAGGTGTAAGTGGATATTAGACTGCTGGAAAATGACACTGGAAAGTAGCAAAGAAATGGTGGATGAACTTACAGTAGTATTTTGCATTAGTCTTCACTGTGGAAGACACTAGCAGTATGCTAAAGTTTTGAAAATGTCAAGGGGCAAAAGTGAGTGTAGCTACTATTGCTCTGGAGAAAGTGCATGTGAAGCTGAAAGGTCTGAAAGTCTATAGGTCACCTGCACGAAATAGACTACATCCCAGGCCTCTTAAAGAGGTAGCTGAAGTGATTGGGGAGGCATTAGTAATCATTTGTCAGGACTCACTAGATTCTGGAAAGTTTCCAGAGCACTGGAAAATTGCAAATAACACTCCACTCACTAAGAAGGAATGGAGGTAGAAAAAAGAAAATTATTGGCTACTTAGCCTGACTTCAGTGGTTGGGAGATGTTGGAGTCCACTATTAAGGATGAGGTTTCGGGGTACTTGAAGGCATATGATTAAGCAGGCCAAAGTCAGCATGGTTTCCTTAAGGGGAAATCTTGCCTGACAGGTCTGTTGGAATTGTTTGAGGAAATAACAAGCAGGAGATCCGGTGGATGCTGTACAGTTGGAATTTCAGAAGGCATTTGACCCCGTGATATTACAAACAAGATATTAGCATGGATGGAAAATTGGCTGACTGGCGGGAAACAAAGAGTGAGAATAAAGGGGGCCTTTTCTGGTTGGCTGCCGGTGACTAGTGGTGTTCAGCAGGGGTCGGTATTGGGACCACTTCTTTTCATGTTACAAGTCAGTGATTTGGATGATTAAACTGATAGACTCGTCACCAGGTTTGCAGACAGTATGAAGTTGGGTGGAGAGGCAGGCAGTGTTAAGGAAGCAGGGACTGTCGAAGAATTTAGACAGATTTGGAGAATGTTCAAAGACATGGCAGATGGAATATAGTGTAGGAAATTGTATGGTCATGCACTTTATAGCAGAATGAATAAAGGCATAGAATATTTTCTAAATGGAGAGAAAATTTTTTAAAAAATCAGATTTGCCAAGGGATTTGCGAGTTGTGAAGGATTCCATAAAGGTTAACTTGCAGTTTGAATTGCTGGTAAGGAAGGTAAATGCTATGTTAGCATCCGTTTCAAGAGGATTAGAATATAAAAACAAGGCTTTATAAAGCATTGATCAGACTGCACTTGAAGCATTGTGAGCAGTTTTGGGCCCATTATCTAAGTGCAATGCTTTGGTTAAGATTTCTACTCTATGCTGTGAGGTACTTTATTTTAGAAGTTTTCTGTAAAAGCAGTGTGTCTTGCTGGTAAGTGTGTTTTGGCTTCGGCTAAAGATAGGGAGCCATGTTGTCCAACTTATAAATGTTGTGTCAGCCAATCAGAAGTGGGATGACATGGAACATTCTCATGAGCTGGGTGGGAGGAGTTTTCTTGTGAAGGACAATGTCTGGTTTGGGGTCTTTTGGCAGGAGGTGTGGGGAGAAGGGAACCAGGGAAGATGCCTGGTGGGGAGACCCTATTGCAAGGGGTGCTTCGTGAGGTGGAGAGTTCCAAGAAAGGAAGTCCTACCTATGGTTGGTGAGGAGAATTCAGCATCGAGAGTAAAGCTATTTCCAACTACTACAGAAATGAGCTCTAATATTTAGGTGCACACTTAGATTGGTTTAACTGTAATGAGCTGTTACACTTTTTTATCTTTTTCTGTTAACGGTTTGATAAAGTTGAAAATTGGTAAACATACTTTCTTTATAATTTTATGATGGTGTAGGATCTGTCATTTTCTGGGTTACCGATAATTGTGCATGGACAGTATTCACACAACATTTGCTCAAATCAAGGTTCATTTAATCAAAACATCCTGATGTTCCTGTTTGGTTGAACCCCAAATGATGTCTACCCTAGACATATATTGCCTATGAAAGGAGGCCTTGTCAATGCTGTGACATGTGGCCATTAGCAGAGTCAGCTAACGAGCCAAGTTCTTTCGTTGGGGCACTCCTCTGTTTTCATGGATGTCTGCGAAGAAAAAGAATTTCAAGATGTATATTATATACATTTCTCTGACATTAAATGCACCTATTGAACCTATTGAAGTTGGTGTACGAGCCTCATTGAAAGTGTTGTATAAGAACAGATGTTCTGACATTAGAGGTGGTCCAGGGAATGTTCATGAGAATAAGTTGGTAATGAAAGTGTTAACATGCAATTTGCTGTTGATAGCTCTGGGCCTGTATTCGCTGGAGTTTTAGAAGAATGAGGGGGGATCCCATTGAAACATTTAATATTAAAAGGCCTATAGGTTGGATGTTGAGAGGATGTTTCCTATAGTTGGAGAGTCTAGGACCAGAGGGCACAGCTTCAGAATAGAGGGATGTCTATTTAGAACAGAGATGAGGAGGACTGATATTTCCGATGTTGGGAGAGTCTAGGACAAGAGGGCACAGCCTCAGGATAGAGGGACACCCTTTCAAAACAGAGATGTGGAGAAATTTCTTTAGCCAAAGGATAGTGAATTTGTGGAAATTGTTGCCACATGCAGCTGTGGAGGCCTGGTCGTTGGGTGTGTTTAAGGCAGAGGTTGATAGGTTCTTGACTGGACATGGCATCAAAGGTTATGGGGAGAAGGCCAAGAACTGGGGTTGAGGAGGAGAAAAGAAAAGGATCAACCATGATTGAATGGCAGAGCAGACTCAATGGGCCAAATGGCCTAATTCTGCTCCTATGTCTTATGTCTTATGGACTGTGAATCTGTGCAATTCATTGCCACATACAACTGTGGAGGCCAGGTCATTGTGTATATTTAAAGTGGAGGTCGATAGGTTCTTGATTAGTCAAGGCATCAAAGGTTGCAGAGGGAAGGCAGGAGAACGGGGTTGAAAGGGATAATAAATTAGCCATGATGCAATGGCAGAGTAGACTTGATGGGCTGAATGGCACAATTCTGCTCTTACATCTTGTGATTTTATAAAGTTCCAGATTTCCCATTGACCTTTGAGCTTTGATCTTTGATATGGATCCCAGAACTCACTGATTGTGAACTTGTTACTGCCATTTGCCTTATTTTATTATTGCATCCATGCTTAATTAATACATTTTATTTGTTACAAAGTAATTTAGGACAACATGAGTCAATTAAAATGTAAGAGCCTTTCAGGTTTGTATTTTTTTTTAGTTAACATAAGACCCAGGACCTTAATAGCCAAACAACAAACTACCACAGAATTTTCTTGATATTATCATGTGTATTGCACCTTGATGCTTCAAAGATCTTAGGATTCCATGAAATCAATACTTTGACATTGCAAGCATCAAAGGTAGTGCGACCAAATCCAGAATTTCAAAGTCATATCATGTCATCTCTAAAATCAGTAAAGCAAAATGTTATATTCTTCATAGCTGAAAGATACATAAACTGGTATAGAAAAGAAATAACAATTTTTCAATTAACTGTTGCCAGCTGAATATATAAAAAAATAGATGCAACATTTAAATACTGTTTTTTCATAGTTAAACTCAGATTAAGTTACAAACAGTCATTGCTCACAGACATACACAGGCCCTGGCAGAAATATTTAAAATGTCACTGTCTACAGGTGAGGTGCCAGAGGATTGGAGAGTGGCTCATGTTGTTCCGTTGTTTAAAAAAGGATCGAAAAGTAATCCAGGAAATTATAGGCCGGTAAGTTTAACGTCGGTAGTAGGTAAGTTATTGGAGGGAGTACTAAGAGACAGAATCTACAAGCATTTGGATAGACAGGGATTTATTAGGGAGAGTCAACATGACTTTGTGCGTGGTAGGTCATGTTTAACCAATCTATTGGAGTTTTTCAAGGAGGTTACCAGGAAAGTGGATGAAGGGAAGGCAGTGGATATTGTCTACAGGGAGTTCAGTAAGGCCTTTGACAAGGTCCCGCATGGGAGGTTAGTTAGGAAAATTCAGTCGCTAGGTATACATGGAAAGGTGGTAAATTGGATTAGACATTGGCTCAATGGAAGAAGCCAAAGAGTGGTAGTAGAGAATTGCTTCTCCGAGTGGAGGCCTGTGACTAGTGGTGTACCACAGGGATCAGTGCTGGGTCCATTGCTATTTGTCATCTAGATCAATGATCTGGATGATAATGTGGTAAATTGGATCAGCAAATTTGCTGATGATACAAAGATTGGAGGTGTAGTAGACAGTGAGGAAGATTTTCAGAGCCTGCAGAGGGACTTGGACCAGCTGGAAAAATGGGCTGAGAAAAGGCAGATGGAGTTTAATACAGACAAGTGTGAGGTATTGCACGTTGGAAGGACAAACCAAGGTAGAACATACAGGGTTAATGGTAAGGCACTGAGGAGTGCAGCAGAACAGAGGGATCTGGGAATACAGATACAAAATTCCCTAAAAGTGGCGTCACAGGTAGATAGGGTTGTAAAGAGAGTTTTTGGTACATTGGCATTTATTAATCAAAGTATTGAGTATAAGAGCTGGAATGTTATGATGAAGTTGTATAAGGCATTGGTGAGGCCGGATCTGGAGTATTGTGTTCAGTTTTGGTCACCAAATTACAGGAAGGATATAAATAAGGTTGAAAGAGTGCAGAGAAGGTTTACAAGGATGTTGCCGGGACTTGAGAAACTCAGTTACAGAGAAAGGTTGAATAGGTTAGGACTTTATTCCCTGGAGCGTAGAAGAATGATGGGAGATTTGATAGAGGTATATAAAATTATGATGGGTATAGATAGAATGAATGCAAGCAGACTTTTTCCACTGAGGCAAGGGGAGAAAAAAACCAGAGGACGTGGGTTAAGGGTGAGGGGAGAAAAGATTAAGGGGAACGTTAGGGAGGGCTTCTTCACACAGAGAGTGGTGGGAGTATGGAATGAGCTGCCAGACGAGGTGGTAAATGCAGGTTCTTTTTTAACATTTAAGAATAAATTGGACAGATAAATGGATGGGAGGTGTATGGAGGGATATGGTCCGTGTGCAGGTCAGTGGGACTAGGCAGAAAATGGTTCGGCACAGCCAAGAAGGGCCAAAAGGCCTATTTCTGTGCTGTAGTTTTTCTACGGTTTTCTATGGTTTTTTCTATAATTTGTTATAATCTATATACAATATGGAGCACTAATATATCCATTAGACTTTTGCCATTGGGAGACACTTCAATTTTGTGCTTGACCGAAACTTGAAAAAATGCAGATGCTAGAAATCTAACGAAAAAACAGAAAATTCGGGAAATTTGCATCAGGTCGGGCCATTTCTGTAGCTAGGGAAACACAATAAATTACCAAAGGGTCTATGGCTTGATTTTTTTCTCTTTCCACAGGTGTAGCTTATCCTACTCAACATTTCCAAGGTTTTCTGTTTTCATTTGTGAGATGCTAAGGTCTCAAAATGTTTTAAATTTGGGATTAATGATCTGGGTAAACAAGAATTTTGTCCCCCAACTTTAGACCAAAACTTTAAACTGGTATCCATTAATTCTCGAGCCAACCACTGATGGAAAGAGCTTCCCTCTAATGATACCATCTTAATGCTGGCAAGGTGATTAGTGTAGATGGCAAAAGTGTTGGCATGAACATGGTGGGCTGAAGAGCCTGTTTTTGTGCTGTACAACTCTGACCTAAATACAAATCTAAGCCAGCCATGATCTTGCACTCTCTGTCAAGTCTCTTCTCAATTTTCTCCTTTGTAACCTTCTAGGTGAAATCTCCCACATATGGAATCTTTCCATTGAGTTTTTCCTTTATGCCCTTTAGGACTTTTTCCATCACCCTCAAAGTAAGGTGCAAAGAAATAGACATACAACTTCAGCTGTGATTTTACCAACATTTTGCACTGGCTCAACACAGCTAATGCAATGTTTTTAAAAATCCAGGAGATGGCACTCACCGATCAACTAAATATTCTGTGATATAATGCAGGGCCCTGCTGAAACTATTGCTAATTAATAATGTTTTCACATTACAATATATTTATAAGGAATACAAAGAAGATTGCGATTTTGATGCAATGTCCCTATTACTTGTACCTTTTTTTTGTTTCAGTAACAACAGAAGTGATCGAATGATATTTAAAAACTAACTTCAGGCCTACTAAAAATATCTTCTTGTACTTAAAAACAGGAAGCTGTTCCACTTGTGTGTTGAATTATATCTTAGTGCTAAGCTTAATTGCCAATGGCCTGAAATAATAAATCATGGTTGAATGCCATTACCGATAACAGTCACCAAGCTAATTCAATTATATCAATATAATGAGTGCTATGATACAGCTTAAACCATTTAGAAATCCACTATCGGCTGAATCACAGATGTGAAACCTTCATGTACATTTTGGAATCCAATTGTAAAAGCATTTTGCTGCACTGTAGGGTTTTCATCAAGCAATATAGTCATAGTCATAGAAAAGTACGGCACAGAAACAGGCCCTGCAGCCCTTCTAGCTCAAGCGAAAACATTTAATCTGTCTACTCCCATTGACCTGCACCAGGATCATAGCCCTCCATAGCCCAGCTATCCATGTACCTATGCAAACTTCTCTTAAATGTTGAAATTGAGCTTGCATGCACCACTTTGGCAGGCAGCTTCTTCCACACTCTCATAACTCTCTGAGTGAAAAATTTACCCCTCACGTCCCCCTTTAACTTTTTCACCTTTCACCCTTAAACCATGACCTCTTGTTGTAGTCCCATTCAACCTCAATGAAAAAAGCCTGGTTGCATTTACCCTATCTATATCTTTCATAATTTTGTATATCTCTATCAAATCTTCTACTTTTCAAGGAATAAAGTACCTATTTAGTCCGTGAGCCAGTAAGGTTGGTTGGTACCATCTGAGGGGAATAATGTTCATAGTGATTTTTGGTAAGGTATACATCTCTAGAGTTAGAAAGTATGTGATAGCATTGCACCAGTGGTAGCTTTATTACTTCAAATAAGTAATGACTTTTTGTATATATTCCATATTAACATCAGTACAGCAGAAAATGTTACCCCACCCCCCAAAAGGTAAAAAACCTCATTTGGAGAGATTTCTGGAGTTTTATCAATGTCATGATGTTTTCCATATTGTTGTATCAAATCAAAACAATCTTAAACTTTCATCATAGCATATAGAATTACAGTACAATAATTCAAATGTGGGGTTCCACACGGCCATAACCTAGGCCCCATTTGGTTGTAAAATGAATATATTTAATCAATGACTGCTTTCCATACTTTCATAACCTACTAATAATCATAATAATTTTCCAAGTTTTCCACATCTTCCACATCTTCATCTGAACTTTCCACACTCTCTGAGGTGGATGCCTGGTTCTCACAGTCTGCCAGTCTACACATGTTAGTACACCTGAGGCCATTTGCAACACACATACATCTTAGGAGTGAACATTTTATTGGACAGTTACAGGCCAGTAGATCCAGGGTGGCATCGGGTGCTGGCTGGCCTTCCATCCAGTGCACCACCAACTGTTCAGCTTCCTCTTCTCTCTCCATCTTCCATCCTCTGCCAACAGGGATTGGCACTTGTGGGTCCTTCTCCAAACATCTTCATATACCAGCCTGGTAGCTGGCTCGCTGTGCATGTTTTGTTAAGCAGTCCTTGCATGGTGGGAGTTGATGACTTTCGACTTAACTTTTTTTGGCACAGAAAAAATGATACCTGAGCTCATTGACCTTGGTGGTTGATGCTTTTGGGGAATACAGGAGACATGTAAATGCCTCCAGTTTGTCCATCAGTACTGGGGAGAGGTCCCATTCCTGACCTAACTCTAAGAATGTGTCCTGAGGTTCCCTGCTGCTGGTCAGAAATTTTAGGGCACTTGTCTTCCCTTTGCCTGCAAAAGTGCTTACAGTATCACATCCTGTATATGCATGCAACCTGGTGAGAGCCCTACAAACCTCTATGCCAACAGTGGCAGCAACCTTCCTGATGTCTATAAGCCTTGTACGGGTTCTAGTGCCACACTTCTGAAACAATGGGGCCTCAATCTTGTCACAAACTGTTAAAGACATGATAGAGACATCAGTGTCTTCTGAGCAGATCACTTCAGATTGGTATGCCTCTCTTGTGGCATAGGCAGCATGGAGAAGTAGGTGGCCATCTGCTTCTTGTTGACACTGAAGAGCTGACACCTCCTCACTGTCGAGATGTGATTCTGTAACATTTGTCATTCACAGTTGCATACAGAATCTTCTCCTGTAGCTTTGCTCTGTACTCCACCTTCCTCCATTCATGGACTACGAAGCTAATGAGACTATTTTTGTTACTGACTTTAGTCAGGAAACTCCTCCACTGCCTCACTATCTGTGTACCTGTGATACCTTGCAACTCGTGACCAGTCTCTTCACCCCATAGAGATCTTTCACTATTCTTGATAGAGTTTTCCTTGTATATGTTGTACTCAACATCTATTCTGCTACTCTGACTGCCTTCCCTCAGAGCCATACCCAGAATTGTTGTGGCAACATCCCTGAAAGTAACTTGATCACCTTTTACTCTTTGGACCAAGTTCATTCCATCAACCACTGTAGCAGAGTTTCCTGGGAGTTGCTCTTCTACCGCTACATTTTTCTGCAAGGTTGTGGCTGAAGTACCTTTATTTGTCTTTCTCAGCAATCCTTCTGGTGTGGACAGGGCCCAGAGCAATGGTCCAAGGGGATGAGAAAGGATAACCTCCATACGTAAACTGTGCCCTTGTGCCGTCACTATGATGCGTCCAAAGACCTGTCTGCTTTCAAGATGATCGCCCTCCCATTTGATTTCACTCCTCTCTTCTTACGCATATCACTGAATGTTTGTTGGTTTTCACTGGGTCATGGAATTTCTTTGCTAGTGGGTCTTCCTCTAGTCTCTCATCCTTGAAAGTTGCATAGCATTGCTCACCAATCTCATATGCCTTCATCAGGTCGGAGGCAATGTCCTTGGGGGCTGCCATTGCTGTAGAGATGCTAATGAGGTCCCGCTTCTCTACAAATGGGTTGACCCATTCATGTATGGGGCTAACCACTGCTAAAACTGCTTCCTCATCTTTCTGGATTTTTGGCCACTGTAGCTCCACATGACAAAGCTCTGATTTGTTGCCTTGCACCATCTCCCTTAACTGACCCAGGAATGCACTGCAGTGCTCAGCTATTATGTAGTAACGCTTGATAGCTCCAGCATTCAGGCTGAACCGTGATGTGCCTCCAGGAGTCTGTGTGTCTTTGTTCACTGTGGCTTCAATAGCCTGGTCCACAGGGATTTGCCCAAAGGGGTTGTTACTTGACAGCTGCACTGAGAATTGGCCTGTCTTGAAGGCCTCATACACAGAAGGATTCTTCTCTGGGAGGTTCATCATCTGAGCAAAGTAAGGGGACAGGTAATTCATCTTATCATAGGCAAAGAACCATGGGATCATGGTTCTTATAGCATGAAGGTGCAACTCCCAGTCCCCCTCACAGAAAGCTACCACCACTGCAATGCTATCACATACTTTCTAGCACTAGGGGTGTATACCTTGCCAAAAATAACTATAAGAATTATTCCCCCCAGCTGGTACTGGTGGCCCAAATTTGGGGTCCTGGCTCACGGACTAATTCAGTCTTTCCTTTTAACTCAGATCCTCCAATCCCAGAAACATTTTTGGTTCTCGTGCATATACAGTATGTTCACTTGATCCAAATTTTCAATTGCAAAGCATGAGTAATAAGGTAGAAATCAATTCATTTTAACCAAGTGTGGTACATTCACACTTTTCCATCAGTTTCACAATTTTTTTGTACATGTTACTGAACGTGGCTGCTGTACTCTCAACTAACACCATACTTACAAACATGTGAATGTATGAACTGGGAGCAGGAGGAGATCATTTGACTTTTTACACCTGATCTGCTACTTAATAAGATCATGATTAACCTGATCATATTACCTTCTCTTCATTCCCAACTACCATTCATATCCTTCTGCTCTATTGCTTATTGAGTATTTATCCACCTCTAACTTAAAAATATTCAATGATTTTGTATCCACCATCTCTTGAAGAAAAAAATCCATCCCTCTGGAAGAGAAAAAGTTCATCTTAAATGGGTGACTGCTTATTTTTTTTAAATACTGATATCTAGGTCTAGATTCACCAAACTCCCCCCTGCTAAGATCGAACAGGATTTTATACATTCTAGTCTAATCCTGTCTCAATCTTCTAAACTCTGGCAGATGAAACCATGGGCCAATTGACTGCTCTTCTTAAGACAAAAATTCAAAGTAAATTTATTATCAAAGTACATGAAGTATATATCATCACCTTATACAACACAGAGATTCATTTTCTTGTGGGCATACTGAATAAATCCATAATGGAATAATAACCATAAGATCAATGAAAGACCACACCAACTTGGGCATTCGTCCAGTGTGCAAAAGACAACAAACAAACTGTGCAAATACTTGTAATACCCTAGTTGAACATGTTTTATTGTGTTATTACAGTTCTGCTGTTGGGTATTTCATTTTCTGCAGCTTTTCTGTAAAAAATATTATTTTGTTTTCTGTTAAGATAATGAGCTATTTGACTCACTTGGGAATGTTGTATTAGACAATTAGGTTTGTCTTGATAACATTCTGTCTAATGGGATGCCATGGGACATTCGAGAGAGATTGGTGGCATTAACATTTCTAGGAGAACATGGGTTTATTTTGTCTCTTTGGCTAAGGTTGGGAGAGAAGTGATGTGTGGAGGGGGACACAATGGAAGACACTCATGGAACTCCGTCCGTAGGACAGACACCGTTCTAAGAAATTCTTTGTGCAGACAAATGGTTCCCTGGAGGAAGTGCCAATACTTCTGAGTTAGCCAGTTGGCTTGTAATGGACTTCAGGGAAAGTTCAAATTGTGGCTGGTTCTTTTTATGTAGAAATTGGGTTTAGCATCATGAGTCATTAAAGCGAAGCACATAACTACGCAGAAATGAGCTCCAACGTTTATGTGCACACTATAAACTGGTTTAAACATAATGGGTCCCTTTTCTGTTAACTGTTTGTTACAATTGAAATATTTGTAAATATATATCCACTTTAAGTTTATGCTGGTGTAAGTCCCAATATTTCCTGGCGAATGATAACTTATGCAGGGGGCAGTATTTATACAACATTCGCCATAATTTTTGTTGCCTTAACAGAACATTCCAGCTTTCCTGTTTGTGTTGAACCTGAATGATACTGGCCCTAGACATGTGTTATCTATTGGAAATGGCCATTTCTCTGTTACCCATGCATTACTGAGTCACACGACTGTTAGTCAAAGATAGCTAACGAGCCCAATTAGTTATGAGCTGTTGTGAGAGGGTTGTATACAAAAAGAAATAATAATAATAAAATATAAATAATAATCAATATCAAGAACATGAGATGAAGACTTCTTGAAAGTGAGTCCATAGGTTGTGGAAACATTTCAATTATGGGGCAAGTGAAGGTGGGTTCAAGAGCCAGGTGGTTGAAGGGTAATAAATGTTCCTGAATCTGGTGGTGTGGGTCTTGAGGTTCCTGTACTTTCTTCCTGATGGCAACAGTGAGAAGAGCGTTCCTGGGTGGTGGAGTCCCTGATGATGGACGCTGTTTTCCTGTGACAACATTTCGTGTAGAGGTGCTCAATGGTGGTGAGGGATTAACCCATGATGGACTGAACTGCAACCATCACCGTTTGTGGAATTTTCTGCTCACAGGCATTGGTGTTTCCATACCAGACTCCGATGCAGCCTGTACTCTTCACTACACATCAATAGAAGTTTGTCAAAGTTTCAGATGTCATCTTCACAATCTTCTAAGGAAGTAGAGGCATTGCTGTGTTTTCTTTGCAATTGTACTTAATGCTAGATCCGGAACAGGTCCTCTGAAATGATAACACCGAGGAATTTAAAGTTGCTGACCCTCTCCACCACTGATACTCTGACGAGGATTGGCTCATGGATCTCTGGTTTCCTCCTCCAGAAGTCAATCATCGGGTCCTTGTTCTTGCTGACAGGGTTGTTGTTGTGGCCAGATTTTCATTCTCCTTCCTATATGCTGATCTATCAACACATTTGTTTTGGCTTATGACAGTGGTGTCATCAGTAAACTTCAATAAGGCATTGGAGCTGTGCTTAGCCACACAGTCGTAGTTGTAAAATGAGTAGAGCAGGTGCCAAAGCACAGAACCTAGTGGTGCACTTGTGCTGATGGAGATTGTGGAGGAGATGTTGTTGCCAATCTGAACTGACTGGGACCTGGAAGTAAGGAAATGGCGGATCTAATTGCATAAGGAGGTATTGATGCCAAGGTCTTGAAAACTATTGATTGGCATTGTATGCTGGGCTGTAGTTGATAAAGTGCATCCTGATGTATGCACCTTTGCTGTCCAGATGTTCCAGGGTTGAATGATGTGCCAATGAGATGGCATCTGCTGTGAACCTGTTGCTCCGGTAGACAAATTGGAGTGGATCCAAGCTGCTTCTCGGGCAGGAGTTAATATGTTGCAACCAACCTCTCAAAACACTTCATCACTGTGGATGTGAATGCTACTGCATGATAATCAGTGAGGCAGGTTACCAAGTTCTCCTTGGACACTGGTATAAGTGAACCCTGCTCGAAGCAGTTGGGTACCTCAGACCGCCAAAACACGAGATTAAAGATCTCAGTGAACCCTCAAGCCAGTTGGTCAGCACAGGTTTTTAGTATTTTGCCAGATACCCTGTCAGAGCTGAATGCACAGAAGGCATTGAGCTTCTCTGGAATCAAAGCCTTGTTGTCACCTGTTGCTTGACTATATTATCTAAGAGGTGGTATACAAGAGGTCCAAGCCCTGTCACAACTGTCAAGCATCCTTCAATGTTTCAAGTTTAGTCTGGAATTGCCACTTCGTCCGTGAGATGGCTTTCCAGAGATCGTAGCTCGACCCCTTGCAACTTCTTCAGTCACTGGACTTGAATGCCTTTGATCTGGCTCTCAGCAGATTGTGGATCTCATGGTTCATCCAGAGCTTCTGATTGGGGAAGACTCTGAATGATTAGTGGGGACACACTCATCTACAACTGTTTTAATAAAGTCTGTCACAACCGTGGTATATTCGTTCAGATCCACAAATAAGTACTTGAACATGACCCAGTCCACCAACTTGAAGCAATCTCATAGGCACACCTCTGCCTCCTATGCACCTCTTTGTGGTCCTTATCTCTGGAGCTTTGCTCTTTAGCCTCTTCCTGCATGCAGGTAGGAGAAGGGAAAATTTCAAATTTCCCTTGGAAAAATCAGGTCGGCACTGGATCTCAAGAGAGAGAATTTGTAGGATGTCTGCGAGATGGCTTTTTAGAACAGCATGTTGTTGAGCCCACTAGGGGATCGGCTGTACTGAATTGGGTATTGTGTAATGAACTGGAGGTGATTAGAGAGATTGAGGTGAAGGAACCCTTAGGAGGCAATGATCATAACATGATTGAGTTCACTGTGAAATTTGAAAAAGAGAAGCCGAAATCTGATGTGTCGGTATTTC
The DNA here is from genome assembly GCF_030028105.1 of Mobula birostris. Taxonomy (NCBI): domain Eukaryota; kingdom Metazoa; phylum Chordata; class Chondrichthyes; order Myliobatiformes; family Myliobatidae; genus Mobula; species Mobula birostris. The sequence continues at coordinate 47,303,641 of NC_092377.1, forward strand.
AGTGGAGTAAAGGAAATTACAGTGGCATGAGAGAGGAACTGGCCAAAGTTGACTGGAAAGGGACACTGGTGAGAAAGACGGCAGAGCAGCAATGGCTGGAGTTTATACGAGAAGTGAGGAAGGTGCAAGACAGGTATATTCCAAAAAAGAAGAAATTTTCGAATGGAAAAAGGATGCAACTATGGTTGACAAGAGAAGTCAAAGCCAAAGTTAAAGCAAAGGAGAGGGCATACAAGGAAGCAAAAATTAGTGGGAAGACAGAGGATTGGGAAGTTTTTAAAACCTTACAAAAGGAAACCAAGAAGTCATTAAGAGGGAAAAGATGAACTATGAAAGGAAGCTAGCAAATAATATCAAAGAGGATACTAAAAGCTTTTTCAAGTATATAAAGAGTAAAAGACAGGTGAGAGTAGATATAGGACAGATAGAAAATGATGCTGGAGAAATTGTAATGGGAGATAAGGAGATGGCAGAGGAACTGAACGAGTATTTTGCATCAGTCTTCACTGAGGAAGACATCAGCAATATACCGGACACTCAAGGGTGGCAGGGAAGAGAAGTGTTCGCAGTCACAATTACGACAGAGAAAGTACTCAGGAAGTTGAATAGTCTAAAGGTAGATAAATCTCCGGGACCAGATGGAATGCACCCGCGTGTTCTGAAGGAAGTAGCTGTGGAGATTGCGGAGGCATTAGCCATGATCTTTCAAAAGTCGATAGATTCTGGCATGGTTCCGGAGGACTGGAAGATTGCAAATGTCACTCCGCTATTTAAGAAGGGGGCAAGGAATCAAAAAGGAAATTATAGACCTGTTAGCTTGACATCGGTGGATGGGAAGTTGTTGGAGTCGATTGTCAAGGATGAGGTTACAGAGTACCTGGAGGCATATGACAAGATAGGCAGAACTCAGCATGGATTCCTTAAAGGAAAATTCTGCCTGACAAACCTATTACAATTTTTTGAGGAAATTACCAGGAGGCTAGACAAGGGAGATGCAGTGGATGTTGTATATTTGGATTTTCAGAAGGCCTTTGACAAGGTGCCACACATGAGGCTACTTAACAAGATAAGAGCCCATGGAATTACAAGAAAGTTACATATGTGGATACAGCGTTGGCTGATTGGCAGGAAACAGAGTGGGAATAAAGGGATCCTATTCTGGTTGACTGCCGGTTACAAGTGGTGTTCCACAGGGGTCCGTGTTGGGGCCGCTTCTTTTTACATTGTACATCAACGATTTGGATTACGGAATAGATGGCTTTGTGGCTAAGTTTGCTGACGATACGAAGATAGGTGGAGGGGCCGGTAGTGCTGAGGAAATGGAGAATCTGCAGAGAGACTTGGATAGATTGGAAGAATGGGCAGAGAAGTGGCAAATGAAGTACAATGTTGGGAAGTGTATGGTTATGCACTTTGGCAGAAATAATAAATGGGCAGACTATTATTTAAATGGGGAAAGAATTCAAAGTTCTGAGATGCAACGGGACTTGGGAGTCCTCGTACAGGATACCCTTAAGGTTAACCTCCAGGTTGAGTCAGTAGTGAAGAAGGCGAATGCAATGTTGGCATTCATTTCTAGAGGAATAGAGTATAGGAGCAGGGATGTGATGTTGAGGCTCTATAAGGCACTGGTGAGACCTCACTTGGAGTACTGTGGGCAGTTTTGGTCTCCATATTTAAGAAAGGATGTGCTGACGTTGGAGAGGGTACAGAGAAGATTCACTAGAATGATTCCAGGAATGAGAGGTTTAGCATATGAGGAATGTTTGTCCGCTCTTGGACTGTATTCCTTGGAGTTTAGAAGAATGAGGGGAGAACTCATAGAAACATTTCGAATGTTGAAAAGCATGGACAGAGTGCATGTGGCAAAGTTGTTTCCCATGACAGAGGAGTCTAGTACGAGAGAGCATGACTTCAGGATTGAAGGGCGCCCATTCAGAACAGAAATGCGAAGACATTTTTTTAGTCAGAGGGTGGTGAATCTGTGGAATTTGTTGCCACGGGCAGCAGTGGAGGCCAAGTCATCAGGTGTATTTAAGGCAGAGATTGATAGGTATCTGAGTAGCCAGGGCATCAAAGGTTATGGTGAGAAGGCGGGGGAGTGGGACTAAATGGGAGAATGGATCAGCTCATGATAAAATGGCAGAGCAGAATCGATGGGCTGAATGGCCGACTTCTGCTCCTTTGTCTTATGGTCTTATGGCCTAAGGACAGCCAAGTGATCAGATACACTGACAAATGTTCTGGGCATGGAACGGCAGACATTCCTTATCTTGGTATAACAGTGGTCTAGTGTTTTGGGACGTCTGTTGCTACAGGTTATATGCTGATGGTAACTGGGCAGGGTTTTCTTCAAACAAGCCTGGTTGAAGTCCCCGAATATAATTTGAAATGTGTCGGGATGGACTGATTCTTATTTGGAGATGACATCATGCATTATCTCAAATGCATGAATTTCGTCAGGTGGTGTTTTGTAGACTGCTGTCAGGATTATGGAGAAGAACTCCCTAGGTAAGTAGAATGGATGGCATTTGACTGTTAGGTGTTCAAAGCTGGGGGAACACATTCAACAAAATTGCCACATCAGAGCACCACAGAGAGTTTATTATGAAACACACACTACCACCTTTCATCTTTTCTGAACCATCGGTCCTGTCCATCCGGCGAATCGAGAAGCCTTTGGGTCTGATTACCATACCTGGTGTTCTGGGAGTAAGCCATGTCTTGATTACGCATAGAGCACAACAATCTCTCATCTCCTTCCAATACAGAAATCTTGCCCTCAGGTCCTCAGCTTTGTTCTCCAGCAACTGCACATTTGCGAACAAGGGTGGCACAGTAGCATTGTGATTAGCACAACACTTTACAGTACCAGTGACCTGGGTTCAATTCCCACTGCTGCCCTTAAGGAGTTTGTACTTTCTCCCCATGACCATGTGGGCTCTCTCTGTGTGCTCCAGTTTCCTGCCACAGTCCAAAAACATACAATTTGATTGATTAATCGGTCATTGCAAATTGTCCTGTGATTAGGCTAGGATTCAATCAGGGGATCACTGGGTGGTGTGGCTTAAAGAGCCAGAAGGTCCTACTACGCATTGCATTTCAATTAAATAAAAGATGCTGGGTAGAGTGTGTGTCATTCCTCTGTGTTTCAGCCTGGTCTGAGTCCCTCTCTACTGCCTCACTTCCGGGGCCACATTGATGAACATTCATCTGCTTCAAGGTGCCGTACCTGCAGCTTGAGATTTAAGTTCAATGAGTCCTTCAGATGACCATGAGATCTATAGTTCATGAAGTTAATTCAAATTACATTGCTTTGGAGCCACACGTGTTCGATCTCTCTCATACAAGATCCATCTTCAAAATGTTGCAAAGAAACTAAAATCCAGAATGGCCATGATCAGGAAGATAGCAGGAACCAAATGGGGTGCTAACCAGTCAGCCCTATGAACATCTAGCCTAGCACTATGTTTCTCAGTCGCTGAATATTGTGCAACCACCTGGGACAGAAGTGCTCACACAAACATCATCAATACACAGCTCCATACTTCCATGAGAATAATCTCACGAGCACTAAGATCCACACCTGTCCAACAGCTCCCTACAATGAGCGGAATAGCACTCCCAGAGATCCATAAAAGGGCAGCTTCAGCAAAATTCTACAAGCATATCCACAATACCCAACAACATTCCAGTTTGTAAACTCATCGAATCAATTTCCCGAATCAAATCCTGAAAACCTTTCTACAACTTGAAAAACATCAACTCCAATGACAAACACACTGAGTGGTGCCAATACTGACACACCAACATGCTCCCTGGTGGAGATCTGATTGACAACCCCACTTCAGTCCTCCTGGCCTTTACTACAGCTACCAGAAAAAAAAGTAGACACCCGCAAATAGACCCAGAAGTAGCGCAAACACTACAGCAAAGGAGCGCCGACAAATCCCAACTTGCCCCTGTGGTGCCCCAACCCAAGACTTCCTCCGCCTGGTCCAAGCATGACCTATCAAGATCAGAGATGGCTTTGCAGCAGTCTGTCGATGTGGCCACAAGTTGGAGGGGTGGCTTGACAAAAACCAATTAGAAGTGTGAAGAGAAAAACACCTGCCATACGAAGCAACATCAAAAGGCTTCAACTTGTTTCCTTGAATTGGAAGATCAATATTGTCAGTATTTGTTGCAACTTGCTAAGCAGAAGAAAAATTCATTTAAACCTGCCCTCCAATTCCGTTTATCTTCTACTTTAACATTACCTCCTTCTTGAAGATCTATTATTTTTTGCAATAACTTAATTTTTTAAAACTTTATTGCTTGAGAAAAACTCCCATAAATCTGATATTTCTTTGATACAGCCCTAATGACATTGTTTGGTTACCTTGATTTTTTTTATGTGGCTCCTTGCAGATTTTAAACTAACAAGTCTGTAGACTTCTGCCTTGTCTCTCCCTTTTAAAACAAAAGGATTAGAACTAATATTTTCTGACTTAGGGGAACCTTCTCCAAATCTAAGAGCTTTTGGAAAATTTAAACCAATGCATCAACTATCAGTTAGAGCAATGTAAGATTAGGGTTCAATCCCTTCTGCTGTCTGTAAGGAGTTTGTAAGCTATTCTCTGTCCTCACTGCCTGCTGAACTGATGTCCATTGATGGGGGATCACTGGCCTTTTACTGTGGAACACTCTAATCTGGACTCCAAACATTGGCTCATGCCCCTAACTCATCAGTTACTGCCTCTGACTTCTAATTCTCCCTCATCCCTGTCCCTAAAACCTGACTTGACCCTGACTCCCTGTACTGTTCCAAAAACATATGAATCTAAAAAAAACTACTGTCTGAATTACAAAGTTTGTATGACCTCAACTGACATCACAGCTCAGCACCATCTTGAAATCACAAGCAGTCCTGAATCTTAAGTCAGATGATACAAATAAATTAAAGCGCATTAATTACTTGTGACCCATTACCATCTGGTCTATATTTTTAAGTGAGGTTACTATGATAACGGCAAAATGATTATAATCATCATCCATGCATGACGGAGTGGATTTGTTGTAGCCTACCCCAGCTGTCTCCTAAGCATTGAAATCTTAAATAATCTTTCGACAGGGGCCAAGAGGAATTACAATGATGTGGCCATAGATTTTATTGGTGTTGCAAAGGATTTAGACTCCACAGGTCAAAGGCTTATTTTAAAACTTTGGGAAGGATGATGTTGTCCATTTTGTGCATCTTTTATTGAATCTCTTTTCTAACTTGATTACTTAGAGAAAAAATGGCAAATTGACTAAGATTGACAAGTTCTACCATGGGATGGGGGACCCATTTTCTCCTAATATATTTAACATCATTATTGACATTTTATGACATTCACTAGATAGGGTTGGCTGTGGATTTTAATTGTACAGAAAATACCTCCCGTACTGCCCGCCCTATTGCCAAAGATAGCCCATGTGAGTGATTCCTTATAAAGACACATCAAAGAACTTTAGTCCTAGAAAGTTTTTGTAAAATCACAGGCTATGAGGTTAACATCAATAAGAATGTGAGTTTTTAATATCATATTTAGAAATGAAAAAAAAGTTAAATACCACAGATAATTGTCTTTGTAATACAGATAAGGTCAATTTCATTAAACCAGGTGAGCAGGCAAGATATTTAGGCACCAGGAGCAACCCATGGATCAGGAGTTCCATGAGTGTGTGAGTAAATTCGAGGGATGTGGCAGGAATCTAGGGAAAGGCTTAAACTAGGCCAGGAAGTTGAACTTTTCGAAAAAAACTTACTTCATTTCTCATTTTAGCTACTAGCCATTTTAAACCAGATTTAGTCACACTCTTAGAAATAATGTTTGTTTTATCCAGTTTAGGTTAGTTAAACCTCATCACCACTATAGTAGCCTTTAGCGGTTAGCACAATGCTATTACAGCGTGGGGCATCAGGGTTCAGAGTTCAATCCCAATGTCATCTGTAAGGAATCTGTGCATCCTCCTGATGGAATGTACGGTTATCTCCAGGTGCTCTGGTTTCCTCCCGCCGTTCAAAGACGAACCAGTTGGTTGGTTAATTGGCCATTATAAATTGTCCCATGATTAGGCTAGGATTGAATAAGGGGTTGCTGAGATGGCACAACCCAAAGGGCTGGAAGGGCCTGATCTGTACTATATCCCTAAATAAAAATTATAAATAATACTAAGAAAGAGAGAGCAAACAGGACCGGCAAGGTGGCACCAGCGTCCAACACGATCAGTGGCAACATCTTATAGACAGTTCATGCATCTACTTCTTCTTCTCCTTTTTCTTTTAAATATACTTCTACTGCTAATCTGTGTGCATGATTGGAGTCTGCAACTCATATTTTGATAATGTGTTTTTGGGCCGCTGAGCGATCTGGCACTTTTTTTGTCTCCGAGGAAATTCGCTGTGGTTGAGAATGAGGTTGAGAACAAAGTGTGTGGCTAATGGCAGAGTATAAACCCATGATTGGCTCTATTACTCGCCGATTAAAGCATTAGGCAAGATTGAAATTAACGAAGACATGCTTGGAATGCAAGCGGGTGTTTGGTAACATCTGCCTGCGTTTGACCAGTCTCCCTCTCCCTCTCACTCACTGAGCCGGAGGAAAGTGCAGGAGTCTTGGATCTTGGGAAAGGTCTGATCAGTGTGGCTTGTGGATTGGACTCATTTTTAGAAGACCAGACCCTGCAGTTCATGTTATCTGTATTTCTAGTTTCTGGCTACTCTGTTGCTATTTTGCAGGATTTTGATCAGGATGCTTCAATGCCACTGGTTCTGCAGCCTGCAATCAGCGAATGACACAGTGCTGAATTAAACCGAACTGAACATTCTGAGACCAGGGTTTGGTGTTTAATATTCAGTGTGTTATTTGCTTGTTTTTTGCCGTTTGTGGAATTTGGGCTTTAAATCGCATGTTGGGTGTTTGTTTTCTTTGAACAGGCTCTATGATGTTTCTTTGTTTTGTGGCTGCCTGCGGGAAGAAAAAATCTCAGGCTTGTTTGCTGCATACATACCTTGATAATAAATGTACTTTGAGTTTTTGAATCTTCGAGCACGTGCTCGTGTATCTGAGCAATCCTCCTCATCTTTCTCCCACCAGCACCCTCTACTGGTAACCTGATTGTAAACCAGCGATAAGGCAATCCACTTGAGACATACACAAGAAATTGCATAACTCAATACAATATAAAAACCTATTTTGATTATTACAGGTACCAGATTTGGAAGTGCAGAGTGTGTAAGTAAGATGTGGAGTAAAGAGTAATATTGCAGAAATATGAAGTGAAATAGAAGAATATATTGTTGAGTCATGAGGTTACAATATTACAATATTATTTAGTTGGAATATTACAACTAAAGTAACTGAAATGAAAATAATATTACTGCCTTGACAACTCTCATGTTGGCATTAAATATGTTCCTACAATGCAACCTAACACTGAAAAAAAATTTCTGAAATTAACTGCTTGGTAAGATAGTATAAGATTCAAATATACGAAAATATCAGCAGCTTAAAACTTACTTTATTTACAGCTCATCCTTTTTTTGAGGTCCTGATTAATTTACAATCTATCCTTGAAATCTGACTTTGATACTTAAAGATGTTCCTAGCTACTTAGTAACCATGGTAGTCGACATCTTGGTTCCTCAAAGCTCCGTGTTAATACCCTGAACAACACTATCAAATTTGATTACTATTTTTCAATTTAAGACCAATCCTTTTACTAAACTAAGTGTAACAGTGCACTAGTTCATGTGTCTTTTCCTTCTGAATGATTTTACCTTCTACCTGCCTTGATCTAGAATTTTCCAATTTTGAATCTTTCTATAAGTCTTGGTAAAATACTGGACGATCAGTTGTTTTACCATCGAAGTTATACTGTTATTTCTTTTTTCACTCAGCCATAAGGAAAACTATTAATACTTTAGACTAATTTAAATATATTCTTCTTTACTCCCACACTTGATGATAATTTGCCAAGAATATACAAATCCTCAATTTGCTGGCTCACATTTCACAAATGAAAGCGCAATACGTGAAAAAATTTTCATTGTCTACTATTTTATAATTTGCCGCATGTGTAGAAATCATCCTTTCCATCTTCAGCCAATTTTACATATTCAGAACTGATGGCTTCTAAATCAAGTTTCGGAGAAATATTTTTTTTTCTAAAATAGATGCAATATGCTCAGACTATGAAATGTCTGAAATTACGAATATACCCTAACGTATTTCTAATCTCATCTTTGAAAGGTTGCTCCTCATCTTACGGATCTTCTAATGATTTATTGCAGCGGTTATAAAAACAACCAATCATTTGTATAACTAAAGAAAGATATATTGCAAGAGAAACTGAAGGCTGCTATTCTCAAATCATAAGACTCAATTTTATGGGAGCCACTTCATTATATTAATATATTATGTTTAAAAGTTCTCTGTGAATGTTGACATTTTCATTAAATTTTTAACACAGAATATGTCAAGCTTCAGAAAAGTAAAGGCAACTAAAAATGCAATTGAACACAACCAGTTATGTTTAACAGATTTTTTAACTGAATTTGGATTTCATGAATCAACTGTAAAAACATCTATTCAAAAGATACAGATGCCCAATAGATTGAAAGAAGAGCTGATTGCATAAGGAAACTAACTTCGATTACTTTGGCCGATTCAGGAAAAAATTAACATTTTTTTCCATTAATCTATAGTTTTGTGATCAGTCTATTTTAATTATATGTGAAACTATTGATAGGTGAGTGTGGCCAGTTGTGAAATAAGCTTAAGATAAAGGAACCTTTAAGAGATGACATCGGATTGGAAGATACAGAATCTTTGTAGTTAGAGCTAAGAAACTGCAAGGGTATAATGACTGGCTTAACTCCCTGCTGGGAGTTAAATACAGGCCTCTGAACATTAGCCAGGATGTGGAGTACAAATTACAATGGGAGATAAAAAAGGCATGTGGAAAGGGCAATATTACGATAGTGATGGGAGATTTCAATATGCAGGTAGATTGGGAAACTGGATTGGTGCTGGATCGCAAGAGATGGAATTTGTAGAATGCCTATGAGATGGTTTTTTAGAGCAGTTTGTGGTTGAGCCCACTAGGAGAAAGGCAATTCTGGATTGGGTATTGTGTAATGAAATAGAACTCATCAGGTAGAGGAACCCTCAGGGGGCAGTGAACAATATCTGATAGAATTCACCCTGCAATTTGAGAGGAAAGAAGCTGAAGTCAGATGTATCAGTATTACAGTGGAGTAAAGGGAATTACAGAGACATGAAAAAGGAACGAGCCAATTTAGTTGGAAAGGGACACTAAAGGGGATGACTGCAGAACAACAATAGCTGGAGTTTCTGGGAGTAATTCAGAGGTGCTGGATAGATACATCCCAAAGATGAAGTATACAAAGAGTTCAAAGTACATTTATTATCAAAGTATATATACAGTCTATGATTCTGAGATGTATCTTCCCACATCTCAGCCATGAAATAAAGAACCTTGGAACCTGTTCAAAGAGGAAAAACATCAAACCCCTCCCCCCTCCACACTTACAAAAAAAGCACACACAAATGCCACCAAAAAATTGAGCAAAATATTCCCAAGTATAGGAATTAGGATATCATTTTGCAGCAAAAAAGAACTTTGACCTGGCCGCTATTGGAGTTTATTATCTAGCTCTGGTTACCACATTACAGGAAATATGCAGGAGCAATAGAAAGGATGCAGGAACAACTCACTGGGCTGTTGCCTGGAATTGAGGGTTTCACATACAAAGAGAGATCGGATTGGCTGGTTTTATTCACACTGGATAGGAGAGGACAGTGATAGGAGCTACTGGGAGGTTGCAGGAGGCAGATAAATGGGTGACCATCAGAGGAGGGGAAATAAATGGGCAGCCAGTACAGAGTACCTTTGATTTGCTGTTCTCCTCAATTATATGCATACCGTATTGGAGACTACTGGGGTGGGAGCAACATTCTGGGGGGAGCCATTCAGATTAGTGCCATAACTCAGAAGGCAAGGGGGAAGAAAAGAACTGCAGTAGTGATAGGGGATTCCATAGTTAGAGGAGCAGACCTGACATCCTGTGGACGCAATAAAAATGCCTGGATGGTATGCTACCTCCCGGGTGACAGGCAGGGTCTGGGATATCTCAGATTGGGTCCAGGACATTCTAAGGGAGGTGGTGGGGCAGGTGAACAGCCAGAAGCCTTGGTATATATTGGCACCAATGACATAAGGAGGAAAAGGGAGGAAGTCCTGAAGAGAAAATTTGGGGAGGTAGGTCGAAAGCTGAAAAGCAGATCCTCAAGGGTGGTAATCTCTGGATTGCTGCCTGTGCCACATGCCAGTGAGGGTAAGAATAGGATGATTTGGCAGATGAATGTGTGGCTGAGATATAGGGGGAAGGGCTTCAGGTTTCTGGATCATTGGAAAATCTTCTGGGGAAGATTCTGGGACCAGGTGTGAGCCACGGTGGCACGGCCTCCGGCACTGAGTCTGACCCTGTGGTGCAGAAGGGTGGAAAGGAGAAGAGAGCTGTCGTCATTGGAGACTCTATAGTCAGGAGAGCAGACAGGAGATTTTGTGGACATGAGAAGGTCACCCGCATGGTTTGTTTCCTCTCGGGTGCCAGGGTCTGGGATGTCTCTGACCAGGTGCACGACATCCTGGTACGAGAGGGAAAGCAACCAGAAGTCATGATACATGTTGGGACCAACGACATAGGCAGGAAGAGGGATGAGGTCCTGAAGTGTGAGTTTCGGGAACTAGGCAGAAGGCTGAAGAACAGGACCTCAAGGATGACGTTCTCAGGATTGCTGCCAGTGCTACATGGCAGTGATGGTAAGAATTGGAGGAGATGGCAGTTGAATGCGTGGCTGAGGAGTTGGTGCAGGGAGCAGGATTTTAGATTTTTAGATCATTGGGATCTCTTCTGGGGAAGGTGGGACCTGTACAGATTGGATGGGTTGCACCTGAACTCAAGGGGGAGCAATATCATTGCGGGTAGGTTTGCTAGCATGGTTCGGGAGCGTTTAAACTAATTTGCGAGGGGTATGGGACCCAGAGCGATAAAGAAGTGCATGGAGTAAAGCCAGATCTAACATACAGAGAGGCTTTGAGGAAAGAGAAGCAGAATAAACGGTGTAAAGACAGTAAGGTAGAAGAGCTGAAATGTGTGTACCTCAATGCAAGAAGCATCAGGAACAAAGGTGATGAACTGAGAGCTTGGATACATACATGGAATTATGATGTAGTGGCCATTACAGAGACTTGGCTGGCACCAGGGCAGGAATGGATTCTCAATATTCCTGGATTTCAGTGCTTTAAAAGGAATAGAGAGGGCGGAAAAAGGGGAGGAGGGGTGGCATTACTGGTCAGGGATACTATTACAGCTACAGAAAGGACGGAAATGTAGCAGGATCCTCTTTTGAGTCAATATGGGTGGAAGTCAGGAATAGGAAGGGAGCAGTTACTCTATTGGGGGTATTCTATAGGCCCCCTGGTAGCAGCAGAGATACAGAGGAGCAGATTGGGAGGCAGATTTTGGAAAGGTGCAAAAATAATAGGGTTGTTATCATGGGTGACTTTAACTTCCCTAATATTGATTGGCACCTGATTAGTTTCAAGGGTTTAGATGGGGCAGAGTTTGCTAAGTGTGTCCAGGATGGATTCCTGTCACAGTATGTGGACAGGCCAACCAGGGGGAATGCCATACTAGATCTAGTACTAGGTAATGAACCAGGTCAGGTCACAGATCTCTCAGTGGGTGAGCATCTGGGGGACAGTGACCACTGCTCCCTGGCCTTTAGCATTATCATGGAAAAGGAGAGAATCAGAGAGGACAGGAAAATTTTTAATTGGGGAAAGGCAAATTATGTGGCTATGAGGCTAGAACTTGCGGGTGTGAATTGGGATGATGTTTTTGCAGGGAAATGTACTACGGACATGTGGTCGATATTTAGAGATCTCCTGCGGGATGTAAGGGATAAATTTGTCCTGGTGAGGAAGATAAAGAATGGTAGGGTGAAGGAAGCATGGGTGACAAGTGAGGTGGAAAATCTAGTCAGGTGGAAGAAGGCAGCATACATGAGGTTTAGGAAGCAAGGATCAGATGGGTCTATTGAGGAATATAGGGAAGCAAAAAAGGAGCTTAAGAAGGGGCTGAAAAGAGCAAGAAGGGGGCATGAGAAGGCCTTGGCGAGTAGGGTAAAGGAAAACCCCAAGGCATTCTTCAATTATGTGAAGAAAAAAAGTATGACAGGAGTGAAGGTAGGACCGATTAGAAATAAAGGTGGGAAGATGTGCCTGGAGGCTGTGGAAGTGAGTGAGGTCCTCAATGAATACTTCTCTTTGGTATTTACCAATGAAAGGGAACTTGATGATGGTGCGGACAATATGAGTGAGGTTGATGTTCTGGAGCATGTTGATATTAAGGGAGAGGAGGTGTTGGAGTTGTTAAAATACATTAAGACAGATAAGTCCCCGGGACCTGACGGAATATTCCCCAGGCTGCTCCATGAGGCGAGAGAAGAGATTGCTGAGCCTCTGGCTAGGATCTTTATGTCCTCGTTGTCCACGGGAATGGTACCGGAGGATTGGAGGCAGACGAATGTTGCCCCCTTGTTCAAAAAAGGTAGTGGGGATAGTCCGGGTAATTATAGACCGGTGAGCCTTACGTCTGTGGTGGGGAAGCTGTTGGAAAAGATTCTTAAAGATAGGATCTATAGACATTTAGAGAATCATGGTCTGATCAGGGACAGCCAGCATGGCTTTGTGAAGGGCAGATCGTGTCTAACAAGCCTGATAGAGTTCTTTGAGGAGGTGACCAGGCATATAGATGAGGGTAGTGCAATGGATGTGATCTATATGGATTTTAGTAAGGCATTTGACAAAGTTCCACATGGTAGGCTTAATCAGAAAGTTAGAAGGCATGTGATCCAGGGAAGTTTGGCCAGGTGGATTCAGAATTGGCTTGCCTGCAGAAGGCAGAGGGTGGTGGTGGAGGGAGTACATTCAGACTGGAGGATTGTGACTAGTGGTGTCCCACAAGGATCTGTTCTGGGACCTCTACTTTTCGTGATTTTTATTAACGACCTGGATGTGGGGGTAGAGGGGTGGGATGGCAAGTTTGCAGATGACACAAAGGTTGGTGCTGTTGTAGATGGTGTAGAGGATTGTCAAAGATTGCAGAGAGACATCGATAGGATGCAGAAGTGGGCTGAGAAGTGGCAGATTGAGTTCAACCCGGAGAAGTGTGAGGTGGTACACTTTGGAAGGACAAACTCCAAGGCAGAGTACAAAGTAAATGGCAGGATACTTGGTAGTGTGGAGGAGCAGAAGGATCTCGGGGTACATGTCCACAGATCCCTGAAAGTTGCCTCACAGGTGGATAGGGTAGTTAAGAAAGTTTATGGGATAGCAACACACATCAAAGTTGCTGGTGAACGCAGCAGGCCAAGCAGCATCTGTAGGAAGAGGTGCAGTCAACGTTTCAGGCCGAGACCCTTCGTCAGGACTAACTGAAGGAAGAGTGAGTAAGGGATTTGAAAGTTGGAGGGGGAGGGGGAGATCCAAAATGATAGGAGAAGACAGGAAGGGGAGGGATAGAGCCAAGAGCTGGACATGTGATAGGCAAAAGGGGATACGAGAGGATCATGGGACAGGAGGTCCGGGAAGAAAGACAAGGGGGGGGGGATCCAGAGGATGGGCAAGAGGTATATTCAGAGGGACAGAGGGAGAAAAAGGAGAATGAGACAAAGAATGTGCGCATAAAAATAAGTAACAGATGGGGTACGAGGGGGAGGTGGGGCATTAGCAGAAGTTAGAGAAGTCGATGTTTATGCCATCAGGTTGGAGGCTACCCAGATGGAATATAAGGTGTTGTTCCTCCAACCTGAGTGTGGCTTCATCTTTACAGTAGAGGAGGCCGTGGATAGACATGTCAGAATGAGAATGGGATGTGGAATTAAAATGTGTGGCCACTGGGAGATCCTGCTTTCTCTGGCGGACAGAGCGTAGATGTTCAGCAAAGCGGTCTCCCAGTCTGCGTCGGGTCTCGCCAATATATAAAAGGCCACATCGGGAGCACTGGACGCAGTATATCACCCCAGTCGACTCACGGGTGAAGTTTTGCCTCACCTGGAAGGACTGTTTGCGGCCCTGAATGGTGGTAAGGGAGAAGTGTAAGGGCATGTGTAGCACTTGTTCCGCTTACATGGATAAGTGCCAGGAGGAAGATCAGTGGGAAGGGATGGGGGGGGACGAATGGACAAGGGAGTTGTGTAGGGAGCGATCCCTGCGGAATGCAGAGAGAGGAGGGGAGGGAAAGATGTGCTTAGTGGTGGGATCCCGTTGGAGGTGGCGGAAGTTACGGAGAATAATATGTTGGACCCGGAGGCTGGTGGGGTGGTAGGTGAGGACCAGGGGAACCCTATTCCTAGTGGGGTGGCAGGAGGATGGAGTGAGAGCAGATGTACGTGAAATGGGGGAGATGCGTTTAAGAGCAGAGTTGATAGTGGAGGAAGGGAAGCCCCTTTCTTTAAAAAAGGAAGACATCTCCCTCGTCCTAGAATGAAAAACCTCATCCTGAGAGCAGATGCGGTGGAGACGGAGGAATTGCGAGAAGGGGATAGTGTTTTTGCAAGAGACAGGGTGAGAAGAGGAATAATCCAGATAGCTGTGAGAGTCAGTAGGCTTATAGTAGACATCAGTGGATAAGCTGTCTCCAGAGACAGAGACAGAAAGATCTAGAAAGGGGAGGGAGGTGTCGGAAATGGACCAGGTAAACTTGAGGGCAGGGTGAAAGTTGGAGGCAAAGTTTATCTGGACTATTCCTCTTCTCACCCTGTCTCTTGCAAAAACGCCATCCCCTTCTCGCAATTCCTCCGTCTCTGCCGCATCTGCTCTCAGGATGAGGCTTTTCATTCTAGGACGAGGGAGATGTCTTCCTTTTTTAAAGAAAGGGGCTTCCCTTCCTCCACTATCAACTCTGCTCTTAAACGCATCTCCCCCATTTCACGTACATCTGCTCTCACTCCATCCCCCCGCCACCCCACTAGGAATAGGGTTCCCCTGGTCCTCACCTACCACCCCACCAGCCTCCGGGTCCAACATATTATTCTCCGTAACTTCCGCCACCTCCAACGGGATCCCACCACTAAGCACATCTTTCCCTCCCCCTCTCTCTCTGCATTCCACAGGGATTGCTCCCTACACAACTCCCTTGTCCATTCGTCCCCCCATCCCTCCCCACTGATCTCCCTCCTGGCACTTATCCATGTAAGTGGAACAAGTACTACACATGCCCTTACACTTCCTCCCTTACCACCATTCAGGGCCCCAAACAGTCCTTCCAGGTGAGGCAACACTTCACCTGTGAGTCGACTGGGGTGATATACTGCGTCCGGTGCTCCCGATGTGGCCTTTTATATATTGGCGAGACCCGACGCAGACTGGGAGACCGCTTTGCTGAACATCTACGCTCTGTCCGCCTGAGAAAGCAGGATCTCCCAGTAGCCACACATTTTAATTCCACATCCCATTCCCATTCTGACATGTCTATCCACGGCCTCCTCTACTGTAAAGATGAAGCCACACTCAGGTTGGAGGAACAACACTTTATATTCCATCTGGGTAGCCTCCAACCTGATGGCATGAACATCGACTTCTCTAACTTCCGCTAATGCCCCACCTCCCCCTTGTACCCCATCTGTTACTTATTTTTATGCACACATTCTTTCTCTCACTCTCCTTTTTCTCCCTCTGTCCCTCTGAATATACCTCTTGCCCATCCTCTGGGTCCCCCCCCACGCCCGCCGTCTTTCTTCCCGGACCTCCTGTCCCATGATCCTCTCGTATCCCCTGGACCTCCTGTCCCATGTTCGTCTCGTATCCCCTTTTGCCTATCACCTGTCCAGCTCTTGGCTCTATCCCTCCCCCTCCTGTCTTCTCCTATCATTTTGGATCTCCCCCTCCCCCTCCAACTTTCAAATCCCTTACTCACTCTTCCTTCAGTTAGTCCTGACGAAGGGTCTCGGCCTGAAACGTCGACTGCACCTCTTCCTACAGATGCTGCTTGGCCTGCTGCGTTCACCAGCAACTTTGATGTGTGTTGCTTGAATTTCCAGCATCTGCAGAATTCCTGTTGTTTAATTTTATGGGATGTTAGCTTTCATAAGTCGAGGGATAGAGTTTAAGAGTCGTGATGTAATGCTGCAGCTCTATAAAACTCTGGTTAGGCCACACTTGGAGTACTGTGTCCTGTTCTGTTCGCCTCACTATAGGAAGGATGTGGAAGCATTGGAAAGGGAACAGAGGAGATTTACCAGGATGCTGCCTGGTTTAGAGAGTATGGATTATGATCAGAGATTAAGGGAGCTAGGGCTTTACTCTTTGGAGAGAAGGAGGATGAGAGGAAACATGATAGAGGTGTACAAGATAATAAGAGGAATAGATAGAGTGGATAGCCAGTGCCTCTTCCCCAGGGCACCACTGCTCAATACAAGCGGACATGGCTTTAAGGTAAGGGGTGGGAAGTTCAAGGGGGATATTAGAGGAAGGTTTTTTACTCAGAAAGTGGTTGGTGTGTGGAATGCACTGCCTGAGTCAGTGGTGGAGGCAGATACACTAGTGAAGTTTAAGAGACTACTAGACAGGTATATGGAGGAATTTAAGGTGGGGGCTTGTATGGGAGGCAGGGTTTGAGGGTCGGCACAACATTGTGGGCCGAAGGGCCTGTACTGTGCTGTACTATTCTATGTTCTATGAAGGTACGACCTGTACATAGGGATGGATTACACCTGAATCTGAGAGGGACCAATATCCTTGCAGGCAAGGTTGCTAGAACCATTGGGGAAGGTTTAAACTAATTTGGCTGGGGAATGGGAAATTGAGTGATAGGGCTGAGGATGGGATAGTTGATATACAAGCAGAGACAGTGTGTAGTGAGACTCACAGGAAGGACCAGCAGATGATAGGACAAAATTACAGTCAGTGGGTTGAGCTCCAGTGTAACAGAGAACAAAAATCAAAAAGGGTGATGAATACAGGACTGAAGGTGTTATATCGAAAATACTAGCAGTATGTGAGAAATGTGAGAAAGTCATGGATCAGAAGTGAGTGTTGTTTCCATTACTAGGGAGATGATGCATAGGAAGATGAAAGATCAGAAGGTAGATAAATCACATGGAGCAGATGGACTACACCCCGGGATTCTGAAAAAAATAAGCTGAATAGATTGTGGAGGCATTACTAATAATCTTTCAAGAATTGCTAGATTCTGGAATGTGGTTCTGGAGTACTGGCAAATTGCAAATGTCACTCCACTCTTCAAGAATGAAGGAAGGCGGAAGGAAGGAAATTATGGATGAGTTAGTCTAACTTCAGTGAAATAGTTGGCATGGATGTGGTGTGCTTGGGAAGATTTGGAATCCATTATTAAGGATGAATTTTCAGAATACATGGAGACATATAATAGGACAAAGTCAGCATGGTTTCCTGAAGGGGAAATCTTGCATGACAAATCTGTAGGAATTCTTTGAGGAAATAATAGGCAAACTAGACAAAAAATAGTTTGGATTACAGAATTGGTGCCTTTGTGGCCATGTTTCCAGACAATAAGAAGATAGGTGAAGGGAAAGTAATGTTGAGAAAGCAGTCTTCCAGGAAATGGAAGAAGTGGCAGATTTTTCTAAACAGGGTTTTTCTAAACATTTTTCTAAAAAGCTCAAAATCAGAGATGCAACGGGACCTAGAAGTCCTTGTGCAGGGTTCCCTAAAGGTTAACTTACAGGTTAAGTCAGTGGCAAGGAAGGCAAATGCAATGTTAGCATTCATTTTGAGAGGACTGAGATATAAGAGCAAGGACGTAATGCTGACGCTTGATAAGGCATTGGTCAGACTGCACTTGCAGCATTGTGAGCTGTTTTGGGCCTCTTATCTGAGAAATGATGGGCTGGCATTGGAGAGATTCTAGAGGAGGTTCACAACAATGATAGGGTATGAGAAGCTTTTGATAGCTCTGGGCTTGTATTTGCTGGAATTTAGAAGAATGAGGGGCTGATCTCCCTGAAACCTTTTGAATATTGAAAGGTCTGGATAAAGTGGATATAGGGAGGATGCTTCCCATAGTGGGTGAGTCTAGGACCAGAGGGATGTCCATTTATAACAGAGATGAAGAGGAATTTCTTTAGCCAGAGGGTAGTGAATCTGCCACAGGCAGCTGTGGAGGCCAAGAAATTGAGTATATTTAAAGTGGAAATTGATAGGCTCTTGATTAGGTAGGGCATCAAAAGTTCCGGGGGGAAGCTAGGAGAATATTGTTGAAATGGATAATAAATCAGCCATCATGGAATGGCGGAGCAAACTCGACGGTCTCAATGGCCTAATTCTGCTCCAAAGTCTTACGGTCTTATATTGTATGCATGCAGTATACGGATTAAGGTAAATAAACTTGTAGCACAGTTAGAGTTTGGCAGTTATGACATTATGGGCATCACTGAGTCATGGCTGAAAGACAATTAGAGTTGGGAACTTAACATCCAAGGATACACATTTCCATACACATCATATCAGAAGACATATAAACATTGTGGGTAGAGTTAAGAATTTGCAAGGGTAAAAAGACCCTGACGGGAGTTATAAACAGGCCTCTGAACAGTAGCCAGGATGTGGGCTACAAATTACAATGGGAGGTAGAAAAGGCATGTCAAAGGGACAATGCTACAATAGTCATGGGCGATTTTGATATGCAGGTGGATTGGGAAAATCAGGTTCGTACTGATTTTGGATCCCAAGAGAAAGTATTTGTAGAATGCCTATGAGATTCTACAATCCACTAGGGGATTAGCTATTATGGATTGGGTGTTGTGCAATGAACTCGATTTTATTAGAGAGCTTAAAGTAAAGCAACACTTGGGAGGCAGTGATCATAATATGATAGAATTCATGCTGCAATTTGAGAAGGAGAATTTAAAGTCAAATGTATCAGCATTACAGTGGAGTAAAGGGAATTACAGTGGCATGAGAGAGTTGCTGGTCAAAGTTGATTGGAAGGTGACACTAGCAGAGCAGCAATGACTGGAATTTCTGGGAACAGTTTGGAAGGCGCAGGATAGAATAAGTATTCTAAATGCAGGATGATGCAATCATGGCTGACAAGGGAAGTCAAAGCCAAAATAAAAGGAAAAGAGAGGGCATATAATAGAACAAAAATTAAGGGGAAATTAAGGATTGGGAAGCTTTTAAAAACCAACAGAAGGCAACTTAAAAAAGCCCATAAAGATGGAACAGGTGAAATATGAATGTAAGCTAGCCAATAACATCAAAGGGGAAACCTAAATTTTGCATGTCTTCACTGTGGGAGACACAAGTAGTATGCTGGATGTTCGGGAGTGTCATAGAGCAGAAATGAGTGTAGTTGCTATTACTAAGGTGAAGGTGCTTGGGAAGCTGAAAGGTCTGAAGGTAGATGAGTCACTTGGATCAGATGGATCCCACTCTAGGGTTCTGAAAGAGGTTTCTGAAGAGATTGTGAAGACTAGGGATGATCTTTCAAGAATCTATAGATTTTGGCATGATTTCAGAGGAATAGAAAATTACAAATATCACTCCACTAATCAGGCAAAAGAAAGGACATTATAGGCCAGTTAGCCTGACCTCAGTGGTCAGGAATATATTGGACTCAATTATTAAGGATGAGGCTTTGCGGTACTTGGAGGCACATGAAAAAAACCAAACTCAGAATGGTTTCCTGAAGGGAAAATCTTGTCTGCCAAATCTGTTAGATTTCTTTGAGGAAATAACAAACAGGATAGACAAAGGAGAATTGGTGGATGTTGTGTTCTTGGATTTTCAGAAGGTCTTTTACATGAGGCTGCTTAGCAAGATAAGAGCCCATGATATTACAGGAAAGATACTACTAGCATGGATAGAGCATTGGCTGATTGGCAGGAGGCAAAGAGTGGGAATAAAGGGAGCCTTTTCTGGTTGACTGACAGTGACTAGAGGTGTTCAGCAGGGGTCTGTGTTGAGACCACTACTTTTTACTTTGTATATTAATGATTTGGATGACAAAATTGATGGCATTGGGGCCACATTTGCAGACAATACAAAGATAAGTGGAGGGTCTGGTAGTGTTGAGGTAGCAGGGAGGCTGCAGCAAGACTTAGATAGATTAGGAGACTGGGCAAAGATGTGACAGATGGAATACAGTGTCAGGAAGTGTATGGTCATGCACTTTGATAGAAGGAATAAAAGGGTAGACTATATTCTAAACAGGCAGAGAATTCATAATTCTGGGGTGAAAAGGGACTTGGGAGCCCTTGTGCAGGATAACTTGCAGGTTGAGTCAATGGTGAGTAAGGCAAATGGCATGTTAGCATTCACTCCGAGAGGACTAGAATATAAAAATAAAGATGTGGTGCTGAGCCCTTAAAAGGGACTGGTGGGCCTCATTTGGAATATTGAGAGTAGTTTTAGGCTCCTTATCTAAGAAAAGATATACTGGCTTTGGAAAGGGTTCAGAAGAGATTCATAAGAATGATTCCCAGGAATGAAAGGCTTATCATATGAGGAGTGATTGTTGGCTCTGGGACTTTGCTCTCTGTTAATTTAGAAGAATGAGGGGGGGATCTCATTGAAGGCTATTGAACCTTGCAAGGCCTCAATAGAGTACATGTGGATAGGATGTTTCCTATAGTGAGGGGTTCTTGGTCCGGGAGTACAGACTTAGAATAGAGGGCCTTCCATTTGGACCGGAAATGAGGAGGAATTTCTTTAACCAGAGGGTGGTGATTCTGTGCAATTCATTGCCACAAGTGGCTATGGAGGCCAGGTCATTGAGTGTTATAAGACAGACGTCAATAGGTTCTTGATTAGTGAGGGCATGAAAGGTTATTGTGAGAATGCAGGAGATTGGGGTTGAGAGTGAAATGGATCAGCCATGATGAAATGGCAGAGCAGACTCAATGGAGTGAATGGCCTAATTCTGCTCCTATGTCTCATGGTCTTATGGAGAGTGAACTGTAGGAGAAAGAGTAGGGGTGGGGCACCAGGCAGGTGGGAAGAAGGAATTGCAGAATAGAACAAGATGGAAGCAGGAGGGAATTTTTTTTTTTACCAGAAGTAGAATTCAATTTTAATGCCATCAGGTTGGAGGCTACCCAAATGGACTACAAGGTGTTGCTCCTCCAACCTGAGGGTGGCCTCATCGTGGCACAGGAGGAGACAATGGACCGACATGTCGGAACGGGGATAGAACCAGAATTAAAATATTTAGCCACCAGAAATTCCTGCTTTTGCCAGATGGAGCAGAGCTCAATGAAGTGGTCCACTAATTTATGACTAGGGCTCACCAATGTAGAGGAGGCTGCACTGGGGGCACCAGACACAATAGATGACTCCAGCAGATTCACAAGTAAAGTATTGCCCTACCTGGAAGGACTGATTGGGACTTGGAATGGAGATGAACGGGTAAGTGTCACACTTTGGCTGCTTGCCAATAATATTTAGTATTCTAATAACATTTAATATTTTTAATATTTTACACTTTATTTTCCAAATAATGCAGAAAGTCAGTTTACATGTACAATTAATACATTTTCAAAGCAAATATTTTGCTCATTGGAATTAGTTAGCTTTATTGATGGCACATTCAAAAGAATCTAATTTAAATTAGATAGTAATTACAACAATGGTCGCAGAACTCTGCATCTTATAATAACCCCCTTTATGCCCAAGCACATAATGAAAAGCAAACCTCTTTGATGGTTATCAGCTATATCAAATGCTTGTGAGGAAAGTTTTGTCTGATTTTTAGTAAAAATGAATAGACTCTTGAAAATCATGGTAATGAAGTGCAAACAGCAATGCTGAGATGAGTTTACATTCAGAAGGTGCTGATGGATGAAGCTAAAAGTTTATCCAAGGTCTTCAGTTAGGCTGCGATATTTTGACCACTAGAGTCAAAAGAGGGATGGTGAATGAATGGTTCTTGTCTGACAATTGAAGTATTCACACAGTCTTACTGACCACTTAGTATGGCTAAAAGCAGAGGATAGTCCGAAGACAGTGGTTACTGTGTCTGGAAGACTCCCAAGACCAAGGGCTATGAGATACTTGTCAGCTATTTCCTGTTGGTATGTATAGAATTTTGTAAATTTATTACACAAATATTACTGGTTGTTTCTCATCATTTTATTGTCTATTTTATTTTGCACAAAGACTAATTCATTCTGCAAAATTTCATCTGATGTGGCAAGTAATGCTAATAATTGCACATGTCACATCCTACTTGTCATAAGTTTTTGGTTCAATTGCATATTGTCTTTAAAATGGCTGCAACAGGCCATTGATTGACTTTATAATCTGTCTCCTAAATGAATAAGTCATAATTGCTGATCTGTCACAGGTTGGGAACTTCCCAAATTGACACTGAAAGATGCTTAATGATCATTCATGATTGAAACACTCATCACATGGCTCTACCGCTCCTTTCATGCTCATATCAAAATACATACCCTAATATCTTATTATCTAAGTGTCACATTGCAGCGTAACTTTGAAGTCAGAAGAATTTGCTGAGATAGGTACAGAGATATGTTCAATGGATATCAGGACAATTTGCTTATTAAATTCCATTACATCGCCTATACACAAACAAGATATTGAGCAGAGTCTCCTCATTATCAGTTCCCTGGGAAAATATCAACATTGAATAGTCTTCTACATATCAAGTGGCTTGTCAAAGAACAGTGGAAGAAAAATTTCAAATCAAAAATAATAAGTCCAGGAATTATTCAGGCAACAATAATAAAATTAATTAGTATAGGCACAGGGTTCCTTTAGTGCAATTACATGTCATAACATCTAAATGCTCATGTTTTGCTGGAAACAAGAAATGGAAAATTCAAACAAGAAAAAAAAAACATTTTTGATAAACTCCCCTCAGCATCAATGGAGCACCTTCATCATATATATTTCTCATATATTCTCATGACATCAAAATAAGCTATGAGAAAACAACAAAAATCATTTATAACAATTCAGATCAGGAAGGTATGAGTTTCCAGAGATACTACTTTGAAGAAGAACGTACAAAAGAACTATTTAAAC
This sequence comes from Mobula birostris, assembly GCF_030028105.1. Lineage (NCBI taxonomy): Eukaryota > Metazoa > Chordata > Chondrichthyes > Myliobatiformes > Myliobatidae > Mobula > Mobula birostris. The sequence goes on from NC_092377.1 coordinate 47,326,783, forward strand.
AAAGGATATGTTGTTAAACACTCGTATGTGGAGTCATTTTGTAGGTGGAAAATAATTTCAAAGTTTAAAGTAAGTTTATCACCAAAATACCTATATGTTACCATGTGATTCATTTTCTTGCATGCACTTATAGGACACAAATACCACAGAATAAACAAAGATGAAACAATATGCAAAAAAGACAAACTGTACAAATAAAAAAACACTGAGAATATAAATTGTATAAAGAACTTGAAAGTGAGTCTATAGGTCATAGAATCAGTTTGGGGTAATGCTCAGAATGTTGTTATGATCTGAAATTCAGTACAATGAGAAAAATTGTAGAAATTAACAGGATTGACCTGCTGTGTCACGTAGCCATCTCCTATGCCATAACACTAGCTCTATCACTATGATGGATATTCACTTTCCAGAGTCCAAGAGGTTTAATGATAAACTCAGCTTTCTAGCACAGTGGCATGACCTTTCCAAATGCTTTGAGTTGTTGGTGATAAAGCTAAACTTTTAACAAGTATTCTTAGATCAACTTTTTGTTCTGAACAAGAGCCAGTTGCTAATGTAAATAGTAAGCAACAATCAGTCTGAAGTTGGATACACAGCTTTGCAAACAGCATTACAGAATATAGGCTGCTAGCCCATAGAACTAAGAGATCTGCTTTGCTAAGTGAAGGGACAAAGAAACCTCCTGTCTGCATCAGCCAAACATGAGATAATGGGATTATGTCACTTAACACTGTGATGGATATTCACTTTTCAGCCAGAAGGCCTTTTTCTTAATTGTTTGCTACTCTCAGCTTTCTAAACACAGCTCTGCTTGTAAAATCAAAAACAGGTGGAAGTAAACTTCCAGCTAACAGTTTGTTTAACTTTTGTTTGTAAACAGGAGTCAGTCTTTAGTTCTTAAAATGTAAATGTAAGTGAAAACAGTAATCAGTTTGAAGTTAAAAACAAAATATAGTTCTTAAAGCAGATTAACAGATGATTTATCTGTAAAGGCAGTTGTTATGTCACTATTCCTGATTTATTACTGCTTAAGATGCAGTATAAGACAATGAGTTGTTAAATTTGGCTTGTTTCAAACAGACAGGCTGATTCTCAAGTTCCTTAGTTCAAGGAAGCTTGCAGAACAGAAGAATGATATCATTCAGCATATCAATAACTGATGAGTTTATGGTTAGAAGTTTATATGTATTCAGAGATGTTGGCTTTACCTATTAATTGTGAAGTATGAACATTGAGATAAGGTCTTTGTCTCCGAAAGATGCTTTGAGACTGTTTGTCCTAGAAGGGGATCTGAGGAAATATCATAGACATGTGAAGTCACCTATCTGGGGGGAAAAAAAAGAGTATAAATGTCGAGAGCATTTCAGGCTTATTAGGAATGGGGTTAAGAACATCAAGAAGAAATATGGAAGAAACACAGGGTGAACTAGAATCCATTCCTCCAGCTTCATTTTCTGTGACGGATAACTTGTTTGTCTGCATTGTGGCATATCTTTTAGCTTATAGTTCTTGTATCAGTGTTTTGAAAATCCTTTGTCCTTTGTGATTCATGTTTAGGAAATATGTTCTTCTAGTTCATTAGAATTGTCTCTATATTTGGAAGTTCTTTGTGATTTGCAAATATTTTGTAATTCAGCAATCTTTTATAGGTTAGAAATCCTCTCTGCGCATAAAGTGTGTTAAGAGGTATTTGTCTAAATTTAAACATGTATCATTAAAGCTAAGATAACTGTGTTTAAATTACTCTGCTAGCTGGAAGTATCCTCCTTGAGACCCACTTGAGACTTTATGCCAGCTTCCTGTGGCAAAAACAGGATTGCCTAATTGAACCTCTTCGGATGTCATTTAGAGTGTAAATCACCACCCCTTAATATTAACCCTTTTTTTTTCATTTTACACCTGCAATGGATCCAGATTCTGCCCTTTTCTATCACACCTTTTATCTTCACTATGTTGTCCAGGGATTTAAAGGGATTCCTCAAATACACACATGGCCTAAATTAGTGTATTCAAAGGGGAAAATAAATATTTCAATGAGATAGGCAGATTATTTCTGATCACTCAGTTTAGTTTCCTTTTTTAAATGATGGCCACACATACAGAGGATATCCAGGAAAATCTGAGACTAGGAATTGGGTTAGGACTTTCTGAAAACTGAAGAAATTCAGTGGTCTCCCTTTATATTTATGTTTTTTTTTAGCTTTCATGACTGTCACAAAATAAACCCATGATGGGTGCTGCCTTGGAAGTGAGCCTTAACAAAATGGCAATCTCCACAAGACACAGGAGCAGAGTTAGCCAATTTGGCCTATCGAACCTGCTCCACCATTCTATCATGGTTGATTAATTATCCCTCTCATCCCCAATACCCTGCCTTCTCCCCTTAACTTTTGATTCTTACTAGTCAAGAACCTATTAACTTCCACTTTAAACACCCTCAATGACTTGGTCTCCACAGATTCTTTGCCATCAACTGGCTGTAAAAGGACATTCTTGAATTCTGAGGTTGTGCCCTTTGGTCCTAGACTCTCCCACAACAGGGAAACATCCTCTCCACATCCACCCTGTCTAGGCCTTTCAATATTCGATAGGTTTCAATGAGATCCTTGTTCTTTTACACTCCTATAAGCTTAGGCCCGCAATCATTAAATGTACACATTAAACCTTTCATTCCTTGAATCTTTCTCAGGAACCTCTTTTGAACCATCTCCAATGTCAGTACATCCTTTCTTAGATAAGGAGCCCAAAATTGCTCACAATACTCTAAGTGCTGTCTGACCAATGCCTTATAAAACCTCAGCATTGCATCCTTGCCTTTGTATTCTAGACCTCTTGAAATGAATGTTAACATTGCATTGACTGAGAAACCATCTGCCAATTGATTTAATCAATTCCCTTTTTTAAAAAATCCCCAGTCCCTAGTTGCTAGGAAGAATACCAATCTGAAAACTAAGAGCACTAAGAGTGCAATTGTTGTGCAGAATATTTCCTTCTGCTGTCATTTTTTTTCAAGGTGATAGGTATCTAACACATTTGTAGAGGGATTGTGTAACTCTGCTGACAGAAAAGTTGTTGCAAAAATTGTAAAACATATGCAAGACAAAAAAATACATTCTAAGATATTCTGAATTTGCCTGAAGCCTTCCCAAGTTGGATTTATTGTAAAGGGAGATTCACCCACTACTTTCCTAAATCCTCGGAGGCCCATTATGCAGCCTGTAGCGCAGTCATTTAATACATCATTCATCCCACTTTAAGTGATGTTATGAGGAGGTGTATGCTCTCATTATTGTGTAAGAAATCAGTCTATATAATGTGTGTTGATTAAATACCACTGAGATATAATCTGATGAATTGTTTGGATTGAGCTCTTGCCAGAAATGTATTGATTTGGTCGAATTTTCCAACAGAATACAAGATCTAACACTATAGAATGTCAAGTTCAGGGTCAGATTTATTGTTATTTAACTGTATACATGAACCGCCAAATGAAACAATGTTCCTCAAGACCAAGGTGCACAGCACAGTACATATAACTCAAAACACACATGTAATATTACCATACATAAATGAACATACATATAATACAGTGCATTTGCAACACAAGTTAAAGAGTAAACAGCATACCGCTACTGGCACTTCATACATGATGAGACCTGGGTGGTGACAGGGAGTTCAGTTGTCACATGTCCTGGGGGATGAAGTTGTTTCCCATGCTAACGGTTACTGTCCTAGTGCTATGGTACCGCCTGCCTAATAAGACTATAAGACTAGAAGACATAGGATCGGAATTAGGCCATTCAGCCTATCAAGTCTGCTCTACCATTCCATCATGACTGATCCATTTCTCTCTCAACCCCGCTCTCCTGCCGTCTCCCCATAGCCTTTCACACTAATCAAGACCCTATCAATCTCCACCTTAAGTACACCCAATGACCTGGGCTCCACAGCCAACTAAGGCAACAAATTCCACAGATTCATCACCCTCTGGCTAAAGAAAGTCCTCCTCCTCTCCATTCTAAATGGATGTCCCTCTATTTTGAGGCTGTGCTCTCTGGTCCTGGATTCCACCACCATAGGAAACATCTTCTCCGCATCTGCTCTATCTGGTAGTCTGGGACCCAAGTGAAAATGATAAATACCAATAACAACTAAAAAGGAAATGTAATTTAGAATACTGAATTCTAAGTTCAATTCAATAAAAAAAATAGGAATAAGGAAAGAATTGTTTCTGGGAATTGCAGAGTAATAGAGTAAAATGAAGATTTCTGGTTAAAATCTCCATCCATCTAAACCTGAAGGAGTGGAGAGCAAAAGATCTTGCCCCAAGTTTTTCAACTTTGTCCCTTGGCTTTTATATGTAGAAGCAGAAATATGGTGATTTCTTGCTTTAATTCATATTTCATTTTCCTGGGTGATCATGAAGGACTGGTGACAAGTGTTTTAACTAGTTCCATTAATCCTGATTAGTAGAAAATAAATAACTGCCAAATTTAAGACAGAGAGTTTAGTATCTCAAGGATTACTTGTTTCTAGGTCTGAAATACAGTAGCAGATACCTTGTAATGGGAAAAAAAACGCAGAGTTAAATGTGATGTTGTTGATCCTGCACAAACCGATACTTTGTTCCTTTTAGTAACCACCAATGCAACAGGTGATCAATGTTTTGTTTCAGACAGATGGAATATTAATCGATTTTTATCAATATCGACAGCCAAGTGTCTTGAAAATAGGAGAATGCTCTTGCAAGGATGGAACGTTGCCTGTTAAACTGACAATATGCACTGAATAATCAGATGAATTGCTGCAGCTCTATACTGCAAACCCAGTGATTATCCCATATTAGAAATACTTTTGCAGACACAAAATGATAGCCCCAAGAAAATTGTTGTTGTTTTGTTTCAAGCCTCGGGCAGCATTTTTACAGTTTCTTGAGCACTCATCTGTTTTTTTATGAGGCCAAATTGCTAACTCAACATTCAACCCAGCTTGGGGTGGGGGGGAGAAGCTGGATTTGAACCCAGGACCATTTGCCTCAAAATCCATTGCTGATGCCACTACACCAACAGCCAGCTAATCCATAGATTAAGCATTATTTACCGACCTAAACTGGTAGCTGAAAGTGTGCATAATCCACCTAATGGTATTACATTTATTAAAGAGGTCTCTACAGACCTGCATTCCCAAGATAGATAAAGACATGAAAAGTGTAGAGATCAGTAAACCTTTGTCTTTACCTACAATCCTCCAAGAGGACCACAATCTTATCATAGTTTGGAGGCTTGTGTGCCTCAGTGAGCTGGAGAGCTTTGTTGTCTGGAGTTAGGGCTTTATGCTTTGACTCTTGGTATGGACATCTGTGCCAACAGGTCAAAGAGTAGAAGCTGGACAAAGAGCGGTCCACCGGTCCTCCAGGTTCAGGGGTTCAGCTCAGGACTAACAACACTGTTTGGTCAGAAAAGCTATGATGGAAACAGCAATGAAAAACCCTTCTACTGAATGGCCAAGGACAGACAAAGATGGAGGAACTTCATTGTTGCCCTAAACAGCAGAGGCATAATGGGCAGTAAGTGAGTAAGTTTACCATAACAGATACACATTTTTATAAATTATTTTGGCTTCCACATTTGTCTTTCTTTACATACTTTGTATGAGTCCCCAATTGTTCCTCCAGAAAATCACTCTGAATTCTGACAATTCAAAGAGCTGCATCTGTAATTTATGGAAAGTTGTTTTTTTAATGGCCACAAGGACACAAAAGACAAAGCATTTTTATGTCAAACTGAAGTAAAAATCTGGAGGAAAGCAACACAGATGCTGGAAATCTTAAAGGAAAACCTGAAGGTGCCAGCAGCAATCACCAGGTGATGCAGCACCCATAACAAGAGAAACAGACAACATTTTTAGGTCAAAGAACCTACATTATGACTGGAAAGTGTGAAAAAACTGTTAGATTGCAGAGAAGAGAAGCTGTAAAGAAGAGAGGGAATATATGTGTAAGTGTTTGGAGCCACGTTGTCAAGGTAACGGTTACTTTAAAAACTGGCAGTTGGAACAAAGTGATGCAGGAATATTTTTGAAAGGTAAGCTAAAGCAGAAAGGTATAACCACATCAGTGAAGAAATATAAGCAATTTACCTGAAGTTGTTAAACTCCATATCGAGTCCTACTATATGGAATGTGTGGGAGTAGACCAGAAAATTAAAGTGACACATGACCTGAAGTTCAAGATCATTCAAGCTTTTTGAATGGAAATGATCTGCAAAGCAATCACCTAAACTGCATTTTATTCCCTTTTGTAGAGGAGACGGTATTGAATGAAATTCCTAATGTGAAAGAAGTGCAAATAGTTTGCTCCTCCGTCCGGAATGGATGTTTAGGTCCCTGGACGGTGCAAAGTGAATAGATGAAAGCTAAGGGTTGCATGTCCTATGGCTGCATGAGGAAGAACCTGAGGATGAGGGGTCAGTGAAGATGGAAGAGTAGACCAGGGAGTTGAGAAGGGTATAGTCCTTTTGGAGTTTTGAAAAAAGAGGGGAGTGGAAAATGTGCTTAGTGGTGAAATCCTGTTGGCATTGAGTGTCACAAATTAAGAACGATGATCTATGGAATGTGAAAACCGGTGGGGTGGAAGGCAAGAACAAGGTGTCATTGTTTTCACTGGTGCAGATGTAAAAGTAGAAGAGCAAGGAAATAGAAGAGACATGGTTGACAACCTTGTGGACTAGGTAGTGGGATAGGCTCACTTAAGAAAAAGGAAAATGTCATAAAATTACTGGTGGGTTGAAAGTCTCTTTATTAGAGCAGATAAAATAGAGACAGAGAAACTAGTGGAACAGAATTCCATTCTCTTTCCATGCCAACAGAATTATCAACCACATCTCCTCTGACTTCCTGAATTTTGTTCCAAATGTCATTTTTTTTCAAAATGACATGAAACATGTATGTCTCCTCACTTCTTTCCAAATGTCTCCCATTTCTTTAACACAGTCTTTGAGTTGAAATATCAAGCATGCTTCTTGTTCCATAAATGCTGCCTGGTCTGCAATTATCCATTGGCTGACAGAATTGATTTCACAAATGGCCAAGTGCCTGGCGGAAGTATTAAACATGAAAACAGAGCTGATAAATGATCTCATACTAATGCTGACCAGCGGAAATTTGAATGCAGCATCTCAAGCTGAAACATTGACCATCCCTTTCCATCCTACAGATGCTGCTAGACCCATTGAGTTCTTCTTGCAGTTTGCACATTCCAGTATCTGAGGTCTCTTTTGTCTCCTTGGAGATAATAATATTCATTTGAATACCTGGAGTACTTAACAAAGTTAATTCATTATTTGTTAAACATTTCATTTTCAGGAGCACAATACACATCAATGTTACACATCTTGCTCAGTGGTTTGTTAGCTGTGTTGCATGGTTACCCTTTTGACAGCAAAAGCACTGTTTATTAGCTTAATTTCAGAAGCCATATACTGTACCTAACTGATTTGTACACAGCAAGTAGGATATTAATACAGAACTCCCTGGAAGGGATTCAGTAGTTATTGAAAAAGGATCTTTAAGAGCAATAAAATACAAACAGTTACAAACAGAAGTGTGCTATAATGGGCTTCCCTGAGAACACAAGAGATAGTGTGGAAGTTGCAGTAAGACAATATTAGCCCACATGCGCATTTTGTTTGATGGATTTTCCCTCAGATTTAATATTGAAAAAAAAACAGATGGAATGTTTTACTATATATGCAGTGTGTGCATATCATATAACTGCTGAGGTATCACAGCTACATTCCCTCCTATTCTGCTCAAGCAGCCTTAACAAAAGCTTGCATCCTTGCAGCCCAGAGCACTGAACCTTGTAATGACATGACAGTTGATAATTATGGAAAGTATGTGTATTTCTCACCTTTTTGGAATGTCAATAAAACACAGTGAATTAACTATAAACCTTTTCCTGCTTTTAAATTACTTACTGCAATTGCTGTTATAAACCATGTGGTTCATACTAACGGGGAGAGTGAAATAACTAGAGAGAACAAACAAGTTGACTCCTTTGCTAAGGCAGCAACAGCAGATCATTACAGCCACGTAGCACTCCAGTGTGATCAGGCAGCCTATGCTTTCCAAGTTCTTTTGATGAACTAGTACAATTATAGCGTCATATTTCAGTGGCTGAACAAACTTTATGGACACGATGTGTAAAACTATAAATAGAAACATAGAAAATCTACAGCACAATACAGCCCCTTCAGCCCACAGAGTTGTGCCGAACATGTCCCTACCTTAGAATTTATGAGGCTTACCTATAGGCCTCTATTTTACTAAGCTTCATGTACCTATCTAAATGTCTCTTAAAAGACCCTATTGTATCGGCCTCCACCACCGCTGCTGGCAGCCCATTCCACGCACTCACCACTCTCTGAGTAAAAAACTTACTCCTGACATCTCCTCTGTACCTACTCCCCAGCACCTTAAACCTGTGTCCTCTTGTGGCAACCATTGCAGCCCTGGGAAAAAGCCTCTGACTAACCACATGATCAATGTCTCTCATCATCTTATACACCTCTGTCAGGTCACTTCTCATCCTCAGTCGCTCCAAGGAGAAAAGACTGAGTTCACTCAACCTGTTTTCATAAGGCATGCTCCTCAATCCAGGCAACATCCTTGTAAATCTTCTCTGCGCCCTTTCTATGGCTTTCACATCCTTCCTGTAGTGAGGCAACCAGAACTGAGCGCAATACTCCAAGTGGGGTCTGACCAGGGTCCTATATAGCTGCAACATTACGTCTTGGCTCCTCAATTCAATTCCACGATTAATGAAGGCCAATACACCATATGCCTCCTTAACCACAGAGTCAACCTGCACAACTGCTTTGAGTGTCCTATGAACTCAGATCCCAAGATCCCTCTTATCCTCCACACTGCCAAGAGTCTTACCATTAATACTATATTCTGCCATCATATTTGACTTACCAAAATGAACCACTTCACACTTATCTGGGTTGAACTCCATCTGCCACTTCTCAGCCCATTTTTGCAATCTGTCAATGTCCCGCTGTAACCTCTGACAGCCCTCCACACTATCTACAATACCTCCAACCTTTGTGTCATCAGCAAACTTACTAACCCATCCCTCCACTTCCTCATCCAGGTCATTTATAAAAATCACGAAGAGTAAGGGTCCCAGAACAGATCCCTGAGGCAATCCACTGGTGACCGACCTCCATGCAGAATATGACCCGTCTACAACCACTCTTTGCCTTCTGTGGGCAAGCCAGTTCTGGATCCACAAAGCGGATCTCATGCCTCCTTACTTTCTCAATAAGCTTTGCATGGGGTACCTTATCAAATGCCTTGCTGAAATCTATAGACACTACATCTACTACTCTTCCTTCATCAGTATATTTAGTCACATCCTAAAAAATTCAATCAGGCTCGTAAGGCATGACCAGCCCTTGACAAAACCATGCTGACTACTCCCAATCATATTATACCTCTCCAAATGTTCATAAATCCTGCCTCTCAGTATCTTCTCTGACAACTTACCAACCACTGAGGTAAGACTCACTGGTCTATAATTTCCTGGGCTATCTCTACTCCCTTTCTTGAATAAAGGAACAATATCCACAACCCTCCAATCCTCTGGAACCTCTCCTGTCCCCAGTGATGATGCAAAGATCATCGCCAGAGGCTCAACAATCTCCTTCCTTGCCTCCCACAGTAGCCTAGGGTACATCTCATCCGGTCCCGGTGACTTATCCAACTTGGAGGAACTCAGCAGGTCGGGCAGCATCCGTGGAAACGGACAGTCTACATCTGCTGCCCGACCTGCTGAGTTTCTCCAGCGTTTTGTGCATGTTACTTTGACCCCAGCATCTGCAGAATATTTTGTGTTTACGACTTATCCAACTTGATGCTTTCCAAAAACACCAGCATATCCCCTTTCTTAATATCTACATGCTCAAGCTTTTCAGTCTGCTGCAAGTCATCACTATAATCACCAAGATCCTTTTCCATAGTGAATACTGAAGTTAAGTATTCATTAAGTACCTCTGCTATTTCCTCCGGTTCCATACATACTTTCCCACTGTCACACTAGATAGGTCCTATTCTTTCACGTCTTATCCTCTTGCTCTTCACATACTTGTAGAATGCCTTGGGGTTTTCTTAATCCTGCCCACCAAGGCCTTCTCATCGCCCCTTCTGGCTCTCCTAATTTCCTTCTTAAGCTCCTTCCTATTAGCCTTATAATCTTCTAGATCTAGATAGATAGATAGATAGATATAGATAGATAGATATACTTTATTGATCCCGAGGGAAATTGGGTTTCATTACAGCCGCACCAACCAAGAATAGAGCATAAATATAGCAATACAAAAACCACAAACAATCAAACAACAAAATGCAAACAATGCCAGATGGAAAATACGTCCAGGACAAGCCTATTGGCTCAGGGTGTCTGACCCTCCATGGGAGGAGCTGCAAACTTTGATGGCCACAGGCAGGAAGAACCTCCCATGCCGCCCAGTGTGGTATCTCAGTGGAATATGGCCGAAGTCCAGCAGCAAAAAGTTGAATATTCGGTCTACAAACATGTTCCTCGATCGTAATATGACCCGGATTGCACCATGTGTTGTTAACCAGAACAGTAAGCACCCAACTCCTTTACGCTTACCGCCCTCAGTGCACTTCCAGTGAGCCTGAACGGTCTGGGAGCCGTCCGTGGAGAAGTTTTGATTGGGTATGTCCTCGTGCAGCCCCATTGCAGTGAAACACATAACACTGCACTTCCGAAATGTTCTCTGACGCCTGGCTAGCGCCGTGAACTCATCCATTTTGTACCCACTGAGCTCCTCTTCTCCATAAGTCTCTGTTGTCTCGACCCAGTCCTCTTTCCTCGCCTTTGTGATCCCCCTCTGCGTCCTCTGTGTGTTTTCCTCCAGATTTCAGCCGGGGTGTCCGCCGCTCTGCTCGCTAAACCGGCCGGCATAAGCGCAATCAGCTGGTCCCTGGAATACACAATGCGACCATGCTTCTGTCCTACTAATGAGACATGTCGGAATGTAACTATTTCCAGCACTAAAAACCCAAATAAAACTCTCTTTACCAGCATGTTAGACAGAGTGCAGCTTTGACGTGTTACCGTGAGAAAAAAAATACAAAAAATAACGTAAGTTAAAAAGTAAGAAGAAAAAAGTAAGAATACTGGTCGGAACGGCTGTAACAGGCTGTATGCACTCCATCTCTAACATTACCTAGCTCTCTGAACCTTTTGTAAGCTTTTATTTTTCTTGACTAGATTTATTACAGCCTTTGTACACCACGGTTCCTGTACCCTACCATAACTTCCCTGTCTCATTGGAACGTACCTGTGCAGAACTCCACACAAATATCCCCCAAATATTTGCTACATTTCTTCCATACTTTTCCCTGAGAACATCTGTTTTCAATGTAAGCCTCCAATTTCCTGCCTGATAGCCTCATAGCTCCCCTTACACCAATTAAACACTTTTCTAACTTGTCTGTTCCTGTCCCTCTCCAATGTTATTGTAAAGGAGATAGAACTATGATCACTATCTCCAAAATGCTCTCCCATTGGAAGATCTGACACCTAACCAGGTTCATTTCCCAATACCAAATCAAGTACAGCCTCTCCTCTTGTAGGCTTATCTACATATTGTGTCAAGAAACTTTCCTGAACACACCTGACAAACTCCATCCTATCTAAACCCCTTGTTCTAGGGAGATTCCAATCAATATTTGGGAAATTAAAATCTCCCATCACGACAACTCTGTTGTTATTACACCTTTCCAGGATCTGTTTCCCTATCTGCTCCTCAATATCCCTGTTACTATTGGGCGGCCTATAAAAAACACCCAGTAAAGTTATTGACCCCTTCTTGTTCCTAACCTCCACCCACAGAGACTCCGTAGACAATCCCTCCATGGCGTCCACCTTTTCTGCAGCCGTGACACTATCTCTGATGAACAGTGCCATGCCCCCACCTCTTTTGCCTCCCTCCCTGTCCTTTCTGAAACATCAAAAACCCGGCACTTGTAGTAACCATTCCTGTCCCTGAGCCATCCAAGTCTCTGTAATGGCCACCACATCATATCTCCAAGCACTAATCCACACTCTAAGCTCATCCACTTTGTTCACAACACTCCTTGTGTTAAAACAGACACATCTCAGACCTCCGGTCTGAGCGCGTCCCTTCTCTATCACCTGCCTATCCTCCCTCTCGCACTGTCTACAAGCTTGCTCTATTTGTGAGCCAACCTCCTCTTCCCCAGTCTCTTCAGTTCAGCTCCCACCCCCCAACAATTCTAGTTTAAACTCTTCCCAGTAGCCTTAACAAATCTCCCCACCAGGATATTGGTCCCCCTGGGATTCAGGTGCAACCTGTCCTTTTTGTACAGGTCATCACAATGATGTTGGAAGATTCTCGACCAGAGTAAGAAAAGTAGCAGCTAATGTATGATTTGCCAGTGACCTAATCCTGAAAGCACTGTTGGTATCTGCCTCTGCTGGGCCCTCCTCCTGGAATTCATTTGTGCACCTCCAAATGGACTTTATACGGTTAACCTAAATGTGAGGGTCGTGATCGTGCATTTGTCACCTCCATGGATAAAAGCTGTGGCTGTAGCTAAATTTTATTATGAGAGTTTATTCCTAAGTTTGGAATCCCTGAGAAAAAATTTGCAATAACGGCCCTCATTTTACAGGTAAAGTTATATAGGAAGTAACAAAAACCTTATAGCGTAAGCATCATTTTACTTGCCCTTACCACTGTCAATTTACAGAGCGGGGCCCTGAAAAACAGGTGAGCCAAATTGCCTGATGAGATCAAGCTAAAGGGGCCAAAGGTGCTTCCACTGGACCTCATCACGATGCGCAGTATTCCAAACAGCATAACGGGCCTATTTCCACATGAGGTAGTTTTGGGGTGTCTCATGCACTCGCCAGTTGTCTCTCCCTTTTTAATTAAACAGATGGACATCTAAATTATGAGTAAAAGCATGTTGCATTATTGTATCGCACTAACACATGCTCTTAAAGGTTCCCATCAACAGGCACTTGAAGTCCAGAAGATCGTGCTGGCTGTGGAGTGTCAGACAGGCGATTGGGTACTGGTGAGAGCCGACTAATGAGAGCTGCCTGGAGCCCTGCTGGGGAAATCCATGCCAAATGTTGCTGACCACATACTGTATACAGCTTTAAAGGTCCAAGGAAATCCAACATGCAGACACATCTCGCAGGTTAAGCCAATGGTGCCACCGGACCACGGAACGGGTGGCTAGAAGAACCTTGATGATCAGAATTGATGGACTGAACTCCTGATCTTTGCTATTTGCCACCTTAAGTAACCAATCTGCATTATGTGTTTCAGGTAATCTGACATCTATTTTCTGCATAAATACAAAGGTATCCCACAACACAAATACTCCTAACACTTTTCTTTGTTTTAGTTATGAATATGTGCTGCATACTAACTGGGCAGGTTGTTGGGTGTGCTCTGGAGAGTGACGATATTTTCAGAAGATGGTTGCCAATATATTTATACTTCTGGATTGCAGTGAGCTTGATTCCATGTTTTAGCAGAGATGTAATGTTTAGACTTTATAAAGCACTGGTGAAGCCTCAGTTGGGGTATTGTGAGCAGTTTTGGGCTATCTTTGAAAGGGTCTGCTGGAACTGGAGAGGGTTCAAAGACAGTTCACAAAAATGATTCCAGGATTGAATGGCTCGTGATATGAAGAGTGTTTGATAGCTCTGGGCCTGTATTCACCAGAATTCAGAAGAATGAGGGGTGACCTCATTGAAACCTATCGAATGGTGAAAGGTCTTGATAGAGTGGATGTGGAGAAGATGTATCCTATGGTGGGACAGTCTAAAACCAGAGGATACAGCCTCAGAATAGAGGGGTGTCCTTTTAGAATGGAGATGAGGAGGAATTTCTTTAGCCAGAGAGTGGTGAATTTGTGGAATCCTTTCCCACAGGCAGCTGTGGAGACCAAGTCTTATGTATATTTAAGGCAGATTGATCAGGGCATGAAGGGATATTGGAAGAAGGCAGGAGACTAGAGCTGAGAGGAAAATTGGATCAGCCATGATGAAATGGCGGAGCAGACTCAATGGACCAAATGGCCGAATTCTGCTCCTATATCTTATGGTCTAATGATTTTACATTCATATCAAAGTTAGAACTGTAAAGAGGGCATGTGACTGCACTGCTCATAGGAATGAGAGGGCTGGTATCAACCTACTTACAATGATCGCTTAACTCCCTTCCCATTCCGAAGCTACCAGATGAGGATAGGGGTGAAATACAGTATTTTTCTGTAACCACCAAGAGACAAAGCTAGACTTAGGGAATAGCAGATGTAATGCTAAAACTACTGGTGACCCTCTAAATCCCATCAATGATACTTTCTGGGTATGTGGCCAACAGATCTATCACTGCCTGCCAGTGACACTCCTAAAATGGAATCATGGCCTGAACCAAGTACATGGAGGTGTTGTTGCTATCTTGTTTAGGTAGAACCATAAATGTACCACCTGCCCACACTCTCTCTATATCCCACTGCGTGGAGCCACTATCAAAGAAGCATTTGAGAAACTGAGCGTTCCTTGATAACGGCATCCCTGTTCCAGGAACCTGCCGCACTGGCTTGCAAAAGCATTAACACCACTGGAGAAACTGGACACCAACACAACCTTAGCACTATATGATATGAGCCAAGCCATCAATAGCATTACTGCTGAAGCAGTGCCAATCCCCACTAGCACTCAACTTTCTGTTCAGGTGGTCCTTGTGTCATTATTAGCCAGGAGTGTTTCATATGCGATATCAACAGCAAATCGCCCCTGACAAAACTGCCAGAGCTTCAGAGACTCTGTCCCATAGAAATTCAGTAAGATTTATGTTGCCCTCTACAGGACAAAGAGAAGGGAGTGTCGAATTTACAGTAAGACAATGATAGTCTGGGGCAATTGTAGTCAAGTGAGACCACTCGAGATATCTCTATTTACTACAGACATGATAGACTGTGGTGGTGAGTGCTCTAGCCAGATGAGTGAAGCCCCTGTAATGAAACTTTTCCAGAAAGATCTTCCTAAAACATAGCATCCCTTTACACAATCGGGGGTGTTGGAGACAGACGAGATAACAGAGGAAGTGAAACATACCCAGCAACTAATTTCAAATATCATCGGCTGTCTGCTTGAAGTTTCGATTGATCTTAACTACTCTGTTGTGAATGGTGATTGATCTTGTGAGTAAGGAATTCAAACATATACAATTTACAATGATTCATATCTATAACTGATAAGCCAATTCTTTATGAGGATAGCAGCTTTCTGTTGAGACTTCAGAACAGTGTGAGTGACAGGGGCCCACGCTGTTCTCCCTGTGCACAAGTAAAATAAAAGGAATACTTGCGTCATAAGAATGTGTGTTTTGGGCCCAGTTATTCTAGTTATCTCATTTTATTACTCGCAATGACAGTTACTTTTACAATGGGATCAGGTATAGAAACTCTGCCATTCAATAAGATCATATCTGATCTTTTAACTCAATGCCATTTTCCTGCACTACCCTTTATTCCTTGATTCCCTTTAAATCTAAAAATAAGTACAATTCAGCAATGCATCCTCCAAAACACGTGGTGTTCACATTAACTGTCTATATATCACTAGTCTGCAAATAAAATTTTCATCAACTCGGACTTGAGTTCCTGAAAATGAATATTTGCTGACATTCCAGGAATAAAGGGGTTAACATATGAGGAGCGTTTGGCAGCTTTGGACCTGTACTCACTGGAATTTAGAAGAATGCGGGGGGGTGGGGGGATCACATTGAAACCTACCGAATGTTGAAAGGACTAGATAGGGTGGATGTAGAGAGGATGTTTCCTATGGTGGGGGTATCCAGAACTAGAGGGCACTGCCTCAAAATTGAGGGGTGACCTTTTAGAACAGAGGTAAGATAAAGAGGAATTTTTTTAGCCAGAGTGTAGTGAATCTGTGGAATGCTCAGTCACAGACTGTGGTGGAGGCCAAGTCCATAGGTATATCTAAGGAGGAAGTTGATAGTTTCTTGATTGGTCAGGACATCAAAGAATATGGCGAGAAGGCAGGTGTATCGGGTTGAATGGGACTGAGTGGGATGCGGGCTCAGCCATCATGGAATAGTAGAGCAGACTCGATGAGCTGAATGTCCTAAATCCATGCCTTGTGGTCTTAGGAAATAACTTGAAAATTTAGGTTTACAATGTGTTTGATTTGAAGCTTAGGACTATTTTAATGGTAAAGGGGCTCACCAACTGGAGAGTGTCGTAGTTAAGGGTCGAAACACTCAGTGAAGGTTGGGAACCACCTGATGACATCTGCTCTTGGCTGAAGGCTATGGTTACCTTATAAGGTAACTGGAGAATGCACCCTAAAAGGTTTATGTAACAAGTATAGTCTAGTAACAAATTATAAAAATATAAGCTACAGAATTATAAGATATTTCAAGTGGGAGAATATGTAAAGTAGGTGAAAAGGGTGATGTATGTTGATTTGTTTCTAATTACATTTTTACATTTTAGTGCAACTTTGGCACTGGGTGGATTGCACATACATTCCTAAACATTGTGGTTCCTTAAGACTGTTGTAGCCGGGGATGGTAATGGGGACAATGTCCCACTACCTATTAAATGCTCCCAATGGTTTGTGTCTCAAATAGCCTCTGACAACCAAGTCCAGCTCTTGGCCTTCATGTGTGACTTATCTACTAAGCCCTGTGGAGCCATTTCTACTGACAGGAGAAGGGGCAAAGGCAGATTACTGGCACCTTAAAACCGGTCGCTTCAGGCAGGTGGGGCTCATCAGCCATGGTTGGCAACTGGTTTTAAGATGCCAGTAACCCACCTTTGCCCCTTCTTCTGTCAGTAGAAATGGTTCTGCCAGGCTCATCTAGGAGAAGGGAAACTCTGAACTCGAACTCCACTGCCTTGCAGCTATACCTACTCATGGGAAAGACTTCAGGAATAAACTCCAGGGGAAAAATTTGGAGCTAGAGTCTTAAGGCAGTCCAGCATTGAGTTCAATGCTGACTGGCAACTCCTGAGGTGCTGTTGGTACCAAACTGTATCGGTCTCTGCCATTCCTTTGGGTTCATGAATTCTGGGAGAGGGGGAGCTTGCTCTCCATTATGTGCTGCCCAGGCTTGCATTTCTAGACAGCTAGGATGCAACATCCATGGTCAACTCTGACAATGGAGGCCCTCACTGAAAGGTTGAGGAGTAGGAATAAGAATCAGGTTTAATATCACTGGCATATATCGTGAAATTTGTTGCTTCACAATAAGATGGTGATTTAAGTCTTGAGCAATTCTGGTTTAATGTTAGTCTGACAAATTGTGCTGCAAAGATACAGCTGATGCAAAGTATTTGTCATGCATTGAAGACCTGGGATTTAGCAACAGACAGATCGACTCCCAACCATTCCCATTAGTCCTCGTCACCACCAGT
Source organism: Mobula birostris (assembly GCF_030028105.1). NCBI lineage: Eukaryota > Metazoa > Chordata > Chondrichthyes > Myliobatiformes > Myliobatidae > Mobula > Mobula birostris. Next base: position 47,344,306 of record NC_092377.1, read on the forward strand.
ATTCCCAATTAAAATGTTGAAAGGGACCTTTAATAACTTTAGGGATTTTGATAAGTTGAGCGAGAATTGTGTTCACTGAGAAAATCCTGATCATCCATTTGAGCTTCCTATCTGGATGCATAATGGCTTGATATGTCAACTGCTTGACACATGACCACAAGCAAATGCAGATAGATGTTGGCACAGCTCAGCACATCATGGAAACCAACCTCCCCCAAAGGACTCTGTCTATTCTTCTCCCTGCCTCATTAAAGCCATCAGCATAATCAAGGACCCCACCCACCCTTAACATTCTCTCTAATGCCCTCTTCCATTGAGCAGAAGATACAAAAGCCTGTAAACACTGTAATGATCCTGCAATAATGAGACTATTAAATGGCTCCCTAGTAGGACAAAATGGACCCTTGACCTCAGATTATTCCTCATTATTATCTTACACTTTGCTTACTTGCATTGCACTTTCTCTGTAGCTGTTACACTTATCCTGCATTATTTTAATATCTTGTCATTGGCCGAATCAAAGGTTGTGATAAATCAGCTTATAGTAGGGAGACTGAAAATCTGGTTGAGTGGTGGCATAACAACCTCTCAATGTCAGCAATATTAAGGAGCAGATCATTGACTACAGGAGGAGGAAACTGATGGTCCATGAGCCAGTCCTCATTGGGGGATCAGAAGTGGAGAGGGCCAGCAACGTTAAATTCCTTGGTATTATCATTTCAGCAGATTTTTCCTGGCTCCAGCACGTAAGTGTCATTGCAAAGGAAGCACAACAGCACATCTACTTTCTTAAAAGTTTGTGTAGATTTGGCATGACATCTAAAGTTTTGACAAACTTCTACAGATGTGTGGTGGAGAATATATTGACTGATTGCAACAGGACTTGGTATGGAAACAACAATACCCTTGCATGGAAAAGCCTACAAAAAGTAATGGATATGGCCCAATCCTTCAAGGATAAAGCCCTCCCTGCCACTGAGACCGTCTACATGGCGTGCTGCTTCATCCATTATCAATGACCCCCACCATCTAGGTCATGCTGTCTTCTTGCTCCTGTCATCAGGAAGGTACAGGAGCCTTAGGATCCACACCAACATGTTCAGAGACAACCATTAGCCCTCATTCATTAGGCTCTTGAACCAGAGGGGATAACTTCACTCAACTTCTCTTGCCCTGTCACTGAACTGTTCCCACAAACTCTGGACCCACTTTCAAGGATTCTTCATCTCATGGCATACTACTGGTTCAGTAATTTAACCATTATATTATCTTGCCTCGCTCATAAAACAAAACGATATCAGACCAGTATTTTGTTGCAAGAGCTGAAACTTAATGACTTGGTTACAAACCTTGACCATTCATGTAAGCTCATTAAACCTCTTCAGGTTCTGAACCTATGCTATTTGGATTTATTTCTAGCAATTACTTCAGTTTCAGTCTGCTTCATCATTATTGTCCTGTGTTAATGATAGACTTTCCATGGTAGGAGACCTTTATTTTAAACTTAATTTCACCCAAAGCTATGTCTACTTTATTTGATGGAAAGTTACCCAATTAAATAGAACAGTACAGCACAGGAACGAATCCTTTGGCCCACATTGTTGTGCTAAACCAATTACTGTAAATTATTAATCAAATGGCCAACTAAACTAGTCTTGTCTGCCTGCACAATGTCCATATCCTTTCATTATCCTTCTAGTCATGTGTCTTAAAAATCCCTAATGTATCTGTCTCTACCAACAACCCAGGCACCCAACACTGGCTTTGTAAAAAACTTACTCTATTCTTCCAAAACCTTAGAATAACTTGCTGATAAAGGGCGTCAGCCTGAAATGGTGACTGTTTAGTCCTTTCCATGAATGCTGCCTGGCCTACTGCATTCCTCCTGCATTTTGTACACGTTGCTCAGAATAACTTCCCCCAGAGTTTGCAGATAATTCTTTTCCTTTAGGAGGAACAAACATGAGTTCAGGAAGTGCCAGTCAGAATCAAATGGTACCAGCCACTCACAAATGCAACAAATCTAAATGGATATTGAAATCACATTTATAATGTAGGAGTACTGATTTTTCATGCACTTGGTCAAACAGCCACAGATCATCTCCATTGAGATCCCATCACATATTTTTATGGCCATATCCAAATGGATTCCTCTGTTATGAAGCTGTAGGGTAATCATTGAATCAGGCAACTAACATTAACGTGAAATTAAATGTTATAGTTCAAATGGAAGGATAAATATCATAATCACAAAAAACATCTTTCCTCGCAGGACAATAAGCTGTCAAACGAAAATTGAATTGAAAGGACCAGAAGAAGAAGTAAAACGTTTTCAATGATCTTAACAATTCAGCATGTCAAATAATGTGCGAGTATGGTTATAAACACAGTAATTGCTTTCATTCCCCAAGTTACCATTGTGTAAAAAGTTGATTCTACTTTATTTGATGAAAAGTTACTCTGCTAAAGAGAACAGAGAACACCGGTGACCAGAGGCACTCAGAGATCTGTTCCAGTGACCCCTACTCTTTGTGATTTTTATGAATGACCTGGATGAGGAAGTGGAGGGATGGGTTAGTAAGTTTGCTGATGACACAAAGGTTGGAGGTATTGTAGATAGTGTGGAGGGCTGTCAGAGGTTACAGCGGGACATTGACAGATAGCAAAAATGGGCTGAGAAGTGGCAGATGGAGTTCAACCCAGATAAGTGTGAGGTGGTTCATTTTGGTAGGTCAAATATGATGGCAGAATATAGTATTAATGGTAAGACTCTTGGCAGTGTGGAGGATCAGAGGGATCTTGGGGTTGAGTCCATAGGACACTCAAAGCTACTATGAAGGTTGACTCTGTGGTTAAGAAGGCATACGGTGCATTGGCCTTCATCAATCGTGGGATTGAGTTTAAGAGCCAACAGGTAATGTTGGAGCTATACAGGACCCTGGTCAGACCCCACTTGGAGTACTGTGCTCAGTTCTGGTCACCTCACTATGGAAAGGACGTGGAAACCATAAAAAGGATGTAGAGGAGAATTACAAGGATGTTCCCTGGATTAGGGAGCATGCCTTATGAGAATAGGTTGAGTGAACTCGGCCTTTTCTCCTTGGAGCAACGGAGGATGAGAGGCAACCTGATAGAGGTGTTCAAGATAATGAGACGCATTGATCGTGTGGTTAGTCAGAGGCTTTTCCCCAGGGCTGAAATGGCTAGAACGAGAGGGCATAGTTTTAAGGTGCTTGGAAAGAGGCACAGACGAGATGTCAGGGGTAATTTTTTTTTTAAAAACGCAGAGAGTGGTGAGTGTGTGGAATGGGCTGCCAGTGGCGGTGGTGGAGGTGGAATCAATAGGGTCGTGTAAGAGACTCCTGGATGGTTACGTGGAGCTTAGAAAAATAGAGGGCTATGGGGAAAGCCTAGGTAGTTCTAAGGTAGGACATTTTCGGCACAGCTTTGTGGGCCAAAGAGCCTGTACTGTGCTGTAGGTTTTCTTTGTTTCTATAGAACAATACAGTAACAAGTCCTTCAACCCACAACTGTTGTGCCAAACCAGTTAAATTATTAATCAAATGGCCAACTAAACTGATCTCTTCTGCCTACACAATGTCCATATCCTTTTATTTTCCTTCAGTTCATGTGTCTATCTAAACATCTCTTAAAATCCCAAAGGTGTCTGCCTCTACCACCACCCCAGGCACCAAACACTTTCTGTAAAAAAACTTGCCCCTCACGCCTCCTTTGAAATTACCCCCCTCACCTTAAATGCATACCCTCTGATATTAGACATTTCAACCCTCGAGAAAAAATAGCCTATCTACTCTACTTATGCCTCTCATGATCTTATAACCTCTATCGGACTTTGGTGATGCACCTTGCCAAATGACAACAGAGTGCTGATGCACTGGTTTAATGCTGATACCTTGTTAAAAATTACCAGAGCTAAAGCCAATCCACAAAATGGTGTATTTAGCTAAATAATTTATTTTACCAAACCACATTATTAAACATATTCCATAGAATGTTAAATTGAACTGAGAATAAAGTGCATACATAAAGAATACACATTAAAAAAAAATCTTAATTTACAAAACACAGATGCAAATCTTCCTTAATGTAATATAAAGTCTAAATATTATGTTATGGGCAATATTTCTACAATGGACACAGGAAACATGGTAATACCATAAGAAATAGGAGCAGAATTAGTCCATCTGACCCATCGAGTCTGCTCCGCCATTCAATCATGGCTGATCCTTTTTTTTTTCTGCTCCTCAACCCTAGTTCCCAGCCTTCTCCCCATAACCTTTGAAACTATATCCGATCAAGAACCCATCAATCTCTGCCTTAAATACACCCAACGGACCTGGCTTCCACAGCTGCATTTGGCAACAAATTCCACAAATTCACCACCTTTTGGCTAAAGAAATTTCTTCACATCTCTGTTTTGAAAGGGCACCCTCTATCCTGAGGCTGCGCACCCTGGTCCTAGACTCTCCCACCAGGGGAAATATCCTTTCCACACCTACTCTGTCTAGGCCTTTCAGCATTCGAAAGGTTTCAATGAGATCCTCCCTCATCCTTCTGAATTCCAACGAGTACAGACCCAGAGCGATCAAACATTCCTTGTATGATAACCCTTTCATTACTAGAATCATCCTTGTGAATCTCCTCTGGATCCTCTCCAATGCCAGCACATCTTTTCCAAAATGAGGGGCCTAAAACTGTTCACAATACTCAAGGTGAGGCCTCACCAGGGCCTTACAAAGCCTCAGCATCACATCATTGCTCTTGTATTCTAGACCTCTTGAAATGAATGCTAAAATGGCATTTGTCTTCCTTACCACCGACTCAACCTGCAAGTTTACCTTTAGGGGGTTCAGCACAAGGACTATCAAGTCCCTTTGTATCTCAGATTTTTGGATTTTCTTCCCATTTAGAAAATAGTCAGCACATTTATTTCTACTACCAAAGTGCATGACCATGCATTTTCCAACATTGTATTTCATTTGCCACTTCCTTGCCCATTCTCCTAATCTGTCTAAGTCCTTTGCATCCTACCTGTTTCCTCAACACTTCCTGCCCCTCCACCAATTTTCGTATCATCTGCAAACTTGGCAACAAAGCCATCTAGTCCATCATCTAAATCACTTATATACAGTAAAAACAAGTGGTTCCAACCCTGACCCCTGCGGAACATAACCAGTCGCTGGCAGCCAACCAGAAAAGGATTCTTTTATTCCCTGCCATTTTTCCAGGTTAGATCCTTATTAGGCATTTATGAGGCATCTTCATTTGCTTTATGGCTATATTGAAATGACAAAATATATTTTCAGCATACAAACAATAAAAGTATGCATTTTGGATGAGATTCATTCCCTCACATTTGGCTACAAGTTATAAATTGTAAAAGAAATAAGAAAATCAACAAAACAAAAAAAAATCTGCCTAACATCAAGATGCATTCATGTTGCTAAGACACCTTATTGTACAATAATTGTGACAAATTTGCAAATTAAATTCTATTGTAAATTTCAAGGAAGAAGCATATACTGAAAACATTAGTGCGGAATATGCAAATAGGATATGCCAACTAATGTTGATAATTCCCACCGTTCAAGAGTGATAAAAATGATTAACTTGCATTGCACAGCTGTATAACAATTTATATATTGAAAGAATAAATGATTTTTCATTGGAATTGTGTAAGCTATAATTTCCAATTTAGTTGTGACTGTAACACTGGAAAATACAACATTCACTGGAGAATTCAAATTGCAACCCTGAATAGTAATTTACTGCACTAATTTGTAGTTCAGCTGAATGAGCTAACAGTTGTAACAAGTTGTTATCATCATAGGACACATTACATTATAGAAAATATTGAAACCTTCTCTCCCCTCTACTGACTAACATGGCAATACTTAATATTTTTCTGGAAAACAAGCATAGAAATAAAAAAACGAACATCATTAGTGTACTAAAGAGACTGGAAGCTGGCAGGTTTTGTACAGTAAAAGATATTTGAGATCCCTGTATGGTAACAGCTGATTTCTAAATGCTTGTGTTGTATGTCTTTAGTTGAGGGTAATCAGCAGAACTTAACAAATCATATTTTCACAAAGCATAATGTTAAACATTAACGTAATAAAATATTTATAGAAGCAAATGATGAAAATCCCATTGCTATCAGCCACTGATTAAATGGTTACTATGAATGGCAACACTTAAATGATTGTTTAATGAAATATCTTTTACAAACTTTGAGATAATAAACTTAATAGACCTCATCTTAACTACATTAATTTTCATTCTTAAACAAGACCACTAGTACACACGGTACACTGCATGTAGTCTCATCAATGCATTATATAAATAGTCTCACTATTTCTGTAAGAAATTACATGTGTAATTAATGATAGTATTCCATTGGCTACCCTAAATAGTTTCTGTACATGCACACCATCCTTTTGTGAATTCTGTATGACATCTAAATGCCTTGCAATCTCAGTGCTTGGCAATCTCTTGCCTTTAGACAATATGCACTTATATGCCTTTTTTCTGAAAAATGGACAGATTCACACTTCCAACATCATACTCCTTTTGACAGATCTGAGCCCACTCTCTGAACCTATGTGCAGTATATTCCTTTACAGGCTGCTTATATCCTGTCAGCTACAATTTATTTTTAAAAATATTTATAGAAATTCTTATCATCTATCTCTACATTTCTGCCTAGCTTTAACATTCTATGTTTATTTTTAAATTCCACTCAATCTATTCTTTGTGCAATTCTACCCATCCATTGTACAATAATGTTGTTTGTATTTAAGTTTACTATTATCATTTTTACTGAGCCAAGAATGGCACTTCCTCCCCTTGGAATGCTTCTTTTTAGTTGAAATATATATTTTTTCCATGTACTCTGAAGTATCCCTCTAAATGTCTGTCTTACCATTTGACTGACTTCATAAAATTTGCTTCATGGATCAGTTAACCTCACAATAGTGGAAGTCTTGGTCTAGGACTAATATTTCAATCTGATTGTATGCCTTATAATTGTCCTATTTTAAATTACTGGTCCTGGACTCAGACTTCTCGTTCAATAAGTGAATTTACATTCAGTCATATTACTATCTCCGCTGTTGGTTCCCCTTTACTACAAAGTCATGTATTCACCTTGTTTTCACTGCACTATATATATATATATATAAACCATATATGGTTTATCTTGTTGTCTGGTTAGCTCAGTAATGTGTTGTCTTAGACCATAAGACATAGGAGCAGAATTAGGCCATCTGGCCCATCGAGTCTGCTCCACCATTCAATCATGGCTGATTATTTTTTTCTATCTCCTCCTCAACCCCAGCTCCCGGCCTTCTCCCCATTACTTTAGATGCCATGTTCAATTAAGAACCAATCAATCCTTGCCTTAAGAATGCCCAACGGCCTGGCCTCCACAGCTGCGTGTGGTAACAAATTCCACAAATTCAGCACCCTTTGGGTAAAGAAGTTTCTGCGCATCTCTGTTTTGAAAGGGTGCCCTTCTATCCTGAGGCTGTGCCCTCTTGTCCTAGATACTCCCACCATGGAAACCATCCTTTCTACATCTACTGTGCCTAGGCCTTACAATATTCAAAAAGTTTCAATGAGATTTCCCCCCTCTTCCTTCAGAATTCCAACAAGTACAGACCCAAAGCCATCAAACATTCCTCGTAAGATAACCCTCTCATTCCTGGAATCATCCTTGTGAACCCCCTCTGGACCCTCTCTAATGTCAGCCCATCTTTTCTAAGAGGAGGAGCCCAAAACTGTTCACAATACTTGAGGTGATTCCTCACCAGTGTCTTATAAAACTTCAGCATCACATCCTTGCTCTTGAATGCTAACATGTCACTTACCTTTCTCACCACTGACTCAAGCTGCAAGTTAACCTTCAGGGACTCCCAAGTCACTCTGCATCTCAGATTCCTGGATTTTCTCCCAGTTTAGAAAATAGCCAGCACATTTATTTCTACTACCAAAGTGCATGACCATGCATTTTCCAACATTGTATTTCATTTGCCACTTTCTTGCCCATTCTCCTAATCTGATAAGTTCTTCTGCATCCTACCTGTTTCCTCCAAACTACCTGCCCCTCCACCAATCCTTGTATCATCTGCAAACTTGGCAACAAAGCCATCTATTCCATCATCTATATCATTTACATACAGCATAAAAAGAAGTGGTCCCAACACCAACCCTTGTGGAACACCACTAGTCACTGGCAACCAATCTAGTCAGCTCCATCTTGGGTACTTGCCTACAAAGTAAACAGGATACCTTTAGGAAGCAGTGTCTCAGAAAGGCAGCAACTATTATTAAGGACCTCCAGCATCCAAACCAAAAGCCGTGGACACAACTTCACTTTTAAAAAAAAATACAGTATTTCATTTATGCACATTTTTAAAAATCTATTCAATATACGTAATTGATTCACTTATTTATAATTTTTATTTTATTTATTATTTTTTTCTCTCTGCTAGATTATGTATTGCTTTGAAATGCCACTGTTAAGTTAACAAATTTCACATCACATGCTGATGATAATAAACCTGATTCTGATTCCTTTTATACCCACTATCCAAAAAACCCTCCAAACTCGTTATACATCCTTCAACAATAAAAGAATTTCAGCCCATATTTAGATAAAATCCCCAACAATTATCATTGCACCTTTTGGCATGTTCCCATTATTTGCAAATCTGCTCCTTTCAAGTTCAAGTTTAAGTTCAGTTCATTGCCTTTCAGCCATACACACGTATAATGCCAAATGAAACAATGCTTCTCTAGACCAAGGTGCACAACATAATACATGCAACTCACACTCACAACACATCAAGTAATATTAATGCAAATAAAGTAATAAGTAACAAGGTGCATTTGTGACACAAGTTAAAAAGTAAACAGTATAACGCTACTGGCGTTTATTACGTGATGAGATTTGAGTGGTGGCAGGGCGTTCAGCAGTCTTAGGGCCAGGGGAATAAGCTGTTTGCCAATCAAACAGTTCTTGTACTAATGCTACAGTACCTCCTGCCTGACGGTCCCAAGACCATTGGTTCAGGGACCCAAGCGATCTTTTCAGGTAAAGCAGTAATTCAACTGCATTTCTTCCAATCCAATTCCATGTTCATAAAAATGGTTTCCTCTACCTTGGAGAACCCAAATACAGATTAGATGATTGCCTTGCGGAGCAAATACATTTGATCTGTAGAGATGGCCATGTATTTCCTGTTACCGGTCTTTAATTCATCATCCCACTCTTATTATGACCCGGCTATGGCTTCCAGCGCTCATAATTAGGTACAGCACAAATCAAAGGAACAGAATATTATCTTCTCTCTGGGCACTTTGACACATTCTCCAACTTTATTTAACTTTCTTTCTGAATCAGAATCAGATTTATTATCATAGGCATGTGTTGTGAAACTTGTTAACTTGGCAGTAGCAGTTCAAAACAATATATAATATAGAAGAAAAACAAATCAATCAACACTTACAGTATATGCATATTGAATAGATTAAAAAGTGCAAAAACAGAAATAATATGTTTTAAAAAAAGAGGTAGTGTTCAGGGGTTCAATTTCAGAATTGGATGGCAGAGGGGAAGAAGCTGTTCCTGAATTGCTGAGTGCGTGCCTTCTACCTGATGGTAACAATGAGAAAAGGGCATGCCCTGGGTGCTGGGGGTCCTTAATAATGGACCCTGTCATTCTGAGACACCGCTCCTTGATGATGTCCTGGGTACTTTGTAGGCTAGTACCCAACATACAGCCAACTAAATTTACAACCCTCGGCAGCTTCTTTCGGTCCTGTGCAGCAGCGCCCCCCATACCAGACAGTGATGCAGCCTGTCAGAATGCTCTCCACGGGTACAACTATAGAAGTTTTTGAGTGTATTTGTTGACATACCAAATCTCTTCAAGCTTCTAATGAAGTACAGTCTCTATCTTGTCTTCTTTATAGTTGCATCCATATGTTGGGACCAGGCTAGATCCTCAGATCTTGACACCCAGGAACTTGAAGCTGCTCACTCTCTCCACTTCTGATTCCTCTATGAGAATTGGTATGTGTTCCCAGAGACCAGAGTTCTTTGGGCACAGAGCTCAGAAAAAGCAACGCAATAGATATTTAACACCAAAATTCAGCGAGTTGTTTTGTTATGTCTTCCCTCTCGCTGTGAAATGGGGATATCACTTTTTCCCCTTATTAGGGAGAGCGAGAACCAGTGGTATGTCAAATTACAGGGTGAATGAGTAGTCTTTGGGGTTGTCAGGTCACTGGAGCGGGAATCCAATTGTAGACCCAATACTGTGCACAGTGATATTAATTGAGTAACAAATCCCGAGGTGCAAACAAGGTCAACGTCAAGGTTCAGGCAGAGATCAAAACATCCAGAGAAATCCAAAACCAGAATCAGGAAACAGGCAGAGTCAATATTCAGACAGACAGAGTACAGATACAAATTCTGGAAAGGCTCAGGAAAATTCATTGGTACAATCTAGCAACATCTGACACCAAACAAGTGAAAACACAGGGCTAAAATACACTGAGCAATAACCAGAGAGGCAGATGATAGGTGGAGCACAATGAGAAAGAAGTGGCAGCAAAACAGGTAATAATAAGAAACAGGTGAGAGGTGGAGTACTCAGTAATACAGGGGCTGGAGGAGAGCAGGAGTAGGGACAGGAGCATATGGGGCATTAAAACAAACAAGAGCACATAGCAATACAAAACCACAGACTGACAGCTAGGGGGAAAACACACAAAAAGACAAAGTTCAACTGGAGGTACTGACAGGGGTACTGCAAGTCTATGTCTTTATTGATGCTTTGTTGCATGCATGAGTGCTTGGTGGGGGGTGCCGTTGCTTTTTTGCTGGTGGGGTGGGGGTCATTGCTTTTGCTGCTTTTTTGCTGGTGGGAGGGGAGAGTTGTGGGGGGCATTGGGGTTCTAACATTTAACTGTCATTCATTCCTTGGGGCACTCCTCTGTTGTGGATGTTTGTGAAGAAAAAGAATTTAAAGATGTATATTGTATACATTTGTCTGACATTAAATGTGCCTATTGAAACCTATTATTCCTTCATCTTACCCTTCCTGAAGTCCATAATCAGCTCTTTTGTCTTACTGACGTTGAGTACAAGGTTGTTGCTGTGGCACCACTCCACTAGTTAGTATGTCTCACTCCTGTACACACTGTCATCATCATCTGAGATTCTACCAACAATGGTTGTATCATCAGCAAATTTATAAATGGTATTTGAGTTATACCTAGCCACACAGTCATGGTTATGGACAAAGTAGAGCAGTGGGCTAAGCACACACTGCTGAGGTGCACCAGTATTGATCATCAGTGGGGAGGAGATATTATCACCAATCTGCACAGATTGTGGTCTTCTGGTTAGGAAGTCGAGGTTCCAATTACAGAGGGATGTACAGAGGCCCAGGTTCTATAACTTTTCAATCAGAACTGTGGGAATGATGGTGTTAAATCCTGAGCTATAGTCGATGAACAGCATCCTGACATCGATGTTTGTATTGTCCAGGTGGTCTAAGGCCAAGTGAAGAGCCATTGAGTTTGCATCTGCCACTGACCTATTGTGGCAATAGGCAAGTTGCAGTGGGTCCATGTCCTTGCTGAGGCAGGAGTTCAATCTAGTCATGACCAGCATCTCAAGGCATTTCATCACTGTAGAAGTGAGAACTACTGGGTCACAGTCATTAAGACAGGTCACTTTATTCTTCTTAGGCACTGGTATAACTGTTGCCTTTTTGTAGCAAATGGGAACTTCTCCCCTCAGCAGTGAGAGGTTGAAAATGTCCTTGAATACTCCAGCCAGTTGGTTGGCACTCCATTCGGGCTTTCTGCCTTGTGACAGCCTAACATTGGCCTCTGAGACAGAGATCACAGGGTCACCAGTTGCAGCAGGGATCTTCACAGCTGCAGTTATATTCTCCCTTTCAAAACGGGCATAGGAGGCTTTGAGTTCATCTGGTAGTGAAGCATCACTGCCATTCATGCTACTGGGTTTCGCTTTGTAGAAAGTAGTGTCCTGCAAACCCTGCCAGAGTTGTCATGCATCCGATGTCACCTCCAATCTCGTTCAAAGTTGTCTCATTGCCCTTTAAATAGCCCTCCACAAGTCATATCTGGTTTTCTGGTGCAGACCTGGGTCACCAGACTTGAATGCCACAGATCAAGCTTTCAGCAGATGATGTACCTCCTGGTTCATCCATGGCTTTTGATTTGGGAATGTACAGCAAGTCTTTGTAGGCACACACTCATCCACACAGGCTTTAATGAAGTCAGTAACAACTACAGTATACTCATCCAGATTTGAAGATGAATCCCTGAATACGGTCCAGACCACTGATTCAATACCAGAATAGACAGTTTTTGCTGTAAACCATCCATTCATAATCTTGGCTGAGGGTTCTTACTCCATTATTCAAGCCTTGCTTGCTTGGCCTTGCAATTAGCAACACAAAGCAGAAAAAAAGAACCACATCAAAGTACAAAGTAAACTTATTATCAAAGTAGATATGTTACCATATACTACTTTGGGATTAATTTTCTTGCAGACATTTATAGGAAAAAAGACAATAGAACTTTACACAGAACATAAAAATCTACAGCATATTACAGGCCCTTCAGCCCATAATGTTGTGCTGACCATGTAACCTACTCTAGAAACAGACTAGAGTTTCTCCACCACATTGACCTCTGCTTTTCTAAGCTCCATGTACCTATCTAAGAATCTCTTAGAAGAACCTATTGTATTGAAGAAAAATACATAAAACAGACAAAGACCGACAAACAGTCAATGTCCAAAATAATACTAAGAACATTATATGTAAAAAGTTATTGAAAGTGTGCCTGCAGGATGTAGAATCAGTTCATAGTGGTAGAGAATAAAGTTATCTACGCTGGTTGAGGAGCCTGGTGGTTGTACAGTAATAACTGTTCCTGAACCTTGTGAAGAGGGATCTAGGGCTTCTGTACCTCCTTCACAATGGTAGTAGCAAGAAGAGGACAGGGCCTGGATGATGGGTCTTTGATGATGGATGCTATTTACTTGTGGCAGTGCTCCATGTAAATGTACTCAGTTGTGGGGATGGCATTGCCTGTGGTGGACTAGGCTGTATCCACCACTTTCTGTAGCCTTTTCTCTTCCTGGGCATCGGTGTTTCCATACTTGATCGTGACCAGTTAGGATACGCTCTGCAATGCATCTGTAGAAGTTTTCAAAGTTTTCGGTGACATGCTGAAGCTTTGCCAGCTTCTAAGAAATTAGAAGTGCTGTTTTGCGTCTTTTGTGATGACATTTATGTGTTGGTCGTTGGACACATCCTCTGATATGATAACATCAAGAGAATTAAAGCTACTCGCATTCTCCACCTCCATTCTCCAAATGAGGACTGGCTCATGGACCTGCAGTTTCTCCAGAATTAGAGATTGGGCCATCCTCTTTCTGACCTATTAGCACAACTTCGTCTAATCAAGTCCTCCCACCATCCATAAAATTTAAAATTACCTTCTTTCGTCTCTCTTTCCCAGTTCTGACAAATGTTAACACCTTTTGCATTTCCACAGATTGAACCTGAGCAGCATGACCTGTTTTTATTTCAGATTATCAGTGCCTGCACTGCTAGTTCATCCTTTAACCTTTATCCGTCCATTCAGCCTGCTGTACTTGTGCTATCATTTTCATAGGGCTGAACAATTAGTTCCATTTCCACTCTTTCCCCATTATGCAGAACTTCTTGCAATATTTGTCCTATTTTCTTTTGAAGGTTACGCTTGAATCCACTCCTCCAGCTCTTTAGGTATTTCATTCCAGGTGACAACAACTAGTTGCACTGAAATAAATCTCTGTAAATCGCCCCCATTCTTTTCCTAATAACCATAAATCTGCTTCCTCTAATTAATGATCCTTGAGGCTCGGACAACAATTTCACTTTACCTACTCAGTCAAAATACCTTTGATTCTGCGTGCTTCAATGAATTTCCCCTCAGTACTTTCTGCTTAAAATGAGTAATATTAGTTTCTCTAATACATTCCAAAAAATCTCTTTTGCCAAAATACATTCTCTAATACATTCCAAAAAATCTCTAAGCTCCTAACATCCGTTGTAAAATATTTAGCCTAGAATTGAATATATTACTCCAGCTACACTTTAACAATTGATGTGTAAAGATTTTGTCTAATTTCCTTGCCTCTATAGCAGTGGGAGGATTGAAGTTCCAAAGTTGTTTCTTTTCCCCTTCTGGTTTTACCAGAGGCAGGATGTTATTTAAAATGTTATTAAGAAGCTATGCACTTAGAATTTAATTTATCTTCAATGTTCCAGGAGTTAAGAAATCTGTCAGCTAAAAAGAAATGAAATCACTTTGCAGGAATAGTTTCAAAGCAAGTGGATCTGGAGTACATAACCTGCGTTCCAAAGCAACATTGGAACCTTGAACATGATCAGAGCACTCTACAATGGCCCTGCTTACCTTACTCAATCTGATCACACTGGAATCAGTAACCACCCTAAAAACAGTATTTTTTGATATTAGATCCTTTCTAAGATAAGGGGCACAACACTGCTCACAATACCCCAAGTGAGGCCTCACGGATGCTCGAAGAAGCCTCAACATTACATCCTTGCTTTGATATTCTAGTTCTCTTGAAATGAATGCTAACATCACATTTGCCTTCCTCAACACTGACTCAATCTGCAAGTTAACCTTCAGGGAATCCTCCATTTAGAAAATAGTCAACCCTTTCATTTCTTCTACCAAAGTGCATGACCATATACTTCTTGACACTATATTCCATCTGCCACCCCTTTGCCCATTCTCCTAATCTAAGTCCTTCTGCCTCTACTTTTTCAAAACTACCCGCCCTACACCTATCTTCATATCATACGCAAACTTTTCAACAATCAATTCCATCATCCAAGTCATTGACATATAACGTAAAAAGAGGTGGTCCCAACACAGACCCCCATGGAACACCACTAGTCACCAGCAGCCAACCAGAAAATGTTCCTTTTATTCCCACTCTTTGCCGCCTGCCAATCAGCCTCTGCT
This sequence comes from Mobula birostris, assembly GCF_030028105.1. Classification (NCBI taxonomy): domain Eukaryota; kingdom Metazoa; phylum Chordata; class Chondrichthyes; order Myliobatiformes; family Myliobatidae; genus Mobula; species Mobula birostris. Next base: position 47,359,420 of record NC_092377.1, read on the forward strand.
TTATCCATGCTAGTATCTTTCCTGTAATACCACAGGCTATTAACTTGTTAAGCAGCCTCATGTGTGGCACCTTGTCAAAGGCCTTCTGAAAATCCAAGTAGGCAACATCAATCAATTCTCCTTTGTCTATTCTGCCTGTTATTTCTTCAAATAATTCCAACAGATTTGTCAAGCAAGATTTTCCCTTGAGGAAACCATGCTGACAACAGCCTGTTTTATCATGTGCCTCCAAGTACCCAGAAACCACATCCTTAACAATAGATTCTAATACCTTCCCAACCAGTGACGTCGAACAAACTGGCCTATAATTTCCTTTCTTCTGCCTCTCTCCCTTCTTGAAGAGTGGCGTGACATTTGCAATTTTCCAGTCTTCCGGAACCATTCCAGAATCCAGTGATTCTTCAAGGATCATCATTAATGTCTCCACAATCTCTTCAGCCACCTCTTTCAGAACCCTGGGATGTACACCATATGGTCCAGGTGACTTATGCACCTTCAGACCTTTCATTTTCCCAAGAACCTTTTCCTCAGTAATTGCAACTTCATGCACTTCTGATCCCTGACACTCTGGAACTTATACCATACTGCCAGAGTCTTTCACGGTGAAGATGGATGCTAAATACTTGCCACACACATCAAAGTTGCTGGTGAACGCAGCAGGCCAGGCAGCATCTCTAGGAAGAGGTACAGTCGACGTTTCGGGCCGAGACCCTTCGTCAGGACTAACTGAAGGAAGAGCTAGTAAGAGATTTGAAAGTGGGAGGGGGAGATCCAAAATGATAAGAGAAGACAGGAGGGGGAGGGATGGAGCCAAGAGCTGGACAGGTGATTGGCAAAAGGGATATGAGAGGATCATGGGACAGGAGGCCCAGGGAGAAGGAAGGGGGGGAGGGGGGGGAAACCCAGAGGATGGGCAAGGGGTATAGTGAGAGGGACAGAGGGAGAAAAAGGAGAGAGAGAGAAAGAATGTGTGTATATAAATAAATAACGGATGGGGTACAAGGGGGAGGTGGGGCATTAGTGGAAGTTAGAGAAGTCAATGTTCATGCCATCAGGTTGGAGGCTACCCAGACGGAATATAAGGTGTTGTTCCTCCAACCTGAGTGTGGCTTCATCTTTACAGTAGCCTACGCTCTGTCCACCAGAGAAAGCAGGAACTTCCAGTGGCCACACATTTTAATTCCACATCCCATTCCCATTCTGATATGTCTATTCACGGCCTCCTCTACTGTAAAGATGAAACCACACTCAGGTTGGAGGAACAACACCTTATATTCCGTCTGGGTAGCCTCCAACCTGATGGAATGAACACTGACTTCTCTAACTTCCGCTAATGCCCCACCTCCCCCTCGTACCCCATCTGTTATTTATTTATATACACACATTCTTTCTCTCTCTCTCTCTCTCCTTTTTCTCCTTCTGTCCCCCTGACTATACCCCTTGCCTATCCTCTGCATTTTTCCCCCCTCCCCCCTTTCCTTCTCCCTGGGCCTCCTGTCCCATGATCCTCTCATATCCCTTTTGCCAATCACCTGTCCAGCTCTTGGCTCCATCCCTCCCCCTCCTGTCTTCTCCTGTCATTCTGGATCTCCCCTCCCCCTCCCACTTTCAAATCTCTTACTAGCTCTTCCTTCAGTTAGTCCTGATGAAGGGTCTCGGCCCAAAAGGTCAACTGTACCTCTTCCTAGAGATGCTGCCTGGCCTGCTGCGTTCACCAGCAACTTTGATGTGTGTTGCTTGAATTTCCAGCATCTGCAGAATTTCTCATGTTTACGTTACTAAATACTTATTCAGTTTCCCTGTCCCTAATTACTACCTCTCCATCATTGTTTTCCAGTGGTCCAATATCCACTCTCGCCTCTTTTTCATACTTCACATATCTGAAGAAATTTTTAGTATCCTCTTTGATATTATTGGCAAGCTTACTTTCATATCCTATCTTTTCCTTCTTAATGGCTTTTTAGTTGCCTTCTGTTGGTTTTTAAAAGCTTTCCTATCCTCTTACCTTCCCATTAATTATTACTCTATTATATGGCCTCTCTTTGGCTTTCATGTTGCTTTTGACTTCTCTTGACACAGTTGTGTCATCTTGCCTTTAGAATACTTCTTCCTCTTTGGGATGTATATATCCCGTGCTTTTCAAATTGCTTCCAGAAATTCCAGCCATGTGACGGGTTTCAGCCCACAGCATTGACTGTACTTCTTTCCTTAGATGCTGCCTGGCCTGCTGAGTTCCTCCAGCATTTCGTGTGTGTTGAGAAAGAATTTCTTTAGCCAGAGAGTAATGAATCTGTGGAGTTCATTGCCACCGGTGGCTGTGAAGGCCAGATCATTGGATATATTTAAAGTGGAGATTGATAGGTTCTCGATTGGTCAGGGCATTAATGGTTATGGGGAGAAGTCAGGAGAATGGCCTTGAGAGGGTTAATAAAATAGCCATGATGGAATGGTGGCGCAGATTCGATGGGCTGAATGGCTTAATTTTGTTGCTGTCTTATGGTCTTATGGTCTAAAATTCATTTTCCCAGTCTGAACATAGAACATAGAAGGTTACAGCACGGATCTGGATCAGGAAGTGGAGGGATGGGTTAGTAAATTAGCTGATGACACAAAGGTTGGGGGTGTTGTGGATAGTGTGGAGGGCTGTCAGAGGTTACAGCAGGACATTGATAGGAAGCAAAACTGGGCTGAGAAGTGGCAGATGGAGCTCAACCCAGATAAGTGTGAGGTGGTTCATTTTGGTTGGTCAAAGATGATGGCAGAATATAGTATTCATGGTAAGACTCTTGGCAGCGTGGAGCATCAGAGGGATCTTGGGGTCCGAGTCCATAGGACACTCAAAGCTGCTGTGCAAGTTGACTCTGTGGCTAAGAAAGCATACAGTGCATTGGCCTTCATCAACCGTGGGATTGAGTTCAAGAGCCAAGAGGTAATGTTTCAGCTATAAAGGACCCTGGTCAGACCCCACTTGGAGCACTGTGCTCACTTCTGGACTACAGGAAGGATGTGGAAACTATAGAAAGGGTGCAGAAGAGATTTACAAGGATGTTGCCTGGATTGGGGAGCATGCCTTATGAGAATAGGTTGAGTGAACTCAGCCTTTTCTCCTTGGAGCAGCGGAGGATGAGAGGTGACCTGATAGAGGTGTATAAGATGATGAGAGGCATTGATTGTGTGGATAGTCAGAGGCTTTTTCCCAGGATTGAAATGGCTAACATGAGAAGGCACAGTTTTAACGTGCTTAGAAGTAGGTAGAGGGGATGTCAGGGGTAAGTTTTTGTTAAGGATCCGGCCTGAACACTGGGTCGAAGGGCCTCTGCTGGTAGCTCTGGATCATGACAGTCTTTAATTTCTGTTTTCTTTCAACTGGCCATGTGGGTTCTGGCCCAGCCCCTTTCCCTTTTTGGACTTCCTCCAATTACCTGCTTGTCTCCTCATTTGCACCCACCTGTGTCTAATTTTCACTCATTACCCTCTTGCCTTTGTGCTCCCCAATAATCCTGGTGAAATAGTATTCATTGGTGTGCACTTGAGTCCTGCTGAAACCCAATAGAACCTGACAGTTTTTTTTGAGAATAGTGAGTGAGTGGAATGGGCTGCCAGCAACGGTGGTGGATGCAGATACAATGGGGTCTTTTAAGAGGCTCCTGGATAGGTACATGGAGCTTAGAAAAACAGAGGGCTATGGGTAACCCTAGGTAATTTCTAAAGTAAATACATGTTCAGCACAGCATTGTGGGCTGAATGGCCTGTATTGTGCTGTAGGTTTTCTGTGTTCTACATGTGTATATTTTTACAGTTGAAAGAAATAAACTGAGATCACAATGACTAATTGCTCTTCTCTCATTTGGTTCAGTACAGGATAAGCATAAACGTTATGCTCTGAACTCATTAACATGGTGCCTGCTTCCAGAGCACTAATCACATTGTTGTTGACTTTGATAGATCTTGATAAACCCTGATGTTGTGAATAACTACTGCCAGTGCTAGCTAACTTGTGCCTTCATGAATAACAGCACAGGCCTGAGGTTGCTTTCCCCTGCTTCTTCACCTAAACTAGAAGAAAAGATGTACTCTGATTGCAATCAGTGGAGGCTTCTGAAGGTTTTGGGAGCTTGCCGGAAACTACAGGTCATCATGGATAATGAGTTGGCACCAGGATATTCATTTACTGCACTTGAGAACTTGTCAACAAGCTGCAGACAAAGAGAGTGATGGAAAGGTAGTCCTTCCACGGGGCATTAAGAATTCCTCTGAACATGTTGCCAAGCCAGCAGTGGGAAAAGGTTGCAATGAAAACTGTTCATTCATTTATCCCACCAGCCTCTTACATATTTATTAGCACTCCAAGGCTCACTCTGATATTTCACATCTTCCACCCACTATCAATCATTCAGCAATGGGAAGCACGTCAACCAAGCAAAATACAAGAAAATCACTAATAGCATTCACACTCCAATGAAGGAGCAAACAAGACATCACCGTGTTGCAACTTTGGATCAATGGAGTCTAGCATGAGTCTAACAACTTTTGCTCAGAGGACAGAAAGGTGGCTATAATTAGTGCAGCTTCCACTGAATCTGTGACCAGATTCATATATTTAATCTTAATATTCTTTCTCACATCAATTCCCCTCAGTCCAGAATCTCTTCTTATTTACAAACTGCAAGTGACACAATCCTTCTCCTGCACATTATCACTCCTGTATCATAATTCGACCCTTGAGCCATTCTTGTTTCAAATGGTCAAAAAATGGCAAATGTTTTCAGCTCTCAATTGCACAGTGCCAGTTCCACATAGCCCTAAATATGCGGCTCTTTCAAAAATGTATCTACTTCCTTCTTAACTTCATCCAATGATTTGGCCTCTGTACCTTCTGCAATAGAGCACTCCAGAGATTCATTGCCCTCCGAGCAAAGAAATTCCTGCACATCTCAGTTTTAAATGACTATCCTACCTTTTCCTGTAACTTTTTCCAGTCATTTGAGACTCTCACACTGCTGTAAATATCTCAACATGTACCCTGTCGTGTCTACATCAGATGCTATTGGCATTATGTACCAGGGTACAGTGAAAGGTTTGTCTTGCATACTGTTCATACAGATCAAATCATTATATAGTGCATTGAGCAGAATGTGAATTACAGTGGATGTAAAACAATAACAATACAGAATAAAGTGTAAAAGCTACCAAGGAAGTGTAGAGCAGGTGAACAATAAAGTGGAAGATCTTAATAAAGTGGATTGTGAGGCCAAGAGTCCACCTTATCATACAAGAGGTCTGTTCAAGAGTCTAACAACAGTAGGATAGAAGTTTTCCTTGAGCCTGGTGATATGTGCTTTCAGGTTTTTGTATCTCCTGCCCAGTGGGACAGGGGAGAAGAGAGAATGTCCAGGTGGCTGGGTTTTTTGATTATCCTGGATGCTTTACTAAGGCATAAAGACGTACTGCGTAAACAGAGTCTATAAGAGGGGAGCAACACACATCAAAGTTGCTGGTGAAGGCAGCAGGCCAGGCAGCATCTCTAGGAAGAGGTACGGTTGACGTTTCAGGCCGAGACCCTTCATCAGGACTGATACTTGCAGCCTTCTCAAATGCTGGGCTTTTCACTCCACGGAGCTTAGTTCAGTGAGGAAGGATATACATTAGGTGAAGCATTGAGAGAAAGGGAAGGAAAATGAGTAGTCCTGCTGTCAACTCCCTGAAGAGCAGAACCAGAGAATCTTTATTTTTGAGAAGGATTTTGATTGGGCTTTCTGGCACACAAAAAATACTTGAAAAGTGGTGAACCTGAAAGCATGGATGAAACATCAAGTCAAGGCTTTAGCCAGACAGGACTGTACAGAATTTGGAGCCCATGCATATGTGACCAGTTCCACTGCAATATCTCCAGACGTAATAACCGATTATCAACCCCTCTGCTTCCACAAGTACATGATTATTACCACAGGAATCGCAGTGGAATCTAACGAGTTTGTCATGCAAGTTCATTATAGCTACGTGAGGTAGTGTTCACTGGAGTTGCGGTCATTGCAACACACAAGCAACTTTGTTTACCTTTCAGTGCACTTTTTACTATGAGCTGCCCCACCTCAATCCAATTGATTGCAGAATTTATCAATAAACACTCTGTATTTAATTGCTATAATAAAGGTGATCTTTTATTAGTATTTATTATTAATTCCAGCTTCACTATTCACAGCAAGAGACATTAATTAAAGTGAGTGTACATGCATATTCCCATGGCAACCAATTCACATCAAACTAATTAAAGATTGTGCGTGACTGATGAACAGACTTACGTCTGGCAATATTTTGCATCAGACACTATAGTGCTGATATTATAAACATTGTGGAGAGCTTTAATTGAAAAATTTCTGGACCTCCAGCACTTCACATACAATGTAATAACTGTACTATCCAATTCAATTTCTGAGTCGGTCTACTTATTAAAGGTTCCTTATTCAGAATACATCCCCAGAATGTGCTGGGCTAAAATGAATAATCCATACATAAAATGGATGTAGGAATTCTGATTAAAGATTAACCTGTGCTCATTCATAGACAGTATATTGATGTTGTGCTGGCTTCTCATGAGAATGATTGCCACAGACAACCAGAAAACTTTCAATATTCATTTGTTGCTCCCATCAGTGAAGGTAACCTGTGTTGCATAAAGTTACCCTGCAACTTTCAAAGAGACATGATCATCCAGACATGATCTGGACTATGGCGTGGTTAACTGGATCAGCAAATTTGCGGATGACACCAAGATTGGAGTCAGGCTATTGAGGCTTGCAGTGGGATCTGCATTAACTGGAAAATGGCAGGTGGAATTTAATGTAGACAAGTGCAAGGTTTTGCACTCCAGTAGGACCAACCTGGGTAGGTCTTACACAGTGGACAGTAGGGCACTGAGGAGTGTGGTAGAACAAAGGGATGTGGGAATACAGGTGTGTAATTCATTGAAAGTGGTGTCACAGATAGATAAGGTTGTGAAGAAAGCTTTAGGCATATTGGCCTTCATAAATCAAAGAATTGAGTACAGAAGATGGAATGTTATGTTGAAGTTGTACAAGACATTGGTGAAGCCTAATTTGGAGTATTGTGTGCAATTTTGGTCACCTACCTACAGGAAAGATGTAAACAGTTGAAAGAGTGCAGAGTTCATTTACAAGGATGTTGCTGGGTCTGGAGGTCCTGAGTTATAAGGAAAGATTGAATAGTTTAGGACTGTATTCTTTATAATGTAGAAGATTGAGAGGAGATTTGATAGAGGTATACAAAATTATGAGGGGTATAGATAGAGTAAATGCAAGCAGGCTTTTTCCACTGACGTTGGGTGGAACTACAACTAGAGGTCATGGGTTAAGGGTGAAAGGCAAAAAGTTTGAGGAGAACATGAGGGGAAACTTCAGTCTGAGGGTCATGTGTGTTTAGAATGAATTGCCAGCACAAGTGATGCATGCGAGCTCAATTTCCATGTTTAAGAGAAGTTTGGATAGGTACATGGATAGTAGGGATATGGAGTAATATGATCGCGGTGCAGGTCAATGGGAGTAGGCAGTTTAACTAGTTTCAGCATGGAATAGATAGGCCAAAAGGCCTATTTCTGTGATGTACTTCTCTGACTCCATGACTCCAAGACATACACTTGTGACTGGAGGTTGAAAGAAATGAATCAAACCCGGACCATGGTGAGGAATTGCACAACACAAACAAGGGGAGGCTCTGAGATTTTTAAGCGTGCACTCGGGGCATGTTGTAGGAGGTGGAAAGAAGGCCAGCTGCCTTGTATCTATACTGATGAGAGTGGAGAAGCAAAACATAAAAGGCAGTGGAAGCTGCTGAGGACCAGATTTTAAATGATTCCACATGTTCCCTGCACCAGTAAATTTGGGTTCAATTGCTAGATAATTTGAAAATCACACTGACAGCTGGAAGAAATCACCTTTCCTGTGAACAGTTAATGATCTCATTGAGGGCTGTAGGTTGGAGCTCTCCCTGCTCGCTGCCACCTATTCAGCCTCATGAAGTTCAGAGGAAACTCTGGCTGGCACTCTGAGGCTCAAGCTGACAATACTGGCATCAGTCAGAATCAGAATTATATTTATTACCACTGAATGAAATGACATGAAATTTGGTGTTTTGTGGCAGCACTATAACAAATACATAAAATTGGTATAAATTACAGGAAAAAAAGTGCAATAAAAGGAATATCAACGTCTTGTTCTTGGGTTCATAAATACAGTGGCAGAGGGGAAGAAGCTGTTGCCGAATCACTGGGTCTTCAGGCTCCTACACCTCCTTCCCGATGGCAGCGATGAGGAAAGGATGTGTCCCAGATGGTGAAGGTTCTTAGTGATGGTTGCCAGCTTTTTGAGGACTACCACTTGAAGATGTCCTCAATGGGTGTGGAGGGCTGTGCCCATGATGGAGTCAGTGTCTATAACCTCCTTTCAATCTGTGTACTGGAGCCTCCACACTAGTTCTGATGCCACCAGCTGGCCATACAAGTGGAACTGAGGCTAAAGGACAGCCATATCTTATTGAATTGCATTTGATCTTCTAAATATTTATTGTGGAAATATCCTTGAAAGACAATGTTTAATTGCTACAGCTTTTCTAATAGTGGTGTACTGTTTGCGTAACATGAATGTCATCAGGATTTATGGTCTTTGGCTTTTCCTGTTGTCGATATTTAGGGATAATATACTGGATGAAAATTGTGTCGGCTAAGCTAGGTATAATGCTGCTGTGATTTAGTGCCACAAACGGTAATCAATGTATTTCTTTTATTTTGAAAGGACTCTGCTTGATACTTGTGGTCATTTGTTGTGTTTTTATCAGCCAGTTTGATTGCTTATTGAATCACGTTATTCATTTTCAGTGCCTCAACAATTCATGAATCTGAATTCGCTGGGGGTAATTGGACTCTGCCTAAATAGATCCTATGGGAGTGTCACTTATAATTTTTACTCTATTTGATGGCTCCAGAGGAGTTTTGGCATTAAAGAGAAGGCATGCACTAAAGATAGGCCAGAGTATCTAAAATGAATGCTTCCTAATAAGCTTCATTCACATCTTGCTCTGCAAAAGAGATCGTCCTAGACCACTTGAAGAGAATGTGTTCCAACTAATTCTAGATGAGGACTCTGGTGATCACTTATGTAATTTGACTCTGCAAATGTTGATTGCCTTCTTAGCATCTCATGGAATCCAAGGATAAATGTACTCCGTGCAGCGGTGTATTAACATTGATTAAACCCATGCAAAAATCTACTGCTGGCACCTTCATCTGTATAATTTCCTTTTTGTCCATTATCTTGCTAGATGATCTTCAGTGGGACCTGACTGACAAAGAATTTAATTTTAACATTTTCATTCTCAACTTCAAGTTCCTTCATTGTTCAGAATCAGAATCAGGCATCACCGGCATATGTTGTGAAATTTGTAAACTTAGTGGCAGCAGTACAATGCAATACATGATAACCTTCAAGCTTCGATGTCTCCTTCCTGCCAAAACAATGACAAGAGGGCATGTCCTGAGTGATGGGGGTCCTTAATAATGGATGCTGCCTTTTTGAGGCGCTGCTCCTTGACGATGTCTTGGATACTATGGAGGTTAGTACCAAAGATGGATCTGACTAATTTCTCAATTTTCTGTAGCTTCTTTTGACCTTGTGTAGTAGCACTCCACCCCCCCCCCAATACCAGACAGTGATGCAGCCTGTCAGAATGCTCTCCTCAGTACATCTGTTGAAGTTTTCGAGTGTTTCAGTTAACAAACTAAATTTCCTCAAACTCCTAATGAAATATAGCCGCTCCTCAATATATCACAACTAGGTTAGATCCTCAGAGATCTTGATATCCAAGAACTTGAAATTGCTCACTCTCTCCACTTCTGAACCCTCTATGAGGATTTGTTCGTGTTTCTCATCTTACCCTTCCTGAGGCCCACAGTCAGCTCTTTCTTCTTACTGGCATTGGCTGCAAGGTTGTTGCTGTGACACCACTCAACCAGCTGGTGTGTCTTGCTCCTGTATGCCCTCTCATCTTCATCTATGATTGTACCAACAATGACTGTATCACCAGCAAATTTATAGATGGCATTTGAGCTAAGCATAGCCACACAGTCATGGGTATTGAGAGAGGAGGGCAGTGGGCTAAGCACACACCCCTGAGGTGCACCAGTATTGAACATTAGTGAGGAGAAGATATTATTACCGATCTGCACAGATTGTGGTCTTCCAGTTAGGAAGGCACCTAACCTAATTTCACCTCTCCGTTTCTCTCCAACATCTCAAAGCTTATAAATATTCTAGGCAATCTGTGCTCTTTTACTTCTAGCCTCTTGGCATCGATTGGCAGTCCACCTTCAGCTTCAAATTCCATAAGATAAGGATTTCCTCTTCTTATAGCAATCTCTTTCTCCTTCAAAATGCTCCATGAAGCCTATAACTGACAACAACCCATTGATTATCTGCTTGATATATATTTTATGGAGTTCTGCATTACATTTTGTTTCATTACTGTTTTCTGAAGAACACTGAGACTTTTACAGTAATAAAAGCACTGTAAAAATACATAAACACAATATATTCTGCAGATGCTGTAGATCCACAGAAACACACACAAAATGCTGGAGAAACTTAGCAGGTTCCTCAGCATCTATGGAGAAAAATAAACAGTTTATTTTAGACTGAGACCATTCATTAGGGCTGGAAAGGAAGGGGAAAGAAGGCAGAAGAAGAAGGTGGGGAAGAGGGAGTACATGCCTGAAGGAGATAGATGAAGCCAGGTGGGTGGGGGAGGGAGGATGAAGTGAGAAGCTGGGAGATAATAGGTGGAAAAGGTAAAGGGCTAGAGAAGAAGGAATCTGACAGGAGAGTGGACTGTAGGAGAAAAGGAAAGTGGAGGTGATAGGCAGGTAAGGAGAGGAGAAGAGGTAAGAGGGGGCCAAAGGGAGGAATTGAATAGGTTAGGGGAAGGGGGAAATTTACCGGAAGCTGGAGAAATTGATGTTCATGCCATCCATTTGGGGACTACGCAGATGGAATACGAGATGTTGCTCCTCCAAACTGAAAGTGGCTTCATCGTGGCAGTCGAGGAGGCCGTGCACCCACATGTCAGAATGGGAATGGGGATTAGAATTAAAACGGTTGGCCACTGGAAAATCCTGCTTTTTGTGAATGGAGCAAAGGTGCATGAGAGGGCATCTCATTGAATGTTGAAAGGACTAGATTGGGTGGATGTGGAGAGGATGTTTCCTATGCTGGGGTATCCAGAACTAGAGGGGACTAGAGAGCACAACCTCAAAATTGAGAGGTGACCCTTTAGAACGGAGGTAAAGCAGATTTTTTTTAGCCAGAGAGTAGTAAATCTGTGGAATGCTCTGCCACAGACTGTGGTGGAGGCCAAGTCGATGGGTATATTTAAGGCAGAAGTTGATAGTTTCCTGATTGATCGGGGCATCAAAGGATATGGCGAGAAAGCTGGTGTATGGGGTTGAGTGGGATCCGGGATCAACCATGATGGAATGGCGGAGCAGACTTGATGGGCTGAATGGTCTTCTGATCTTATCATCAAAGCGGTCCCCCAATCTACATTAGGTCTCACCAATGTAGAGGAGGTTTCATTGAGAGCAGTGGATGTAGTAGATGACCCAGGTGAAGTGTTGCCCACCTGGAAGGACAGTTTGGGGCCCTGAATGGCGTAAGGGAGGATGTGAATGGGCAGGTGTAGCACTTCTGGTTGCAGGGATAAGTGCTGGGAGAGAGATTACTGGGTTGGGATGAATAGACAAGGGAATCTCATCACTGAAAGTGGTGAGTGGTGGGGAGAGGTGGGGTGGTAGGGTCCCACTGGAGATTGCAGACTTCTATGACTATAGTGACTATACCTCTTCCCACCCCGTCTCCTATAAAACTTCCATTCCCTTTTCTCCGTTCCTTCGTCTCCGCCACATTGGTTCCCAGGATGAGGCATTCCCTTCCGTGATAGCAGAGATATCCTCCCTCTTCAAAGAACAGAGTTTCCCTTCCTCCATCACTGATGCTGCCCTCACCCGCATCTCCTGCATTTCCTGAACAGCAACCATCAGTCCATCTTCCCAATGCTTTAACATAGAGTTCCTCTTTCCCTCACCTTCCCCCCATGAAACTCTACATCCAGCACATCATTCTCTGCAACTCCACCATCTCCCTCTCACCACCAAACATACCTTTATCTCTCTTCCATTCTCTGCTTTCCACAGGTATTGGTCCCTCTGTGATTCCTTAATCCACTCATCCCTCCCCACATATCTCCCTCCTGACACTTATCCATGCAAGCGGAAGAAATGCCACACCTGCCTATTCAGCTCCATTCAGGGCCCAAAACAGTCCTTCCAGGTAAGGCAATACCTCAGCTGTAGATCTGTTGGGGTTGTCTATTGTATCCAGTCCGGTGTTCCTGGTGTGTCCTCCTCTACATTGGGAGATCCTATATAGATTGGGGGACCACTTTGTCAAGCGTCTTTGCTACATCTGCAAAAAGCAAATTATCTCAGTGGCCAACCATTTTAATTCCAATTTCCATTTCCATTCTGACATGTCCATGGGTTCCTCTTCTGCAATGATGAGGCCACTCTCAGGTTGGAGGAGAAACACTTCATATTCCATCTGGGTAACCTTCAACCTGACAGAATGCACGTTAATTTCTCCAACATCACTCCCCCTTCTCTTACTTTCCATTCCATATTCTGGCTTCCTTGTTACTCATTGTCTTCACCTGCCTATCACCTCTCTTTAGAGTACCTCCTCCTTCCCTTTCTCCCATTGTCCACTCTCCCCTCCTATCAGATTCTTTTTTCTTCATCCCTTTACCTTTTTCGCCTGTCACCTCCCAGGTTCTTACTTCATCATCCCCCCACCTACCAGACTTCACATACTACCTTCTAGCTAAACATGAGAAAATCTGCAGAATCTGGAAACCCAAAGCAAATCCAAACCCGGTCGGACTCTTTCCCCCTTCCATTCCAGTCCTAATGAAGGGTCTCAGCCTGAAACGTGGACTGTTTATTTATTTCCATATATACTGCCTGACCTCCAGTATTGTGTGCATTATAATAAAATTACAAGTGTATTTGATCACTGAGATATCTTTGACAAAAATGAATCATAATTTCCTCAGATCTGTCATTTGCTTCCGTAGCCTTACATGAAACTCTGTCCTATAGTTACAAACAGATTAAACAGAAACTTTACTCTTGAGAATCATGAGAAGCTGAAGAAGATATAGCCCTACAGTGTTCAGTTGATTGGTCTCCAGGAAACTCTGCTTGAGGAAACAGTTAAATCATTCAATCAATCACCCTGGGGATCGGTCTTTAATCACCATACTAATTGTGTCCCTTTCTACAGATTCAGTCAAATACAAATTTAAACTGCAAAAGCCTTGGAATTTGTTTGGCTGTTTGTTGGTCAACACCATTTAATTGTAATGAAAAAATTGTTTGAATTAAAATGGTTTTCGTTAGAATTTAAAGTCTATAAGCTTGATATAGACCATGGTAAGATGCTATTTCTGATAAATTAACAACTTCTACTACAATTGTATCAGAATCAGAATCAGGTTTATTATCACCGGCATGTGACATGAAATTTGTTAACTTAGTAGTAGCAGTTCAATGCAATGCGTAATATAGGAGAAAAAATATAAAATAATAACAAATAAATAAATAAATCTTATTCTATATACTTTATACAGTATACATATATTGAATATGTAACGTTCCGTTATATTGGTTCGTGAATGTCTAGGGGAAATCCCGCCCAGCACCTGCTTCAACAGTCCCCTCAGGGTCAATCGTTGCCCGAATCAATCACAAACATCAATCATCAGCCAGCACACCCAGTAAATTTTAACACATACACTTGATAGATATTACTAATTCTAGGACATTAATATACATTTGATACAGAGAGGAAAGTAATGGGAAAAAAAAAGGCGCCAACACTTATCAAAGTCCAAGTTCTTCGCGCGCTACCGTTGGAGCTCAAATTCGACATCAGACGACCACCCGAATTCCGTCGACCCATGGCTCGGGACCACCCGAAGTGATCGACCGGAGCCTCTCCGCACGTCCGCCGTCCTCCTCGTCTCTCCTCCCGACTCCCCGCCAAAACTCAGTCCACAGTCATATCATACAGCATGGCATCCGAAAACAAAACGATACATAACCACCCATTGGCTAATAGCACCCTCCTTATCACCCTCTAAACCACAATAAGCTGCTAGCGCAAACTCTCTGCAGCGTTAAAACACAACAAAGCCGCATTCCACAGATTAACATAACAAAATCGCCATTTTAAATGTAACAAAAGAAAGACCCCGTACACTCTCCCCCCACCTAAAAAAGTCATGCCCTCATGACGTTAACAGAATTCACTAGTACTCCTTGTAAAACACAAAACCCAACCCAGGTGCATAACGCAGTGACATAACTTTGCAGGGCAGTAGAGATCACACCCTGCTCTCCCGGCGCTATATAAGTGAGTCTTTCCGGGGGATGCCTACTCCTCTGAGGCCTCTGGACTTCCTCTGCTGTCTCTCCCTGTTCAGACACCCCAGTTGACCCCTCGAGCCTATCTGACGGACCTTCCCCTTCACCGGGATCCCTCTGCCCCGGTGAGCCCTCTGGCTCAGGTTCTGCCTCCACCCTCTCCTCCCCCAATCCCGGCTGTAATACAGGCGGCTCTGCAACACCCTCCCTCGGTTTCCCTGACTCAGTGATGGAAGGGCCAAGAGTCTCTTCTCCCGGCACCAGGGAATCAGCGAACGAAAGCAGGTACCACACGTCCAACTCATCATCTTCCGATGACGTATCCCTTCTCGAGGTGGGGACCCGCCCCGTTTTCTTCGCAGCGGGCTCTTCCCGTGCCCCGCGCCCTCGCAGAGTCCTCGTACTAGGAGTAAACTCCCATTCGAACTCTGGGTCCATCTTCACCTCTCGACCCAGAGGCAACAGGTGGTTCCGATGGAGTACCTTGACAGGCCCCTGTCCGCCCTCAGGTTTCACCCGGTAAACCGGGAGATTCGGCATCTGACTCTCCACCACATATGGGGTGGCTGCCCAACGGTCCGCCAACTTGTGCTTACCCTGTAGTCCTAAATTCCAGATAAGGGCTCGGTCTCCCGGCAATAGCTGGACGAACTTTACCTTCTGATCATACCTCCTTTTATTCTGCTGGTTCTGCTTGGTGGCTGCCGCCTCAGCCAACTCGTACGCCCTTTTCAACTCTCTCCTCATATCAGACACGTACTTCAGACATGGCTTCGAAGGTATTTCCCCCGCTTCAGTCCCAAAACACAGATCAATGGGCAACCTCACTTCCCGTCCGAACATCAGATAGTAGGGCGAGTACCCCATAGCATCATTGCGAGTACAATTGTAACAATGAACCAAATGGGCGATGTGCTGACTCCACTTACTCTTCCATCCAATCTCCAAGGTGCCGAGCATGTCCAGCAGGGTCCGGTTAAACCTCTGGGGTTGAGGATCACCCTGAGGGTGATAGGGGGTGGTTCTGGACTTTTCAACCCAAGCATATCCAGCAATTCATGGATAAGCCTGCTCTCGAAGTCCCGTCCCTGATCACTGTGGATCCGCCGGGGAAGGCCATAATGAACAAAGTACTTCTCCCATAACACCTTCGCCACTGTAGTCGCTTTCTGATCCTTAGTAGGAAAAGCCTGCGCAGATCTAGTGTAGTGATCCGTGAGGACCAAAACATTCGCGGTATTGCTGGTGTCCGGCTCAATAGACAGGAAATCCATACACACTAGGTCCATGGGTCCTGCACTCTGCAAGTGGGATAATGGGGCCGCCTGCGCAGGCAAGGTCTTCCTCCTGACACAACGGCTACAGGTCTTACAGTATTCTTCCACCTCCCCCCTCATCCGGGGCCAGTAAAACCGGTCCTTGACTAATCCATAGGTCTTCTCTATCCCTTAGTGCCCGGAATCATCATGTAGAGCCTGAAGCACAGCCTTTCGATACTTCTCAGGCATGACCAGCTGCCAGCGCCGGGGGTGGTCCGGAGGCGACGTGACTCGGTACAGGACGTGGTTCTTCAGCTTCAACCGGGGCCACTCCTTCAGTAGTAGAGGAACGGAGGCATGTTTCGCCTTCTCCACCTGCCCCATATCACCCTGGCTAACCGCGTACCAGATAGTGCCAAGGCTTGGGTCATCACGCTGAGCCGCCTCTACTTCCTGGGGACTCAGCTCCGGCAGCTGCCTGTTCCTCAGAGCAGTCACATTACAGTAAACAGTGGGCAGCGCGTCATCGTCAGCCCCCAGTTGATCTACTGCCCGATCCGTTCCCATCTGTGCTCCTACTTCCCCGTCGCTCCCAACTTGATGCATGGCCTTTACTCCCGGGGTAGGGACATTCTTCCACTCCTCGGCCGTGCCCGACTCGTCGTGCGCCCGACGAGACAGGGCATCTGCATCGATGTTCCGACTCCCCGGGCGGTACTTCAGGCTGAACTCATAGGCAGACAAGGCTGCTAACCACCGGTGCCCAGTAGCGTCCAGCTTCGCCGAAGTCAGGATATAAGTGAGGGGGTTGTTATCAGTTCTCACTTCAAACTGGGCCCCGTATAGGTAGTCACTCAACTTGTCCACCACCGCCCATTTCAACGCCAAGAACTCCAGCTTGTGAGTGGGATAGTTTCTCTCAGATGGCGACAAGCTCCGACTGACAAACGCCACTGGCCTCAATCTGTTTCCCTGTTCCTGGTACAGAACAGCCCCCAGACCGTCGTGACTGGCATCAGTGTGTAGAACATACAGCTTCCGGGGATCAGCAAAAGCCAACACTGGGGCCTGTGTCAGCGCCCTTTTTAGAGATTGGAACGCCTCCTCACATTGAGCATCCCACCTCAATCCAAAAGGCTCCCCCGGGTTCAAGTATCCTCCTACCTCCGACCCTCGGTCTCCCTTCCTCCTCCTCCCCACAGATGGATAGCCACACAGCAGCTGGTTCAATGGATGACTCATTTTCGCATATCCTTTCACGAATCGCCGGTAATATCCGCAAAACCCCAAAAACGAGCGTAAGGCGCTCACCTTCTGAGGTCTCGGCCAGGTGGTGACTGCGGCTATCTTACCCGGATCGGTGGCCACTCCATTTCGCGAGCTTATGTGCCCGACATAGCTGACCGACGTCTTACAGAACTGGCATTTATCCAGGGAAAGTTTTAACCCTTCCTCTTTCAGCCGACTCAGCACCTTCAGCAGCCGCTCCTCATGTTCCTCCAATGTAGATCCAAACACTATCAGGTCGTCCAGGTACACCAATACCTCCAGCAGGTTCATGTCCCCCACTGTCCTCTCCATGAGCCGCTGGAAGGTGACTGGGTCCCCGAGATACCTTGGGGCATTCGTTCGAACTGGAAAAACCCCAGGGGACAGATAAAGGCTGTCTTCTCCTTATCAGTCTCGCTCATCGGAATCTGGTAATACCCACTCCGCAAATCCAATACACTGAACCACTGTGCACCACTCAGACAGGCCAATGCATCTTCCACCCTCGGGACCGTATATTGGTCGGGAACAGTGCGGCGGTTCAGGGTCCTATAGTCCACGCACATGCGTACCTTCCCATTTTTCTTCCTTGCCACCACTACGGGGGACGCATAGGGGCTTCGGGACTCCGCAATAATCCCGGCGTCTTTCAACTGCCGCAAGTGCTGCCGCACATCCTCCACATCTGCTGGGGCCAACCGCCGCGACCTCTCCCTAAACGGGGTGTCATTTGTTACCCGAATGGTGTGCCGAGTGCTCTTGGAAAACCCTACATCAAACTCGCCCTGAGAAAAGACATCCCCTAACTTCAGCATCTTCTCCACCAGCCTGCTCTTATACGCCGGCGGTACAGGGGAGTTTTCAAAATTAAAGGCCTCCTCAGTCAGCCGCCCCCCGTTTCCCAATAGTTCTCTTCCAGTGGGCTTCACGGGGGCGCTGGACATCACCGTCACCGGGAACAAGTGCGCGAGGGGCATCCCGCGCTTAAAGGTGATCTCCCTCTCCGTTATATTCTTTACCATCACCCCCATCCGCCGTGCCTGTACAGCTGAGGGCCTCTGCAATTCAGGTCTCACCAGCGCCCCAGCCGGGAACCAGGACTCCCTTTCCAGGTCGTCGGGGGCGTCTACTAGCAGGGCCTCTCCCGGCGGCAATCCGGGGAATCTGGGGGTTCCCATCACTAATGCCGCCTCCCCTGGCTGTATCACCTTAGGCCTCGCCTGAGTGCACCACACCGTCCCTCGTTCGCACTCTGGGTCCAGCCCCTGGGGGTCACTCACTCCTTCGTACACTGCTCGGAACACGGGGTGTACCGAGAGGGTCTCCAAAAAGTTCTCCCCCCCCCTTCTTCTTACAGGCTCCCAAGAGCCGTCGCACCAGAGGGGAGTTAGTCCCCACCAACAGGGCAGCACCACCGGTCTCCACTGGGTCCGGACAAACCAACACCAGCATCTCAAAGGCTTCCGATACTCCCACATCTCCCTCTGAAAATTCCAATCTCACTGACAAGTATCCATCGTACGGGTAATCACCATCACTTATGCCCCAAATCTCCAATGCGTTAAACGGAGTTACTGCCAAATGCTTCAGATATTTGTTGTAGAACGACCGGTACAGTAAGGTAACCTGCGACCCGGTGTCAAGGATGGCTTTCGCAAAGATTCCCTCTATCCGTAGGGACACGCTGGAACGGGGCCCCACCAGTCCATCAGGAATTTGGGCTTGTTCGTTCCGGGGTTCCATAGAGGTTTTCTGGGAACGTGTTCCTCCCGAGACTCCAGTCCGTTCCCTCACTGAGCCTCTCTTAAGTTTCCCGACACCTCTCCCTTCTTGGTGGCCTGGGGGCCCTCCCCCCTCGGCGCATCTCGTCTCTCACAATCCTTCCGCAAGTGGCCAGCTTCCCCACAGTGGTAGCACGCCCCCGGCCACTCACATTCCCGGCGGAAATGCCCCTCTCTCCCACAGTTATAGCACCCACTACTCGCCGCCTCTCTCCTCCCGATACAGGCCCCCGAGGACCCCTTGGATTTCTCTGGTCTCATCCCGGCTACCACCTCCTGAACCGCTGAAGACCATCCCTGAGGGTCCGAGCCCCCTGGTCGGCCCAAAGCACACTCCTCGGCCCGTACCTCTCAGATCAGCCGTCCGAATGATGGAAGGGAGCTCTGCTTAAATGACTGCCGTACACTCCAAGCCACCCTGTCATCCTCCTGGGAACCGCTACATATCTGGCTCATCCTTAACTCCGCCACATCGTCCTCCCTCACTATACCTCGTCGCAGCAACCCCGTAAGCTTTCCTTCCAGCCTGAAAGCATAGTCGGAGAGCTTTTCCCCTCTTCTCTGCCCCATCCGTTGAAACTCTGCTAAATGCCGCCAGGGATCCCCTGACAGTCCAAACACTTCCTCCAAAGCGTCTAAACACTCCGATAGGGAAGCCAAGGGGCGTGCCGCTCTCAGACCGCGGACCACCCGGGCCGCCCCACCCCTTAAGCTTTCCACCAATCGCTGTCTCTTTTCCTCATCCGAAACTGGCCACACCTCTAACAATTGGGATGTATCTTCAACCCAGGTCTCATAGTCATCCTCCCCTTCCGGGGTGGGCTTGGCTCCCGAGAAAATTCTCAGCTTCGGGCGGTGCACCTCAACCCTTCTTGCCAGGGAGGTAATGGCAGCCGTTAACTCGGCAGTCTCCTCAAGCCCATGGGGGCGAGGCCTGGCCAAACCTTCCCACTCCACACCTCTACCTCTTGCTACGGGCACCCGGCCGGGGGTCTCATCTAGCTCCTCCTCCTCCTCCGGCACCTCCTCACTTGCGTCCTCGGGGAGAGTGTGGAGACCCCACGGCCCCGCCTCCCCCTGGACATGGACTGTCGCTGGTAATTCTAAAGTCATGCCGTCGGCACTCGTCCGCACCAACATACAGCTAGCCTCCAGTTCTTCCCCACCCCTTCTAGCTACAAGTTCTACCTGCCCGATACCTTTAATCAAACTCAACCCTCGCACCAGTACCTCTGCCGGAATGCGATAATCGACCCCGCTTACCACACACGCATGATTCACCGGTACCTCCTCCAATTCACACCAACTTACAATCTTATCTCGCTCCATCTTCACACCACTTACCGCAACAACAAGTACAACTTTCCCAAAAAAAAAATCCAAATCCCGGACGAGCCCCCACTTGTAACGTTCCGTTATATTGGCTCGTGAATGTCTAGGGGAAATCCCGCCCAGCACCTGCTTCAACAGTCCCCTCAGGGTCAGTCGCCGCCCGAATCAATCACAAACATCAATCATCAGCCAGCACACCCAGTAAATTTTAACACATGCACTTTATAGATATTACTAATTCTAGGGCATTAATATACATTTGATACAGAGAGGAAAGTAATGGGAAAAAAAAGGCGCCAACACTTATCAAAGTCCAAGTTCTTCGCGCGCTACCGTTGGAGCGCAAATTCGACGTCAGACGACCACTCGAATTCCGTCGACCCACGGCTCGGGACCACCCGAAGTGATCGACCGGAGCCTCTCCGCACGTCCGCCGTCCTCCTCGTCTCTCCTCCCGACTCCCCGCCAAAACTCAGTCCACAGTCATATCATACAGCATGGCATCCGAAAACAAAACGATACATAACCACCCATTGGCTAATAGCACCCTCCTTATCACCCTCTAAACCACAATAAGCTGCTAGCGCAAACTCTCTGCAGCGTTAAAACACAACAAAGCCGCATTCCACAGATTAACATAACAAAATCGCCATTTTAAATGTAACAAAAGAAAGACCCCGTACAAATAGATTAAAGATCATGCAAAAAAACAGAAATACTATATATGTTAAAAAAAAGTGAGGTAGTGTCCAAGGGTTCAATGTCCATTTAGGAATCGGATGGCAGAGGGAAAGAAGCTATTCCTGAATCGGTGAGTGCGTGCCTTCAGGCTTCCGTACCTCCTACCGATGACAACAGTGAGAAAAGGTGCTAGGGGTCCTTAATAATGAACACTGCCTTTCTGAGACACTGCTCCTTGAAGATGTCCTGGGTGATTTGTAGGCTAGTACCCAAGATGGAGCCGACTAAATTTGCAACCCTCTGCAGCTTCTTTCAGTCCAGTGCAGTAGACAACCCGGCCCCTCCACCATACCAGACAGTGATGCAGCCTGACAGAATGCTCTCCATGTACATCTATAGAAGCTTTTGTGTGTATTTGGTGACATACCAAATCCCTTCAAACTCCTAATGAAGTATAACTGCTGTCTTGCCTTCTTTATAAATACATCGATATGTTGGGACCAGGTTAGATCCTCAGAGATATTGACACCCAGGAACTTGAAACTGCTCACTCTTTCCACTTCTGATCCCTCTATGAGGATTGGTATGTGTTCCTTCGTCTTACCCTTCCTGAAGTCTACAATCAGCTCTTTCGTCTTCCTGAAGTCGAGTACCAGTTTGTTGCTGTGGCACCACTCCACTAGTTGATATATCTCACTCCTGTACGTCCTCTCATCACCACCTGCGATTCTACCAAAGCAATGTATATTAGAGATACATGTAAAGATACATTAAAGCACATGAATTGTGAACTAATATTTACTTTTCAATTATTGCACATTTTCCCTTCTCAACTATTTAAGACATATAAATAACAGCACATGAAATAATTTCCCCTTCCTTGACTAATTATTATATGAGTTTAGACAAGTGTCCTGTTTCATTTACTGCAATGATTTAATCAGGGAAGTACTAGCTGTCCCTTTTCTTCATGACCGTCAGCTTAATTGGTCTCTTAGCCATCAAGCTATTAAGTGCTGCTACTCAATGTTTTGGTTTAAATATCCAAGGATCACAATAGCAAGAATAATTCTGCAGGTTCAAAAGGTTACTCTAATAATGAGGTCTAATAACTGCAGTAGCACTTCCTATTTTTATATTCCATGAGAGATTGTTTCATGCATTATGGAAAGCAAATCATAACCTTCAAGTACTCTTGTTGTGTTAAGCTGTACTTGAAGTGCTTGTTCGAAAAAGCTACCCCACTACTGATTGTTGTGATTCCCTTCGCCATTCTGATAAGTCATTAAATGTTATTAGAGATGTTAATTATATTGATTTCCAGCTTTCTTTGTTCATTCATCCCACAGCTTTTCTCTATTTAGAGTGTATTCACATTTGCCATTTCTGCATCTAAATGTATCA
Source organism: Mobula birostris (assembly GCF_030028105.1). Classification (NCBI taxonomy): domain Eukaryota; kingdom Metazoa; phylum Chordata; class Chondrichthyes; order Myliobatiformes; family Myliobatidae; genus Mobula; species Mobula birostris. The sequence continues at coordinate 47,381,691 of NC_092377.1, forward strand.
TTGAACTCTTTATGTTGAACTTGCATATTTAGTTTATTTTCATTGGAAATTCAACACCCTTCCTTCCCACCATCTCAATTAGTATGATTAAATGCACCATGTGTAGTAATTGCACATTTTACTTTTAATTCAGTTCCCTGTTGCATGTTTGGCACCAGAACCTGGGTTGCCTATCTCTCCCCGACCAGCTTCAGACACACTTCTCTCTATTCTATGGGCTATTTATATTGAAATTTCAGTTACTGTATTTCTCTTCTCGTGTCCAACTCCAGTGTTAACACTGTGAAGAACTATTAGTCCTGAGAATATTGCACTGGAATAATGCCATTCAATGCATTCAGGGTACAGAATTCACTTCAAGCAGCCAAGTAATTATTATATGAAGTGACATAAAACAACCAGAGAGTTCAGTTGTTATGTCATTTCAATTCTGATAAATACAATTTCAATTGAATAGTGTTGAAGTCTAACTTCTAGGCCAGTATTTGTTGCTGGCCATTCTGAAAACACTTTGTTTATCCCAAATTTCTGCCAACCACTTTCTAACTAATTTCCCAACCCAAAAGTAATTAACGACGAACATTCTGTGACATCTATTTATGTATATTACATCAACTAACCATTCTGCACCCATTAACCATTACTGTCAAAGATATTAATTTCACTTAATTTCAGGATCTACAATATTATTAGCTAATGTGTTTATCCTTTCTCAAACAATCTTTTATGCTGGCTCCATCAAGTCCTCCAGGGGCTTCTGGTTTTAATTTGCAGAATTAAAAAATTTTTCATGTTGATCGGGGCGAACGTAATAAAATTTCTCGCTGAGTGATTGAACAGCTAACATCGCTGCTTTAATCTATTTGAACTGATTGCATCTGTTGTCTCAAACGTGTTAGCCAAGTCCTGGCTGTGAAAATAGCTAACTGTCAATTGTTTTCTCATTTTGTGCTCGGTGCCAGTTTCAGCTGTATTACATGATGCTCCATAAGATGCTGAAATCCTTGCTGTGGAAAATCCTCCCAGTGTTTCACACAGATTCCATTTAGGAAATTTGCAGAAAATAAGATTTGTTTTACCACTTTTTTTTTAGCCATCAAGGAGATGGTTATGAACTTCAGGAGAACTCACACCCTCCTTATAACAGCAGCACAGCAGTGGCAACTGCGAGCAGTTTCATAATGCTGGGAAGGCACATCTCACACAAATTCTCATGGTCCCAAAACACATTCTGTACAATCAAGAAAGCTCACCAATGGCTCTACTTTCAGAGGAGGCTGAAGAGAGCAGGATTATGCACATCTCTACTCACTGTTACGTACCCCGTAACTGGGTTGCCAAACCAGCAGAAATGGATCACTCAGTTGGAGTCTGGATTACTAGAACTAAGAAAGTTTTATTAAAGAAACAAGCAACACAGTACTCTAATCAAAAGGATAATAAATGCAACAGTTCAGCAATGATAAACATACATGTACGCAGAATTAAGATAACAGGATCAATCAAGCTCTATCGTTGTCTAGGGGTAAATGACCAGTTTCAAAGTGACGCAAAGTTCAGTTCAATTTAGTTCAGTTCAGTTCGCAGTAATCGCTGCCGTGGCGATGGACAGTGGGGGGAAAGAGAGAGAGAGCAAAACGAATGAATATTCAAAACGGCTTCCACACAGACCTTCGCAGTCAGCTTTCGGGCGAGTCCTTTGTGATGTCATCTGAGGTCACCGACCGTGACCCCTCCGTTTCCAGATACGATCGTTTCTCTGCGGTGAACCCGGCACCCAGGCAAGGGTGGACACACACCAGGTTCCCGCCGATCGTGCCTTTCTACCCTGTGCGTCTATGGCTTGTCCCGCGACCAGCCATCCAAAAACTTCCCACTGACTTGTGGGAGACGCACCGCTTCCAGGGTCTTGTTACCTCAGGGTGTCGTGTGTGTCTTGCCTTAGCGAATCTGTCCCTTTTTATCCCCCTGCTGGGGTATCGCCTGTCCATCACTTCAAACAGTTCAGGGTTCAAAGGGGGAGCCGATCTTGACAGCTCTCCTTCCATTACTCTCTCCCGTCCCTTCATTAACATCTCCAAATGCTGCTCCATTGTTTTCCTTATCTCTCTCTCTCCTGAAGACAAGTGGCAGACCAACTGGTGCCAGCACAGGCCAGCTAACATCTTAATCTATGTGTATCTCGTCACACACAATCTGCTACAGGTGCACAGTAGAGAGCATCGTAACATGGTGCATCACTGCATGGTATGGAAACTTCACTTCAGTGGACAAGAAAGTTCTATAACTGGTAATCAAAACTGCCCAATGCATCACAGGCAGCAGCCTACCTGTCATCAAGGACATATATACAGAAAGGTGCTGGAAAAAAAGGCCAGCAATATCATGAAGCATCCCGCCCATCCTGCTGATCAACTTTTTGCCCCTCTCCCATCAGGGAGGTGGCTATGTAGCATAAACACCAGGACCACCAGACTCAAAAGCATTTACTTTCCCCAAGCAGTAGGGCTGATCAACAACTCCATCTAGTAACCCAGCGGTCCTCAACCACCAGGCCACAAAGCATGTGCTACCGGGCCGCGAGGAAACGATATGATTTGGTGATATGCGTCAGCTGCACCTTTCCTCATTCCCTGTCATGCCCACTGTTGAGCTTGAACGCACGCGAGGTCATTACACACCCGTCATCCATGTCAGCGTGGGAAGAAGATCAACTCCTTGAGCTTGCAAGTGACTGCGGGCTGAAAAGTATGTTTAACATAACATCTCTGCTGGCATTCTGGATCAAAGTCAAGGCTAAATATTCTGAGATAGCCACGAAAGCACTGAAAATGTTGCTTCCATTTCCCACATATCTCTGCAATGAAAGAAAACTAAATTGTGGAATAGACTGGAAATAAGGAACCCCATTCGAATATCGCTGTCTCCCATCTCCCCTTGATGGGACCATCTTGTTGTAGGAAAACAAGCCCAGGGCTCCCACTGATTCAGCGATATTGGTGTGTTGCAATGATTTTATATGTTCATACGGGGAAAATATGTGCTGTGTGTTTAATATCCAAACGTTACTTAAAATGTTATGATGCTATTGACTTATAAGTGACTTATATAACCATATAACAATTACAGCATAGAAACAGGCCATCTCTGCCCTTCTAGTCCGTGCTGAATGCTACTCTCACCTAGTCCCACCGACCTGCATCAGCCCACAACCCTACATTCCTTTTCTGTCCATATATCTATCCAATTTTTCTTTAAATGATAATATTGAACCTTCCTCTACCACTTCTACCGGAAGTTCGTTCAACACTTACTTCAAGCTCTCCTGCACTCCGCTGATAATTGACTTATCACTATATTCATGCGAGGAAAATATGCTCTGTGTGTTTAATATTAAATTCGTTAGATACTTAGAAATGAAATTGAGTGTATTAGCCACTTATCACCTATATTCCGGTCGTGATTAACACACACCCTCCCGAACAGAATCGCCAAAAACGATTTGTAAAAAAAAATCGGCACGTACATGCACGCGCACATAGGTGCCCGCGCAAGGATTCATGGTCATGGTAGTCTTTTCGGGGTAAACACAATGTATTTGACTGCCACTCTTGTCCGTTGGCAACCATACCCCCCGCCCCCACCGGGTCGGCCGGTCTGCAAGAATATTGTCAATAATAAACCGGTCCGCGGTACAAAAAAGGTTGGGGACCCCTGCACTAACCCACCCCTCCACAACTTACAACAATGTCACTTTATCATTTTCTGTCAGTCTACAGACACTCCTGTGCCTGGCAACACTAGGTAAATACAATCAACCTTTGTATATAAGTTCTTTTATGTATTTATATTTATTGTGTTTATTTTTAAAATTAATGTTTTCTTTATCTTATTGTGTTTTTTTTATTGCATTGGATTCAGAGAAACAATTATTTCATTCTCCTTTACACTTGTGTGCTGGAAATGACATTAAACAATCCTGAATCTTGAATCAACAAGTTCTGCTGTTTCATTAACACCAGAGATTCTGCAGATGTTGGAAGTCCGGGGGAACATGTGGAGGAGCTCAGCAGGTCAGGCAGCATCTATGGAAATGAATAAACAGTCAACATTTCAAGCCGAGACCCTTCATCAGGACTTGAAAGAAAGGGGGAAAGATGCTGGAAAAAGAATGTAGTTGGAAGGGAATAAGGACAAGCTAGACAGTGATAGGTGATGCCTGGTGAGTGGGAGAGGGCTAATGAAGTAACAAGCTGGGAGGTGATAGGTGAGAAAGGTAAAGGGCTGGAGAGAAATGATCTGATAGGAGAGGAGAGTGGATCATGGGAGAGAGGGAAGGAGGAGGGGCTCAAGGGGGAGGTGATAAGATGGTGAGGAGAAGAGTAAGAGACCAGAGTGGAGAATTGAAGAACAGGGAAGGAGGAAGGGGAAAAATTCTCAAAAGTTGAGAAATTGATTTTCCTATCACCAAGTTGGAGGCTACTTTGACAAAATATGAGGTATTGCTGCTTCAACATGTCAGAATAGGAATGAGCCTCCTCCGTATTGATGATACTTGATGTAGATTGGGGAACTGCTTTGTCAAGCACATCTGCTTCATCCACAAATAGCAGAACTTCCCAGTGGCCAACCATTTTAACTCCTATCCCCATTCCCATTCCGAAATGTTGGACCACGGCCTCCTCTTCTGCCACGATGAGGCCACTCTTAGGTTGAGGACCAATATTTCCTATTCCATCTGGGTAGCCTCCAACCTGATGGTATGAACATCAATTTCTCCAGCTTCTGGTTATGTTTTCCCCTCTCTCTTCCCTTTTCTTCCATTTCCCACTCTGGCCTCTTACCTCTTCTCCTCACCTGCCTATCATCATCACTTGGAGTCTCACCTCCCTCCCTTTCTCCCAAGATCCACTCTCACTTCCTATCCAATCCTTTCTCTTCAGCCCTTTAGCTTTTCCACCCACGTTCTGCCAGCTTCTTACTTCACCCCCACTTCCTCATCCACCTGCCTTCACATACCACCTTCCAGCTTGTCCTACTTCCCCTTCACAACCTTCTTATTCCGGCATCTTCACCCTTCCTTTCCAGTCCTGATGAAGGATCTCTGCCCAAAATGTCGACTGTTTATTCATTTCCGTGGATGCTGCCTCTCCTGATGAGTTCCTTCAGTATTTTGTGTGTGTCACTCTGCTGGTCATTGCTATCCTCAAAGCCTAGCCCACTGCAAGATAACTGGGAATCAAACAATAACTTTGTCTTAGATTGCAAAACACATTAAATCTCTTTTTTTAAACAAAGTTGTATAATGAATTAGTAATTATAAAAGGGAAGGAACAATGCATAAGGCTTATAATTACTGTCTGTACCATCATCATATGAACACGTAATATGCACAGATAAAATGCCCTGTCTGCTATTTTAATAATGCTATAACCTATCTAATTTCTGATGAGCAGAATGATTAAATTAAAATACAGAATGATTTCCATGCTGTACTTTATAGGATTTCTAAGTGAATGTGGATACAAATGGGTTAAAACACCTCAGGGTTCTACGAATTCAGGTTAACCCCAATGTTTCTCATATTACCGGTATCCGTCAATTCTGAAGTGATTTTTTTTTAATGTTAGTCTACACTGCTGTACTTGTACAATGGGGTGGTAATGATAAATCTCTGTTTGACTTGAACCAGACTTGAGTGTCTTTCTGACATCTGACAAACAAACACTTGAAATGGGTCCTGTAACAAATTGTCACGTGGTTTTATTTCACAATATTTACACAGTGAAGTTATTATAAGATATATTTATTTTGATTAGAACAAGAGGCTTCCAAGTAATAATCATATGATGCTTCTCTCTCCACCATGGTTACTCACAGTTATATTGAGCATAATAATTACTCTGCCTCCTGGCGTGCAGCACAAGGCAATTCTCTCTGTAGTCTCTTCTCTTCCCTGACTTGTCTCACCTGTGATTCCCTCCCTGCAGCATCTCCACCCTTTCAAAAAATTCCTTCTCCCTTTTTATCACTTTTTTCACTGAAAAAAATCTGAGGTTTTTTCAAAAGGATGATGAGAGGTAGTCTTTCAATTGCCCAAACACATTAATTAGATTATTGGCCATGAAGAAATCAACCTCAGTTAGGCATTCCACCCTCACAAATTCTTATGAAGGTTTGAGGATTTTATTTCCTCAAAAATATAAGGGGCGGCTGGAGGTGTAGTGATTAGTATAATGTTTCACTGCACCACCAACCAGGTTCAATTCCTGCTACTGTCTGTAAGGAGCTTTTACGTTCTCCCCGTAACTGCATGGGTTTCCTCTGGGTGCTCTGGTTTCCTCCAACATCCCAAAGCTGTATGGGTTAGTACGTTAGTGGGTCACATGGATGTAATTGTGTGGCGTGGGTTTGTTGGCCCAGAAGAGCCTGTTACCATGCTGTATCTCTAAATAATTTTTAAAAATCTGATCTTATAAAGCAAAATTCTTACTTGTAAATGCAACCTTTGAAAAATTGGTCTAAACATTAACATTCGAGATGAATGTTAAGTATAATACAATGAGTTATAATAGCTCATCCACAGGACGTGGCTTAATGAGGCACACGTCAAAGGATAAATGTCAGTAAAAGGCTCTTGTCTCTACTCTCTAATGCCTCATTCTCAATTTCTCTCTGTGAGATAAAAATGATAAAATACATTTATTGAAGTCCTTCTCTTGCTACGTTGCTCCTCTTAATTTCCAAAAGTATCCTGCCTATAATTGATTTTTATACTCAATTAGCAAGCATAATAAATCAGAAAATCAGAAATCTTCTGGATTCTATTTCTACTCCCTTTTCTTCCAAACCTACCTGTTGCTCAGAATTTGCACTGATGTGCAAAATGTCCATCAATTTACTGTTATATATCAAAGTTAGATCTGAGATCGTAATTTCAATTTCATTTAACTTTCCTACTATTTTATGAGAACAGCCTACAGTTATCTACCCACCCATATATAATTGACTTCATGGATGCTGGAGTGAATTATTTACAGAAATGGTTTTAATAAGTTTGTGCCTTCATCTTGTGTCAATACCTGTGTCAACAGCCCTAAGCAAAGTTTGTACCTTATTTCTTCCATTCTATTTCTGTTCATTTGCTCAGGAGAATTTACTAAAAGCTTCAAAGGTAATGTTTTTATTTGTTTATATTCCTCTGATATTGGGAAATTGAATCTTCCAATCAAAATCTCACATTGCTGGCACATCTTAGAGGAATATGAAACGATACATTACAGGAATGCAAAAAAGAGGTCTGATTGCATCATCTTGTGGTATCCTGCAGTTTGGTTTTACAGACAGTGTTACAGCAGTGGCTGTTATATCAAATACTTAATATCGGCATCTTCAGGCAACTAGACACAGAGTTGCAGAGTTGTAATGCCAGCTACAAGAGGAGCCATAGGCTGACCTTGTTAGTGGCTGTTTCTTAGCACACAGTATGAGGTGCTTCTGGTCTATAATGAAAAAATACTGTATACAATCTGTAGAGAAACACATAGGAAACATGGAGAGCTCTAAATGATGTGTCTTAGCTGTTCAAGATTCTTAGCACTCATGCACACATTAAAGGTATAACCATATCCTATTTCCTTGCATGGATTACATGCTATATGGTGGTTCTGTCAGAAGGATTGCCAATAAAGTACAAGATATAGAACAGTACGGAACAAGAACAGGCCCTTCAATTCCCAGGGTTTTCCCTGTTACCATTTTTAAACAAACAGACAACATTGGCTATTCTCTGGGACCTTACCTGTGGATAAGGAGGATACTGTTGTATATGCTTATTGTTTTTGGTAGGAAAGATTTTTTGTAATGATCCTTTGACAGTGGAGCTGAATGAGTCTGTTTAAAAGGATGCTCTGCTGCTTATTCAGTAGGTCATAGAGAGTACAGTATGTGCCAGATTGTCCTTAATGGATAACAGTTTGTTTACTGACCTCCTCTCCACCACTAGCTCAGAAGAGTCTGGGTTGAGGCCAAGGATGCATCCGGCCTTTCTGATGAGTTTATTTAGTCTTTTATGCTGCTCCCCCAACCGCAAAGAAGTCTGCGCTCACTACAACAGATTTGTAAAGGACTGTAAACATTTTACAAAATAATAAAGGACTTACTAAAATACAAAATTGTAACTTATTAAAACACTGAAGTAACGTATATCATTTACTTTTCCAATTCCAAAGGATGAGAATCCCGAGTTAAGTGAAAGGGGTCACAGATCCAGTTCCAGATTTGATCCGGCAGTAGATACAAGAAGAAATTCCCCACCCAGCCAAAGGCCTGTTAGCAAAGCTAGTTATAAATAAATAAATAAAGCAGTCGGACTTTTCCTTAAGATTTCCAATGGAAAAAATGATTCTAATGGAAAGTTTGATGTAATTGTTGATGAATAAGCACCTTTTTATGAAAGCATAAAGGACAAACGTGTCCTTCCAGTTCCATGATCATTTCTAACATCTTATACTGCTCAACCTGGGAAATGCTACTGAAGTGAAGGCAAGAGATTCAAATAAGAGCCACCCCTCTCTAGTCATGCACTGTATGCTGCTTGTTGAGGGTTGAGGGTCAAGGGGAGCACAGCCCAGGTGAACAGACGATATCTGCATGCATTTTGCACCTCACTCTATGACTGCAGTTGGTGATCTAGTTTCTTCTAACATTCCAAAAACATGGGTTGGTAGATTAATTTGCCATTATAAATTGCTCAGAGTATGCAGGTGAGTGGGAGAATCGACATGAGTGGGGGTGTTGGGGGAGAATGTGGGGAGAATAAACAAAAGTCAAAGGTAAGTTACACACACAAGATGCTGGAGGAACTCAGCATCTATGGAAAAGAGAACAGCTGACATTACAGGCCGAGACCCTTCAGCAGGACTGGAAAAAAAAAGATGAGGAGTAGATTTAAATGATGTGGGAGGTGAGAGAGAAGCACAAGGTGATAGGTGGAACCGGAGGGTGGGGAGGGGGAGGGGGATGAAGTCAAGAGCTGGGAAGTTAATTGGTGAAAGAGACACAGGGCTGGAGAAGGGGGAGTCCGATAGGAGAGAACAGAAGTCCGTGAAAGGAAGAAAATGGGGGAGGAGCACCAGAGGGAGGCGATGGGCAGGAAAGGTGAAAAAAAGGGAAAAGAGGATGGGGAATGGTGAAAGGAGTGGGCATTACAGGAAGTTAAGTTTATTGTTATATGTGGAGGTATACACAGGTGCAATGAAAAATGTTCCTGCAGCAGCATCACAGGCAGATAGCATAAGATAAGCAGTGTTCATAAGAAACAACATTTTAAATGCACACTATGCATACTTTTACAAGAAAGAACACAATTAAAACAAAGAAAAAGTCAATTTTAATGCCAAGTCATCAAAGTGGCCATTGCATTGCCAAACTGTAGTGATTAGGGTTGTACCAATTGCTCGAGAGTGTGAGTAATGAAAACAGTCTTTTGCTTTTAAAATGGATTAATGTACAATTACTGTGAATGGCTGGTCCTGGAGGGCCAAAGGGCTTCTTTCCACTCTCCTGCTGTGTGACTCTAGCGGGCTCACCAATTCAAGTCTATAATTATAATCCTGCAATATTTTGGCTTTATTTTATAATTATCTTGTAGCATTTTGCTTCATTTGTCCCTGTTAAAAATGTTGATTGCATTGCAGCAACAATATATAGTTACATAGTATCACTCATATGAAAGTCTGTCTGGAACTGACTTTCAAGGTGAGGATGCCAACAGAAATAATAAGAAGTTTTGGGAATTAGAGAGGAGTACTTGAAGTGAGCAATGAAAATCAATCACCTTTTATTAAATGCAGCCTGGTTCTCACCTGAATTTTTCAACTGATATATTTCATTATTTCCTCTATTTCCTTTGTTATCCAGAGAGTTCTACCTTTGTAATCCCTTACATATCTCCCCCTGGCATACCCCCCTTGCGAATATATCTGATTTGTATCTGAGATATTATCGGCAGTTCTGTTCAATTTCAGTTACAGGGAAGCTTCTGGAAAAAAATAATCAGGCGAATGAATGTATTAGCTTTGAAAAGATTAAATAGGAGAACCCTCATGGATTTATTAAAGGCAAATCACATTTAATGAATCTAAATGATTTTTTTTTTCAGTTTTTAATAGATCTTCAGAAGAAGGTGTTTCATGCAGTCTCACGGGAAAGTTAGTTAACAAAACTAAAGCGATTGAAATTACAGGATCAGTAACAGAAGAAAAGGAAATAAGTTTAAAGGAAGAAAGCAAGGTGGTTGTAAATGTTTATTTTCATACTTCTTAAACTGAAATATTTCCTAAAAGTTAGTCTGGGAACACTACTCAAGTATTGTCTTGGGCAGGGTAAAATTTCAAAACTCGTGTTTCATACTAAGCTTGTATATATTGGGAAAGATTGTAATGAAATTGAGAAAGATGAAGGAGATATTGGACAGACAAATGTGTTATCATTAGAGAGAGTCCAGAGGAGGTTCATGAAGAATGAAGGGGTTAACATATGAGGACCGTTTGGCAGCTTTGGGCCTGTGCTCACTGGAATTTAGAAGAATGCAAGGGGATCTCATTGAAACCTACCGAATGTTGAAAGGACTGGATAGGGAGGATGTGGAGAGGATGTTTCCTATGGTGGGGTATCCAGACCTAGAAGGCACAGCCTCAAAATTGAGAAGTGACCTTTTAGGACGGAAGTAAGGAGGAATTTTCTTAGCCGGAGAGTAGTGAATCTGTGGAATTCTCTGCCACAGGCTGCAGTGGAAGCTGTGGGTATATTTAAGGCAGAAGTTGATAGTTTCTTGACTGGTGGGAGCATCAAAGGACATGGCAAAAAGACAGGTGTATGGGGGTTGAGTGAAATCCAGAATCAGCCATGATGGTATGGTGGAGCAGGCTTGGTGAGCTGAATGGCCTAATTCTGCTCCTATGTCTTATGGTCTCAGATAAGGATTAGATGAAATATATAGTGTTACAGTAGCAAAAGTAATGAGAAAACCATAGACTAAATGGCACAGGAATGAATATTTGAAAAAGCAGGGTATGGTAAAAGAATAATTGAACAAATGGGATCATGGGATTTCTAAAATGATGAGTAAGGATACAAAAGCAATGAACTATGCAAAATACTGAAAAGTCTGCCAATGGAGTACTACAATCCATGGCCACTTTATTAGGTACCTCCTCTACTTAATAAAGTGTCCACTGAATGCATGTTCATTACTTTCTGCTCCTGTAGCTCAACCGCTTTAAGTTTCAAAGCGTTGTGCATTCGAGATGCTCTTCTGCCCACCACTGTTGTAATGCCTGGTTATTTGTGTGGGTAAGATGGCAGCAAGTTCCATCACAGCACCTTCTACGGGGTCAACCAAAGGTGTTATTGTCTTTTTTAAATGTATTTTTTATGATTGCCAGACCAAGCTGGACATTAAGAACTTAAAATACTGCATGTCCACCCCATCAGGGAGTTGGTCATTGTGCTGAATGACTGTTGGTACTGTGCTTTACACCTTGTCCCTGAAGCAATGTTGTTTTGTTTGGCTGTATTCATGGGTATTCATGCATGGTTGAATGATAATTAAACTAACTTAAAGAATTTAAATGAACGTAAACAACTTTGAGTTACTGTCACCTTCCTGTCAGCTTGAAGCAGTTTGGCTATTCTCCTCTGACCTCTCTTATTAACAAGGTGCTTTCACCCACAGAGCTGCCACTCACTGTTTTTTTTTTGTTTTTCACACTGTTCTCTGTAAACTCTAGAAACTGTTGTTATGAAAATCCCACTTTCTGAGATTCTCAAACCACCCTGTCTGACATCAAGAATCATCCCATGGTCAAAGTTACTTAGATCACATTTCTTTCCCATTCTGATGTTTGGTCTGAACAACAACTGAACCTCTTGACCATGTCTGCATGCTTTTATGCATTCAGTTGCTGCCACATGATTGACTGATTAGATATTTGCATTAACAAGCATGGTTACAGATGTACCTAATAAAGTGGCCACAGATTGTACGTGTCCAATTTGATTGCCTCACTTTAGGAAGTTGGTGAAAGTCCTAGAGATTTTGCAAAAAACAAATGTCAGATTTCTTCCAGGGATGAGGAATTTCAGGAACAAAACTAGATGGGAGAATTTGACGTATTTAAGGAAAGAAGGTTGAGGAGGAAATAATTGGAGACATACGTTGGTGACATCCCTCCAGCTGTACTTTTATAATAGCAAACATGTTTTTTCCCTCCATTGCTTCTTCTGCCTGCTGTATCCAATGGATATTTTGCACTACATCCACCTTGCAACTGTAGTCAATGTTGATCTAGTTCAGAAGCTCATCAGTCACTAACTGGTCAAGATGCTGAGGTTTGTAACCAGTGTGTGCATTTTTGTCTTTCTCAGAAGTACTTGAGTGTTGTACAGCATCCCTGGCTTTCCAGTGGACCATGAATAGTGTAGTGATGAGATATGAGTGAATCCCCATGTAGTTGCAAACTTTGCAAATTCATCTGCAGCAAATTGTAAACCAATCTCTTACAACCAGGAGTAGAATAACACATATGACAAAATGAGCCTTCAGTTTATGAATGACAGTTCAAGAAATGCAAGTTATTCACCCAAGGCTTAGGTCTTCCCCTTCTATCACCATTCTTGCCCAAAACACTGATTTACAAAGTCTCTTTCAATACCTGTTCTCTCCTGATAGATTTTGGTACCACTATATCAGTACTAAAGTGGCATCATTGCAGGGTGAGAGCCATTTGAAAAGAACAAGTCTCATTAGAAGTGAGTCATTCTTTGAAATAGCGAGTAAGACTGGCACCATTGCAGTGCAGGAGCCATTTAAAAAGACCAAGTCTTGGTGGGAGTGTTTTAATTGAGAAATAAAAGGAAAGGGGTGCAGGTGAAGTGGTCATTGTGTGTGTGGGCCAGTGTTAAAAGTAGTCAGGCTTTGGCTCAACAGGGCTCAGGGAGAACAGGTGGAGGCTGAGTTGTTTGTTATCATTTGTTTTGATTGTGGAACTTGGGTTTGAGATATTGGAACCCAAGATGTAACAAGCTCGGTGAGAAGAGGCTGAGTAGTTAACTTAAGGGAGTGCAAAAATCAAAGGTTTCAGAAAGAAGGCACAGGTAAGAGCAGATGAGCTTTTTTCGATTGTCCGTAAATCCATATCCTTAGTTCAGTGTATGCAGGATAGTTAAGGTGGTGGAATACTCCTCTTGTGAGATGTGGGATTTCAGGGTATATGACATTCTCTCTGATGACTACATCTGCAGGAAGTGCACCTAACTTCAACTCCTGACTGACAAGTTCAAGGAACTGAAGCTGGAGCTGAGGCTTTATAAGACACTGGAGAGGCCTCACCTTGAATACTGTGAACAGTTTTGGGCCCCTCATCTTAGAAAAGATGTGCTGGCATTGGAGAGGGTCCAGAGGAGGTTCACAAGGATGATTCCAGGAATGAAAGGGTTTTCAAACGAGGAACATTTGACGGCTCTGGGTCTGTACTCACTGGAATTAAGAAGGATGGGGCGGGGGGACCTCTTTGAAACCTTTCAAGTGGTGAAAGACCTAAACAGAGTAGATGTGGAAAGGATGTTTCCCATGGAGGGAGAATCTAGGAGAAGAGGGCACAGCCTCAGGATAGAGGGGTGCCCTTTCAAAACAGAGATGCGGAGAAATTTCTTTAGCCGAAGTGTGGTGATTTGTGGAATTTGTTGCCACATGCAGCTGTGGAGGCCAGGTCTTTGGGTGTATTTAAGGCAGAGATTGATAGGTTCTTGATTGGACGTGGCATCAAAGGTTACAGGGAGAAGGCCAAGAAATGGGGATGAGGAGGGTATATAAAAAAAGGTTCAGCCGTGATTGAGTGGCGAAGCAGACTCAATGGGCCAGATGGCCTAATTCTGCTCCTATGTCTTATGGTCTTATACTCAAGAACATCTAAGAGGCTGAAAACCTCATAGAGGAAACTTTTAGTGAGGTGGTCACACCCAGCGCGCAGGCTGCAGATAGTAAATGGGTAACCAGCAGGAGAAGAAAGCAGATGGTGTAGGAGTCCCTTGCGGACATTCTCTTCTGCAACAAGTCTACGGTTGAGGGGTGGGGGGAATAACCTATCAGGACACAACAGCAGCAACCAGGGCAGTGGCACTGTGCCTGGCTCAGAGGCTCAGCAGGCAAGAGTAAAGTCAGACAGACTGACAGTGATAAGAGATCCACTCGATAGTTAGGAGATGAATGAGTGGCTGAGGAACTGGTGCAGGGGGGAGGGTTTCAGCTTCTTAGATCATTGAAACCTCTTCTGAGGCAGAGGTGACCTGAACAAGAGGGGGAGGTTGTATCTAAACTGGAGGGAAACCATTATCCTGTTTACACGGGGGGTGGGGGGTGTTGTCGGTGCTTCTCAGGAGGGTTTAAACTAGCTTGACAGTGGGATGGGAACCAGAGAACCAGGTTAGAAAGTGGAGGGATGCAGAGGAAGTTAGTTGTCAGAGCCAATAGGAACATGCAGGAGCAAAGTAATGGATGGGATGGATATTTTGAAGTCTATGTATTTTAATGCTAGGATTATTTTAAGTAAAGGTGATGAACTTGGAGACAGAAATCGGTGCTTAATGTCCCAGGGTTTGATGCTTTAGAAAAGGTAGAGAGGACGGTGAAGGGGGGTGGTGTAGTTGCACTACTAATCAGGGACAATATCACAGCTGCTCTCAGAGGCAGTCTCATTCGTAAGGCCAGTGATGTTGTGGGGATGGAACTGGACTCTCTCACGGTGGTGTCTGAAGAGAGGATGCTGTCTAAGTTACATGCCATCTTGGCCAATGTCTCCCATCCACTACATAATGTACTGGGTGGGCACAGGAGTACATTCAGCCAGAGACTCATTCCACTGAGATGCAGCACACAGTGTCATAGGAAGTCATTCCTGCCTGTGGCCATCAAACTTTACAACTCCTCCCTTGGAGGGTCAGACACCCTGAGCCAATAGGCTGGTCCTGGACTTATTTCATAATTTACTGGCATAATTTACATATGACTATTTAACTATTTATGGTTCTAATACTATTTATTATTTATGGAGCAACTGTAATGAAAACCAATTTCCCCAGGGATTAATAAAGTATGACTATGACTATGACTATTCACTGAGTCTATATGGGTAGAACTCAAAAAAAAAAGGGAAGGTGCAATCACTCTAATGGGATTGTACTCCAGAAACACCCTCCCCCTACAGTCACTGGGATTTTGAGGAACAGGTATGTAAGCATATAGAGGAAAAGTGTAAAAACAATAAGGTTGTTATAACAGGGGACTTTACCTTCCTTAGTATAAACTGTAACCTTCTTCATGTAAGTGATTTAGGTGTGGCAGAATTTGTTCGGTGCATCCAGGAAGGTTGCTTAAATCAACGTGATGATAGTCCAACAAGATGAGGGGCCATACTGGATCTGGTGTTGGGTAATGAGCCTGGACAGGTGATTGATCTTTCAGTGTGTGAACAGTTAAGAAACAGTGAATAGCTAATTTTCCATTGTTCAAGAAGGGAGCCAGGGATAATCCGGAAATTATAGGCCAGTGACCCTCACATCAATGGTAAGGAAGTTACTGGGGAGAATTCTTAGGGATAGGATTTATAAGCATTTTGAAAACCATGGCCTAATTAGGGAGAGTCAGTATGACTTTGTGCGGGCAAGTCGTATCTCACTAACTTGATTGAGTTTTTTGAGAAGGTGACGAGGGTGATTGATGAAGGTGGAGCTGTGGGTGATCTCAATGTGGATTTTAGTAAGGTGTTTGACAGGGTCCCTCATAGGAGGCTTAGTCAGAAATTAGGATGCGTGGGATCAATAGTAAATTGGCTGTTTGGATTCAGAACTGGATTGCTCATAGAAGACAGAGGGTAGTGTTCAAAGGGTCTTATACAAGCTGGAGATCTGTGATTCATGGTGTTCCGCAGGGATCTGTACTGGGACCTCTGCTGTTTGTGATGTGTATGAATGACCTGGATTGACATATAGATGGATGGGTTAGTAAGTTTGCAGATGATACAAAGATTGGTGGTGTTGTGGATAGCATAGATGACTGGCAAAGAATACAGTAGGATATAGATTAGTTGCAGATACGGGTGGAGACATGGCAGATAGCATTTAGATTATGAAGACATGTAGTCCTCTTTTATTGTCATTTAGTAATGCATGCATTAAGAAATGATACAATATTTCCTTCGGTGTGATATCACAAAACACAGGACAGATCAAGACTGAAAAAACTGACAAAACCACATAATTATAACATATAGTTACAACAGTGCAACAATACCATAACTTGATGAAGAAGTCCATGAGCACAGTAAAAGTTCAAAGTCTCTCAAATGTTCCACATCTCACGCAGTTGGGAGAAGGAAGAAAAACTCTCCCTGCCATGCCGACCACAGTCTGACTCTGAGTTATCCGAAAACTTCATGCTCTGATCAGCTCTCCGACACCGAGTACTGAGCGTCATCTATGTCCGAACGATTCAACCTCAACCCCGGTCGCCAACAGCAGGCAAAGCTGGGGATTTTGAGGCCTACCCTCCGAAAGATTCCCGACCAAGCAGTAACGACAGCAGCGAACGAGCGTTTCAGAAATTTCTCCAGATGTTCCTCTGTGCTTTCACATCCATTCTCCACCAACCTGGTCGTTCACATTAACCTAGTTAAATGTGAAGTGTTCTACCTTGGTAGGTCAGATGTAAAGAGACAGTACACTGACAAGGGCAAAACCCTTTACAGTGTTGCTGAGCACAGAGATTTTGGGGTCCAAGTTCACAGCTCCCTGAAAGTGACTGCACAGGTTGATAGATTGGTTAAGAAGGCATGTGGCATGCTTGCTTTTATTACTCGGGGCATTGAGTGTTAGATCACTTTTGGAGTATTGCGTACCCCATTATAGGAAGGACGTTGAGGATTTGGAGGGGTTGCTGAAGGAGTCTACCAGGATGCTGCCTGGATTAGAGGGTATGTGCAACAATGAGAGTATGGACAAATGGGTTGTTTTCTCTGTCGTTACGGTAGCTGAGGGGAGATTTGACAGAGGTTTATAAGATTAAGAGAGGTATAGATAGAGCAGACAGACAATACCTTCACTCTGGGGTTGAAATGTCCAATACCAAAGGGCATGTGTTTAAGGTGAGAGGGGGTAATTTTAAAGAAGATCTTAGAGGCAAATGTTTTGCACAGAGTGGTGGGTGCATGGAATGCGCTGCCTGAGGTGGTGGTAGAGGCAGATACATTAGGGAATTTTAAGAGACATTTAGATAGGCACATGAATGTGAGAAAATGAAGGGCATTGTGTAAGGGTTAATTTAGTTGGCCACTTGATTGCAAATTTATTTGATTTGGCACAACATTATGGGGGGAAGCGCTAATTTCTATGTTCTACACTTTGCAAGTGCTAAGCTCACCTCAAAACCGCAAGTACAAAAGGCTTGGTGGGAATCCCTGCTATTTCTCTGGCCATTCACTTGTAACAGCTGCATGAAACCCTTGCAGCTTTGTATCAGTAGGATATATAGTATTGATAACATACGGATACAAACTGATGTTTGTTCAGTTTATCTCAGCATGATAAACAATGTTTTCCTTATCCCCATTTATCTTTCAAACTTGGAATTCATTTTCTCTCTGGCAGCTGCTGGAACAGCTCTTGACAAATGTACCACCGCTGCTTCATTTCTTTTATCCCTGGAAAGTATTTTCCCTCTAGCTCTCCATTTCCTTCAAACACTTCTGAAAATTCATCAGCAGCTCCTAGGTGAGTGAGGTATTTCTATTTGCAGTAACTTGTTCTGCTATTAAGTTTTCAATCTGTATTGTTAACATTACTATTCAACGCATTGTCCAGTTGTGGCATTTTTTTGAACTCTAGACCCAACCAAGCCAAGCAGACTCTCTGAGCAACCATACTGTTTGAATGGCCTATCCCTGAGGATTAAGGGATAAAGATTTGCATAGACTTAAGGACTGGTTGGGAAAGCAGTGTCACCTGTGCTTGAGGGATTTGGAGAACAGTGACCACGAGCTTTGTTTTCTACATCATCTATTGCATATTATTAAGTAAAGAATTATCTTCTTAATTCAGTTTCAAATTTTTACACTAACTTGTCAAAGGTGCATTCAATACTTGACCTATTTTGATCCTCTTGCGTGTCTGCAATGTGGTCTTCCTCCATCTTGATATCAAACTAACTTGCAGCACTTAATGCTTACAATTGTATTATGGAGATACAAGAGATTCTGGAAATGCAGAAGATATTGAGCAACACACACAAAATGCTGGAGGAACTCAACAGGTCAGGCAGTATCTATGGAAGGAAATGAACAGATGACATTTTGGATTGAGATTCTTCAGCAGACTACTATATTATCATTGGATGACATATGGTGGAATGTTTCTCACAGAACAAAGTCAATTTGACAACATTGATGCCAAATAAGCATTGCACAAGGATTGAAGTCATAAAATATATAGTATAAGCATTTATAATTTGGTTTTCCCCAGTCTCCCGACCGCGCTTCAGATGTGCACAAGGAATATCGGAAAAAATCTAATGAAATTCGCGTCTATGACACGGAAATGTGGTCTAATTTTGCTACCAACAATAATTATTCACTCTGTAATTCATGTTTTTCTCATAGATATGAGGTAATTGGGTTTCATTTCTTTTGGTAGGGAGAGAGAGGAGGAAGGCGCATATTTTACAAGTTGAGATGATGCAATTACAAAGTCATGTGGCACAAACTTAAACAGAGACTACAGGCACATTTTAAAACTGGGTGATAGCTTATGCATGTTGATGCATATACCCAATCTCAGTCAAGATATAACAGCACCCAAAGATCACTAAAAGCATTGGGCCAGGTCTACACTACAAACCTTGTAACATTTCTAACCAAAGGACAGAGACACAGATTCAGAAGGCCAGTGTAAATGTGCAAAATCCTGAAGTTTCTAAGCACAAATATCTATTATCAGCAACAATTTATAATCTGCTTAATCCAATTAAATCACAGCTGGAATATACAAAATACTTATGTGCCTGATGTTTCCCTTGGCTGGGGTATCTAGAGCTGGAAGTCACAGATTCAAGCCTTTTAGGATTCAAATGAAAAGAATTTTCTACACCAAGGCAGTGTTGAATCTTTGGAATTCTGTTGCCAAGAGGGAGTTGGAGTTGGAGTCACAGAGTGTACTCAAAATACAGATTATTACATTTTAAAAAAATTGTAAGGCTATCAAGGGATATGGATCTAATGCGAGTATGGGACACTGAGGTAGAAAATCAAGATGATCTTAATAAATGCAGAATCAGGTTCAAAAGGCTAGATGGACCACTACAGGTGCTATTTCTTGCGTCGTTACATTCCAAAATGGCTGCTTATAGGTGAGATTATTATTAACAATCAGTTTCGAAGGACTTAAAAATATAGACAAGAAGTGAGGAATACAAAAATGAAAGCAGCTTCTTGCTTGTTGATTCAAGGTGTTTTTTTTAAAATCCTAAGGGCAGAGAATGAAAAGAAACTTAAAGTAAATCAGAACAAAGCAAAGCCATACATTATGAAAGCAAACAACAGGAATTCTGCAGATGCTGGAAATTCAAGCAACACACATCAAAGTTGCTGGTGAACGCAGCAGGCCAGGCAGCATCTGTAGGAAGAGGTGCAGTCGACGTTTCAGGCCGAGACCCTTCGTCAGCACTAACTGAAGGAAGAGTGAGTAAGGGATTTGAAAGTTGGAAGGGAGGGGGAGATCCAAAATGATAGGAGAAGACAGGAGGGGGAGGGATGGAGCCAAGAGCTGGACAGGTGATAGGCAAAAGGGGATACGAGAGGATCATGGGACAGGAGGTCTGGGAAGAAAGACAAGGGGGGGGGACCCAGAGGATAGGCAAGAGGTATATTCAGAGGGACAGAGGGAGAAAAAGGAGAGTGAGAGAAAGAATGTGTGCATAAAAATAAGTAACAGATGGGGTACGAGGGGGAGGTGGGGCCTTAGCGGGGAGAAGTCGATGTTCATGCCATCAGGTTGGAGGCTACCCAGGCGGAATATAAGGTGTTGTTCCTCCAACCTGAGTGTGGCTTCATCTTTACAGTAGAGGAGGCCGTGGATAGACATGTCAGAATGGGAATGGGATGTGGAATTAAAATGTGTGGCCACTGGGAGATCCTGCTTTCTCTGGCGGACAGAGCGTAGATGTTCAGCAAAGCGGTCTCCCAGTCTGCGTCGGGTCTCGCCAATATATAAAAGGCCACATCGGGAGCATCAGACGCAGTATATCACCCCAGTCGACTCACAGGTGAAGTGTTGCCTCACCTGGAAGGACTGTTTGGGGCCCTGAATGGTGGTAAGGGAAGAAGTGTAAGGGCATGTGAAGCACTTGTTCCGCTTACACGGATAACTGCCAGGAGGGAGATCAGTGGGGAGGGATGGGGGGGACATTATGAAAGCAGTTCATTTATCAGACACATAGAAGCTTAAATATTTATGACATGTAAGTATCTCCAGTTTTCCATAACCAATTTAACAAAAAGTAGCAACCAATTTACAATTTATAATACAGATTTACCAAAACATAAAATATTGGACTATTTTAATTTGGAAACTGAAGTAGAATCCTCCCTTGATGAAAGAACAAACTATAATTCTCAGAAAATGCATTTAGTATTTTATTTCATGCTTATAATTTATTTTCAAATGAAAGGCTACTGTTTAAATATACTACCTTAATATTTTATACTTACAATACAAATTACTTAAAATCAATCTTGATAATATTACATACATTTCAGTTCGTTGTAAAGTGAATTAGCATGGTTGAACTTTATACCATAAAACCAAACCCAGTCTGTGATGAAGAGCTGCATCACTTCGTTGGTGACATTGAGCCTAATCAAATTTACGCTAGCTAACATAATACACTTTGATGAAATTTACGGGTTTTTATTGTTGCTAGGTGGTACACCATCAAAGGATGGCCTATTTAACCAGAGTAGTCCAAATTCTTGGATGCATTGGTATTAAAATATATTTAAATTTGCAATAATTCCATTAACTGTTTTCACTAGCCAGCAGGCAAAGTTGATACTGATGAGAACTTGAATGTAAGTTTATTCACTCAAATAATGATGTGACACACTTGTTTGCAGGGAGTAGATATACAATGGCCCTGCTAAGAGCAAAAGAAAATAAATGTTAGCAGGTGGACTCCTGTGACAGCATGCTTTAATCTCCCTGATTATCCATCTTCTTGGCTCAACACCCATTATTTTTTGATTATTTTTAACACTCATTGTTTCCTTTCAATGTGCTAGATAAATGTAAGTTTTTGCTATTGTTGTGTTAGGAAAAATTGTATGTACACAACATTATTTGTAACAGAATTTCCAAATTTGTCAGTTTAGAACTTAATTTAAAACTATATTCAGATTTCAAAACTTTATCTTATTTATGATCCTTAAAAATTATTGGAATGTTAAAGAAATTGAAATTCCATTGCATTGTTTTTCATGTTTGGATATAAAAGATTTTACCAGTGTCATAAGATGGTTGACCTGAGTTTTCCTGACAGGATAATTATTGAAATTGGGGAATAAAGAGATAATAGAGCTGAAACATGCCTTACTGAACCATGAGTTATTGTAGCCTAACACTGTGCCATGTCTCAATTCTAAGTCAAGTGGCATGGGTTTACTGGAACTTGAAAAGTAAAGTCTAAATTGAATCAAATGATTCAGCATCGATAACGTAGTACACTGTCTGAGATACTGACTTTCAGATGAAATGTTAGACTGAGGCGCTACCAATTTTCTCAAATGAATGTGAGAGATGCAATGGAACTATGTGGAAAGAAAAAAACAGTGAAGCTACCTCTGAAGCATAATATCTGATGCAGTTGTTAATGTACAAAAAGTTAATGTATTTCTTCATCACAATAGAGAATAAATATTTCACACAAATAAGTATTTTCCATACACTGTAAACTGCTTCAGGACAATTTGAAAGTTGATATTTAAGTGTAATTTATTTCTTTATAGTTACAATTTCTATTCGAATCACCTCTTAAAAATAACTGGAATCAGTTATTTAGCAATGGTACCAATAATTTTTAGCTTTGCAGTAAAAAAAAATCAATAATAAAGGGCCAAATTAACTCAAATACAGAAGCATAAACTTCCTCTTTCACGCAATCTCAGTACTTACTAATTAGGAGGACGGTCCTCGACTACAGCTTCAGTTTAGAGTTACGTTACAACTTCAATAACTATATAAATTTAAAGCACTTCATGTTAATACTGTGTGAATGCACACTAAGAATGACTGAGTAGATGTTTATATTTACTCAGACATTTATGACTACTCAGCAATAGAGAAGTAAGAAGTTGGGTGGAGGGGAGATAATATAGTGTAAGGAAAGAGTGTGAGTATCTGGGTTTGAGAGATAATGGGGAATGATTATAGTATGGGGGCATTGGTTTGTGGCAAGAAAAATATTGTCATAACGTTTGACGTTTGCCAATATTGTATGAATTTCAGGAGTTTAAGGGCTTGTGGGTGAATGGAGACTGTGTAAAGAAATCAGAGTTGCGGAGGGTGTAGACATAATGGAAGATATTAGTCCATTGTATAGAGTGTAGCTGGTAAGCTTGTTGGGTGTGCAAGAAACACTTCCCTTCCTACTAGCATTTGTTTCATGAATAGAATAAATCCCTTTCACTATTTAATTCTGACATAGCCAGCCAAAAGCTTAAAATTCTACAAAAATAGAGGCTTGCAGTCATATTAAATGAATTTAATAAATCATCTGCCTGCTAGGTGCAAATTAGTCATCTATTTTGTGACCTGCCCTTGTGAGCATACTGGATATGCTCCTATTACCCATCTGAAACTGGACTGGATGACCAACCTGCCTCGCCTCCTAAAGACTCAAACATATGAAAATCTGCAAATGCTGGAAATCCAAAGCAACACACACAAAATGCTGGAGGAACTCAGTAGGCCAGGCAGCATCTATGATGAAGGGTCCTGATCAAGGGTCTCAGCCTGAAATGTGGACTGTTTACACTTTTCCGTAGATGCTGCATGGTCTGCTGAGTTCTCCAGCATTTTGTGTGTGTTGCTCCTGAAGACTATTTGGTTGCCTGCCTCAAGACCATCCTAAGTTAAAATTGAGTTTCCATCTGACTGTGGGTGGATTGGATATCTTAGCTCTCACCCAATTAGTCCTCGTCCAATCAATGGTACCATTGGAGAATATGCTCCTATTTTCACCTCTTCACCACAATGAACCTGTTCTCCTCGCCATCAAAATATTATTAACTTTTTGCTGGACTTGAACATTTTCATGAAAATCTTTCTTTGCACAGTTTGTGATCAGATCATAAACCTGTTTATAAATAATGCATAGCACAAAGGAAGAATTTTCTCCCCTGTGAACAATGTGAGTTTTGTTAAAAAAATGCAACTTGCTCCAAAACAAAATAGAGATTGTACAAATAAATAATTTAGGTTTTATGTAGAACAGAGGAATATTCTTAATGTAAGCTATTCCTATATCTATTATTTGGTGAAATTAATTCCAGGAAAAATTTTTATTATCCACAGACAACAATTACCTTTACCCTATAAGATCTGTAAAAATTATACCTTAATTTACAGGATAATAAACCAATGATGCACCCAATATTAATTTGGTAGAATATTACAGCATATCATAGATGCCAAACAAATAAATATTACTTTCATTCATAATAGTAACAATAAATCTTATGCATGATTATAATGTAAAATATTGTGAAATAATACATTTTCTAATTTACCATTTCTTCACAAAACCCATGCTAAAGCCATTTCGAAATAAATTCTGAAAACACTGGACTTCATCTTGGATTTTTCAAAAAACATCCATTATACTTTGCCAAAGTTTGCCTTGTAACTAATTTGCATTGTAACTAATTTGCAATGTGCTCATTTGAAAGGGTGATTGTGAATTTAATCCGATTTATCAAAGGCCCTTATTAAAACTCTTTTAATTGCAGTGTATCTAAGCTTAGGTTGTGAGTGTAGTTTTGATGTTCTTCAAGTTCAGCTTCAACCCAGAAATCTGCAGATAATTCTTCTACAATCTACTGTGAGTAGAAAATTAACAATTATTCAAACAAGTTGTACAGACATGCAAAGGACACAAATGTCAAGGTCTGCATCTGCCAAAAGTTAAGGCACTGATTAGAATATTTGTAGATACAAAGCAATTTACAGATCAAAATTGAAGTCAGGTCAAATATAAATTGAAGAGAATGAACTTCAAACTACATTCTTTTACAGCACCATTAACTTTCAACCTTGTGATTTCAATAAACACTTTATCTGAGAGCAATCATCTTTTGACCTATTAATTTGCTAATTATTGTTCATGTTTGCTGTTTGATGTCTTCAATAACTGAGATGTCTTCACTGGCAAACTGAGAACTAAACCCATTGAGATAAAGACCACCATTCTTTGATAAAGTGGGCAAGGTATCTTTTCCGTCAGGTAGATTGGCAGATAATGTTCTCTTGCTTGGAGTTAATTCTTGCATTTGCTGTCCACCCAGCTCTGAGGACAGTTTTCTTTTGATGGATGCAGCTCTTTGAAACTTGTCATAAATTTCCACACTCAGTCTTCTGCGTGTCTCCTTTAAGTCTGCTGTGACATTGGCTGTCCATTCAGCAGCATGAGCTCTCATCTCCCCAACCTACAATTAAAATAAACATATGTTTCCAGAGCAATGTATTTTATTACTTACAATAAATGTAGAAATTCATTTTTGTCTGGAAATAGGCACTAAAAGGTTTCATGCGCATGTTTGAATCAGCACCAGTAGTTCACACAGGTACTCTGGTAAAGGAACTTGGGGCTAATGAAGTAGAAAAGATTTTCTCCCATGATTATATTTTATTATTAGTTCTTTCATGAATCCCAGACACCAGCTGAAACTTAACTGCTTAAAGGGAAAAGCATCCAATGAATTCAACCAATGCAACAAACTATTACACAGCTTGATGAATATTATTACAGCAATAAGGAGATCCGCACAGATCAGTCACTCTGTAAGACATTCATGGAGAAAGATCCTCATGTCTACAAAGCAATTCCGTGTACACACATACATCACAAAACATCCACCTACACCCTTCTCTCACTCTTATAGCAGCAGGTGATATAAAGGCTCTTTCTGGACAATTCCCTTCTTGGAAGCTTAAGAAGCAGAATTATACTTAAAAGACATTGATTGTAGCCTACTCCTAATCCTGTAACGACTCAACCATATGTAGAAGAGCCTGGAGCAGAATGCAAACACGAGGAATTCTGCAGATGCTGGAAATTCAAGCAACACACATCAAAGTTGCTGGTGAACGCAGCAGGCCAGACAGCATCTCTAGGAAGAGGTACAGTCGACGTTTCAGACCGAGACCCTTCGTCAGGACTAACTGAAGGAAAAGTTAGTAAGAGATTTGAAAGTGGGAGGGGGAGGGGGAGATCCAAAATGATAGGAGAAGACAGGAGGGAGAGGGATGGAGCCAAGAGCAGGACAGGTGATTGGCAAAGGGGATATGAGAGGATTATGGGACAGGAGGCCCAGGGAGCAAGACGGTGGGGGGGGGGGGAACGCAGAGGATGGGCAAGGGGTATAGTTAGAGGGACAGAGGGAGAAAAAGGAGAGTGAGAGGAAGAATGTGTATATAAAAATAAGTAACGGATGGGGTATGAGTGGGAGGTGAGGCATTAGCGGAAGTTAGAGAAGTTAATGTTCATGCCACCAGGTTGGAGGCTACCCAGACGGAATATAAGGTGTTGTTCCTCCAACCTGAGTGTGGCTTCATCTTTACAGTAGAGGAGGCCATGGATAGACATGTCAGAATGGGAATGGGATGTGGAATTAAAATGTGTGGCCACTGGGAGATCCTGCTTTCTCTGGCAGACAGAGCGTAGGTGTTCAGCAAAACGGTCTCCCAGTCTCCGTCGGGTCTTGCCAATATATAGAAGGCCACATCGGGAGTACCAGACGCAGTATATCACCCCAGCCGACTCACAGGTGAAGTGTCGCCTCACCTGGAAGGACTGTCTGGGGCCCTGAATGGTGGTAAGGGAGAAAGTGTAAGGGCATGTGTAGCACTTGTTCCACTTACAAGGATAAGTGCCAGGAGGGAGATCAGTGGGGAGGAATGGGGGGACAAATGAAGAAGGGAGTCGCGTAGGAAGCGATCCCTGTGGAAAGCAGAGAGATTGGGGGAGGGAAAGATGTGCTTAGTGGTGGGATCCCGTTGGAGGCGGCGGAAGTTACGGAGAATAATATGTTGGACCCGGAGGCTGGTGGGATGGTAGGTGAGGACCAGGGGAACCCTATTCCTAGTGGGGTGGCGGGAGAATGGAGTGAGAGCAGATGTGCGTGAAATGGGGGAGATGCGTTTGAGAGCAGAGTTGATGGTGGAGGAAGGGAAGCCCCTTTCTTTAAAAAAGGACACCTCCCTCGTCCTGGAATGAAAAGCCTCATCCTGAGAGCAGATGCGGCGGAGACAGAAGAATTGCAAGAAGGGGATGGCATTTTTGCAAGAGACAGGGTGAGAAGAGGAATAGTCCAGATAGCTGTGAGAGTCAGTAGGCTTATAGTAGACATCAGTAGATAAGCTGTCTCCAGAGATAGAGACAGAAAGATCTAGAAAGGGGAGGGAGGTGTCGGAAATGGGCCAGGTAAACTTGAGGGCAGGGTGAAAGTCGGAGGCAAGGTTACTAAAGTCAACGAGCTCAGCATGCATGCAGGAAGCCGTGCCAATGCAGTCGTCGATGTAGCGAAGGAAAAGTGGGGGACAGATACCAGTATATGTTTGGAACATAGATTGTTCCACAAAGCCAACAAAAAGACAGGCATAGCTGGGACCCATACGAGTGCCCATAGCTACACCTTTAGTTTGGAGGAAGTGGGAGGTGCCAAAGGAGAAATTATTCCGTAAGGACTAATTCCGCTAGACGGAGCAGAGTGATGGTAGAGGGGAACTGATTAGGTCTGGAATCCAAAAAGAAGTGGAGAGCTTTGAGACCTTCCTGATGGGGGAATGGAAGTATATAGGGACTGGACATCCATGGTGAAAATAAAGTGGTGGGGGCCAGAGAAAGCAGGATCTCCCAGTGGCCACACATTTTAATTCCACATCCCATTCCCATTCTGACATGTCTATCCACGGCCTCCTCAGCTGTAAAGATGAAGCCACACTCCGGTTGGAGGAACAACACCTTATATTCCGTCTGGGTAACCTCCAACCTGACGGCATGAAGATTGACTTCTCTAACTTCCGCTAATGCCCCACCTGCCCCTCGTACCCCATCCATTATTTATTTTTATATGCACATTCTTTCTCTCACTCTCCTTTTTCTTCCTCTGTCCCTCTGACTATACCCCTTGCCTATCCTCCTGGTTCCCCCCGCCCCCTTGTCTTTCTCCCTGGGCCTCCTGTCCCATGATCCTCTCATATCCCCTTTGCCAATCACCTGTCCAGCTCTTGGCTCCATCCCTCCCCCTCCTGTCTTCTCCTACCATTTTGGATCTCCCCCTCCCACTTTCAAATCTCTTACTAACTTTTTCTTCAGTTAGACCTGACGAAGGGTCTCGGCCTGAAACGTCGACTGTACCTCTTCGTAGAGATGCTGCCCAGCCTGCTGCATTCACCAGCAACTTTGATGTGTGTTCCTGGAGCAAAATGGTCAGCTCTGGATACAGTAATTCAGCCAGACATGCCTCTGTCCAGCATGCCAACAGAAATAATTTGGGTACAAGCAGACTGCCTCAGGATAAATAAATTCTCAAAACTTCCTCAGGTCCATGAGAATGGAGTGTCAATTGAAATGATAATCCTTCCATTAGAGATGATAATCCTCCCTATTGAGAGTTCCAAGGAGACACCCTGGAGAGTGAAACACTTCAACTACGTTCTATCACTTCCTGTGTATTTGAGGATGCAACAATTCTTAGGCATAAACTGTGCGATGCTTAGTACATAAAAAGATATGTTGCCATTTCATTGAGAACAGCGTTACTGTGATGTTACCTATGCAGCTGTAAGGTGGAAGCTCTGACACATGTTCAGCAGCCACCACAATGACCCAAGGGTTAAATTGTTGGAATGACACTGACCTTGACCTCTTTAGGCATAATCCGAATGTTTGGAACTTTTTTATCCAAGAGATAGAACATCAGAAATACTCAGTTTTTGAATTTATTACTTTTTCGACAGGTTATGACCGGAGCAATCTCCTGTGGTCGCTGGGAGATGAGTTAAGGTCAGAGCAGTATTCTCCAAAATCCATGGAGAGGTGAAGGAAGAATGCTGCCCAGTCTTCTTAGGGACAGGTTAAGGCAGGAATGACACTTCATGAACATACCCTCCTGGCCAATAGCATTCCCCCCATCCCTGCTCTTCCATTAAATTTCTGGTTGCTCTGCTGGGAACACAGAGGCCCAGCAGGAGTATGATCAATATACCTTTATTTTGGGAAAATAAAGGCATAAAGTACTGAGTTAAATTGTACCATAGAGGCAAAATTCAAAAGGGCAAAGAATGTAGGACAGAAGGAGCTATATTTAATGTGTGCAGCATTCAGAATAAGGTGGACGAACTCATGGCACAATTAGAGATTGGTCAGTATGATGTTATGGGCATCACTGACTTGCGGCTGAAAGAAAGCCATAGTTTTGAGCTTAACATCAAGGGATATACTTTGTGTCGATAGGACAGGCAGGAAGGCATAGGCGGTGGTGTGGCTCTGTTGGTAAGAGATGGAATTACATTTTTAGAAAGAGGTGGCAAAGGGTCAGAGAATGTTGAATCTTTGTTGGTGGAGATAAGAAATTGCAGGGGTAAAAAAACATTATGGGAATCATATATAGGCCTCCAAATAATAGCCAAGATGTAAGGTTAAGATTGCAAAGGGAGCTGGAAAAGACATGTGATAAGGGAAATGAGACAATTGGAATGGGAGACTTCAATATGCAAGGGAATTGGGAAAATCAGTTTGGTGTTGGATCTCAAGAGAGGGAATTTGTTGAATGAATGGCTACAAGATCATTTTTTAGAGCAACTTGTGCTTGAGCCTACTCAGGGAAAGGCTAACTTAGATAGAGTGTTGTGTAATAACCCAGATCTTATTAGGGAGCTTAACATAAAGGTACTCTTAGGAGGCAGTGATCATAATATGATTGAATTCATACTGCAGTTTGAAAGGGAGGTGCACAAGTCAGATGTATCAGTATTGCAAAGGAATAAAGGGAATTACAGAGGCGTGAGATAGGAGCTTGCTCAGTTGGACTGGAGGAGAATACTGGCAGGGATGATGGCAGAGCAGAGATGGCTGAGGTTTCTGGAAATTGTTCACAAGGCGCAAGATAGATAAGTTCCACAGAAGAAGTTGTTCTCAAATGCCAGGGGTAGGCAACCGTGGCTGACAAAGGAAGTTAAGGACCGCATAAAAACCAAGCAAAGGGCATATGAGGTAGCAAAAATGAATGGGAAGTTGGATGACTGAGAAGCTTTTAAAATCCAACAAAAGGCAAGTAATAAATTATAAGAAGGGAATAGATGAAATACGAGTGCAATCTAGCCAAAAATATAAAGCAGGATACCAAAAGTTTTTTTCTAGTTATATAAGAGTAAAAGGGAGGTGAGAGTTGATATTGGACCACTGGAAAATGATGCTGGTGAGTTATTAATGGGGCACAAAGAAATGGCAGATTGACTTAATTAGATTAGATTCAACTTTATTGTCATTGTGCTGAGTACAGATACAAAGCCAATGAAATGCAGTTAGCATCTAACCAGAAATGCAAAGAATAGTGCAAAATAACTGCGAATAAAAAGTAAGTGCTACAGCACACAAATACAAAAGTACTGAGACAGTATAATATGGGTGCATTACTGCTTAGTGCTGTGATGTAAGGTTCAGCAGGGTCACAGCCTCAGGGAAGAAGCTCTTCCTCTGCCTGCTGGTGCGAGAGTGGAGGCTCCTGTAGCGCCTACCAGATGGGAGGAGAGTAAAAAGTCCATGTTTAGGGTGAAATGCATCCTTGATAATGCTTTTCGCCCTGCCCAGGCAGCGTTAATGGCAGATGTTCTCAATGGTGGGCAATTGGGTGCTGACAATCCGCTGGGCAGTTTTCATCACATGCTGGAGTGCTTTGCAGTCCGATATGGGACAATTGCCATACCACACTGAGATTCAGTTGGTGAGTATGCTCTCAATGGTATAGCGGTAAAAGTCCGTCAGTATCCTGGGACAGAGGTGAGCTTTCTTCTTGCTCCACAGGAAACAAAGGCGCTGTTGCGCCTTTTTGATCAGGATGGAGGAATTCAGGGACCAGGTGAGATCCTCGGAAATGTGGACACCAAGGAATTTGAAGCTTGATACACGCTCCACTACAGCTCCGTTGATGTAGATGGGGAGGTGAGTGTGGCTCCTAGCATGCCTGAAGTCCACAATGATCTCCTTGGTTTTCTGGGTGTTAAGGGCCAAGTTGTTGTTCGCACATCATGCGGCTAGGTGCTGGACCTCGTCCCTGTAGGCCATCTCATCATCCCCTATGATCAGGCCAACCACCGTGGTGTCGTCTGCGAACTTAATTATGGAGTTAGAACCATGTACAGGAACGCAGTCATAGGTGAAAAGAGAGTACAGAAGAGGGCTCACCACACAGCCTTGAGGCACACCGGTGTTCAGGGTGAGAGTGGAGGAGGAGAGGTTATCTAACTTAACTGATTGTGGTCTGTTAGTCAGAAAGTCCAAGGTCCAATTGCAGAGGGATGAGCTGATACCAAGCTGGCGAAGTTTGGTGATCAGCTTGGAGGGGATCACAGTACTGAACGCCGAACTAAAGTCAATGAACAGCATTCTGACGTAAGAGTTGGGGCTGTCCAGGTGGGTCAGGGCAGAGTGAAGTGCCATGGAGATGGCATCCTCTGTTGATCTGTTGGTGCAATAGGCAAATTGATGGGTACTTAATGGGTACTTTGCATCTGTCTTCACTGTGGAAGACACTAGGAGAATTATGGAGGACAGCATGTGTATAGATGTCTCTCTTCAGCAGTCTTCATCATGATCATCATGACTCCAGTATTTCTACTATTTTTTAATGTTTCTTAATTGTACATATGATTTTTTTGTGTTCTATCGCTGAGCAACAGTAAACCATCTGATTGCCCTATCAGAGTTCTCTTTGGGAACTAGTTGACTTGATCAGCATTTCTGATCTGGCTATTGTTCATGATTGCACTTAATAAAAAAAAATGCCAGTGTCAGGGAGCAAGGCTGAATACCGTTGCTATTACAAAGGAAAAGGTGCTAGGCAAACCCAAAGGTGTTAAGGTAGGTAAGTCACCTGGGCCAGAAAGAATACATCCCAGAGTCCTGAGTAAGGTTGCTGAGGAAATAACAGATGCATTGGTCATAATCTTTCAATAATCACTTGATTCTGGCATGGACCCGGAGGACCAGAAAATTGCATATGTCACTCCACTCTTTACTAAGGGAGGAAGGTAAAAGAAAGGAAATTATGAGCCAGTTAGTCTGACCTCAGTGGCTAAGAAAGTGTTGGAGTCTATTACTACAGATGAAGTTTTGAGGTACTTGAAGACTAATGATAAGATAAGTCAAAGTCACTATGTTTTCTGTAAAGGGAAACCTTTCCTGACATCTGATAAGAGTTCTTCAAGGAAGTAATAAGCAGTGTGGACAAAGGAGGGGCAGTGGATGTCACTTTCTTGGATTTTCAGAAGGTGTTTGACAACGGCGCCACACATAAGGGGCTTAAGAAGATGAAATCCAATGATATTACGGAGAAGATACTGGCATGGATATTGGAATGGCTGACAGGCAGGAGGCAGCGAGTGGGAATAAAAGGGACCTTCTCTGGTTGGCTGTCGGTGACTAGTGGTGTTCCTCAGGGGTCAGTATTTGGACCACTGCTTTTCACATTGTTTGTCAGTGATTTAGATAATGGAAATGATGGCCTTGTGGCAAAGTTGTAGATGAAACGAAGATAGGTTGAAGGATAGGTACTGCTGAGGAAACAGTGCGATTGTAGCAGGACTAAGACAAATTGGAAGAATGGGCAAAAACGTGACAGAAGGAATATAATGTTGATGATAATGTATTTTGGTAAAAGGAACAATAGTGCGGACTATTATCTAAATGGGGAGAAGGTTCAAACATCAGAGGTGCAGTGGGACTTAGGAGTCCTCATGCAGGACTCCCAGGAGGTTAATTTATAGGTTGAGTCTGTGGTAAAGAAGGCAAATGCATATTGGCATTTATTTCAAGGGGAATAGAATATAAATGCAAGGATATTATGCTGAACCTTTATAAGAAACTAGTCAGGCCGCACTTGGACTATCATTAACAGTTTTGGACTCCATATCTCAGAAAGGATATGTTGTCATTGGAAAGAGTCCAAAGAGATTCAGGACGATTCCAGGAATGAAGGGTTTAACATATGAGGAGCAGCTTTGGGCCTGTACTCACTGGAATTTAGAAGAATCCATGGGGAGTTCATTGAATCCTACCAAATGTTGAAAGGACTAGATAGGGTGGATGTGGAGAGTATGTTCTCTATAGTGAGGGTATCAGGAACTAGAGGGCACAGCCTCAAAACTGAGGGGTGACTCTTTAGAACAGAGGTAAGGAGGAATTTTTTTTTTAGCCAGAGAGTAGTAAATCTGTGGATTGTTCTGCCACAGACTGTGGTGGAGGCCAAGTCCGTGCTTATATTTAAGGCAGAAGTTGATTGTTTTCTGCGCATCAAAGGAGAGAAGGCAGGTGTATGGGGTTGAGTGGGATCCAGAATCAGACATGACGGAAAGGCAGAGCAGATTTGATGGGCTGAATGGCCTAATTCTGCCATGTCTTATGGTCTTATGGTCTTAAGTAAGCTCCAGAGAGATTGAAGCTTCTAGGTTCAAAGTGGATGAATCCAATGAACTCTGTAATACAGGGGCTTATCCCTATTGTTCAAAAGAGATTTTCACTGTATACCCAACACTGTTCATATGTAAATCAGTTTTGTGTTACGCAGTGAATGACAGCACCACTGTGTGCTTTTGGTGTACAGTACATGCACAATATGCACAGAACTATAAGGCCAAATCCCTCAATATGGGCAAGATGTAATATAAATTACTAGCCATATTTCATTCTCAACTTTACATTCCAGTTCAATTAAGGTTGTATTGCAATACGTTTAATATATGAAAGTGGATGTTAGAATAAATATTTCAATATAAAGAATTACTGTAGCATGGGACCTTTACCATAAACGATTACTGAGTCTGACCTGTCATATAACAGGAATAAAATGTCTCTGAGAAAATTCAAATAAATATGAAGGAAAAGTCAGGAAATTGGAAAATTAAGACCTTGCCCTGGCCACATAGAATCACGGGGTATGGGATGTTTGTGGGGGAAGGGCACTGCCGCATCCTGCACCATGATATTAATGATTTGATGGTAAAGTACCCTAAGTAACTGACTATTAATTGTAAAATCAATTTGACAGTCTGATCAAAAAATTCAAGGAGCTACTAACGAAGATTTTGTTTATGCTCTTTGAATTTTGTGTTCCTGCACTCTAATTTATTCATCATTTGTATTTCACAATATATAGTATAAGCAAGAATTTTGCATTAATATTTTAGCATCATACTTTGCCAAAGCATTTCTTTATTTCAGCCCAAAAATTCTAAAATATAATTCAAGTTAATTGCTATGTAATGACTAAAGCTAATAGTTTGCAAAATATCTAAATATTTGATGCTCCTCTAATACTGAGCAGAAATAAATTAATGTGTTCTTATCCTTCCTCAGATCTGATGGGCAAATCAGCAAAATCTCGTAACTTGCTGCAGCATGGAAACACAGAAATAATACATGAGTGAATATGAAAAATACAGCTCATCATAATAAAACAAAGGGCAAAGATAGTAAAGCACCATAGACAATTACCACACCACTTAGTAGACTGAGCTGCCAGATTGATTGAAGACCATTTTTACTTGTCACGTTGCCTTTTATAAGGTGTACACCAAAAAAAGTAACATAGAAATGCATTGCACTTGAGGAATAGTTGCAATTAAAATAAAAATGGCTACACTTGTTAGAATCATAAGTGGCAATTTGTGGAAACACCAAAAAGGTGCTGAAGCAAGATTATGCTGCTTTAACAGTGCTAATTAAAATCAAGGGGTAATTTTTAACCTGGAGCCTGGAGTGCATTTGACACTGATCAGCAGATGGGACCAGTGTCAAATGCGTTCAGTAGCTTAACATTTTCTGGTGCACTGTTTAAGAGGAAACTGAGTGGAAAGAGATTCTGAAACAACCATTGGTCACGATATTTATAACGAGCACTAGACTTCTGCCAAGATTCAGGGAAATGTAGAGGAGGAACTGAGAAATTTACTGTGAGGCCACAGACAGAGATCCTTCAGAATTATCCCTGAAAACTGAATCGTTGGGATAGAAAGTGTTCAGCAATTGGAAAGAGAACGTGATTGGAAATTGATGACAGGCTAGAGAGAGAAGGGTATTGAGCAAGGTACATGGAGGATGAGATTTTCCTTCAGGATTTCATGAAGATTTTTTCTGTTCCTGGTCCATAGGATATTCTGAAAGAAGCATTTATGTTCTGAAATCTGTAGCTTATCTATCACTCTTGAAATTCTTAACCAATAGGAAATTAATTCCAGCAAATGGCAGTTTTTATTGTACTTTCACTGTAAAATTGAGATTGAGTTAAGCATTCCGTATCTTTACAATGAAATATATCAATATTCCCAGTATCTAACACCTTTAAAAATGTGGCTCAAGATGTATTCTATATATCTAATTTTTTAACCTCTTGACCTTCTATTTCCTTCTTAGCTTGTTGTGAGCTAGTATCAAGGTTAATGATTCTCCTATAGCATAATGGAAAAAAAGCATGCAGCTTTCTGTAATTCAAAAATTCATGCCACCGAACATCAACAGCATTCAAAAGTAGCTGATTTCACAGTATCTGAAATACATCTTATGGAAATGTTTGTTTGATGATGAATTTCAATAAAAAATAAATTACAAAAAAAAAAACAAAAGTAGCTGATTATACTGAATTGTAAAATACTTATGTAGAAAGAGGCCTGTTATCCATCACTGGCTTTGGAACAGGAATCCATATTGTTCCATTTTATGGTTCTTTTTAGATGCCCCATACCTTTTCTATTGATTTAACCTACTTTTGCTACACCTCAAAAGTAGTATCTTCCAGATGCTATTCACCCACATATCAAAAAAATGTGTTGCCATAGGTCTAATATGTCTCTCAGCTGTTGCTGAAATAGAGGAATCGAGTGAGATAAGACTGACAGAAGAAGCAGAACATATTTTTACCCCCTCCTTCTCAATTCTCCATCCCCTTTCCCCTCTCTCACCTTATCGCCTTGCCTGCCCATCGCCTCCCTCTGGTGCTCTTGCCCCTTTTTCTTTCTTCCATGGCCTTCTATCCCCTCCTATTAGATTCCCCCTTCTCTAGCCCTGTATCTCTTTCACCAATCAGTGTCCCAGCCCTTTACTTCACCCCTCCCTGCCTCCTAGTTTCACCTATCACCTTGTGTTTCTTCCTTCCCTCCCTTCTAGCTCTGACTCCTCATCTATTTTTCTCCAATCCTGCTGAAAGGCCTCAGTACAAAACATCAACTGTACTCTTTTCCATAGATACTGCCTGGCCTGCTGCGTTCCTCCAGCATTCTGTGTGTGTGTTGCTTGGATTTCCAGCATCTGCAGATTTTCTCTTGTTTGCGAATATATTCTTGTGTTGTGATACTAACGACAAATGTCCCTCCAAAATTTCAGCTTTAGCTCAGACTCTAGCAATTCTATCCCAGCATGTGAAGACAGACTCCGGCGGATTGAGCGGACGAGACCTATGGAATGTCCAACGGTCAAGAAGGCGGTCTCTGCAAGCGTCGTGGAACGTGTAGAGCAGGACAAGACACAGAAGACGTCCTGGTCATCCACTGCGCCTAGTCCCATCTCCAGCCGTCTAGACTCTGTCTTGCCACTGTATCCAGATGGGAATTGGGAAGACAGAGTGAGGCTCACGCTGCGCAACTCTCCCTCACTTAAATCCAAATCACACGCTAGTCTCGACACCATCATAATGGTGTCGAGGTCCTCATCGACGTCAACGATGGACGAACAACCAACCAGCAACTACTACTAGAAAACAGTCAAAATAATTGATGAACAGTGAATACTTCAAGTTGGCAATGGGATCTGCTACATAAATTGAGATTGGTTTGATAATGCAAGATTAAAGGAAAAACACATTTTTTACTGCTACTGCTCTGCTTGTAAAGTCATTTTTAAATATCAAAGCAATTATACAGGAAATGCCAAGATTTAAATATTGTGTATAAATAGGGCAGGAATATGACAGAATAACTGCATGTGAACTTCTGGTGCAATTCATTTGCTTACCAGGCATTCTTTTTCCTTCTCCAGACTTTCTTATATTACTAACAAGAACACTGAAATGATATCTGCTATCTGACTTCTGCAATGTGGTTAACATAGAAATGAGAATAACTTAAATGCCAGCTAAAAATACTGCTTCTTTCTTGCAATGGTAATCTGTGTTCTACTTTTCATCTTTGATATAAATTTCATCCCAATATTGCATTGCTTATTGATCTATGCACACAATTATAAGCTACATTATTAATAGAAAGCCACAATATTGATCAAAAACCTTGGTTTTGATCATTGGGGTGGGAACCGAAGTATCAGGGCAGCTCATAGAATGATCATGGGGAAAGTTGATGTTAACTCTACATACAAAGACAGGAACCAAAATGTTGAGCATGGTGGGACTAAGGTTCTGAGTTGTGTCTATTTCAATGCAAGGAGTATTGTAGGTCAAGGAGATGAGCCTATAGAGAACATATCAGCATGTGGAATTATGAAATAGCAGCGATTAGCAAGATAGGTTGCAGAAGGGACAGGAGTGGCAGCTCAACGATCTGGGAATCCGTTGGCTTTAGACCTGATGAGAAAGATAGGTATTAAAGGGGGAGGCATGGCATTACTGGTGAAGGAAAATGTCATTGCAGTGCTCAGAAAGGACAGATTGAAGAGCTCATCTACTGAGGTTATATGGGCGGAAATGATGAATAAGAAAGGATAACCACGTTAATGGGATTATACTATAGACCACCCAATAGACAGTAGGATTTAGAGGAGTAAACCTGTAGAGAGATAGCAAACTGTACAAGAAAATTAAGGTTCCGATAGTAGGATATTTTAATTTTTCACATGTTGACTGGGACTCCCATACTGTAAAAGGACTGGATAGAATAATGATTTGTGTAATAATGTGGTAAAATAGATCAGCACATGCAGATGATACCAAAATTGGGGCATAGTGGACAGCGAGGAAGGCTATCCAAGCTTGCAATGGGAACTGGACCAGCTGGAAAAATGGTCTGAAAATGGCAGATGGATTTAATGCAGGCAAGTATACAGTGTGCACTTTGGGAGGGCAAACCAGAGTAGAACTTACTCTCAGTGCGGTAAGGCATTGCGAGGTGCAGTAGAACAAAGAGATCTGAGACAGATCCATAATTCCTTGAAAGTGGCATCACAGGTAGACGGGGTCATAAAGAAAACTTTTGGCACATTGGCTTTCATAGGTCAAAGCGTTGAGTACCGAGGGCCGGGGGGCCTATTCCATGCAGTATCTCAATAAATAAATCAATCAATCAATCGGAGTAGTGAGTACAGGAGTTGGGACATTATTTTGAAGTTGCATTTAACACATTGGCGAGGCTAAATTGGAGTACTGTGTGCAGTTCTGATCATTTATCTACAAGAAAGGTATCAATAAGATAGAAAGAGTACAGAGGAAATTTACAAGGATGTTGTCAAGACTTGAAAGCCAGAGTTATAGGAGGAAGAATGAATAAATTAGGACTTTATTTCCTGGAGCTTAGGAGAATGATGATGGTATATAAAATTATGAAGGGTATAGATAGGGTAAATGCAAGTAGGATTTTTCCACTAAGGTTGGGTGACCCAAGAACTAGAGGTCGTAGGTTAAGAGTGAAAGGTGAAATATTAAAGGAGAACCTGAGGGGGAATCATCTTCACTCAAAGGGTGGTGTGGAATAAGCTGGTTGTGGAAGTAGTGGATGCAGATTTGATTTCAAATATTTAAGTGAAGCTTGGATAAGTGCATCGATGGGAGGAGTAGAAAGGGCTATGGTTGAGGTGCGTGTCAATGGGACAAGGCAGAAAAAAACAGTTCAACATGTACTAGATGGGCTGAAGGGCCTGCTTCTGTGTTGTAGTGCTCTATGATTCTGACTCTAAGAAGATGTATCTAGATTGTTGGCTGATTCCTGTCCTGAAAAGCAACAGCAAGTGTTAAGATTAATCTCAATTCCATCTATAAATGACAGGATTTAATGTCTTCTCCTTAATTAATCTTGTCTCAATTGTTGAGCCTTTTGCTTCTGAATTGTGCTTTTCAAACATGATACTTGAAAGCGGGTGGCCATTTCACAGCGGTATTGCATTGTTGGAATTATATGTTTCCAGGAAAATATCATACCATCTCAGTTCTTCCAGTTTAGAAGAAGATAGAGGCAAATATGAGCGTCTACAGAAGACCACAATTATTCCTTTTATCACTATTACCAGTGTCTGGCTATTTATTATAGTTGCTCAATGTGAATCTTCCTTTATAAAATTAGGCTGTGATTTTCATCAAAAATAAAAATACTCCATTCCACCTTTTCTCTACTCAGAGAGCAGGAGTGTTCAAGTTTTCTCTCACATCCCACAGGTGTGCTGGTGGTTTAACTGCCCACGATAACTTAGAAGTTATATAGAAGTGGCAGGGGAATTAAAACCTTAAAGACAATAGGTTGCAGAGCTTCAGGGAAACAGGAGAAATGGAATAGGACTGATGCTACTTGTTTGCAACTTGCATGGACCTGTTTGCAGGAATGGTTGTAACATGTGCATGCTGCTCAGTAACCACAAATTCCAACATAGCAGTATGATGGAAATTGGTACAGTATTATAAATTAATTACACTCTGATAAAATGAAATTATTTCTTATGAGCAAGTAATCTGATTTTTTTCTGTTTAAATCAATGGTGAGAAATGCTGCACACAACAGAAAATTCCACATCCACACCACTTTTCTGATGTATAAGATTCATCTCCATCTTTATTGGACATCTTGGTGTCAAGCTGTTTCTTTACCTGGACTCACCCACAAATGTAATCTGTTGACAAACAACCTCTTTGCATTTCTTTCTATGTTCACTATGCTTCTTTTGTGATAAATTAATAATTTAAGAATGTAAAATTTACATGATATATTTTATTAAACCCACAATAGCAAAACTCACTGTGTAGAAACTCAATTTGGAATCATAAAACTAGCACCATACAGTATGTCACAATAACAATATTTCAACCACAGAAATATCAACGTAAAGTATATTTTAGTATTTTGCTAATGCTGCAAGTGGGATTTAAAAGAAACTTAAAGTCATATGTGACAAGATAATTGAATAGACGAATAAAATAGCATTGCTTTTAAATTATAGTTTGCCATTGGAATTAAAGTTTTTATTGCAATCTTAATAATAATGTTGCATTAGAAGTGTAGGTGAGATAATTTTGAACAACTCACCTCTTCCTGTGTTTTTCTTGATATAACATGAAGCCAATCTCCAATCATACTGAGAACAGCAGCAAAATAGGCGAGTCCCACCAGGATCCAGAACCACACGGCAGGTTTGTACCAGTCTAGGTATTCTTTATCCGGACTCTCTCCTAAACATTATTAAAGGAATAATTAATATTATTAAAAGAATAATCAAGTTCAAATAGATTACGGTTTACAAATTTTGTAAGAAAATAATAGAACAGGAATCATTAGCTGAGATGTGCTTTGCAAAGCTAATAAGAGACAAACTAAGGGCTTTTTAATAAGGCTACCTAAATAAGAGCTGCACTGACACTTCAGCGGTTGGTATGGGGAAAACTGCAGCATTACAGTGGCCTCAAAAGATTTATAGTAATGGTTGTTAAGAGTACTGAGATTGTATATTTAGCAAGTGTAAATTCAAAGACCTAATCTGATGCTAATTGGCACTAAATTGATTGCCTATCTCAGAGAGAATTAGAAGTATCACATGGCTAATTTTTAATCTGCCTTTCAAAGTACCTCAATTGATTGTGGATTTCATTTTCAGCTCACAGTCACAAGCTTAGAAGAAACTATAAAAGTGTTATATCAAATTGTAAATGAAGAATTGTTGTTAAGGATAGAAATACTACTTGAAAGAAATAATTGAGCATCTTGAGAGCCAAGGTGTATGATGGGCAGTGATGACTTTTTTTTGAATAGTTAGGACAAACAAGAGCACAAAAGATGCATTTTATTTAAACATATGGGCTAAAATTTGGTTGCCACTTGATGGCATCAGGTTCAACTAAATTGAATGAGGGAAGCAAATAAAATTTTAAAAACCACACTGCTCTTTCTTTCTAATCAGACATCCAGTTAAAGAGATCTACCTTGTGGACCATGAAGGGAGCATGATTGTATTAAGTACCATAGTTCTGACTTCCCGAAACAAAGGCCAAGGGGCTGAAGATTTTGCAGAGAAAAGACTAAGTAAGGTCTCAATGTATTTCAGAAGTGTGTGCACATGCATCTCTAATATTATAGGCAAACAAAATACTGGAGGAACCCGACAGGTCAGGCAGCATCCATGGAGGGAAGCAAGCAGTCAATGTTTCCGGCTGAGACACTTTACAGTGCCCATAAAAAGTACACCCTCCCCCCGGAAGTTTTCAAATTTTATTGTTTTACAATATTGAATCACAATGGACTTAATTTGGCATTTTTGACACTAATGAACAGAAAAAGACTCTATTGTGTCAAAGTAAAAACAGATCTCTACAAAGTGATCTAAATTAGTTACAAATATAAAACTCAAAATAATTGATTGCTTAAGTATTCACCTCCTTTAATATGACACACCAAATATCACTGGTGCAGCTTATTGGTTTTAGAAGTCACACAATTAGTTAAATGGAGATCACTGTGTGCAGTTAAGGTGTTTCAACTGATTATAGTAAAAATACGCCTGTATTCGAAAGGTCCAACTGCTGGTGAATCAGTATCCTGGCAAAAACTGCACCAGGAGATGGTTGTTGGATAAGTGCAATGCTGCAGAGAAATACCAGCAAAACCCAATTCAATCTTCAGAGCCTGCTGACTATTTTAGATAAAAGTCACATGAGTTTAAACTAAGTTGGCAGGGAGATAGGAATTTGAGTATTAGGGCTAGGGTGGGTGCAGTTGGTATTCAAGTTAATATAGTGTGCAGTAAGACTGTGAGGGAGGACAGGCAGACGATAAAGCAAAATTGCAGTCAGGGATGAGTTGAGGGTAACATCGGGCAAAATTGAATAGGTTGATGAATACAGGACTGAAGTGTTATATCTAAATGCACAGAGTTTACAGAACATGGTGGATGATCTTGTAGCACTGTTAGAGATTGACAAGTCTGACATTGTTGGCATCACTGAGTCATGGCTGAAAGAAGATCATAGATGGGAGATTACCATCAAGGACACACCTTGTACCAAAAAGACAAGCAGATAGGCAGAGGGTATAAGGTGGATCTGTTGGTAAAAAGTGAAATCAAATCAAAAAAAGAGGTGACATAGGATCGGAAGATGTAGAATCCTTGTTGGAAGTGATAAGTAATTGCAAGGGTAAAAAGATCCTGATTAGAGTTATATACAGGCCCCAAAACAATAGTTAGTGTGTGGAATATAAACCTGAACATGAAATAGTAAAGTGTGTAATAAGGGAAAGGTTACGAAAGTCATGGGGAATTTCAATATGCAGGTAGGTTGGGAAAATCTGGTTGGTGCTGGATCCCAAGGGAGGTAATTTGTAGAATGCCTATGAGATGGCTTTTTAGAACATCTTGTGGTTGAGCCCACTAGGAGAAAAGCAATTCCAGTTTGGGTGTTGTGTGACGAACCAGATTTGATTTGGGAGCGTAAGGTAATGGAACCCTAAGGAGACAGTGATCATAATATGAAAGAGTTCACTCTGCAGTTTGAGAGGGAGAAGCTAAAGTCAGATGTATCAGTATTCCAATGAAGCATAGGGAATTACAGAGGCATGAGAGAGGAGCTGGCCAAAGTTGATTGGAAGGGGACACCAGCAGGGATAACAGCAAAACTGCAATGACTGGAGTTTCTGAAGGCAACTTGGAAGGTGCAGGCTAGATACATCCCAAAGATGAAGAGGTATTCTAATGGGAAGGTGAGGGAACCATGGCTGACAATCATAGAAACCATAAAAGCAAAGGTGTCATGGTCCCAAAAGTTAATTCCTCATATTCTACTAACTCCCTTTGATTGCGGCACACCTGATTCTCATCGAGACCTGCAGCTTAAATATCCTGGCTTTGCATCCACTCATGGTCAGATCGTTGTTTAGCCAGTGTGGTAATTAATGTTCCTGGCCGCTTAGGATTGTGTATTCTAAGTTTTACTTCAGTACTGAGGTTTACCTGGGTAACTCTGTCTCTCCATGTCAAGATAAGGATTCTAAGTTTTACTTCAGTATCGAGGATTACCCATGTAACTCTGTCTCTCCATATCGAGATAAGTATTCTAAGTTTTACTTCAATACCAAGGTTTACCTGTGTAA
Organism: Mobula birostris; assembly: GCF_030028105.1. Lineage (NCBI taxonomy): Eukaryota > Metazoa > Chordata > Chondrichthyes > Myliobatiformes > Myliobatidae > Mobula > Mobula birostris. The sequence goes on from NC_092377.1 coordinate 47,424,573, forward strand.
CTCCGTCTCTCCGTGTCAAGAAAAGTATTGTCTACCGCTTGCCTTTCTACACTCTGTGTCAAGATAAGTTCTGCCTGCCTCCTGCTTCCCTGTTCACCCTCCCCTTTGCCATTCAGCTCCAGCCACTCTCACACCCTTGTCTGCATCTTAACTCAATCTCCGTGCCAGTGTCCTGCGTTTGGGTTCGCCCCGTTCTTTGCAACAAAAGGAGAGGGCATAAAATATAGCAAAAATTAATGTAAAGTTGAAGGATGGGGAGGTTTTAAAAACCACCAGAAAGCAACTAAAAAAAACATAAGGAGAGAAAAGGTGAAGGTAATCTAGCCAATAATATCAAAGTGAATACCAAAAGTTTTCTTTTTAGATATAGTTAAGTAAAGGAGAGGCGAGAATGAATATTGGACCACTGGAAAATGACGTTGTAAAAGTAGTAATGAGGGAACAAAGAAAGTACTTTGCATTACTCTTCACGGTGATAGATATTAGCAGTATGCCAGAATTTTGAAAGTGTCAGGGGCAGGAGTGAGTATATTTGCTATTACTAAGGGGAAGGTGCTTGGGAAGCTGAAATATCTCAAGACAGATGTCACCTGGACTACACCCAGGGTTCTGAAAGAAACAGGTAAGGAGATTTTGGAAGCATTAATAACAATCTTTCAAGAATCACTAGATTGCAAATATCTCCACATTCTTTAGTAAGAGAGGGAGGTAGAGGGAAGGACATTATAGGCCAGTTTGCCTGACTTCAGTGGTTGGGAAGATGTTGGAGTTCATTATTAAGGATGAGGCTTTGGGGTACTTGGAGGCGCATGATAAAGTAGGCAAAGCTATTATGATTTCCTTAAGAGGAAGTCTTGCATGGCAAATCTGTTGGAATTCTTTGAGGAAAAAACAGGCAGTATTGGCATAGGAGAGTCAAAGGATGTTGCACACTTGAATTTTTAGAATGCCTTTGACAAGGTGCCACACATGAAGCTGCTTAACAAGATTAGAGCCCATGGTATTGCAGGAAAGATAATAGCATGGATAGTAGATTGGCTAGCTTACTGACAGGAGGCAAAGAGCTGGAATAAAGGGGGCCTATTCTGGTTGGCAGCCGGTGATCCACAGGGGCTTTTAATGGAACTGCTTCTTTTCATGTTATATGTCAACGATTTGGATGACAGAATTGATGACTTTATGGCCAAGTTCACAAATGATACGAAGATAGGTAGGGGCAGGAAGTGTTGAGGAAGCAGGGAGTCTTCAGAAGGACTTGGACAGTTCGGGAGAATGGGCAGCTGTGTACATACATCTATTGATGCTTCTGGACACATCTTCAGTGATGTTCCTGGAATCATCGGGTGTTTCGGGTCTTTCAACATCTAACAACCTCCTCCAGGTGACCCAGCCGGGGCTGATCAGACCCCAGCTTGTGTCCAAGTGGCTAGCTACTTATGACTCCATGGCTCCCCTCTTTTGAGCCACAGCCATCTTGAGGCCCTCTCTGCCGTATCGGTGGTACTGCGGATGGCTCTCCTCTTCCTCTCTACCTCAATCCCCAAAATGCTGAAGGCTCTAACTAAAGAACGGGCTACGAATCCCCTATAACCAACCTCCACTGGGAGACACCTCGCTCTCCATCCAGCCTGCTGACAGTTGCTGACCAAAGAATGGCTGATGGATCTAGTGTTGGGAAGTGCTTGGTCATGTACTTTAATAGAACAAATAAAGGTGTATACTATTTTTGAAACAGGGAGAAAGTTCAAAAATCAGAGGTGGAAACATACTTGGGAGGTCTTGTGCAGAATTTGCAAAACCTTACTTTGCAGGTAAGGAAGGCAAATGCAATGTAAGCATTCATTTTGAGAGGCAGAGTATGAGGGCAGAGGTTTGATAAAGCATTAGTCAGACCACACTTGGAATATTATAAACAGTCTTGGGCCCCTAACCTAAGAAAAAAATGTGCTTGTATTAGAGAGGGCCCAGAGAAAGTTCATGAGAATGATCCCATGAATGAAAGGGTTAATGTATGAGGAGTGTTTGATGGCTCTGGGACTTTACTCGCTGGAGTTTAGAAGAATGAGGGGCGATCTCATTGAAACTTATTTAATATTGGAAGGCTGAGATAGAGTGGATGTGAAGAGGATGGTTCCTCTTGTAGGAGACTCTAGGACCAGAGGGCACAGCCTTGGAATAGAGGGAAGTCCATTTAGAACAGTGATGAGGAGGACTTTATTTAACCAGACGGTGGTGCGTCTGTGGGATTCTTTGCCATGGATGGCTGTGGAGGCCAAGTCATTGAGTATATTTAAAGCAGAGTTTAGTTTGTTCTTGGTTAGTCAGGCCATCAAAGGATACAAAGAGAAGGCAGGAGAATGGGGTGGGGATAACAAATCAGCCATGATGGAATGGTGGAGCAGACTCAGTGGGCTGAGTGGCCTAATTCTGCTCCTATATCTAAAGGTCTTATGGTTACCAATCTGGAGGTTAGAGGCCCAAGTTATGGGATTCTGATAATAAATCCGGAGCCAAGTACTGGAGGCAGACTGTCCTCATATTGGTGACCTGTCAATATGTGTGACTGGATACAAAAGGGTTTTTTTTTTGCTGATGTTGTTTTATTTTGTTGATTGTGTTGTTTCGTGAAAACACAGTAGCCATGCTATGTTAGTGCCAGGATGTGTGCCAACTCTGATGGGCTGCCCCCAGCACATCCTTGTGTTAGTTGTTAACACAAACGACACATTTCACTGTATGGTAAATAAATGAATCTGAACACACCGTTGTGCATCTGTAACCTCCTGTTATATATAATTTATATAATAAAGGGAGCATTTAGTAAGGTGTTACTGAGAGAAGGCAACCTTAAAATAGCTATTATAAATTTAAAGGGAATTAAGATTAAAAGCCTATATTACAGATGACGGAATGGATCTGTATAAAATGCTTAAGGTAGCCTATAAATTAGGAGTAAAAACAGTTGAAGGATATGATACTAAGTTTGGGAGATTGCCAGCCTATATATTACCACTGCAAGAGAAATTTACAAATTTCTCAAAATTATGTTGTATTAGAAAAGATTCAAGAGGTATGTATCTCCTTTTGTCATCTTGCCCCCATGGTCACTGGTCTCCTCGCTTAAGTTGAACATTCCTCGTCATGAAAAAGCTTTATTTCAGGAATACAGATTGAGGATAATGCTGAGCTTAATATGGGATACATAAAAATAGTGCTTCACTGTATCATTATCATATTTTATAAAATTATCAGCAGATGAGATAAAATTCCATGCTGCTATATAAGGGCACAGTTTGCTTTGTTGCAGAATATAATTAATTACAGTGCTTATAAAAAGTATCCACCCCCCCCCCCCCCCCGGAAATTTTCATGTTTTATTTTTTACTACATCGAATCATTGTGGATTTAATTTGGTTTTTTGACACTGATCAACAAAAAAGACTTTCTGTCAAAGTGAAAACATCTCTACAACATGATCTAAGATAGATACAAATATAAAACACACAATAACTACACTATGAAGACAAAAGAACACTCCAAGCAGCTCTGCAAAGAAGTTATTGAAAAGCGCATGTCAGGAGATGGATACAAGAAAATTTCCTAATCACTGCATATCGCTTGGACTACAGTTAAGTCAATCATCAAGAAATGGAAAGAATATGGCACAGCTGTAAATTTGCCTGGAGCAGGCCATCCTCAAAAACTGAGTGACTGTGCAAGAAGGAGACCAGTGTGGGAGGCCACCAAGAGACCTATGATAACTCTGGAGGAGTTGCAAGCTTCAGTAGCTGAGATGGGAGAGACTGTGCATACAACAGCTGTTGCCCAGGTGCTTCAGCAGTTACAGCTTTATGGGAGAATGGCAAAGAGAAAGCCTCTGTTTTTAAAAAAAAACATGAAATGTCAGCTAGAGTTTTTCAGAAGGCATGTGGGAGACTCTGAAGTCAGTAGGAAGAAAGTTCTATGATCCGATTAAACCAAAACTGAGCTTTCTGGCCATCAGACTAAACACTATAAACAAGAGGAATTCTGCAGATGCTGGAAATTCAAGCAACACACTTTATCAAAGTTGCTGGTGAAAGCAGCAGGCCAGGCAGCATCTCTGGGAAGAGGTACAGACAACGTTTCAGGCCAAGACCCTTCATCAGGACTAACTGAAGGAAAAGTTAGTAAGAGATTTGAAAGTGGGAGGGGGAGGGGAGATCCAAAATGATACGAGAAGACAGGAGGGGGAGGGATGGAGCCAAGAGCTGGACAGGTGATTGGCAAAGGGGATATGAGAGGATCATGGGACAGGAGGTCTGGGGAGAAAGACAAGGGGGGGGGACCCAGAGGATAGGCAAGAGGTATATTCAGAGGGACAGAGGGAGAAAAAGGAGAGTGAGAGAAAGAATGTGTGTATAAAAATAAATAACGGATGGGGTACGAGGGGGAGGTGGGGCATTAGCAGAAGTTAGAGAGGTCAATGTTCATGCCATCAGGTTGGAGACTATCCAGACGGAACATAAGGTGTTGTTCCTCCAACCTGAGTGTGGCTTCATCTTTACAGTAGAGGAAGCCGTGGATAGACATGCCAGAATGGAAATGGGATGTGAAATTAAAATGTGTGGCCACTGGGAGATCCTGCTTTCTCTGGCGGACAGACACTGATCATAATATGATTGAATACATACTGCAGTTTGAAAGGGAGAAGCACAAGTCAAATGTATCAGTATCACAATGGAATAAAGGAATTACAGGCATGAGAGAGGAGCTTGCCCAGTTGGATTGGAGGAGAATACTGGTGGGGATGACAGCAGAACAGAAATGGCTGAAATTTCTGGGAATAGTTCACAAGGCACAGGATAGATATGTCCCACAGAAGAAGTTGTTCTTAAATAACAGGGGTAGGCAACTGTGGCTGATACGGGAAGGTAAAGACTGCATAAAGCTAAGGAAAGAGCATATAAGGTAGCAAAAGTAAGTGAGAAGCTGGATGATTCAGACGCTTTTCAAATCCAACAAAAGGCAACTAAAAAAGCTATAAGAAAGGAAAAGATAAAGTATGACGGCAATCTAGCCAAAAATATAAAGCAGGATACCAAAAGTTTTTTTAGCTATATAAAGAGCAAAAGGGAGGTGAGTGTCGATATGAGACCACTGGAAAATTATGCTGGTGAGGTAGTCATGGGGGACAAAGAAATAGCAGATGAACTTAATGAGTACTTTGCATTGAGTCTTCACTGTGGAAGACACTAGCAGTGTGACAGAGGTCAGTGAGTGTCAGGGAGCAGGAGTGAGTACCATTGCTACTACAAAGGGAAACGTGCTCAAAGGTCTTAGAGTGGATAAGTCACCTAGGCCAGATAGACTACATCCCAGAGTTCTGAGAGAGGTTGAAGAGATAACGGATGCATTGGTCATGATTTTTCAAGGATCACTTGATTCTGACATGGCCCAGAAGACTGTAAAAATTGGAAATTTCACTCTACTCAAGAAGGGAGGAAGGTAAAAGAAAGGAAATTATAGGCCAGTTAGCCTAAGTTCAGTAGCTAGGTAAGTGTTGCCATCGTTGATTAAGGATGACATTCCGGGGTACTTGGAGACCAATGATAAAATAAGTCAAATTCAGCATGGTTTCTGCAAAGAGAAATCTTGCCTGACAAATTTGTTAGAGTTCTTCAAGGAATTAATAAGCAGGGTAGATAAAGGAGAGGCAGTGGATATCATTTACTTGGAAGGCGTTTGATAAGGTGCCACACATGAGACTGCTTAACAAGATAAAATCTTATGATGTTACAGGAAAGATACTGGCATAAATAGAAGAATGGTTGACAGGCAGGAGGCAGTGAGTGGGAATAAAGGAGGCCTTTTCTGGCTGGCTGCCAGCGACAAGTGATGTTCCTCAGTGGTCAGTATTGGGCCTGCTACTTTTCACATTTTTTGTCAGTGATTAAGATAATGGAATTGGTGGCTTTGTGGCAAAATTTGCAGAGGATATGAAGATAGGTGGAGGGATAGGTAGTGCTGAGGAAGCAATGTGATTTCAGCAGGACTTAGACAAATTGGAAGAATAGGCAAACAAGTAGCAAATGGAATACAACGTTGGGAAATGTATGATAAAGCATTTTGGTAAAAGGAACAATAGGGCAGACTATTATCTACATGGCGGGGGGGGGGGGGGGGGAGTTCAAACATCAGAGGTACAGAGGGACTTAGGAGTCTTTGTGTGACACTCCCAGGAGGTTAATTTACAAGTTGAGTCTGTGGTAAAGGTGGCATTTATTTCAAGGGGAATATAATATAAAAGCAAGGAGATAATGCTGAGCCTTTATAAGACACGTGTCAGGTCGCACTTGGAGTATTTTCAACAGTTTTGGGCCCTGTATCTCAGAAAGGATGTGATGTCTTTGGAGAGAGTCCAGAGGAGGTTCACAAAGAATGAAGGGGTTAACATATGAGGCATTTGGCAGCTTTGGGCCTGTATTCACCGAAATTTAGAAGAATGTGGAGCGATCTCTTTGAAACCTACTGAATGTTTAAAGGACTAGATAAGGTGGATGTGGAGAGAATATTTCCTATGGTGGGGGTATCCAGAACAAGAGGGTACAGCTTTAGAATTGAGGGGTGACCTTTTAGAACAGAGGTAAGGAGGAATTTTTTTAGCCAGAGGGTGGTGAATCTATAGAATGCTCTGCCACGTACTATGGTGGAGGCCAAGTCCACGGATATATTTAAGGTGGAAGTTCATAGTTTCCTGATCGGTCAGGGCATCAAAGGATATGGCGAGAAGGCAGGTTTATGGAGTTGAATGGGATCTGGGATCAGCCATGATGAAATAGCTTGGCAGACTTGATAGGCTGAAAGGCCCTAATTCTGCTCCTATGTCTTAAGGTCTTATGGATTTCACGAGGAATCCAATGAAGGAACATATTAACAGCACTGGAAAGCTGTTAACAGAGTTAATGGGTCCACTGTATCCCCATGCATGGAATTTTCAAATTTGTTGGTACAAATGCAGGGATTACTAACAATTCCATAGAAAAATATTTATCTTCTGAAAAAACACTTCCAAATTGCTTAAATTATAAAACACCAGGGTTAATAAAAAATACTTTTTTTTTCTTGGCTACATTAAAAAAAATTAAACAGAATGCTATTTTAATTTCATTATCTTTGCTTTTTTTCCCATAAAATGCTTGTAAATTCATTCTAGGCTAGCTCCAGAGAATAGCCACTGCTGGAATATATATTAAATTGATGGGAAGATTTAATGATTAAAATTTTGTAGTCATTGACTGAGGAAGTCAATGCTTAGGTGACCCTGAAGAAAGATCCCTATGATGATCTGACAACATCTGTGAAATAGATTTTCCTTTGCTGAGGGACGTTGATTCTGGGGAATCCCTGGTGTCTGGAAATAGTGATTCCATCAGCTAATGGAGCTGCCACTCATATTGAAGTGTTCTTGCCTCAAACCAGAAAGCAAAAAACAACAACTTTTAGTAAATATTTGAACAATTAAGATTAGAGCATACTTGCAGGTTTAAAATGGACACGCAAATCCAAAAACACATAGAAGCCCTCATATTTTGAAATATTACCTAAATTACATACATGAAGTTAACTTTGGTGATTGGGCAGTTGAAGAGGTTGTTAAGCAGTAATTATGATTTGAAATCCTATTGAAAGTTATCTGCATCTGGTATAACAAAGTGGCAGATTTTAAGAGGGCCTTGCATCAAAAACTAGAAATATCTGGTAACCTCTAACAATTCAATGATATCTGGAAAAGGCTTCAAAATAGTGTTTATTATGGAGGTGGTGGGGGTATTTTCATATTTCCATCTTTTATTGTATGCATCTACTTCAAAAGGTTCTTTCCATTTTCACAGTGGAATGACTGAACAATGCAGGACTGCGTTTTTCAATGAAATGGATAGGAAAAAATGAAATAATTGTAACATTAATTTCAAATTATGATCTTCATACATAGCGAAAAGATAATTGAGAATGCAATGGCATATGAAAAATGGTGTAAAATTTCCTTGTTTTTTGAAATAATTCTAGAATTATGACAATTACATGCCTTACAAATATCACATCATGATTTCTTACCTGCTACATAATCACCAAACCCAATCGTTGTCAAAGTGATCACTGCAAAATAGATAGACTCCAAAGCTGTCCAGCCTTCTATGTGTTTAAATATCATAGCAGGGATAGCCACAAATAATAGACAACCAAATAGTATGAACAAGAAAGTGGAGATCACACGTATTTTTGTTTGACTGATCTTCCATTTCTGCAAAAGAAAGAAAAAATTTGTAAACTACTTAATATTTTCCCACCTCCTTGATCCTTTTCAACATTGATATTCCAAGACCGTAGAATAACAGATAATATTCCTAACAATTAAAATGGCATCATAAAGTTCGTTCAGGTTTATTGTCATTCAACCATATAGATGAAAACAGCTAAATGAAATGTTTCTCAATGTGCAAAACTCAGTAGATATAGCACATACAGCATGTAAAATAATATTAACAGAGAAACTTAACACATTCTGTAGATGTACAATTTGATATAAAGTGCATTTACGAGATATAGTTAAATATACAATTGTATTACCGCTACTGGCGCTATTATATATAATGTGTACTTGGTGGTAGCAGGGCATTCAGAAATCTCACAGCCTGGGAGAAGAAGCTGTTACCCAGCCTAACAATCCTCCTTCTTATAATGTGGTTTCTTCTGTCTAATGGTAGTAGGTGAAAGAGTTTATGGAACGGTTGCCAGGAGTCCTCGACAAATGCTCCGAACACAGCCTTCCTTCTGGATTGGGGGGTGGGGGGATATCAACGGAGGAGAGAGATGCCAGCAGTCCATACAATCTGTTTCAGTGTCCTGTGGTCAGATGCCTTGCAAGTCCCACACCAGACAGTGACAGAGCATGTCAGGACACTCTTGATGGTGCTCTGGTAGAATGTGGTTAGATTGGGGGTGGGGAGCCTTGCTCACCTCAATCTCCTCAGGAAGTGGAGGTACTGCTGTGCCTTATTGACTAAAGAGGTGGCGTTGATGGGCAAAAAGATCAGCGTGAATATGGTGGACCAAAGGACTTGTTTCTATGCTGTACCATTACATAACTCTATGACTAAATCCATCAGCTTTAATGCGAAATATACTTATTATATCTAACAATATGAGAGAATACAGGATCCTCCATTGCAGCAGTCACACAATGACAAGTGAATAACACACAGGGAAAATGCAAATTCACTTTTGCAAAGGTAGAAAGTTTACCCATTCATTTTCATTGTGTATTAGGATCTGCTGGATGAACAGTTGTCTTCAGCTGGGATTTAATGGATTGAAAACAAAATATTGAAATTTTCTAGCTATTATAACTCTGTTTTACTAACAACAGACAAGTTAAAGAAGTATTCCCTCAATGCAGTATTACACTGTTTTTAGAGTGCAGTCAAATGTAAAAGTTGTTATAAATATGAGTTAAGACCGCAAATGAACAAGGACAAAAAGGTAAGTCTGCTAGGTCAGAATGCAGAAGTATTATATCAGGATTGTTAGCTACTGATAATAATCACAGAATGTTAATAGCACAGAAAGATATATTTTAGCTTTTTGAATCCTTGTAGGCTGTATGTAAGGACAATCTATCTAGTCCCACTCCTTTATGATCTCCATATGGCCCTCCAAATATTTCCTTTTAAGAATTGATCTGATTCTCTTTGTTGAATCACACACTGGAATCTGGCTCACTTGTTTCTGCAGTGCATTCCCTGATGGTCAAAGGTTATTTCTTCATATCTTTTCTGGTCCTGTTTCATATTACCTTCATTCTAAGTCCTCTGGTCTTGACCCTTTCACCAATGAGAATAAATTTTCCTTGCACTGCTTTGACGTTTAAATTACCACTGTTACATTTGCTTTAAACCTGTGTTCAAGAAAACTGAGTTTATCCATGAAAATAGTGTACCTCATTGCCAGAATCATCCCAGAAGCTCTCCAATGCAACCTCTCCGTGCTCTTCATATCTTTTCATAATGTGATGCCCAGAACTGGACACAAAAATGCAGTTGTGGCTAAACTATGCTGTAAATTTGAGCATGACTTCCTTGCATGGAGGTGTGTGCTTCTGTTTATTCAGTCTATGATCCCATACATACACAGATCTAATTTTTCTCTGTGCTCTTTGTTATGATCATGCCTTCTACTTTATTTTCTCTCTCTCTCTCTAATCTCCTTACTGAAATGTAACACTTCACATTTCACGTGTCACCTGTCATTTCATTAGAATAGAAGACAAAGCAAATAAGAGGAGGACTAGGCCATTTGGATCATTGTGACTGCTCCACTGTTCAATAAGAAAATGACTGAATTTTTACTCTAGCACTGCTTTTGTTAGTTACAATTCCAAACAGATTCAAGAGAGTTGTTAAAAAATACTTCTGTTTGATAAAGCAAAGCTGACTCTGCCCAATTTATTTTTATTTTGAAAATGTTCTATTACCGCACCTTAAAAACAAATTCCTGCATTTCCCCAACTACGAATGTTAGGCTAATTGGTCTGTATTTCCTCAGTTTCTCTCTCCCTGCTTGAATAAATAGTTGGATTTATTTGGAACATTCTGATCTAAGGGAACCTTTCTAGAATCTATGGAGCAAGAGAAAATCTGCAGATGCTGGAAATTCAAGCAACACACACAATGCAGGAGGAACTCAGCAGAACAGGCAACATCTGTGGAAGAGAGTAAACAGTCGACGATTCAGGCTGAGACTCTTTTTCAGGACTTTGCTCAAATGCTGCTAACTATTGCTCGAATGTTGAGTCCTGATGGAAGAATTTGCTCCAGCATTTTGTGCGTGTTGCTAGAATCTATGAAATTTTATATTGGAACAGGAGAACCAGGAACAGGTGCAGACCAATCAGCCTCTTGAATCTGCTTCATCATTCATTGAGAAAATAGCTAATCCAATTTAGTCTCAAGATCAATTTCACTCTCTCAACATACCCCTCGATCCCATTATAGTTTAAATATCTGTCAACCATTGTTTTGAACATGCTGGTGCCCACAATTTCTTAGAATATAGAATTTCAAAGATTTATGACCCACTGAGAAAAGAAGTTCCCCCTCATCTCCATTATCCCATCATTTCTGCCCCTAATTTGACACTATCCTCCTTATGTTCTGTCCAGTAGGGGAACCATTCTCACAAAATTCATTTTATAAAACACTTTTACTATTTTATATGTTTAAATTAGATTGCCACCATTCCACTGTACTCCATGGGCATAGTCCTAACCTGCTCAACCTTTCTACATACACCAACTGCTTAATTGCAGAAATTCACCAAGTAACTTGACCACAAATACAAGTCCATTGTCCCTTAGATAGAGACCAAAATGTATTTCAGGTACGACACCACTAATATCCTGTAAATTGCATTAAACTTCCCTACTTGTATACCTTTATACATGAACAAATAATACCAAATTATTATTTTCATTTTCTGTAAGAACAGAATATAGAATAGTACAGCACAGTACAGTTCTTTCAGCCCACAATGCCGTGCTGACTTTTAAACCTACTTCAAGATCAATCTAACCATTTCTCCTAGATAATCCTCCATTTTTCTTTCATTGATGTGCCTGTCCAAGAGGCTCTTAAATATCTCTATTATATCTGCCTCTAGCACCACCCCGGCAGCACATTCCACTTGTTAGCTCCAAGTTTTACCTCACTTTACAACATCACATTCCATCCAATGCCCTTAACCTAATAACTGAGCACATGAAGGACAATTCTCCATTTATGCTGGTCGTTTCTTTTGGGATCCTATATCATTAAATGTGTGATTAAAACACTTAATTAAAATCTGAGTAATCTGAAGCGTGTTTGTTTGGAGTTTTTCCATCTTTTGTGTCTTTTTAAACTTTTTTAGTGGAACAGCTTGCTTCCAGATATGTAAGGCTTTGTGGTGCTTCTTCAGGTTTGATTGTGACTAGAGGAACAAAGGGAGAATTCATAGAGTAGATTAAAGAGCCAGAAGAGGAAAGAGGAGAGGGTGAAGACATTTAGTTTATCTGTGGATCTTCAGGAACAATTTCCTGAACTTAACCTCAGAAATGACCTCAGTATATGTGACTTCAGAAATAACCTCAGTACATGTGATGCCTACTATTCACAAAAAGTAGTCAACAACTGCAACCATTATGAAGTCTTAATTCACTGCAAGAAATGTGGTAACCATGGCTGCCAAAAACATTGTAGCTTTTGGCTGCTGCTGTTACAATGTAGGTGCATATCCAGTATCATGGAATCAATCAGAATAATTTAACTGAACTTCTCTTGGTCATTCACCTTCAAACAACCAAAAGAAAAGCTCGCTCCAAGATCTTTGCTCATGGCACAACTCATGGCTCAGGTTAAATGTCCGACCATTAAAAAAAACTTGTAAAATGAGATTTGTGTTTCCGTAAGTATTATTATAGAGCTCATTATCTGTATTCTCAATTCTTCCATATTCATTTTGGCTTATAGCAACACTTGCACAATATTCTGCACACTGTACAATCTAGATGTGAAAAAGGAATAAGAATTCCATCATAACAATTCTAACAATTTTAGGGAACCAAACTTATTGATCAGTAAGGTTACCTACCGATAGTTCTCACTTCTGATCTGCTGGGTATTTCAAGCATTCACTTTTATAGTTTCAGATTCTCAGCAGCTGTTATGCTTTGCATGTTACATTTTCAACATGTTTTGTTTTTGTTTTCTTTCTTTCTCTCTTTAATTGCCCCATTCCTCTCTGTTACTAGGTAGCTCCAAAAGCATTGTGCCTGATCTCCACCCTTCTTTCTGTTCGCTTGATCTCTGCCCCTCCATGCAACTTAAAAATACACATATTTCTTCACTCCTCCAGTTCTAATGAAGTGACATAGATCTGAAATGTTAAGTGTCTGGTTCTTTCCCTATTGATGCTGGCTGACCTGCAAAATATTTTTAATATGGAAGAACAGACTTTGCCACTGCTTATGGGACACTAAAAACAACTGAAAAGTTGAAGGAATTGAAAATGGTGATGGAAGAAGAGGCAAAGAGGCTACAAATTAGATAGACCTTTCTTGCCAATAATCTCAATGACACAAACCTATTCACCAAAAGTCACCCACTCTTCACCCATTCCTCCACTAGCCATCACATTGTCCTCTTTGTGAGATATAAGAAACTGGTCAAAAACATGTCAGTCCAAAGGATCCAAAGAAAATTGGCATATTGGATCCAATATTAGCTTAATAATAGATCAGGATGATGATGGAGAGTTTTTTTGTAATTGTATGCCCTTCTGTGCAAACCACTGTAAGACTAAAGATAATTACAACATTGCATGAGAAATATACCATTTATATGAGATTGCTCCATTTTTCATTGGGTTCATATCGGAACTGCCACATCAATGCCATTTTCTTGCACCACTCAGATTGGATTCAAATTTGGTTTGGCCATGGAAATCAGAGAATAATTATTAATCTGAATTGAGGTCTGTGAACTGTGGTGTTCCACAGGAATATATATAAGTGATTTGGATGAAACTGTAGATGGGTTGATTAGAAAGTTTGCCAGTGACACAAAAATTGAAAGGGTTACAGATAGGGAGTAAGGTTGTTAGAAGATAAAGCAGGATGTAGATCAGTTGGAAATATGAGTAGAGAAATAGCGGACAGAGCTTAATCCAGACAAACAGGCAGTGTTACACTTTGGGAGGACAAATTTAAGAGGAAAGCATACAGCAGGAATTCCCAAACTTTTTTTTATTCCATTCACTCCTACCATTAACCAAGGGGTCCGCAGACCCCAGATTGAGAACCCTTGGTATACAGTAAATGGCAAAGCCCTTAGGAGCATTCAAGTACAAAGAGATCTTGGGGTGCCAGCCCAGAGCTCCCAGAAAGGGCAATGAGTAAAAGTATATAAAATTATGAAAGACATAACTAGGGTAGATAGTAGGAGTCCTTTATCCAGACTAGAAATATCAAATACCAAAGAGAATAGCTTTATGGTGAGAGAGAGACAGCGTAAAAGAAGTTTTGCAAGAGACTGTTATGTTACGCAGAGTGTGGTAGGTGTACCTGGAATGTGCTCCCAGAGGAAATGTTGGAAACAGATACAAAACCAACACCTGTGATAGTAGGGCATGTAGAAGGCACATGAACAGGCAAGGAATGGGAGGATACAGACAATGTGCAGGCAGATAAGATTTGTTTAACTTATCATCCTGGTCAGCACAGACATCATGGGCCAAAGGGCCTGTCTTTGAGTTATTTTGTTCTATTTTCTGTAGATTTTATAGTGTTGGGATACAACAAAAAATTATTTTTATAGTGTTGGGATTATCATGAGAATCCTCTTAATGTTGAATTAACTTACAACCATTATCTAGGGGAGGAAAAGGTACTCCATGAAAAAAAAAGAGATCACCGTTAAAATTCAGAATGGTTTAAAATTAAATGGTCCGGTCATCTCATGATGTATTTTAAAATGTATTTCAAATATTTATTTGAAATGATTCTTCTTTCCAAGTATGCTGCTTGGCCTGCTGAGTATTTCCTGCATTTGATTTTTTTTTTTTACACAACCTATGTTTGCATTCCTCAAACTACATTTTGGGACATTCAGGACCATATATACTGTGATCCCTTAACTAATATCTCATTTTCTTCCATTGTCCCACCCCATTAATCATCCACATTTTACAAGCTCAAAAGACTTGTGCGAGAAATCTGGAAAAAAAGCTTTATACCCTATAGTCACAAACATTTTTATTTATCCCTATACATGGCAATAAATCAAAAGAATTTCACTTTCCTAGAGGGTATTTTCAAACAAGATATAATTTAATAATATAGTTTTATTTCCAAAATGAAATTTGTTTCAAGGGGAACTTAAAAGAAACTAAAATTCGTCAAGCACCATCTTCAATAATTTAATATAATTAGCAAGAGTAACCAGAGGAAAACACTCTCTACAGCATTGATTAGAGATACCACTTTATTTATTACAGTGGTTTGTGCGACTCTCCTGGGAATTTATTTTGACTATCAGAACTGTACCAACAGAAAATCAAAGATTCCCTAGAAATAATTTGGAAAACTTTAATGTTCGACAACTTGGCATGGACCTGCGGAGCTGGAATATCAAGTCATGTTCTCGTATTCAAACACAGGGATTACATATTCTAACAGCTTACCCAACTTCAAATAGATGAACTGTATAATAAAGGGAAAAAGAAGAAATGGAGTTAATTATTAAACTGTGGATGGTTTACTAGTTAGTTAAAGCTTTATTGTCTTTGTTGAGGACAACAAGACTACAGTGCTACTGCATTCAGTGCAAAACAGCAGACTGGCAATTCGATTACTAAAAACACTGACTAAATTTAAAATAAAATCTGAGTTATTTAGAATGATATCTATGTTACAATTGAATTAAGGGCAACTGACTCTGAAATTCAGAGGAACAATGGCTGCCCCATTCAAGTGTTGCACCTGCCTTTGTTATAAAATACAGTGATTAAATATAAAATAGCATTAAGAATTGTGCCCATGTATTGCACTTAGGAGTTGTCCATTACGCATATGGACTAAGAGTGGGAGAGGGGAACTTTATTCAATTACATGACAGCCCTGGGAAGAAAGGTGTTTTTCAGTCTGGGTGTCTGTGCAGAGAGGTTTCTGTATCTCCTGCCAGATGGTAGGAGACTGAACAGGTGATTACTGGGATGGGATGAGTCCATCATGATGTTACGAGTCTACCGTTGGCATCGTGAGTTGTAGATGGTTTCCATATTGGGTAGTTGTGTCCCAGTGATGTTCTGTGCAGTCCTGATCACCCACTGAAGTGCTTTCTGGTTGATCTTGTTGCAGCTAGTGTACCATACTGTTATGCAATAGGTCAGTATACTTTCAGTTGGCACATCAGTAAAATTTTACCAGCAGCCTTTGGCATAGATTTGCTCTTTTTAAACTCCTTAGATAGTATAGACACTGCTAAGCCTTCCCTACTATCAAGGAGGTGTTGGTGGTCCCCGAGAGCTTCTCTGTGATGTTCACTCCCAAGAATTTAAAGCCAGAGACCCATTTATGAGTAGTGGAGCTCCTTGATTTCCTGAAGTCAATAATCATTTGTTTTTCTTAAAATGTTGTGTGAAAGGTTATGGTATTGCACCATTCAGACAGGTTCTGCACCTCCTCTCTGTATGCTATTCAATTGTTATTTGTAATGAATCCGATCACTGCGGTGTCATCTACAAATCTGATGATGGAGTTGGTGGCATAGGCAGGGGCACAAAGTCATGGGTGAAAAGAGTGTAAAGGAGTGAACTCAGTACACATTCCTGCAGTGCACTGGAGCTCAGTATGCATTCCTGCAGTGCACTGGTGCTCAGAGTCAGGGAGGTTGACGTGCATTTGCCTAATCTGACTGCCTGGGTGCAATTGGTAAGAAAGTCCTGAATCCAGTTGCAAATTGATTTATTGAGTCCCAGACTGTGTAGTTTAACGGTCAGTTTGTTGAGGAGTATGGTGTTGAAGGCAGAACTATAGTCGATAAAAAGCATTCTGGAGTAGGTGTCCTTATGCTCCAGGTATTTCAGTACAATGGGGAGAGTAATGGAGATAGAATCCTTGGTTGGCCTACTTGTCATATCGGCAAACTGGTGCTGGCTCGGAGTAGCAGGGATGTCAACATTAATGTGGGATATAACCTGTTTCTCCAGGCATTTGGGGGCTATGGGGGTGAATGCAACCAGTCCATAAAGTTGTTCAGGCATGTTACCGCTGACTGCCTTGGTATGATGGTTGATGTTTTGAAGCATGCAGAGACCGCAGCAGGGGACAGAGAGAAGTTAAAGATTTCAGTAAAGGGAAACCTCCGACAGCTGGTTGGTGTAGTCCTGGATGACCTGCTGTGGTACACTGTCTGGTCCAGCTGCTCTGCCTCTATTAGGAGTTCAATAATGCTCAGTCAGTGGATTTACATTGAAATCCCAAGCTTAACTGTTTTTAGAATTCTATTGCTCAATAGTTCCTACATATTTAAAAAGCATTAGGAAGGAAAAAAGATAAGATGAAAAAAGAGCAATAAAATGCTGCAAGTGAATCAATATGACACCGTCTAAGATGAGATGCAGGTGAGATAAATATTAAAATCTGGGAAATTCTGCTGCTCTGAAAATGCTCTACATAGTGGAATGGTAACACAATAGTAAACCTCTTCCATTGCACAGTTGAAAGCATCCCGACTGATTGTATCACGGCCTGGCGTGCTAACCACAACACACAAGAACACAAGAGGCTGCAGAGTCAGGAACACAGCCTGGTCCATCACGAGCACAGCCATCCTCACAAGTGACAGCATCCATAGGAGATGCTACCTCAAGAAAGTGCCATTTTTCATAAGACCATAAGACATAGGAGCAGAATTAGGCCATTCAGCCCATCAAGTATGCTTCGTCATTCCATCATTGCTGATCTATGTGTCCTCTCAAACACATTCTCTTGACTTCTCCCTGTAACCTTTGATACTCTTACTAATCAAGATCCTATCAACCTCTGCTTTAGGTATATCCAAAAACTTGGTTTCCACAGCTGTCTGTGTCAATAATTTCTACAGATTTACCGCTCTCTAGCTAAAGAAACTGCTCCTCTCTGTTCAGGTATATTGACCTTCAATTTTGAGGATGTGCCCTTTGGTCCTAGATTTTTCCACTATTGGAAACATCCCCTCCACATCAACTCTATGTATACCTCTCAGTATCTTGTGGGTTTCAATAAGATCTTCACTCCTTCTGCTAAACTCCAGTGACTGCAGGCCCAGACCCTTTTATTCCTGGAAATATTCTTGTAAACCTTCCCTAGACACTCTTCAATAACAGCACATTCTCTCTTTCATATATAGCCCAAAATTGCTTACAATACAATAAATGTGCTCTGACCAAAGTCAGAATCAGAATCAGGTTTAATATTACTGGCATACATTGTGAAATATGTTAGTTTTTTTGCAGCAGTACATTGTAATATATAGCAATTAAAAATAACTATAAATTACAATAAGTGCATTAAAAATGTTAAGAAAGTTGTGGAAAAAGAGAGCATCCTTGAGGTGCACCAGTGTTGACTATCAGATTAGATTATGAGGACACTCAGTCCTCGTTTATTGTCATTTAGAAATGCATGCATGCATTAAGAAATGATACAATGTTCCTCCAGAGTGATATCACAAAAAAAACAAGACAAACCAAAGACTAACACTGACAAGACCACATAATTATAACATATAGTTACAGCAATGCAAAGCAATACCATAATTTGATAAAGAGCAGACCATGGGAATGGTTAAAAAAAAGTCTCAAAGTTCCAATCGACTCCCGATAATCCCCAATAGCAGGCGGCAGAAGGCAGAAACTCTCTCTGCCATAAACCACCAGGCACCGACAACTGTCGATGCATTGGAAGCACCTGACCACAGCCAACTCGGAGTCCGTCCAAAAACTTCGAGCCTCCGACCAGCCCTTCGACACTGAGCACCATCTCTGCCGAGCGCTTCAACCCCGTCCCGGCCGCCGAGCAACTAGCAAAGCCGAGGATTCTGGGCCTTCCTCTCCGGAGATTCTGAATCACACAGTAACAGCAGCAGCGAAAAAGGCATTTCAGAAGTTTCTCCAGATGTTCCTCCATTCTCTCACGTCTGTCTCCATCAAATCTGGATTGTGCACGGCCCCCTACTAGACAGATTACAGGGAATGGCCGTGCAAGCTGCATCGTGCCACCATCTTCTCCTCTGTCACAGCGAGATGTTATTTCCCATCCACACTGACTGTGGTCTTCTGGTGAGGAATCAAGGATCCAGTTGCAGATAGGTACAGAGTCCCATGTTTTTGGAGCTTCTTGATTGGATCTGAGGAAATGATTGTGTTGAACACTGATCTGTAGTCGATAAACAGCGTTTGACATAGGTATTACTATTGTTCCGATGATCCAAGGCCAGGTGGAGAACCAGTGAGATTCCATCTACGATAGACCTAGTGTGGTGATGAGCAAATTGCAACTGGTCCAGGTTCTTGCTTAGGCAGGAGTTGACTCTGGCCATAACCAACCTTTCAAAGAACTTCATCACTGTAGATCTGATTGCAACTGGGTGATAGACATTGAGGCAGCTCACCCTGCTCTTCATGAGCACCCTGTATGGTTGTCACCCTTTTGAGGCAGGTAGGAACCTTTGGCTGCAGCAGTGAGAGATTGGAAATGTTCTTGAACTCTCCCTCCAGTTGGCTGGCATACATCTTCAGTGCCGTACCAGGTACACCATCAGGGCCAGTCTGGTGCTGGTGTCTTTTGTCTCTCCCTATATGTCAGGAGTAGAGCCAAGTGATCAGACTTTCCAAAGTATGGGTGTGGGATGGCATTAGAAGCGTTCTTAATGGTGGTATAACAGTGGTCACATGTGTTGGTTCCCCTGGTTCCACAGGTGAGATGTCGGTGGTAGTTGTTCAGAGACTTCCAGCTGGCCTGGTTAAAGTCCCCTACAATGATAGGGAAGGCATCCAAGTGCATTGTCTCATGAGGGTTGATCACGGTGCTCAGCTCCTCCAATGCCTGTCCAACAGTGGCCTGAGGTAGAATGTACATCACTACCAGGATGGTGGCAGAAAATTCCCTCATCAGATAAAATGAGAAACACTTGACCACTGGAGAGGGACTTGGATAGAACTGTATGTCTGAGACAGAGTTTTAAAAGTTTCAGCATTACACCTTTGCTTTTATATTCTAGTCTTCTCGAAATGAATACTAACATTGCATTTGCTTTCCTTACTACCAACTCAATCTGCATTAACCTTTAGGGAATCCTGCACAAGAGTTCCCAAGTCCATTTGTACCTTCACTTTCTGAGTTCAATCCCAATTTAGTCTGTGTCTTTATTCCTTCTACTAAAGTGTGTGACCATTCATTTTCCACCGGCCACTTCTTTGTCCATTCTCCTGATTTGCAGATTTCCTGCTTCTTCAACAGTTACAGCCCCTCCACCTATCTTTGTATCATGTGCAAACTTAGCCATCAAACATGGCAATAATTTCTGGATCATTATCTGAGATGTGCAAATTAGCACAGAGTTAATAAGATCAGACCTAAATGTGTGGCTCAAAGACTGGTGTGGGGGGAGTGGGCTTGAATTCACGGAATGTTGGCAAGAGTATTATGGAAGAAAGGGGCTATTCAGGTGGGACCAGGGTCCTGGTGTACCATATAACTAGGGCTGTGGATAGGGCTTTAAACTGGAATATATTGTGTTTTTTTCCTTAATTTATTTGTGGTAATAGTACTTCATATGTTGTGAGTTATATGTACTATGCTCTGCTCCTTGGTCTGCAGGAACATTGTTTCATTTGGCAAGTATACAGTGCCTCGAAAAAGTATTCAGCCCCCACAATTATTTTCAGCTTTTACTGTCTCATTTTCTAAATTTAAAATATATTGAAGTAGGCTTTTTTGAACTAATCTACAAAAAAAAATTGTGCATCAAAAGAAATTCTGCAAAACCTGTCAACAACTTACAAAAAAAATATTAACTGAAATTATGCGGCTAAAGAAGTATTCACCTCCTTTGTAATTACTACGCTAACTTTCCTCAGGTACCAACTCACCCAATTTGTTGATGTGAAGAATTGGAGGATTACTTGTTTTCAATGAATACAAGGTCCCATAGTATGGTAGATTTTCAACAGACCAAACCAAAATGAAGACAAGAGTATTCAAGACAAGTCAGGGAAATTATAGTAGAGAAGCACAAATCTTTTCCAAACATGCTACTTTAAAAATTGAGAACGATGGATTAAATTTTCTCAACTTGCTTTTGAACGATCACATTGGCAACTAATTGCTGGCAGTGGTCACACATGTTTTGCATATACATTGAGTGTGGTCATTTTTTCAATGATAAATAGTTACAAGTCTCACAGGGAGTCCCCAGCACATGTTTAAGCTGTCTGCTGCTGTTCACTTATGGAGGAGAAAATGAACTGCCGCCTACTTGAGTTTCTGTTTTATTGTGAATGCCACAATGTGCAGAAGGGCCAATGTGTAGCATGCTTCAGCCACTTAACCTTTGTCATGAATCTCCAGGGGCCTAAGGTATCAGAAGTACCATAACTTTTCACACCACAGGCTGAGAGCTCCATCCTGTGTGTTAAGTACTTATACCTAACACTGTGTTGCAGAGCAGGTATCAAATAAATGTTCTGTCTCAATCAACATTGTTGTTGTGCAAACTGAAAAATACAGGTATTTTCACCCAACTCAACCTTTCAGGAAGACCACCTGAAATATTGAAATTATGGATTCCAAAGGAAATTGCTGACAGTAGACTTGATGTTTCAATCCCTATGGTAAGTCGACACTCTCAATGTTGGCAGTGGGCTTGGAGTGGTGACAAGAAGAGAGGGTAGGTACGTCATCAGGTGGACACCCTCCTTCTTTGACGTTTCGTTGATAAGCCCATGATGTCTCCAGAGGGCTCAATGGTGCTACCTGGCATCCCTGATACACCCCCCCTCAGTTCCATACCTTCCTGTCTTCATCTTGCAGCCCAGTTGTTGTCTTTCCTTTTAATCCAAATCCAATTACACACAAATGGGAAAATGGTCAGAAAATGTAATGCTTTTCTTGGACTATCTTTCAATTAGGTTGCCTTTATTTTAGCTACTTCACAAAAACCTGTTTAAAATTAATTATAAAATTGATTTGTATGCATTTCAGCAACTTAAAAGTCATTTGTGCTACGTGCAACGTGCTGTGGCTAATATATTTTGCACATTGGCGCCAGTGCATTGTTTCGTTTGGCTATATTCATGTATGGTTGAATGATATTTAAACTTGAAACGAACTTGAACTTGTGATCAATGTTGGGAACAGACTTCTAAAGCTGTTTCTTCTCACATTTTCTTTACAGTGGATATGAGAAGATTGGTAGAATATATTTGAGGTGGATGATAAAAGGTTTAAGAAGAAATTTTTGACAAGAAAGATTAGGACCCAAATGCCGGTGTATCCGAAGGCAAGGATCAAAAAACAGTATAAAGTTGGAATGCGAACTGAGCAAAAACAAAATGATAGGTAATATCACTAGTTAGGCTTATGATTGAGCACTGAGGTTCCATTTAGATGCTCTTTAAATACTCAATTCTTGATGCCCAAAATACAATTGCCAATTAGCAGGATGGTCCTGAGTCCTTAAAGCAATCCATACTCTGGAGAGTTCGAGCATCTAAACCCTGGAAGCCTGGACAGTTGGGAGCGTCTCGTAACAAGATTAGGATAGAAAGAATCCAAAGAAGAGATTATATAAATTATAGATCATGTCGTTACCACTAGTATACTTGTATGTTTCCCATGTCTTTTATCTGAACATTTTTAAACTATAAGTTCCTTGTTCTTACAAGAAACACCTTCATAAATATCTTGTTCTTGTGATATATTTTGCTTATCAGATTGCATAGTTTGCCACTAAGTTCTCAAAAAGGTTCCCAGTTTTGTAAAAGGAACTCAAATTTATAAATGCTCAAAATATGGTTTTAATATTGTTTTGTATATTAATCAAGAACATTTCCAAAGTATACAATATTGTATGTTTTAATAATAATTGACTATATCTGTTAGAAGGTTTCAACTAGTGCAAAAACACTTGGGTTGGTCTTGATATTTTTGCACAGAGCTGTGATGCTGTGTGCCACAGTGCACTGGTATATAGTTGGCATTTACAGTGGACCTGACCCATCAGCACTATTCATACAATTACACCAAGGTACTTCCTCTCCTGCCTTGAAATCCATCTTGGAGCTTTTTAGTTCATTTTTTTAAAACGAGAAGCTTGATGTTAATTTGAAAAAATCATGTATCTTTTTTTAAATAAAGACATGTTTGCGGAAAAATAGCAGTGTTTTTAATGAGATTCTGTCACGTTCTTTATTTCGGGTTCAATGATGCTAGAATATGAGAGAAAGTGATCAGGAAAATAGAAGTAGTAGGATTCTGGAAGCCAAAAGATAGGTGTAAGAAAGAGTCACTAAGAGAAACTGAGATTGTCAGTGGTTATTGGACATTATGAGGTTCCTGGGATACAAATTGCTATCCATGTTCATATCCATATTGCTTGTATGTGGAGCAAATCATGATGCATGTTATACTGGCAACAGTTAGTGCAAGAGTTAAACATGTACTGGAGGAATGCAGTGTAGACAGATATGATAAAAAAACAATTACAATGCTGATTTGAAGCTATTGTTGCAACATAAACCTGAAACTAAGGAAAATCCCCCCCCCACCCAACCCCCAATATTTCCATTTAAAATTGTTGCTAAATATATGTAGGTTAATCAAACATAGAAATATACCAATTTAAGCTGTTATAACAGCTAATATTTAAGCTGTTGGTATGTTTCTACATATCATACTTTTTAAAAAAAATTTTCAAGCTGTAAAGGTATGCAAGGAATAGAATAGTAATTGCTTAAAGACCTTCTGTGTTCAAGTCATCTGCATTATTTAGCTGTGGTCTGATCATCTGCTACAAGAGGGAGGAAATGCAGGTGGAAAATGGTGGGGTGGTAAAGTACTCATAGAAAAAGGCCACAAGCTGCACAGGATGTACTGTACAAGATTCAATTTCTTACATGAACCCCAGTCAAGAACAATGTGTGAGAAACCTGCACATCAATAAGGACATCCTTACTGAAATCTGCCTCATGCCAAAAGCATAACTGTAACTTCAGCGAAGACCCATGGCCAAATTTCCAGTGAACTGAAAACTCTGGTGTGCATCACCATTCTGTTATGTTCAGAAATGGAACATTCACACTTTACACCTATGACTGTGAGGCTAAGAACAGCTTCAATGCCATATTTAAGCTGCTAATGGCACCACTGATGGTAGACAAACCAAATGTGATGACGAATCAGCATATAGAAGGGAGATTGAAAATCTGCCTGAATGGTACCACAACAACAACCTCTTATTCAACGTCAACAAGACCAAGGACCTGATTATTGACTTCACGAGGAGAAAACTAGAGGTCGATGAGCCAATCCTCATCTGAGGATCAGAGGTGGAGAGGGACAGCAACTTTAAACTCCTCAGTGTTATCATTTTGGAGGACCTGTTCTGGGCCGAGTACATGAGTGCAATTGCAAAGAAAGCACAGCAGTGCCTCTACTTCCCTAGGAATTTGCAACAATTTGGCAAGACAACTAAAACTTCGACACACCTCTATAGATGTGTGGTGCAGAGTATACTGACTGGCTGTATCACAGCCTAGTATGGAAACACCAATGCTGTCCAATGGAAAATCCTACAAAAAGTCATGGATACAATGCAGTCCAATACACCTAGGACATGCTCTCTTCTGATTTCTGCCATCAGTTAGAAGGTACAAGAGCCAAAGAACTCACACCACCAGGTTCAGGAACAGTTATTACCCCTCAGCTATCAGGCTTTTCAACCAGAGGGGGTAATTTCACTCGACTTTACTTGCCCCATCACTGAACTGTTCCCACAACCTATGGACTCACTTTCAAGCACTCTTCATCTCAGGTTCTCAATATTTATTGTTTATTTATTTACTTCTTTTTAGTCTTCTGTATTTGCACAGTTTGCTATCTTTTGCACACTGGTTGTCCGTCCTGTTGGGTGTGGTCTTTCATTGATTCTATCATGTTGAGGGGATTTACTGAGTATGAAAATGAATCTCAGGGTTGTATATGGTATAGTATTTCAATAATAAATTTACTTTGAACTTTGAATGGAAGGGAATTTCTTCAATGTTTATCTTTGGGCAGAAGAGGAGCATACACCTAGGTGCACCCAACAATAACTTATTGCATACAGTATGAAATTAACCATCATTCTTCACTTGTCAGTTGTGTGTCTTTCCCTGAATTAGTGATGTAATGGCTGCAGTTTGATTCAGGATGCCTTCTA
This sequence comes from Mobula birostris, assembly GCF_030028105.1. NCBI lineage: Eukaryota > Metazoa > Chordata > Chondrichthyes > Myliobatiformes > Myliobatidae > Mobula > Mobula birostris. The sequence goes on from NC_092377.1 coordinate 47,449,607, forward strand.
ACTTTTAGAAGAGGATGCGCTGATGGACGAGAAGGACAAGATGCCAAGCTACAAGTGCTATAGCATAATATAATCCACAGCCATGATGACAAACATCTTGCATGGCAGAAGCCTGAATTCTTGCTGTAACACCCAGATGTTGTAATTATAGTTCGTGCTGCAATGGAAGTAGGAAGATTAATGATCATTTCCCTGATTCACAGGTCTGAGCACAGAGATGTCCATTGCTACTTCCTGCAATGGGATGATGGCAGGGAAGTGATGGTATTGTAGTGAATTGACTAGTGGCCAGGTTGGTTGGTAGATGGAATAAAACTGATCCTGACTATATGCGAGTTTACTGGTTGACTTGTACAATCTCCTCCAGGCCCCTGGCGCAACACTGACCATCAAGTATCTTTTTGGCTACTGCCTTCTGGTGGTGTGATTGGATATCCTCATGACCTCCGATAGAAAGATGGTCTATTACCTCCTTTTCATCTTCCTCACTAATACTTTCAATACAGCATCTAAAAACATAGATTCTGTTTTCTTCTTTGTTCTATTATTCTTCAAAGTCTTATGGTCTTATAATCTAAAGTCTCCTTGGTTAGATTGTCTTTCAGATTAACTCACTGCCTTTAAGTTTGTGGTGCACAAAGGGAGAAACTTATGCCATCTGAAATCTGTAGATCAAAAAATAGATTTCTTTGACTAAATTGTGGGAGGGTTAACTTATTAATGATAGTTTGGTAATGTCATTGGCCATGGCCTCAGATTTTGAGCCATTCGGGCTAGTTTTAGATCATAGAGGCTGGCTTTAATTGGGCCTAGCATTTCATGACATTAGTTCCCTTTTGATATGTAAAATCAGTCAACAGCTGGTGGTTTTTGATGCATTCGTTGAAATGAGCAAACAGCAGGAGCTAATGTGTTGCCTATAATATAGTCAACGGGCATAGGTTAATGACATTGAAACAACTCAGCACCTGATTTGGGTTACTGATCTTGGCACCATTGAGGTGAATGGTTTTAAAAGACATATTCTTCAAAGAATGCTATGTATTTCTTCCTTCAAAACAAATAACTTATTAGTTTTCTTTGCTGATGACCATAAAACTGTCACACCAAATGGCTTTCATTTCTCAGAGACTGGTGCACAATAACCCTTATTTTTACTTTAGATAAGAGATCACAAGTTCTATAGTGGGTTGACTGCACTCACTGCAAAAAGCTTTACTGGTCACTTGTGTTATTATGTGTGGTACAGATTGAAAGTATATGAGTGAATAAGGGACTGTATTTGCTCATTACAATTGAAGATAATGTAAATGTGTTGGAAAGCATCATTGTTTCTTGCAGATTTATGAGGACATAGTATTATGTTTGTTTTTCTTTAAAGGGGAAGATGTGTTATGCGTGTACATAATATAGAAATTCAGTTTCCAGTGTGCAATGTGGGTGGTTCACCGCAGAACAGGAAGGGACATGGGCAAGCTGGTCACATGCGCTAGTGTCGAGCTGAAGTCATCACTGCAGTGATCCGAATAACTGTTGTTTGTCTTTATTATGGACAAAGATAAGAATTGTTTCAGTGGCTTTTAGTTATGCAAAGCACCCATCTGTAACAGATAAGCTCCAAAAAGAGAAATGCTAATTATCCACATCTACGTTCAATAGCAATACCAGCACCTAGACTCCATTATCAATATTCAAAGTTTCATGGTTGACAAGAAATATGATTGACCGCAAGAGCAGCTCATAAACTGGTATCCTGGGAGAAGTGATTCACCTCCTGAAAACTCAAAGCAGTCCCGCTACAAATCAAGAGTGTTAAAGAATACTGAATGAGTGCCATTCTATCAATATTCAAAACACCTGACAATATTCATTATCAAGCAACCTACTTGATTAACATATTATAAATCAAGAGCTATTTGATTGGTATATCATAAGTTAAGCCTATTTGATTGGTATATCATAAGTTGAGCCTATTTGATTGCCATGTTATAAATATTTATTGCCTCCATCAGTGAGCTATAAAGGAAACTGCAGTAGCTTACAAAGTACCACTTTGGCAGCAGCCACTAAGTGCATAACCTTTAAAACACCTGGAAGGACAAGGGCAACAAAAGCATGGAAGCACCAATCCAAATTTCACATTTTCCTGACATGGTAAGTTATCACAGGTCTTTCATTGTCACTGGAACTTCCTACCAACAATAACTTCTAAAGTTTGTCAGGGAAATGTAGAGCCCTTGTCTATGGATACTGGGCACCTAGCAACATTCAGAAAGGTTCATTCATCCATGCATCATGTGCCAGGCTTGTGACTCCAGTACAGCACAACAGATTCTATAGAACTGTCATATGTGGTAGCAGTAATGCCTGATAGCTTGGCCTTCAAAGCATCATAGAACCATGGGAAGGTACCATTCACCCCATTGCACCTGTGGTGGTTAAAGAATGGCCTGAAGAAACTGACACCATTTCCAGTACTTTGTCTGTAAACTATACAGGTTTTGTCATATAAGGTGCTCATTCAAGCATTCTTTGAAAAAGCATTTTATTCCTACTCTTTTTTTCCCATCATAAAACAATTCTCAATCCATACTAATGTGTTTCCTTAATCTAATAATCTAATAAAATTATTTTCTGTCACAATCTTGTGTTATCTTACCAAATGTATTTTTAAAGTCTAGATTACTTGTCCCGGTTTCCCATTATCTTCCCTGCCATCTCTGTTTCCAGGAGCAACCAGATTTTGAAAATACTATTTCTGTTTCATGAAGCCAGAAAAACTAAGAACATTAAGAAATAGGAGAAAGATTAGGACATCCACTATTCATTCAGATCAGATCCTCCATCTCAGTACCATTTTCCCACCATCCCTTGATTCCTTTGATATTCAGGAATTTCCTGATTTCCATTTTAAATGCTCACAATTACTAGAGCCCTCCAGGTTAGAGAAGGCCGAACATTCACTATCTTCAACATGAAGAGACTTCCTATCACTTGAGTCTTACCTCATCTAGACTTATTCAGAAATCATCTACAGACAACATCCTCCCTATATCTTTCCTGTTAAGCTCTTTAAACATTTTGTATGCTTCAATGCAATCTACATTCATCTTCTTAAACTGTACAAAATACGGATTCCATCTACTCAATCTCTCTTCGTATAAACTTGTCTTTCTTGGGACTATTCCAGTGAATAAAGTCATTTTCCATCAGGTTTGCTTGCTGCACCTCCTTGTTGGCCTTTGCAACCTGGTGTGCAAGCATTCCCAAGTCATTTTGAAAAAACGCACCACCAAACCACCTAACTTTTAACAAATATCCACTTCTGTCTTAATGTGCACCAATCACAATTTAGCACATTATATTCCATCTGCCATTTCCATTTGTTTAGTTTGTCCATATCTCTTTGAAGCTTCCTTACATCCTTTTCTGAAATCACAGTACAACCTAGTTTACTCTCATCACCACCCTTTATTACCTGAGCCAAACTGTTGATATTAGTTGTAAAAAGCTGGGCTCAAGCATCAGTGCCTGCTATACCTATTAGCTACAGCCTGTCACCTTCAGAATGATCTGTTTTATTCCCATACTTTTCTCTCTGTCCAATAACCAATTTTCAATTGATGTCAGTACTGTCCATGATGCCAAGCACTCTGGCATTGTCCTGTATGGCACCTTATTAAATATCTTGCAAAAATCCAAATGTTACCTACTGAAAATCCAAGCTATGCATAATCATGACATGAATTTCAAAGTGCCACGATGCCAAGTCTTGGATTACAGCATTTTTCTGTGGGCTAATTGGTCTATTTCTTATATGTTCCTTTATAAGAACATTGATGAGCAATATTTTTACTGCTACATTCTTCTCCGCTAGCAGTATTCCAGAATCTTGGAAATTTTGGAAGATCATCACTAAAGCTGTTCAGGAGCCACATTTTTTGAACCACTAGATGCAGTCGATCATATCAATAGAAATGTTGCACATTTGATCCAAAATAAATATTACAGGTTTAATCATTCTGAATAATTTCCATTTCTGCTGCAGCTATATAGGCACTTCTAGATTTTATGAATGACTGTCCTTATACTGTTAAAGTACTGAAATAATTCACTCTTTCATTTTGGATCCATTTTCCAATTGTCTATTCATCTCATAAATTTAATAGATTTATGTGTATTTTTTCTCTAATCCCACTGGAGGTGTTCACCTCTTACATGTTTTTCTTCTTTGTTGATCTATCCAGGTTTCAAATATAAAACACAGACATCTATATACATGATAGAATTAAGTGAAAATGTCCAAAACTGTAAATGCACGGAATAATGTTGCTAAAAATTATTACCGATGCTATTATATTCCAGTATAGAAACTTGAAATGGCTCTTTAGTTACCTTTGTTAAAAGATGATTTAAACTATTCAACACCACAGGGAAAATAAAATGTGCTTTGGGTTGGTGTAACACCTGAAGTGGGCGCTAAAAGACAATGGCATTTCTAAAAATTTGGAGATTTGTATTACTTACAAGGAATATGTCTTCCACTTTAGCGATTCCTTTTCCAAATATAGTTCCTAGCTGATCACCAACACCAGCAAGTAAAAACCCAAACAGTGGAATTCCTAATAAGGCATAAATAATGCAGAATATTTTTCCACCTACAGTAATTGGAGAAATTTTTCCAAAACCTACAAGAAAATAAAATCAAACTGTATAAGGCACAAGGTGACAAACTTTTTATAAATGCATTAAATCTAACAGGAGACAAAGGATTCCAGCATAATACATATTAAATTTAACCCACTGAAGACGAGTGTGAAGATCATGCAGTGTCTAAATGTAATGCACTTTGTATGTCAATAAATTTGGACTAGATTGAAGAATACATTATCACTGGTTGAGGTAAATGGTGTGATTATATCTCATTTATCAGTCACCTGTATTGAATCTTCTGTGAATAAATTTGCTAATTCAAAATCTCTGAAGGATTTATTTTTTATTGCTCCTTTTTCATTTCACTTCTCCTCTCCTGGCATGAAATTAATATACTCGCCAAGCTCCCTAAAGCTCTCCCAAGGTTTACCATTTTTCATGTGTGAGGTAAAGAGAATACGAGCAGGCAATTCCATCCAAGCCAAGCCCACTCCATAGTGATCTGAATCCCAGTGATTTTACTTTAGCAAACTGAATTTATAACATTGTCAATACATTTGCACTTACTGAAATCAATTCACTTAGCATTGATAATAGATTAAATCTGCATGGCTTGGCACACAAGACACAGGGTTTGTTCCTTCTTACTTACCACGAAGCCAGCCTTACTTAGATATCTTATAAACTCACATCATCTCTTCTCATTTCACTTATCTGCATACAGGTTTGTTCTAGCTAACACAGCCATTTAAGAAACTTTACTGACTGAATATAAATGGACCCCTTATATGAAAATGCACTGTGTCACTTTCCACCAGTAGCAACTAGAAAACTGGCTGTTCCATCTACCACCAAACTGCTACACATAACTGTTAAAAATCACCAATTCTTTACAATCATTGATCACTCAATTATTTCTTACAATACCTCAGATGATAATTACTGTGTTATTTGTCTAACTTCTGGAATCCACTATCTAACATACCAAATGAATATTAATTCCCATTGGGATTACTCAGTCCCCTAATTTAAAATTTTATATAATTGTGGAAAAGTGATAATTTAAAATTTGCCAATTTTATGATGATTTTACATAAAAACATCTGATTGAATTTGTTACCATTTTACATTCTGAACAGAGAAAGAATAGCATGGATAATTCTGGAACACTGCTTAGAACTGGGAGCACAGCTCAGAGAATTGTGGCTCCAATGTCATTGGTCTGATTGGGTTTGGACCACGCGAAATGTAGAAGTATCAGGAAATCTAAGTACAATTTAAAAGAAAGTCTCTAACAATAAAGGGCTTCCCAGATAAAGATTTAAAAATCAAAGTACAGGAAGGCCATTTCCATCTGGGAGCCTTCACTGATTACATTCATTGATCAGTAGCCTTTTCCAGAGATTGATACACTGTTTATGGACAAAGTAGGCTTGATAGCCATTTAAATCACTTATTTATGAGAATAAATAAGATTTTGGAAATTAAGCTAAAAGTAGATAAAGGAAGAACATTTGCCTTCAGTGCTCATGTAATGAGATTTTCAATAAATTCACAAGCACAAAAGTGGTTTTCGATGTGAATAGCTCATTTGGAAATAAACATGAGATGACAGAGGATTTAGGCAAGGAAATTATAAATGTAAGTAAAATTTAATTATGAACAGATGAATCTTAAGATTGAAGGAAACAATATATCAAATTTTATGAAATGTTTTTTGGAGTTGCATAAGAAAATACTAATGGACATGTAAAAGCTCTTGTACCATAGTCAATTTCACTAGGGGACACAACTTAACTTCAACCATTAATGAAAAGGAAAATTTATACATGTGTATAATATGTGACTACTGCAGCATTGTCTGTTTATACCACAGCTGAGAATTAAAAAGAGCCCATAGATATCCCCATCAGCTGAATTTTACAACTAAGGTCCAGAAATTCTGCCTTGTCAAAAATTATACTTTGAAGTAGAGCTGCATGGTTATCCGATCCTGTTCTGTTCAAGGTTGGGCGACACATTCTGAACATTCAGATCTAACGTTGTGGCCGAATGAGCATACTCACCCATACATCAGAACCAAAGTGGTGCACACTTTCCTACCATTCCGTGAGCTCTTAAGATAGCAGATACAGATTGATGATTTTTTTTCTTACTTGGAAGATTGAGAGAAAACTTGGCTAATACAATGTGGAAGAAAGGGGAAGGGAGTGAGGTGGAATTAGGGATTGAAAGGAGATGTGGGAAAGGAGAAAGGAAAGTGAAAAAAGGATGGTGAAAGAAAGGCAGAAAAAAGGCATGGTGAGAGCAGAGAACAGAAAGGAGAGGGAGGGGTTGGAGGGAAGTTGGGACACAAAAGAGGAGGTGATGAGAAGAGGAAAGGATCGAGAGATTAGGGGTCAGAGAAAAGGAAGGAGATGAGGAGGAATTTAGAGCAGAGATGAGGAAAAATTTGTTTAGCCAGAGGGTGGTGAATCCGTGGAATACATGGCTATGGAGGCCAAATCATTGGATCTCTTTAAAGTGGAGGTTGATAGGTACTTGATTAGTAAGGATGTCAAAGGTTATGGTGAGAAAGCAATAAAATTATGTTGAGAAGGATAATAAATCAACCATGATGGAATGGCAGCACAGGCTCGAAGGGCCAGATGGCCTAATTCTGCTCCCAAGTCTTATGTAAGGAGAATGGATGAGATTGAAAGGGCAAAAAAAAAGAAACAAGGAAGAAGACTGGAGGGGTGTGAGGAGGTTAAGAAGGAAAGAAAGGGTATGAGTGTAGATCAGAGGAAGAATAGATAAGAGTGGAGAGTTGAGAAGAGAGGATTGAGAGCAGACGAAGAAGAAGAGGGGATGAGAGGTAAGAAGGAGAATGGAATGGGGAGAGGTAGCAAGAATGAAGAGAGGGCTGAGAGCAGTGGTGGGGAAGGACAGAAAGCTAGATGAGAAATAGTAAAGAGAAAGGAGTGATGAGAGTCAAGGTGAAGAACAGAAGTGGCTGAGGACTGAGATGGCGTAGAAACAAGAAGGGTCTGCAGAAGAGACATATGGAAGTAGAATAGCAGAATTCATTAAGAATCAAAATCATCATAGCAAAGAATCAGAATTAGATCTAATATCACTGATTTGCATGATGTGAAATGTGTTGTTTTGTGGCAGCAGGACAATGCAGACATAAAATTACTATAAACTACAAAACTATATAAATAGAGAAAAAATTAATAATGATTTATGTTCATGGGTTGGTGGACCATTCAGAAATCTGATGATGAAAGGGAAAACACTGTTCCTGAATCATTGAGTGTGATTTTAGACTCCTCCCTCATGCCAAGTCCTTTAATGAGGTCCTTGGTGAAGGAGGCCAATCATCCTATCACATCAGTGCTATTTGTTGAGTAGTCCAGTAAATTCCTGTTTCCCTGCTTGTTCCCTATAAACCTACACATTGTTTTTCAAGAGACCCGATTGTCCTTGTTTCCATTAGCCTTATAGAAAGTGAATGGAAAATTGCACGTGAATGAAAAAATCTTGTCCCACATCTTCCCTCCTCTGTCTTTCTTGTACGATGCCTCCCAAATAAATTATGATAAATGAGACTGTGCCTCTTAATTCTAAACAGGTGGCATGTTGCTAAGGGTGAGGTAGGGTCCTTTCAACAAATGTCTTATTTCAGAGCTATACAGCCTCTGAAACAGGCCATGCAGCTCCATAAAAGGAAGTTGACAGAGAACCAATTAGGGAGAAAAATCTTTGGCTGATGGACAGACAACTGGCCAGAGATGACTCCAGGAGTAAAAATGGCATGAGAATTACTGGGAAACATGGCAAAAGAGAATGTGGAGCATTGAGCAGAAGTTTGGTCTCTCATTTAAAAAAAATTACATCACAGTGCAAGAGATCAGGAAGAGAGCCAGAGGAGATAGGAGCAGTCAATTTTAGACACTACAAGACATGCCAAGGTGGCATTTGAGCAAAGTACAGAACAACTTCAACAAGAAGTTTAGCTGGGCTAATTGTTCAATGTGAGGCAATGTGAGCTGTCAAGGCTAACATGGTCCTTTAGGCCTAGGTTAGACAGAAGTAAAATGGTGAAGTGCAAACAGCTGTGAGGATTAGTGAGTGTCATTTAGCACACACAAAATACTGAGGAATTCAGCTGGTCAGGCAGTATCTATGGAAAGAAATTAAAAAATCAATGTTTCTGGCCAAGACCATTCATCAGGACCAGAAGGGAAGGGGGAAGTAGACTAACCTGCTCAGCTCCCCCAGCATTGTATGTGTGTTGCTCTGGATTTCCAGGATTTGCAGAATCCCTTGTGTTTATGATGTCATTCAGCACTGCAATTCAGCTATGGTTATTTGCAAAATTAGGAGAGAGTGAGACTCATACATTACTCTTGTAGATTGGATTTACAGCAGTGTCAGGAGTAAAGTGAAAATACCAATCATTGCTCACCATGCTCCATTTAGTGTTCTCGAACATCCTATCCTGTTGTGCAAATCTGGATTTTCAGAGGTTCAGAAGATAGCAACAATTGCTTCTCAAGGTATAGTTTAATCTTTCCAGCGTGCAGAAATATCTCCCCTCTTGCCCCTCATCTGTTCCTTTTAGAACACTGCTTAAATACATCTTCCAATTAGATTAACGAGTGCACCCTTGAAACACTGCCCTGAGTGTCCTCTCTGCAAATTTTAAATGACCTGCTGGCTATGCCAAATGACTGCACTGAAATTGAAAATTAATAGAAAGATATAATGGCTGATTTGATATTGATCACTTTACACTAAAGTCAATATCAAAATTACATTTGCAGTACCTAAAAGACTGAGATTATATACAGAGACAATATTTTTACACCGAAATGAATTTCTGTAATAGTACACAATCAATGTGGAGTGTAAAATGTAATTAAAAATCCAAGATGCTCTATTTAACATACCTGAATTTATTACACAGGGCCAAAAAAAGCCAATCAAGTACCATTAAAGTGCATCACATGTACAACATAATTTTATGGTTCCATTTTTTTTATATAGAAAGGGCAACAGCTCATTTTGTCAACTAACTCACTGGGCAAATCACCAAGGTTGTTGGTCTTGGAATGTACAAGACATGACAATCCTCAGAGTGTACTTTCTTCAAAATTCATGAGCCCAACATTAAACATGAATGATGGATGCAAGATTGATTATAAATGTCTTACCTATAGTAGTTATAATGGTGCCAGCAAAGAAGAAGGAGCTGCCTAAGTCCCAGTGGCTGCTTTGATTGGTAGAGTTTCCTGCCGGATTAACACCTGCATTTACAGCTTCCATCACATGCTGTCAGTTTGAAAAGTACACATCAGTGAACCTCCAAAATTATTCATCATGCAACAGACATTTAATAAGTCACCGGTTCATTGAATAACTCAGCACTGAGAAAAATCACTACATTTTGATTGGAGAATGCTTCTAAAGATTCATAGAATCATTCAGCACAGAAACAGGCCTTTCAGCTTACAATAATTCCATTTGCTACGTTAGGTCTATATCCTTCTAAGCCTTGCTTATTCAGTTGCCTGTCTAAATGCCTTTTAAATGTAGTGATTGTATCTGATTCAATCTTCTCCTCTGGCAGTGAGTTCTACATATCAACTGCTCTCTGTCTCAAAACTTTCCCCTCAAATTCCCTTTAAAACTCTTTGCTCTTATCTTAAACTTATGCCCTCTTTTTTGTGACACCCTTACCATGGGGAAAAGGATCTGACTATCTACCCTATCCATCTCTCTTAAAATTTTATATAACTCCATCAGGTCACCACTCAGCCTTCTTCACTTCAGGAAGAACAAACCCAGTCTATGTAAACCCCCCCCCCCACAACTTAAGTCCTCCAATCCAGGCAACATCCTGATGAATCTCGAGCACAACCATATCCTTCATACGTACACTATTGCATACTGAACTACACATAATACAGTTTAACCAGGGTTTTGTAAAATTGTAACATAACCACCCAACTTCTATACTCTATATCCTCACCTATGAAGATAAAGCATGCATTCTTCACTACTCTATCATTGCTTTTGCTTTCAGGGAACTATGGATTTGGACTTCAGGGTCCATTGTTCATCAGCTTCCTTTATACCCTACTGTTTGCTGCATGTTCTATTTTCATTTGATTTCCCAAAATGCATTACCTTGCACTTACCAGCTGTAAATTCCAACTGCCAGCACACCACCCATCTTTATATCTGATCGCCATTTGATCTGTTATTAACTGCAAGTGCTTCCTATGTTTGCATGATTTTTACCTGCTTTTCCTCTGGTTTCTCACAATCTTTCCTTTCTAAGCATTGACTGGTACCTGAAAATTAGGCTGCATGGATATGTATAGGTAACCAAAAGACAGAAGATGTAACATTGAAGTGGTTAGTCAGAATATTCTAATTGTAAATCTCCACAAGCTGTAGACTTAGACCAAAAAACTCACACAGGTATCATTACTTGCAAATAAATAGGCAATAAAATCTGGACTCAACAGTATGGGGAGATGTCTAGGATATAGAAATGATACATTGCCACAATGACAGGCACTCTTAGATAAACATGGTTTTATACTGAGACACATTACCAACCTCTAACAGATAGATTGCACATGAGTAAAGCAACAACAAAGATTTTTCTTCAGAATCCTTATGACAAATGAACAGGAAGATACAGTTTTAAACTTGAGCCTCAATACTTCCAAAGGCACCATCACTCTAAAACTGTTGCTGCAACTAAGAGCCTGGATGTCAGAGAACTTCTTAATTCTAGTCAAAACTCGTATGAGGTGTCAATACTTAAAAAAATATTACTGACAAACCAATTTAATTTCAGTTGTTTTGGCAATGTAAATAATTCACCGGTGTATTTAACTAATCCACATTATTAGAATCTTATTGACAGCTATTCAACACGATCCAGTGATACAAAGGGATCCAACCCCTTTGTCAGCTGATGTAAAATGACTTTGCAGTGTTTAATGAGAAGCAGAGTTTAGGATTCCTGTAACCTCTCTAAAGATCCTATGGAGGTTATCAGATGATGAAGGAGTTTACTCTCTGTGAATACACAGAGGGCACAGCAAAATCTCCCAGAATATGGATCTACTAAAGGATCCGTTTTGTTGACTTCACAAAAATAACAAGTTTGAGAACTGTTCATTTTCTCTTTCCTTCAAAAAAATTACTGCATCGTAATTTCTCCACAACAATGTTTAACAATTCCCATCTCCAACACCCAATCCATCCAAAACCACCATTACTGATGAAGAATTGCTTATTTCTAAAATTATTGTAGCAACAACTACTACCTGCATGCTCATCTCAGCAAAACAAGATTTTCAACTTCTCTCATGACTCCTTCCTCCCTTCCCTTCCGGCTTCGCATTCAACATCTCACTTGTCAATCTAAGCTCATCCACAACAAGCAGAATTCCTTTCTTTTCAAATCTTTTTATTGTTATACTATACAAAAGAAATAACACGAGTACATTGAAGTAACAACACTTGTTACAAGTAACAAGTAACAATGTCTCAAAAAAAAAGACATTACCTTAAAGATCGAAAAAAAATGTGACAACAAAAAAAACCTACTAAGCAGAAAAAGTGAGGAAAAAAAGAACCCATTAGGTGTACAACCCCGGAGCCATGCGTCATACAAAAAGCTTCTAAAAATAAATATCAAAACGCCAGCAAGAAAAGAAAATATACCAAAAAATTTACAATTCGATCGTGGAAAATATCTATCAGTTAGTTCAAATGATAATAATGAGCAAATAAGCCCCATCTTTTCTTAAAATCAAATAAAGGCTCAAAGGTTCGACTTCTAATTTTCTCCAAACTAAGACATAGCATCACTTGAGAGAACCATTGTGACAAAGTGGGAGCTGATGTATCCTTCCACTTAATGGCCCTCCTAGCTATCAATGTACAAATGCAATAACATGTTGGTCAGACACAGAAATGCCATGAATATTTTGAGGAATTATTCCAAAAAGCACAGTTGATTTATTAGGTTGTAGATTAATTTTAAGTGCTTTAGAAATTGTTGAAAAAACTGACTTCCAGAACTGTTCCAATATAGAACAAGACCAAAACATATGTGTCAGTATAGCTATCTCAGTTTTATATCTATCACAATGACTATCAACATTAGAAAAGATTTTAGAGAGTCTCTTCTTCATCAAATGATAACAATGTACAATTTTAAATTGAATCAATGAATGGCTAGCACAAACTGAAGAGTTAACCAACTTCAAAATCCGTATCCAATCCTCCATCATAAAAGTCAAATCGAGTTTCTTTTCCCAATCCTGTTTAATCTTAGATAAAGGACGCTTATCCCATTGGAATAATAAATTATAAATTCTTCCAATAGAACCCTTGATCGAAGGATTCATACTCATAATAGTATCTAACAGGTCAGCCTCCAATATGCAAGGAAAATTACTTAAATATTTTTGTAAAAAATGTCTAATTTGAAGGTATTGCAGAAAGTGTGAGTATGAAAGAGAATATTTATCAATTAATTGTTCAAAAGACATCAATCTATCTTCTTTAAATAAATCCAAAAAAGAATTAATACCTTTATTTTTCCAAAGTAAAAAAATTGGATCACTCAAAGAAGGCTTAAAAAAGTAATTTTGGTAAATTAAACTACAAAGTTTAAATCTTTTTGATTAAAAAAATTGCGGAACTGGAGCCAAATTTGTAAAGAATACTTAATCACAGGATATAGGTTTAATTTAACAACTTTAGCTAATTGCATAGGTAAAGTAGCTCCCAATAACGCGTTAAATAAAACTGTTTTACAACTTTCAGTTCCTGGTCTACCCAAATTGGCCGATCACTCTTATCAACCCAATATAACCAAAAAGACATGTATCGCACATTAACAGCCCAATAATACATTCTTAGATTAGGCAAAGCAAGACCTCCACCCTCTTTCAATTTTTGTAAGTGACATTTACTAATTCTTGGTCTTTTATTATTCCAAATACAAGATAAAATAACAGAATCAATCCGATCAAAAAACTTCCTAGTCAAAAAAAAGGAATATTCTGAAATAAATATAAAAATTTTGGTAAAATCATCATTTTTAACTATATGAATACGACCAACAAGTGAAAATGTAAGTGGACTCCATCTACTAAATAAATTCTTCATAGAGTCTACTAAAGGAACAAAATTGGCTTTATTAAGATCCTTATATTTTCTAGTAATTATAATACCTAAATATCTAAAAGAATCCATGACTTTAAAAGGAGTATTATCATATATAGAGACAGAATCATTTAAAGGAAACAATTCACCTTTACTAAAATTTATTTTATATCCTGGAAAACCTCCAAATTCATTAAGTAATTTTAGCAAGGCAGGAATAGATTCGTCAGGATCAGATATATAAACCAATAAAGCGTAAAGAGAGATCTCATGCATGGTCTCATTCACAAAAATCCCATGGATATTTTTAGCCTCACGAAGAGCAATAGCAAGGGGTTCTAATATTAAATTAAACAACAAAGGACTTAATGGACAGCCTTGCCTTGTCCCCTGTGAAAGCTGAAAAAAAGGAGACCTACAATTGTTAGTGGCAACAGTAGCAATAGGGGCTTTATATATCATTTTAATTCAATTATTAAAATTAGCACCAAAGCCAAATTTCTCTAAAACATTAAATAAATATTTCCATTTGACTCGATCAAATGCTTTTTCAGCATCCAAAGATACAACACATTGTGGAGTTTTAAAAGAGGACGAATATATAATGTTAAATAGTCTCCGAACATTTGAAAAAGAATAGCGACCCTTTATAAAGCCTGTTCGATCTTTAAAAATAATTTTCCCCAAAATATTCTCCAACCGATTGGCCATTATCTTTGACAGAATCTTAGCATCGACATTCAGTAATGAAATAGGTCTACTATATATGAAGCAGTCAGTGAGATCTTTATCTTTCTTAAGAATTAAAGAACTAGAAGCCTCATTAAAATTAGAGGGTAAGTCACCTTTCACAAAAGATTCCTTAAACATTTCCAACATAAACGGAGAAAGCAACTTCCCAAATTTTTTATAAAATTCCACAGGATAACCATCAAGTCCCGGGGACTTACCAGATCGCACTGAAAAAATAGCTTTATGAATTTCAGCTTCAGTGATCTGAGCATCAAGAGTTTTTTGATCCTCAGCCGAGATTTTAGGAAAAACAATCTTTCGTAAAAGAGCATTCATTTCAGAGAAATCTAACGGACATTGAGATTTATAAAATTCAGCATAAAAATCTTGAAAAATCATAATTTCTTCATATTCCTGAGCCAAGGTACCATCTTTCCTACGAATTTTCATGATTTGCCTTTTGGCTGCAGCCATTTTTAATTGAGATGTGAGCAGTTTATTATTTTTATCTCCAAACATATAAAATTGGCTCTTTAACTTAAGCAAATATCCTTCAATGGGATGAGTTAATAACTGGTTATATTGTGATTGAAGTTCCACCCTTTGTTTAAATAAATCAATATTGGGGAAATTGCATAGATATTATCTAAATCTTTAATTTGTTTTGAAATTCTATCTAATTCTGCTTTAGTCTGTTTTTTAAATTTAGCTGAATAAGAAATAATCTGACCACGTAAAGATGCTTTAAATGTATCCCATATAATTAATTTAGACATATCCCCTATATCATTAAAAAGTAAAAATTCTTTTATCTGGGTTTCAAAGAAACTGACAAAGTCAGAGTTTTGCAATAATATCTGAGACATGTGCCATGGTGGGCGGACAAGAATGACATCATCAAATTCAAAAGACAAACTCAGAGGCACATGATTAGATATAGCAATAGCGTCATATTCACAATTTTTAACACTAGGCAAGAAGTGGGGATCGACTATAACATAATCGATCCTCGAATTTTTTTTATAAACATGTGAGAAGAAAGAATATTCTCTGTTTTTAGGATGGAGATACCTCCACAAATCAATCAACTCAAAACCAATCAAAAAGGAATTAATAAATGGCGCGGATCGATTTGGAAGTCGCTGATTGGTTGAGCTCTTATCAATCATAGGATTTAAGCAGCAGTTAAAATCCCCGCCCATTATCAGCATTTATTCATTTAAATAAGGCAGTGAAGCAAATATCTTTTTAAAATAAAGGATCATCTAAGTTAGGACCATACAAATTAACCAAGACAACTTTTCTGTTACAGATCGTTCCTTTAACAATTAAAAATCTACCATTAGAATCTGATTCAATATCCTCTTAAATAAATATATTAAATTTAATAAAAATAGACACGCCTTTTGTTTTACTCTGAGAAGTAGAGTGGAATTGCAAACCATTCCACCATCCAAAAAATCTATTTTGATCTCCCGCCCTGATATGTGTCTCTTGAGCAAAAATTATAGCAGGTTGAAATCAGTTAATAACTTTAAAAGTCTTTTTTCGTTTAATAGGATGATTCCAACCACGTAAATTCCAACTTATTATATTAATCCGTTTAAATACCATATTATAATTTTATTCTACTTTATACATGCGCAGAGCACATACCAATACGGGATGATCAAAAATGGTGGTGATGAAGAATACGACCACATAAAAAACACGCATGCTCCGGAACTATCCAATGGGAAAAAAACTCCTAACCCTAAACCCACCCACCCACCCACACCCGGAAGCCCGAAAAAGGCAAGCGATCTACGATAGAGTTCAAAGCTACTGACCGTTCCGTCTATATTTTCTTTCCCTCCCCCCAGATTGTAAAAAGGTAGAGTGACCTTGTAAAAAAGACAATAAAGTCTCAGAAAAGAAAGGTATTTACATTCCATCATCTAATAAACAAGAAAGAATCAAAATAATGTTATCTCTTAGAGAAAAGAAACAGCGCCATCTTTAAGTTTAATATTAATTCCCTAAAAAAAATCAATTCAATTATAAAATGTTATAATAAAACAGAAAAAAATTAATAGTATATTTGACCCAGCTAAATTTTCAAAAAGAGTAATTAATAAGTAATTAAACCCTCCCAAATATATATATATAAATAAAAAGCCCTATTAATAGGAAAAAAACTACCAATTAGCTGATTAAAAAAAGAAACAAACCAAGTATTAAATTAAAGGAACAAATCCCCATATCTTCTTCTCTCAGTCGAATGTTCAGATGATCATTTAGACAGTCATACTTGAGCCGTAAATCTTCTTTCCAAAGGAAAACCAACAATATGCAATAGTGAACAAATCTCCTTGTCTTTTTTAATTAGTCTCTCAATGAAATATACGAATGACCTTCATAAATCTTCTTTCCAAAATGCGAATAATATACAGATAGCCAAACAACCTTTCAGATAGTTCATTCACCAGCGGCGTCAGTAACAGCGGCGGGTATAGCCTGAACAAAGTCCAGTGCAGATTTTGGATCAAATAAAGTATGAGGAGGAGAATTAACAGGAAAAATTTTAAGTCTTGTTGGGTACCTCAGAGAGGGAAAGAGTTTTTTATCACATGCTTGTTTCATTACCAAGGCAAATTTTGATCTTTGATCCATTATCTCTCTTGGGTAATCTTCATAAAATCGGAGCTCAGACTCCATAAATCTAAAAACTCTGTTTTCTTGCCTGTCACATTATTTGATCTTTAATTTTAAAGTGATGAAAGCAAACTAGAACAGATCTTGGTTTACTAGAATCCTTCAATTTTGAAGTAAACGCTCTGTATGCCCTTTCTATAGCAGGCAGCTTTGATAAAATGGTAGGAAATAAAGTGTGGGAAAGCTTACCAAAGTCAGCAGTTAAATCTCCATCTTCAGCTCCTTCTTGCAACCCAACAATTCGTATATTCTTTCGGCGAGACCTAGTTTCCAGGTCTATAATCTTATTTTGATATCTTCCAAATGAGTTGTAGCTTCAGACAACTTTTGCTTACTTATCTTCAATTCCTCTTCATGTGCAATAACTTGAGTTTCCAGGTCTTTAAGTTTTCCCAGAAATGACTTCATTTCATTACTATTCTTTTCCAGTTGGTCTTTAATTGATCCACTCTGATCCTTAATTGAATTCAGTGTCCGAACGATATCTTCAGCCCACGATGGCATTTCATCAGATCTTTCCTTTTGCACCTTTCCTTTCCCATTACCTTTATCACTAGGTTCAAGTAAATTCTTCCCACTTCTCGTAGACATGGACATATTGTTCCCCCTCAAGAATCAGCAAACAAAAATTTTAAATTCAAAGTTTAAACTAGGGGTAGAGAAAGAAAACTAAGAGCAGCACAAAATTACTGCTACTCTAGTTGCAGACAGGGGCGGTCCTCCCACAACAAGCAGAATTCCAACTAGCCAATATTATACACCTCTCTGAACCTGAATTGAAGACACTGATAATTAGAGATTGTTCCAGGGAAGACAGAACTGGAACATGAACAAAAGGTACAGATCAGTAGAGAGCATGACAGCTGTCTGCCTCTGTGTGTCAGCTTAGTCTGCAAGAAAGTCTGAAGTTTGCCTGATGAAAAGTTTAAAAAGTGAGAGTAGAAGAACGTGATCAGTGTGTTAAGGATATTGAGTGGAGGTTGAACCTCACCTCCAAAAACCATCCTGTATCTGCAAAGGTAATCTTCAGAACTAATGGAGAACTGTTCAGCCCATGGCAACCACAGTCCAGAACAAAGATCAGCTGATCAGCTCAAGAGGAATACCCAGGAGACACTTGCATTAGTGAATCCTGTTCAAGCCATCAAAAAATAATTCACTGAAGTATACAGGAAAAAGAGGTCTTATATTCAACAGCTACAAGATGAAGGTCCTCACTAATCCACCCCTCACTGTACCACACTATCTTCCAACAATAAATATTCATGGAAAAAGCATTGCAAAATAGACCATTTTTCCTATGTCAATAGCCATCACTTAACAAAAGCAAACATCAGTCATGAAATTTGCCACTTGATTCAATACACCAATACACTTCAAATGACTGAGGAAAAGTATAAAACCTCAGACCTGGAAGAAAACTCATACCCCTATAAGGTACTGCACAAATGTCTCCACTCAGTCCTCCAAGTTCACTGGAAAGATAAAACAAACCAACGTTGGTGCCCGAGGTCAACATCCCCCACTGTTATGGACCTAGCTACACTTAGTTGGTTACATTGAGCATGGCATATTCACAGACCAAGTCCAGACACCGATACAAAAAGCCTATTTCAGATTCTGACATTGAAAGAAATTACCACATAGACAAAGAAAAAAAAGTTAAGAGTGTGCTGAAAGCCTCCTTGATGAAATGCAACAGCCCCACTGTTACCTAGAAACCTCTGGTCAATAACTGGGTGAAGTAGAGAAGGAGTATTCAGGATATATTAAGAGCCACTAATCTTGCATTGGAAGCACACAAAAGCCATGGAGAAAGAGCACATTGACTCTCAAACAACCTTCACAAAACATTCCCTCAGGCAAGGTATAGACTGTCCCATCCATAGATATGATTTCCACAACTACCTCATAACCCACAACACTGGAGAGGAAGCAAGACATCTGCAGTCCTAAGGAACTGCCTTATTTTGGGTAGTTAAGTGGTGTAATTTACGGATATCCTGCCTCACACTACTGGTAACCCAAGTTCAGTCCTGGCCTCCAGTAATGAATGTGTGAAATCTGCATATTCTTCCTGCGTTCATATAGGATTTTCTCTAGGTAATCCAGTCATCTCCCACATATGGGCTTACAGGATAAGTGGACACTACAAATTGGGTGAGTGTAAAGGGAGTGGAAGAACTTGGAGAGTTGATGAGAGTATGGGGGAAAGTAATGTGAAATTAGTGTAGGAATAATGTAAATGGGCATGTGATGGCCACTGCAGATTCCCAGGGGCTGAAGGGCTTGTTTTCATGCTGTGTGACTGCATGAGAAAAGAATGGGTAACAGGGTGACAGAGTGGGGCTGTAGAAAGAAGGGTGTACATGAGAGGACTAGTTGGATCAGGAAAGAGAGAGAAAGAGGGTGTGATTACCTGAAAATAGAAAATTCATTATTCATGTCATCGGGTTGTTGGCTACCCAGGCAGAGTATGAGGTGCCGTTTCCCCAGTTTTCACTTGACCTCACTTGGGCAGTGGAGGAGGCCAAGAACAAGTAGGTCAGTGTGGGAATGGGGAGGGGAGTTCAAATAACTTGGAACGCAACATGGCCACTGCGGACAGAGGACAGTGCTGGGAAAAATGGTTGCCTTGTCTGCACTTGGTCATGCTGATGCAGGCGAGCCCACATCGAGTGCATCAAATACAGTAGACAAGGTTGAAAAAGATGCATGCAATTCTCTGCCTCATGCATGAAGGATTCTTTAAATCCTGGGATTGTAGTGAGGGAGGAGGGATAGGGAATGTGTTGCACCTCCCACAGTTGCATGGGAAAATGCCAGGAGGCAGAAAGAGATGGGTGGGGAAGGATTAGGAAATTAGAGAGACAGAAAGTGTGATGATAGACCTTGAAGGGGATGGTTTGGACCCAAGTGCTGGAGTATCTGAGGCTGGAATTGAGACATGGTGTAGGTAATGACCAAAAACAAAATGCTGTATGATATCCCAAGTTAGGCTTATGATGCAGCACCAAACATCAGTTCAGGTGCTCCATAAATACTCAATTCTTGGCAACCAAAACACAACTGACAATCAGCAGGGCCATCCTGAACCCTTAAACGGGCTGCACCAGCTATCCATACTCCAGAGAATTAGAGTGTCTAAATCCCAGAAGCTGATGTGGGCAGGAGCATCTCGTAACAAGAAGATTCTGATCACTGACAGAAATGAAGCATGATGTACTGAATGCGGAGGCTGCTAGGGTAAAAGGTAAGAAGCAAGGGAACTCTCTCTCAGTACGGCCTGGAAGGAGGTGGGTTGAGAGCAGGAGTGTGGGAAATGAAAGTGTGGATGTGAGCTCCATCAGCCAGCATGTAGGAAAAGCCACGTTTCCTGAAAAAGGAAGACATTGTAGATGCTCTGGAGTGGAAATCATGACAGCATATGCAGTGGAGAAAGAGAAACAGAAAGGGATGACTTTCTCACAAGAGACGGGGTGGGGGGGGTGTTTGGTGCTGGAGGAAAGGACCAAGGGAATTTGACAGCAGGGTGGAAGTTAGTAGTGAAGCTGATAAGATTGACGACTTACACGCGAGTTCTTGAAGCAGCACCAATGTAGCAGAAAAAGAGTTGGGGAGAGGTGCCAGAGTAGATCTGCAACATGGGCTTCTCCATGTAGCCAACTAAAACACAGGCAAAGCTGGGGCCTATGCAAGTGCCCAAGGATACTCCACTGACTTATAGAAAATGAGGGGAATCAAAAGAGAATTTGTTCAGGGCAAAAACAAGTTCTGCCAGGCAGAGGAGAGTGTTAGAAGGAAGATAACTGGATCTAATTCTAGAAAATAGTGGAGCACCTCAAGTTTTTTCTGATGGGAGCAAAGGTGAATATTGACTGGACAGCCATGATGAAGATGAAGTGGGTGCCAGGGAGTTGGAAGTTGTGGAGAAGAAGGGAGGTGTCCCAGATATAGGTGGGAAGGGACAAGACAGGGCAGGACAATGGCGAAAATTAATGCTGAGCTACTCCAACACCTGTTGCTCAGTTTCTTTCACATCCCTCACCTGATTCCATTACCCACACACTCAAAACACCGGGTCTCCCATCCCCTCCAATTGCTGTTCCCTTCTGTCCACCATCCCTCCTTTATTTGGTTCAACTCCTCAACCCACTCTCATAGCCAGCTCTTGCCTCAGTATTCTCCCTTATCTCTTTAAACTTGCTACATCCTCTTCACACTCTCAGTCCCAATGCAGGAACTTAACTTAAAGCATTGGCTATATCTTTGCCTCCACAGACGCTGCTTGACCCTCTGAGTCTTTTGAGTGTAGGAGCATTTGCATACTTAGAGGTAGAAAGAGTTGCAGGTATTGGGAGGCTCAGCAGAAATGGTCATACAGATGTGAGAGGTGCAAGTCAGTGGGCTTACCATTAATTGTGCACAATAAGTCATTAAACATTCAAATTTGCAGACATACTCAGGTGATTTTGCTTCTGGACCTTGCACGTTCTGATACCAGGATATCCTCCTACCACATGTTGGTTATCACAACCTCTTTCTCCCACCCATCTACTCCACTACAACTTCACACACTGGAGTTGAAGTTGTTGTTTGGAGCTCCTTGGAGCTGCTGTTTAGAGCATCTATTGATAACTTCCTGAAGCCAAAATGCACTCTCCCAACCGGCAGCACAAATTTACTTTTAAATGGCATTAGTGCAGGTACTTTTCAGGCAAGTTGGCAATGGTTATCAGTAGCACCTTTAAATTAATGAAGGGCTGAATTTCAAGCTTTTTTTGAAGTGATGCTCTGGGAAATTACAGGGAAATAGAGAGTGAAAAATCAATAGTTAGGGTCTAATTGGAAATATGTGCTTTAAAGTTAATAATAGACATTGTTAAGTAATTGATTGGATAGTTAGGATGAAATAGGGGATACAGAAAAAAGTACTGAAATGGCACAGTGGATTGATGAACCTTTATCTATTTTTCCCCAATTACTTTATTGCTGAAATTCAATAAAGGAAAGAGTTGCAATATAGAAGTTACAATGTGACCCTGCTTGAAAACACTGGACTACCACACAGCACTTGGTCCTAAGATTTAAAAAAATCTGAAAAATAATGAACAGCAGCTTGGACCCAGGATTTAATTAACTTCAAAAAATAATGAACAGCAGTCTTGAAAATTATTTTACCTGTCAAAGCCTTTTACACAAAGTCAAACGTAAAAATACTTACCTTAACTATAGCAGACTTATAGCCTAAGCTATTTGATGCCACCTTGGGAGACGTTACTCACAATCTAAATTTCATTTTAAGCACTAACAGTGTTACTGGAAAAGCTTTCTCAGGGTAACTGAGAGGTCGGAGACCACAGGAGGCATATCATTTATAAGAGAGCTGACCACTCATGAGCAGCAGGTCACAGGAAGGAAATCACTTCACTAAGTTAAAGAGACAGATCACACAACATACTGCACATTAGTTGACAGGCAATGCAGGTTGGGTCCAGGCAGATGTCTCTCAGTCATTTTAGCATTAATTCCCATGTTCATTGATCAAACAGAAAAATGGTGAAATAGAGGTGACCTGCATGAAGCCACAAGCAACCTGACAGAGCATGTCAAGCAATTAGAACAAATACTTCAAATCTCTGGATTCTCGTTTGCCGAGTACATTCAATACACAGGGTGATAGATCTGTAGATATCAAGAGTTATGGGGATAATGCAGGAAAGTGATGCCAAGGTGAAATATTAGCCATGATCGTACTGAATGGTACAGGCATAAGTGACTGAATGGCCTGTTCCTGCCTCTCATTCTTATGTTTGCTCTTTGTTTCAGAATGCAGTGCCATCCTAACAACAGGACCACAGTGCCATATGTTGTGTACCAGGCCAATGCTCCATGCACTTGGTATCAATGTTCAGTGCCCCACACACACAGTATCAGTGTAGAGAGAGCACCACTCTTTTATTCGTCTGCAGTATCACAATTTTTATCTCAGGTCTGGTGTAATACATTCTGTATCAATACAAGGAGCCACACATTTTATGTCAGTCTAGTGTGCTATAATTTCTCTAGCAGGAAAGAGTGTCATGCTTTCTATATTAACATGGTCACATTTGCTGTATCAGTGAACATTGCACATCTTCTGTCTCAGTGCTCATCTCCACACATTTTTGCATCAGGATATTAATGATTTCTCTATAATTCTATGATTCCATATATTCTACTAAGGTCAGAGTGCCATTTTCTTTATCAGTTAACAGTGGGATTCTTTGAGTCTGCTGTGCTTCTTTCTGTGTCAGGTTTTATTCTATGTCAGCATACAATCCCATGCTAACTCTGAGTCTAATTCAAACTTACATGAAGATGCTCATTCATGTTCATACAGGCAATTATCTCCGCTTATAGTTCTTTTTCATTTTGCCCTTTATTCCTTAAATGTTATTCACTCGTTAATTCCACATAATTTTGATCATGACCCACCTCACCAATTTCACAGTGGAATGCATTCACAACTGTACAGAAGATCAAGCATCTTCACAGTTTCTTGGAAGTTGCCATGTTCCTCCTGAATCCTCCTTACTTTGAGATAGCAACATCACACCAATGACCATTTAATTGGGTAGACCCCTCTCCTAAACACCCCACCACCATCAACAACAGCAATGCTGCCACCAATTGGATTTTGCCATCTTCATCCTGTTCATTTATTGTAAATACATGAACTGGTTCAACTGGAATTGTCATTTGTTTGTTGTTTGATCAATACAAATGCTTTAGCACAATAAAGATGGTCTGATGATGAGAAGTCTGAGCAGCCTGGCATTGTGAAAGGTTGGTGAAGTTGCTGAATGAGTTTCATTTCATAAATGATTCTGATGTCAATTCTTCCAACGGCTGCTGTGACTGGAACCATAGCTACTCAGACCATATTGTAACTTACGTCTTGACTTGTAACTCTTGTCAATAAATCATATAAAGGTTCAGAAAAGCACACACATAATGCTTTTCACAAATTTAAAGGGCATCTTTCTTTCTTTTTTAGTCTTTTTATTAATTTTCAGGTTCATAAACAGTAGTAGTAGTAATACAAAGAGATTGGAATTACATTATTGGTAATAGACATATGTAAGTAAAACTATAGATAATACAAATATACTAGATCTCCCAAACTCTCAATATAGTTAATCATGATAAGAGGAAAACTGAAATAAAAATCACAAGAAAAAAAAACCCAAAGTAACAAAAAACTAAGAAAAAAAACTAAACTAAACCACAAACTGATCTAAACACAACAAAAGAAGGCTGGGCTAATATATTACATTGAAGACAATCATTAATGTCGTCAACTCCGCTCCTCTGTCCATATATTCTAGGTTAATAAAAAGGATTCGGAAAGGGTCAAGCTACGTCGTATGAAAGTGTTGAATAAATGGCTTCCAAGTCTCTTCAAATTTAACAGAAGAATCAAAAATGACACTTCTAATTTTTTCTAAATTTAAACATGATATAGTTTGGGAAAACCATTGAAATGTAGTCGGGGGATTGGTCTCTTTCCAATTCAATAAAATGGACCTTCTGGCCATTAATGTAACAAATGCAATCATCCAACGGGCTGAAGAGAATAAAGAGCTATGTATCATCATTGGTAAACCAAAAATTGCAGTAATAGGGTGAGGTTGTAAATCAATGTGCAAAACTGTTGAAATAATATTAAAAACATCTTTCCAAAACTTTTCCAAAAATGGCATCTTGTGTGGGCTTTTGTGAATAGCTTCTTCATCATTTCTGCTCACTCACTGCCTGTTTGAAAAAGTTCATCACAGAACCCTTTGGTTCCTTACACATGGTGGGAGATAAATGTTGGTCAATTTTTAGTTCACAGGCTGGTTATAATTTCTCCATCAGTATTCTGAAGTCTGATATGAAACGCATGGCATTGAACCCTCCAAAAGAAAGCCTGTTGCTTGCAGCAGGAATTCTGTTTCACAAAGGTCTTGTAACTTCTTTTTGTATTAGACTTTACTGCCACATGTTTTGTATCAGACCTCAGTAACACAGATTCTGACTCAGACTACTGAGCCAGAGTCAGTGTATAATATTTCAGAACTGACCTTTAGATATCAAGCTAAAATGCCATACTTTCTGTATCAGTCTTCTCTGCTATGGTCAAATTACAGCATTACACTCTTACTATCAAGTCATGTAAGAATCCAAAACAAAAACAAATAATGTTGAAAAGACAGCAACAGACAGCAGCAGTGAAAAGAGAAATGTAATTAATTTTCCGATGGAATGAAACTTTGACCTTAAACCTTACAGACTACAGAGTCACCCATTCTGTATCAGGCTACTGGACCACATTTTCTTATCACCACGGTGCCAATCTTTCTGCATTAGGTTAGAGTGTCACATATGTCAGGCTGCAGTACCACATTTTTTTGGATCAATCCATTGGGTCATAATTTTAATTTCAGGATAGTGCCTCACACCTTTGTCACAGTGTACACTTTCTGCCTGAGACTTTATTGCCACACTTCTTGATTTTATACTACAGTGCCACACTTTCTATATCGGGCTTTACTGCACATTTCGTGTATCAGAGCACATTACCACACTTTCTCATTCGCTGTGGTCAAAATGCCACAATTTCTGTACAGTATAAAGGTTTTAGAGCCATAGGATTTATAAAAGGCCACCTTCTGAATCATATTACAGTGCATGAACATTGTATCAAACTATGTTCCGTTCTTTTTGTATTAGAATGGCACTCATTCTGTATCAAGATACAATGTTGTGCCTTCTGCATCAGGCTACTGAGAGAGACTTCCTTTAAAGCCATAGTGCTCCAACTTCTGCATCAGACACCAGTGCCACACTTTCTATACCAAGCTACCGAGGCTGACTTTTCCCAAGGCCTCAGCATTGCAATTTCCATACCAAACTGAAGTACACACCTTCTGTAGCACAATACTGACCCTATCATTTATGCCAGGATAAAGTGCCACAATTTTTACAGTAAGCAAAGGGTTTCCTGGAGGAGACCTCGCTGCCATACGTTACATATCAGACTCCAATGACACAATTTCCCAATCAGGTTGCACGGCCGTGTTTTTTCTATCAGTCTATATTGTTACACATTCCTGAGCAGACTGCCACTTGACTAGGTATTGGAATTATTGTCACTATTTTATATGACACAAAATTTGCTGTTGGTGCAAAGACATTACATAAAATAAATATGAAACATTTTGCATCAGTGCAGAGATACACTTCTGTACTAACTTAGTTGCCTTCTCTAATCATTAGGGTTCATTGCTACACATTTTGCATCAGTACTTGCATCACAATTTCACTGTCAGATTACATTCTGCTTCACACCACAATTCCATTTTTCTGACACAAGCTGTGGTGCCACACTTTTTGTATCAGCCTGCAGTATTTCACATTCCCTACTGGGTTTCAATGTTATAACCCCTGTGTCACATACTTCTATTTACAGCTGCAGGGACATACTTTCTCCATCCAGTCACTGTTCTGTATCAGATCTTTTTTTTCAACTTGCAGACTACAGTGCTGCATTTTCTGTATAATACTTCATTTGCACATTTTTGTGTGTCAGGCCACTATGCCTCACTTACCTGTAGCAATTCAGAATGTGACTATTCCTGAATCAGGGTACAGTGACAGATGTTCTGTATTACAGCGAAGACTGTAAATGAACAAAATCAGCACAACCATCTAGTGTAGATAATGGACTGCCTTCATACAGTGACATCAACGATTGCATCCTCCAACTCCTCATTTTCATCGTAATATGCAAGATGATTGTCAATACTTTCAGATTTTCCGTAGTGCCTAACTTGTAGAAGTATTGTACAACTATTGTTTCATTTTCACTCATTGACTTTACAGGCATTTCCAAGTCTGAATGCTTGAAACCACGGTGAACAAACCAGTTCTGAATTGTCCTATTGCTTATTTCCCGCCAACTATTAGTGACAAAGATCACTGATGTTTGAACTCAGACACATGCACCTGATGCTATTTAAATACTTAGCTCTAAGTACAGTGTAGCATCTAATGGCCACAGAAGCACAGACGACTGACACGAGGTAGATACTGTTTGGCAACAGTCTCCTGTCCCAAGTAAGTGACATTGTGTCCCAGATAAACCATAGAGCCATAGAACCATAGAAACTACAGCACAGAAACAGGCCTTTTGGCCCTTCTTGGCTGTGCCAAACCATTTTCTGCCTAGTCCCACTGACCTGCACATGGACCATATCCTTCATACACCTCCCATCCACGTATCTGTCCAAAGAACCCGCATTTACCACCTCATCTGGCAGCTCATTCCATACTCCCACCACTCTCTGTGTGAAGAAGCCCCCCCTAATGTTCCCTTTAAACTTTTCCCCCCTCACCCTTAACCCATGTCCTCTGGTTTTTTACTCCCCTTGCCTCAGTGGAAAAAGCCTGCTTGCATTCACTCTATCTATACCCACCATAATTTTATATACCTCTATCAAATCTCCCATCATTCTTCTACGCTCCAGGGAATAAAGTCCTAACCTATTCAACCTTTCTCTGTAACTGAGTTTCTCAAGTCCCGGCAACATCCTTGTAAACCTTCTCTGCACTCTTTCAACCTTATTTATATCCTTCCTGTAATTTGGTGACCAAAATTGAACACAATACTCCAGATTCGGCCTCACCAATGCCTTATACAACCTCATCATAACATTCCAGCTCTTATACTCAATACTTTGATTAATAAAGGCCAATGTACCAAAAGCTCTCTTTACGACCCTATCTACCTGTGACGCCACTTTTAGGGAATTTTGTATCTGTATTCCCAGATCCCTCTGTTCTACTGCACTCCTCAGTGCCTTACCATTAACCCTATATGTTCTACCTTGGTTTGTCCTTCCAACGTGCAATACCTCACACTTGTCTGTATTAAACTCCATCTGCCATTTTTCAGCCCATTTTTCCAGCTGTTCCAAGTCCCTCTGCAGGCTCTGAAAACCTTCCTCACTGTCTACTACACCTCCAATCTTTGTATCATCAGCAAATTTGCTGTTCCAATTTAAAACATTATCATCCAGATCATTGATATAGATGACAAATAACAATGGACCCAGCACTGATCCCTGTGGCACCCCACTAGTCACAGGCCTCCACTCAGAGAAGCAATTCTTTACTACCACTCTTTGGTTTCTTCCATTGAGCCAATGTCTAATCCAATTTACCACCTCTCCATGTATACCTAGCGACTGAATTTTCCTAACTAACCTCCCATGCGGGACCTTGTCAAAGGCCTTACTGAAATCCATGTAGACAATAGCCACTGCCTTTCCTTCATCCACTTTCCTGGTAACCTCCTCAAAAAACTCCAATAGATTGGTCAAACATGACCTACCATGCACACAGCCATGTTGACTCTCCCTAATAAGTCCCTGTCTATCCAAATGCTTGTAGGTTCTGTCTCTTAGTACTCCCTCTAATAACTTACCTACTACCAACGTTAAACTTACCAGCCTATAATTTCCTGGATTACTTTTCGATCCTTTTTTAAACAACAGAACAACATGAGCCACTCTCCAATCCTCCGGCACCTCACCCGTAGACAGTGACATTTTAAATATTTCTGCCAGGGCCCCCGCAATTTCAACACTAGTCTCCTTCAAGGTCCAAGGGAACACCCTGTCAGGTCCCGGGGATTTATCCACTTTAATTTTCCTCAAGACAGCAAGCACCTCCTCCTTTTCAATCTGTACAGTTTCCATGATCTCACTACTTGATTCCCTTAATTCCATAGACTTCATGCCAGCTTCCTTAGTAAATACAGACGCAAAAAACCTATTTAAGATCACCCCCATTTCCTTTGGTTCCGCACATAGCTGACCACTCTGATCTTCAAGAGGACCAATTTTATCCCTTACAATCCTTTTGTTCTTAATATACCTGTAAAAGCTCTTTGGATTATCCTTCACTTTGACTGCCAAGGCAACCTCATGTCTTCTTTTAACCCTCCTGATTACTTTCTTAAGTATTTTCTTGCACTTCTTATGCTCCTCAAACACCTGATTTACTCCCTGTTTCCTATACATTTCATACAACTCCCTCTTCTTCTTTATCAGAGTTGCAATATCCCTTGAGAACCAAGGTTCCTTATTCCTATTTACTTTGCCTTCAATCCTGACAGGAACATACAAACTCTGCACTCTCAAAATTTCCCTTTGAAGGCTTCCCACCTACCAATCACATCTTTGCCAGAGAACAACCTGTCCCAATCCATGCTTTTTAGATCCTTTCTCATTTCTTCAAATTTGGCCTTCTTCCAGTTCAGAACCTCAACCCTAGGACCAGATCTATCCTTGTCCATGATCAAATTGAAACTAATAGTGTTATGATCACTGGAACCAAAGTGCTACCCTACACAGACTTCCGTCACTTATCCTAACTCATTTCCTAACAGGAGATCCAATATTGCATCCCCTCTAGTTGGTCCCTCTATATATTGATTTAGAAAACTTTCCTGAACACATTTTACAAACTCGAAACCATCTAGACCCCTAACAGTATGGGAGTCCCAATCAATATATGGAAAATTAAAATCCCCTACCACCACAACTTTATGTTTCCTGCAGTTGCCTGCTATCTCTCTGCAGATTTGCTCTTCCAAGTCTCGTTGACTATTGGGTGGTCTGTAATACAATCCCACTAATGTGGCCATACCTTTCCTGTTTCTCAGCTCCACCCATAAGAACTCAGTAGACAAGCCCTCGAATCTGTCCTGCCTGAGCACTGCTGTAATATTTTCCCTAACAAGCAATGCTGCTCCCCCACCTTTCATTCCTCTGCCTCGATCACATCTGAAACATTGAAACCCTGGAATATTAAGCTGCCAGTCCTGCCCCTCCTGTAGCCAAGTTTCACTAATTGCTATAACGTCATAATTCCACATGTCAATCCACGCCCTCAACTCATCCGCCTTCCCAGCAATACTCCTAGCATTGAAATATATACACCTCAGAAGATTTTTACCACCACTCACAACCTTCCTATTAGCGGATTTGCTTGAACTTTTAACATCATTTATTTTCACCCCAGCCACACTATCAGCTCTGGCACTCTGGTTCCCATCCCCCTGCAAATCTAGTTTAAAGCCTCCCCAAAAGCACTAACAAACCTTCCTGAAAGGATATTGGTCCCCCTGTAGTTCAAGTGTAACCCGTCTCTCTTGTACAGGTAAACAAAGGGAATCCTGGCTATTCTCTCAATTCACTTTTGTTCTTTTAAGAGTTGTCTCAAATAGGGAGCTGCCCTGGTTAATCAATGGCTCAATTAACCAGAATCTACTGTAATTGGGATTTGAAGATGATGATTGCAAATGTAAATGCAGAAGTCGCTTCTCATATTGTTACAGAAGCTGAGATTTTTTGGCTTTATTAAATGATGTAGGTGTAAATTTTAACATCCATCTTAGGAAATAAATACCTGAGCCAGTCAAACATCAGATAATAAAAATAAATATGTTGTCTCCCAACCAGAAAATTGTGGGTGGAATGAAGGATTTGTCATTTTGGGGACAGAACAGAGGACTTGTCCTGGTTTATGGCCTATCCCTTACTTGCACAAAGAAGCAAAGAATTACATTAAATGGTGGCATTCATTATTCGTAGGTTGCTTTCAAACATCTTTTCACCTATTTACTGGGTAATTCTTTTTAACTCTAGTCATAGAGTTACACACTGAGTATGGGAGCCTGGGTGTGCTGTTGATGACAAAATCATCCCATTTTTTGCCTTAGTCCTCTTTTCCTCAGCCATTTAGAAAATAGATTAGTTTGTGTTAGATAGATAGCCTGATGATTGTAAAATCCATAGGCCATGGGGTGCTGTTCATTCTTTCTCGATCAAGCAAGTGCGTGGAGATTTGAATTTAATTTACATGGCAATAAAAATGGAATTGGAAAATAAAATGAAAATAAATTTGGATTTAATTGGCACCTATGATGATTTCAAGACTTTCCAAAATGTTCTCTTGCTAATTAAGCACTTCTGATTTGTATATAGGAGAAACAGCCAATTTTCAAACATCAAACCTCACAAATAGCAATGCAATGATTTGCTTTTCTTAATATTAAGTGAACAATAGCCATTGACCAGGATAATAGATACCCCCGTTCTAGTTGGAGTCTGGTTCTAGGATCATGATTTTACTTGCTAAGAGAATGAATGGATAGCATCCTCCGACAGATCAAGAGATATTTTGAGCTGTGGCCTTGGCAAAGGCAGTGAAGAACAAACCATGTAAAATGGTAATAACTCAAGAGTTTTCTTGATGTCTCAAAATCAACAATGGTTGTTCTATCAGAACTCAGGTTGGGCAGAAAATCCCAACACACATACTTAGAACATAGAACATAGAATAGTACAGCACAGTACAGGCTCTTCAGCCCACAATGTTGTGCCAACCCTCAAACCCTGCCTCCCATATAAGCCCCCACCTTAAATTCCTCCATATACCTGTCTAGTAGTCTCTTAAACTTCACTAGTGTATCTGCCTCCACCACTGATTCAGGCAGTGAATTCCACGCACCAACTACTCTCTGAGTAAAAAACCTTCCTCTAATATCCCCCTTGAACTTCCCACCCCTTACCTTAAAGCCATGTCCTCCTGTATTGAGCAGTGGTGTCCTGGGGAAGAGGCGCTGGCTGTCCACTCTATCTATTCCTCTTATTATCTTGTACACCTCTATCATGTCTCCTCTCATCCTCCTTCTCTCCAAAGAGTAAAGCCCTAGCTCCCTTAATCTCTGATCATAATGCATACTTTCTAAACCAGGCAGCATCCTGGTAAATCTCCTCTGCACCCTTTCCAATGCTTCCACATCCTTCCTATAGTGAGGTGACCACTTGATACTTGATGCACCAGAGCTTCTCGCCAGAGTAGAAAATAGTTTGCTACCCAATCTGTAAGCCCACAATGCTAAAATGTAGCTAATTGTGCAAATATAGCACTGTAGGATGGTAGTTCATATCAGGAAATGTAGAGGAGGCTTCACCCAAAATCAAAGGTGTGGAGGTGATACTGCAGGAAAAGAGTGGTGAACTGTGTACACTGGACCACCTTGCACCGTCCTTGCTTTGGAGGTGCAGGCTCAGTTGTGTTGAATGGTCCACGGTCAATGGGCTTCAGGCAGGTCACATGGAAAGCAGTTGTGACCCAAGGGACTGTGGCAGCTTGAGACGGTAAGTGACTCCTTTGATATGAAGAGTAATCTTAAAGGGGTTATTGAACTGGAGAGCTTGTGGGAATCAGTGCACAGGGGCAGATCTCAGATGGACAGCCAGAAACGGTCCCCAGGCTGGAGTAGTCTGGCTAGGTACCAATGGAGGTTAACCTGGTTGCAGTAGGTGCAGTTGGCAGATAGGATGGCCCTCCGTGCCCCCTTCAAAGCATTACAGTATCAGTGAAGCAGGGCCCTGGCTGACGGGACCTCCACTGTTGACTCCTCCTTGAGGAACAATGGGGATTGGTAGTCATCAAAGGATGATATACTTGTGGCAGAAGAGGTGTGCAGATTGTGGGAGTTTTTCCCCACAGCAGATCCTTCTTCCATGTGGAAGGGTTACAGGCAGTGAAGAATCACAGAAATTTCTCCACTTGCTGATTGGTTCTTTCCAACTGATCAATGGTCTGCAGATGACAGCTGGATGACAAACTCACTGAAGTCTGGAGGAGGGAGCAGATGGCTTGCCAAAAGCAGGAGAGGAATTGTGGTCCCCAGCCCGACACAGTATCCTGAGGGTGAACTATATGTAGGAGAACAAGATCTGCCATCTCAGCATCCTGATAGAAATATGGGGAAAGCAATTAAGGGGGCCATCTTGGAGAACTGGTCCACCACTGTCATGATCACTTGGCCACATTCCGTGATGAAATCCATGGTGATGTGGGGACCGGCAGAGGTCACAGGAGTCCAGAGCACTGTTGGATGGAAGAGCTAGACTGGGCACACTGAGGACAGGCAGCAAAGAACTGAACTACATCTGTGATCATGGTGGACCATCAGAACCAGCATCACAAAAACCCCAGAGTCCATCATGCACCTGGATGGCCGGAGAGGTGTGAGGAATGCGCCCTCAGAGTGCACAGCTGCAACCAAGAGGGTGTCCGGTGCATTGGCTGGAGCCTGGCAGAACTGGTTCTCAAGGCTCCAGACGATCGGGGCGAGGGTCTGCAAGGATAGAATAATGGGCTTAGGGTCAATCTCCATCTCAGCTTGGTGGCACCCTCATAGTGTTCTTGGAGCTAGATTAGTAGGAGATAGTTAAGTTGAATTACTCAAAGAAGAAGGCATGGTGATCCTGATGGGGCTTAAGTTGGCTGGTCTGTTGTGTGGATAGGAGCTTCTGGTGATCTTTCCAGATCAGGAAGGGCTCAGTGTTTCCCATCAACCAATGTCTGCATTCCTCTAAGGCCCACTTAATGGTGAGTAGCATCCTGCTTCTTACTCCATAATGGCACTGTGCAGAATTGAACTTGCTGAGAGATGATGGCCCTGGCACCCATGTCAGATGCTTTCACCTCTATCACAAAATGTATGGAAGAGTTCAGATGGCGGAGAATGGGCACGGTGGTGAAGCCTCTCGAGATCCTCTAAAGCATGGTCTACTGCAGCAGACCAGGTTATTTATGAGGTAGGTGGCTTGATTGCAATTCCTGATGAAATGGTGTTAGAAGTTGGAGAAGCCAAGGAACGTCTTAGGTATTTGAGGGAGCACAGTCTGGGCTATTTAACGACAGTGTACATATTCTCTAGGTCCAAGGTTATGTCTTGGCGTGAAAGGATGTAACCCAGGAAGGAAATGACAGGGGGATGGAACTGGAATTTTGTTAACTTGCAGTATGGCTGGTTTCAAAGGAGGTGCGGAAGGACTGAACAGAAGTGTAAGATGTGGTCTTGGAGATCCTTGGAGAAAATGAGGATATTGTCAAGGTCGACACTTAGCTGTGTAGGTTGTCTTACAGGATGTCATTGATGAAGGTTGGAAAACAGCTGGACTGTTGGAAAGTCCAAAAGGCATCAGCAAGTATTCACTGTAGCCAGTGGATGTTGAACGCTGTCTTTCACTCATCCCCTTGACAGATGTGAATCCGATTGTACACGTTTTGTAGATCCAGTTTGGTGAAGATCTGGACCCCTCATTATCCATCAAGGGGAGAGGGCAGCAGTTCTTAATGAAGATTTTGTTGAGTCCACAGTAATCGATGCAGGGACAAAGCCCCTTACCTACTTTTTTGACAAAGAAGAATCCTGTGCAGGGTTGGGACAGGGATGGTCGAATCAATCCACGCAGTAGCACTTCAGCGATGTAGTCATTCATGACTTTGTTCTCAGGAAGAAAGAGGGAGAACAAACAACCTCAGAGAGGGCTGGTGCCCAGGAGGAGGTCGATCGTGCAATCGTGTGGTTTGTGAGGTGGCAGGAAACTGGCTTCCCTTTTACTGAAGGTGATAGCATTCCTGTGAGAGTTTGGTGAGGTTGAGGGTTTCTTCCATCTCCATAGGTTTATGGGGTGGAATCAGCTAAGGATGCAGACAGTGGGTCTCCAACTCAGCTGTGAACCGGTGATGTGAGGGCTGTAAATGGTGAGCCAAGGGTAACCAAAGATGAGAAGATTGTTGGGCGAGTCGATAAGGACAAATTGGATGGACTTACAGTGCTGGAGGATACTCACATACACAGACCCTGTGCACACTCTGATGATCCCAGACCCCAAGGAACGCCCATTAATGGTCATAATGCAGTAAAGGTGAGAGATAGGGAGTCCCAGTTTCACCCTCAGAGTCTGATGCAGAAAGTTGCCTACCAGCAGAATCCACAAGACCTCCTGTATGCGCAGGGGTGTCGGGGGATGGGGGGTGGAGAGACTCAGGCTGCAACAAGAGGGCTAGGGGGGAGTTTACCAGATAGAAGGCCCCTCATTCTCTACCTGATGGTGCTGATTGCCCTGATGCAGTGGGAATTTGATGCATGGGTGACCAGTAGCTCCACAGTAAGCACACAAGTTGTTACTCTACTGATGCTTATGCTCTTGTGGGGGGGCGGGAAAGGGGGGTGAAGGGAGCTCTCCCTGACTACATGGGTTCTGGAGACGTTGATGATGAGGGTCCTGCAGCCTCACATGGTTCAGGGAATGGAACTGGAGTTCTGGCTGGTGATCTGGAGGGTCATTACATAAGGTATCTATTCGGAGGGCCAGAGTAATGAGGCTTTTGAGGTTGGTGAACATCTCCCAGAAAGCCAGCTCACCTTCAAGTAGTCCGAGAGGCCACAATGGCAGTAACAGCACATTCACATTCCAGTTGCACTCCTCTGTGAGCATCCTGAACTCTACAGTGTAATCCAGCACTGAGTGTGAGCCTTGACCCAGGCAAGGTTTCTGATCCGCTGCCACTTTTCCACTTTTGAAAACCCAGGGCATCTCAGCAGTATTTGCAATATCTTTATTGCAAATAGGGATCTTATTGTCCCAGTTAGCAGTGGCCCATGTGACACTCATCCAGTCAAGAGAGAAATAAAGACTATCTTGACTCAGTCCGTAGCATACATAGATGGCAGAGCTCAGAGTGTAAGACGTACTGGGACAGGAAGTTATAGCATTGGGTAGGGGATCCATTGAAGCATCCGGGCACTGAAATCCAGGGCTCCGAGAGAGAGGTTGACTGGCATGACGTTGCTGTATTGAGACAGAGAGTTGGTTGATAGTGGCAAGCAGATGGTCAATGGTTTCCTGCTGCTTCTGGATCGTGTGCTCATGTTGACAGACGATTTCCTTTCGGCAAGCAAACTCTGCTGGCACAACCGCTGGTTCATCCATCCTGTCAGGAAATGTAGCGGAGGCTTGACCCAAAAGCAGAGCAGCAGAGGCAATTCTGCAGTAAGTGATACTTTACTGTCTGATTCTGAGGCCACCATTGGTCAGAGCTGACTGTGGATATTGCGTCCTAGCTACCTAGATACACAAGCCTGAGCGTTACAATACAGTGAGCAAGCTGTTGCCCACGTAGCAAGCTTCCTCTCTCCACGCAACTCATAAATCCAAAGGAACGGCAGGGACTGATACAGTTTGGTGCCAGCAACATCGGAGTTGCCAGTCAGCATTGATCTCAATGTAGGACTACCGAAGGGACTCCAGCTCCGGATTTTTCCCTTGGGGTTTACTCCCAAAGCCTTCCCCATGAGTGAGTACAGCCGCAAGGCAGCGGAGGTTTGAGCTCAGTTTTCCTTTTCCTAGATGAGCTGCCAACAATGGCTGAGGAGCCCCATCTGCCCGAGGCAACTAATATTAAGATGCCAGTAACCCACCTTTGCCTCTTCTGTCAGTAAAATCAGTTCAGCCGGGTTTAGTAGCTAAGCCACACATGAAGGCCAGGAGCTGGACTTGGTTGTCGGAGGCTATTTGAGGCACAATTCAGTGGGAGCATTCAATAGATAGTGGGAGCTTGTCCCCATTACTACCCCAGGTTATAACAACCTTAATAACCTGCCAAATAACAAGCTATGAGAGGGCACAAAACAAGAGAGAACAAATACTTAACATGACAAGGCAACCAGGTAATTGAAGGCTAAGAGCACTGTTTGAGGCTGGTTGATTCAATGAGTGAACTACGGCTATGGATGAGAGCTGGGTTTAAATAGGCTGTCGGTGATAAGGTGGAAACATGTGGCAGGTGAGCCCTGTTGGCTGCTTGGTGATTGAGAGGTTTCTGCCTACACAGGCCTGACGGGACAAGATGGCATTCACAAAATATGACTTTGAGGTAATTATCCATGTTTCTGACCAGTCGCTTAGTCATTATGCAGTGCCTCATTATGTCGTGGGCCCATTATATATGTCATTCCTATTGCTGGAATACCTTTTCTTAACAAAGTTTCAAAGGTCAAATTTAATGTCAGAGAAATGTGTACAATATACATCCTGAAATGCTTTTTCTTCACAAACATCCACGAAAACAGAGAAGTGCCCCAAAGAGTGAATGACAGGTAAACGTGAGAACCCTAAAGCCCTCCCAGCCCCCCCCGCACGTAAGCGGCAGCGAGCAATGATCCCCCCTTCCCCATCAGCAAAAAAAAACGCAAATCGGTACATCACTGAGCCCAAGTGTGTGTTAAGCGATAGCAAAGACACAGACCAAAGTTACCCCAAAGGCCTCGCATTTCATCCGAAATTCAACAACCCACAGGTTCTCTCTCTCCCTGGCAAGGGAGAGGGTGATGTCCCCCATTTTCACAGCGAGTGGGAGACAAAACAACAACCCGCTGGTTTATGATGTTAAAAGTCCGTATCGTCACTTTTTTCAAGCTCTGTGTCTGAAGATCGCAAAGACCTCGGGTCTTCAGGACCACAGCAAAAGATTTTCCAGCCTCCCCGACGACACTCGAGTCTCCTGCCATGACACCGATCCTCGATCCACCCACCTCCAGAGCCCCGAGATCTTAGGCTTCCAAATATGATCAAAATTCTCAGACCAAACCCTTAGCATGTCGAATAGCGGCCAGTCATGGAACCCCGAGAACAGGTCCCATTCCTGCAAAGAACCGAAGCCTGCGTATAACTCTAGGTCAGGGTCTTAAAGGAGGTCATTGTCTGAAGGTCATAATGATCCTTTGGATGAGGACTATCTTTAACCCAGAGCTCTGACAGTAACACAAATGAAGATGCATTTCTTAAAAAACATTGACTGGAGTTAATCCACCTCTCAGCTCACAGCACAGTGTCAAACCTTCAGGGAGTGGAACACTGACAGAAGGTAAATTAAATATAGCTCCAGTCAGGAGAATGCCACAGATCTGGGTGACATGTTTTTGTGTCATCATGCATGAATTGAAAATGAATAGAATTAATAGTCTTACATTTGAAGACATTAAATAGCTTCACAGAGCTAATGACACATTGAATCTGGTGAGGCCTACTTTCTGCACGAACACCACCTGTAGCTTCAAGATATCCAAGAAAGGTCTGAGCCAATTGCTTCAGCAAGCATGATATCCATACGTCCTGTCTAATACCATGATGGTCTGCAGACTGACCAACACTGAAGGGGTAGGGGAAGTGGAAATTGAGAGAACACACAGCAGTTCTCATCGAGGGATCAGCAGTGGAAAGGGTGAGCAGATTCAAGTTCCTGGGTGTCAACACCTCTGAAGATCTATCCTGGGCCCAACATATTGATGCAATTACAAAGACAGCACTCCAGCACCTATACTTCATTAGGAGTTTGAGGAGATTTAGTATGTCACCAAAGGCTCTAGCAAATCCTTCCTCACCATTGAGAATATCCTTTAAAAGCAATGCCTTAAGGCGGCAGCATCCAGCATGAAGTACCCTGACCATCCAGAACATCCCCTTTTCTCATTACTGCCACTAATCAGGAGGTCCAGAAACCCAAAGACACACTTCTTCCCCTCTGCCATCGGATTTCTGACTGGACCATGAACCCATGAATATTACCTCACTATTTTGCTCGATCTATATTTTATATATTCTTATTGTAATTTATGGTAATTTTTTATGTATCACACCGTACTGCTGCTGCAAAACAATAAATTTCAGGAAGTACGTCAGTGATAAAAAACCTGATTCTGATATTCCTGGTGGCAATCTGAAAGGAGCTGGAGGCAAAGTAACTCAATTACAGTGCTCTGGCCGGAGTCGTTGGCCACACATCTTCTTGAAGAATGTGCCTTCACTCTGTCACTACCTTCTACCTAGTGTTCCTCAGACAAATGCAAAAAAAAATGTCATTTTCAGCCTATGAATCCTGTTAGGAATAGTAAAGATTCTTGCAAGCTATACCCATTTCAATTATAATCACACCCTACCACTCAGTCTGCTGTTTTCTCCAGCTCCATCAGGACAACTTACTTTTCTGGCATCAGGTGAAATTTTGGGGCAGAATTTGCTCTCCTTATTCTGCCCATTTTGAATTGTGTTTCTTTTTTGAGTATAGGTTCATCTACCACTGGCAGACAGTTTGATCAGAATTGAAAATACACTTTAGAATGGAAATTGGTGTTTGAAAGCTGTCCTTCCATACACAAGGAGACACAACAAAGACTGCAGACTTCTCTACACAAGCTTTGCGCATTTTCCAACCAATCTGATCATGCCACTTGTACACTAGGTGTTTTAGCAACTGAACAAAGAAAGCAAAATTCTTCTAGACTTGCTGAAATTGGACAGTACTTTATCAGCAGAAGCAGAAATTGATGGTTGAGTGCTCCTTGTCTGCTCTAATGCACTCATATTTCAGTTTCCAGTCATACAGCAACGATGACAGAGAGCTAATAGTAGGTCTCCTCTCCAAGCATTCAGGTGAATTGTGGCAAATGACAAAAAAAAAGAGAAGGCAGATAAAGAAATAAGCATGAAAAGGATTACACTAGCAAGTTATAGAAAGCCATAATCCTAATGTAAGGTGCAGAATTTGATAGTTTGTGAGGAGAAATAAAGAAGTTTGACCAAAAATACACTCGAATCACGGCACGTAATTAACTCACAACCATTCAACCCACTGCAAGACTGACAAAAAAAAAGACCTGTGCTACCATACCACTCTTATTGATCATCAAGCTAACACCAGCTGTACTGGTTTTTTTGTCTTAGCACATAACAAAACATCCAATTTCATGAGAGTTTAGTTAGGCTAGTTTGCACTGACTGAAGTCATATTAATTGAAAGGAAAGGTAATTGGCCAAACTATTTTTGGAAATCATTTCACAGGTATGGGAGTCATAAAGGAGTACAGAGGAAGAAAGAAGACATTTTTATTTTCAGATGCAAATTTGATTGCTTTGACTATGGAAGAGAGAGATCCACTGTGCACAGCAAGCAAGGATGACATGCAAGTCCATGATAAAGTGGCGGTTGGAAAAGAACTTGGAACCATCTGTTCCATTTTGAAAACAGTGGCTAATTCTGTTTGAATAATAGTGGACTCAGCTATCATGTAGAGCGTGATCAGCAAAGTTGCAGATTTTATTAGAACATAGTTCTGGAAGAATAGATTTCTGAAAATTCAAATTCATGTGGCTTATTTAGAGAATAGCAATGGGTCAGTCCATGGAGTACAAACTGCCTTTTATATCTCTGGATTACAACATACAAGAGCTTTCCATTACTGCTGTATTAAGGCTTTTGCAGTTCCTGCCAAGCAGTTAGCCCAGACTGCGCACTAATGGAGAAACATTGCAGTCTAAAGCTGGGTATTCAAAGCCCAGAGCAAAATCAGCCATCTCTGGAGAAACTGAATATGGTGAAGATGTTTTTCCTGCCTAGCCACTCAAGGACAAGGGGTCACAGACTCAAATTAGGGTTAGGACTGAAATGAAGGACTGCAACTTCTTTCAGAATGCAGTGAAACCATGGTATTCCCTCCCAAGAAATAATACTGTGGAAAACATGTTACTAAGTATATTTACAAAGTAGGGAAATAATTTTCTTGTCATAACAAGCATCAAAGTTTCTGGAAAGTGTGGGATTATGATTTTCAGGTAAATGATTAGCCATCATCATACTGGAGTAGGTTCAAAGGGAAGAATTAGCACTCAGATCTGCTGATGGATCTTCAACTTCCTCACAGACAGGACACAGGCTGTAAAAATAGGGGACAAGCTCTCCTCTACAATCACTCTGACCACCGGTGCCCCACAAGGCTGTGTACTCAGCCCCCTGCTGTACTCACTGTACGCCCATGATTGTGTAGCCAAGTTTCCATCAAACTCAATATATAAGTTTGCTGATGACATAATTGTAGGCCGTATCTCGGGTAATGATGAGTTTGAGTACAGAGAGGAAATTAAGAACCTGGTGGCACAGTGCGAAGACAATAACCTATCCCTCAACGTCAGCAAGACAAAGGAATTCGTTGTTGACTTCAAAAGGAGTAACAGATTGCACAACCCCATTTACATCAGTGGTGCGCAAGTGGAACAGGTCAAGAGCTTTAAGTTCCTCAGGGTCAATATCACAAATGACCACACTTGTTCCAACCAAGCAGAGTCCACTGTCAAGAAGGCCCACCAGTGCCTTTACTTCCTGAAGAAACTAAAGAAATTTGGCCTGTCACCTAAAACCCTCACTAATTTTTATAGATGCACTGTAGAAAGCATTCTTCTAGGGTGCATCACAGCCTGGTATGGAAGTTGTCCTGTCCAAGACCGGAAGAAGCTGCAGAAGATTGGGAACACGGCACAGCACATCACACAAACCAATCTTCTGTCCTTGGACTCACTTTACACTGCATGCTGTCGGAGCAGTACTGCCAAGATAATCAAGGACACGACCCACCTAGCCAACACACTTTTCATCCCTGTTCCCTCCGGGAGAAGGCTCAGGAGCTTGAAGACTCATATGGCCAGATTTGGGAACAGCTTCTTTCCATCTGTGATAAGACTGCTGAACGGATCCTGACCCGGATCTGGGCCGTACCCTCCAAATATCCGGACCTGCCTCTCGGTTTTTTGCACTACCTTACCTTCCATTTTTCTATTTTCTATTTATGATTTATAGTTTAAATTTTTAATATTTACTATCAATTTGTAATTCAGGGAGCAGAAAGCACAGAATCAAGTATCGCTGTGATGATTGTACATTCTAGTATCAATTGTTTGGCGACAATAAAGTATAAAGAATGGCTGAATCCTACCTCTGTCATCTTTCTTTCTATGAACCTGGAAGACCAGCACACAGTGCGTGCAAGTGGGTGTGGTTCACAGTGATACTGTTTCATTGAATCGCGTATTCAGGAAGTCAAAACCATAATGGGGTTATGAGCAACCAGAGGAAAATGAATACAGGAAATGCTATAGGTCTAGAGGTATTCAAAATTCAAAGTACCTTTATTATCAAAGAATGTGTGAATTATACACCTTGAGATTTGTTTGTTCACTGGCAGCCACAAAGCAAAAAAATCTGAAGAACCCAATTAAAAAAGGAAAGACCATAATCACTGCAAGAGAAAAGGAGGGAAACGACACACACACACACAAATAGATGCAAACAAATGATTGATGACTTTTCCCACTTATCCAGGATGTAGGCAAGCTTAAATTGACTAAGATGGAAGGAAGCTCCTGTTAGGAAACGAATTAGGGCAAGTGACAAAAGTCTGTGTAGGGGAGCACTTTGGTTCCAGTGATCATAACACCATTAGTTTCAATTTGATCATGGACAAGGATAGATCTGGTCCTAGGGTTGAGGTTCTGAACTGGAAGAAGGCCAAATTTGAAGAAATGAGAAAGGATCTAAAAAGCGTGGATTGGGACAGGTTGTTCTCTGGCAAAGATGTGATTGGTAGGTGGGAAGCCTTCAAAGGGAAAATTTTGAGAGTGCAGAGTTTGTATGTTCCTGTCAGGATTAAAGGCAAATTGAATAGGAATAAGGAACCTTGGTTCACAAGGAAATATTGCAACTCTGATAAAGAAGAAGAGGGAGTTGTATGAAATGTATAGGAAACAGGGGGTAAATCAGGTGCTTGAGGAGTATAAGAAGTGCAAGAAAATACTTAAGAAAGAAATCAGGAGGGCTAAAAGAAGACATGAGGTTGCCTTGGCAGTCAAAGTGAAGGATAATCCAAAGAGCTTTTACAAGTATATTAAGAGCAAAAGGATTGTAAGGGATAAAATTGGTCCTCTTGAAGATCAGAGTGGTCGGCTTTGTGCGGAACCAAAGGAAATGGGGGAGATCTTAAATAGGTTTTTTGCGTCTGTATTTACTAAGGAAGCTGGCATGAAATCTATGGAATTGAGGGAATCAAGTAGTGAGAGCATGGAAACTGTACAGATTGAAAAGGAGGAGGTGCTTGCTGTCTTGAGGAAAATTAAAGTGGATAAGTCCCCGGGACCTGACAGGGTGTTCCCTTGGACCTTGTAGGAGACTAGTGTTGAAATTGCGGGGGCCCTGGCAGAAATATTTAAAATGTCGCTGTCTACGGGTGAAGTGCCGGAGGATTGGAGAGTGGCTCATGTTGTTCCGTTGTTTAAAAAAGGATCGAAAAGTAATCTGGGAAATTATAGGCCGGTGAGTTTAACGTCAGTAGTAGGTAAGTTACTGGAGGGAGTACTAAGAGACAGAATCTACAAGCATTTGGATAGACAGGGACTTATTAGGGAGAGTCAACATGGCTTTGTGCGTGGTAGGTCATGTTTGACCAATCTGTTGGAGTTTTTCGAGGAGGTTACCAGGAAAGTGGATGAAGGGAAGGCAGTGGATATTGTCTACATGGACTTCAGTAAGGCCTTTGACAAGGTCCCGCATGGGAGGTTAGTAGGAAAATTCAGTCGCTAGGTATACATGGAGAGGTGGTAAATTGGATTAGACATTGGCTCAGTGGAAGAAGCCAGAGAGTGGTGGTAGAGAATTGCTTCTCTGAGTGGAGGCCTG
This sequence comes from Mobula birostris, assembly GCF_030028105.1. Lineage (NCBI taxonomy): Eukaryota > Metazoa > Chordata > Chondrichthyes > Myliobatiformes > Myliobatidae > Mobula > Mobula birostris. Next base: position 47,493,332 of record NC_092377.1, read on the forward strand.
TGACTAGTGGTGTGCCACAGGGATCAGTGCTGGGTCCATTGTTATTTGTCATCTATATCAATGATCTGGATGATAATGTGGTAAATTGGATCAGCAAGTTTGCTGATGATACAAAGATTGGAGGTGTAGTAGACAGTGAGGAAGGTTTTCAGAGCCTGCAGAGGGACTTGGAACAGCTGGAAAAATGGGCTGAAAAATGGCAGATGGAGTTTAATACTGACAAGTGTGAGGTATTGCACATTGGAAAGACAAACCAAGGTAGAACATACAGGGTTAATGGTAAGGCACTGAGGAGTGCAGTGGAACAGAGGGATCTGGGAATACAGATACAAAATTCCCTAAAAGTGGCGTCACAGGTAGATAGGGTCGTAAAGAGAGCTTTTGGTACATTGGCCTTTATTAATCGAAGTATTGAGTATAAGAGCTGAAACGTTATGATGAGGTTGTATAAGGCATTGGTGAGGCCGAATCTGGAGTACTGTGTTCAGTTTTGGTCATCAAATTACAGGAAGGATATAAATAAGGTTGAAAGAGTGCAGAGAAGGTTTACAAGGATGTTGCCGGGACTTGAGAAACTCAGTTACAGAGAAAGGTTGAATAGGTTAGGACTTTATTCCCTGGAGTGTAGAAGAATGAGGGGAGATTTGATAGAGGTATATAAAATTATGATAGGTATAGATACAGTGAATGCAAGCAGGCTTTTTCCACTGAGGCAAGGGGAGAAAAAAACCAGAGGACATGGGTTATGGGTGAGGGGGGAAAAGTTTAAAGGGAACATGGGGGGGGGGGCTTCTTCACACAGAGAGTGGTGGGAGTATGGAATGAGCTGCCAGACGAGGTGGTAAATGCGGGTTCTTTTTTAACATTTAAGAATAAATTGGACAGATACATGGACGGGAGGTGTATGGAGGGATATGGTCCGTGTGCAGGTCAGTGGGACTAGGCAGAAAATGGTTCAGCACAGCCAAGAAGGGCCTAAGGGCCTGTTTCTGTGCTGTAGTTTCTATGGTTCTATGGTTCTAAGCTCCATTCTTGAGTTGCTATAGTGCTTGTTCCTATGAGTTCCAGGGATGATCCAGCAATAAGCAGAAATGGTGCATGAATTAGAAGTAAATTTAAATATGGTGAAGTCACACAATTGCTAGCTTTGTTCTCCAAGTAGCTTCCAGAGGCTGTGTGCTTTACAGGTGTTATCAATGAAAATCTCTTGAAATCTATTGTGCAGGTAGTGCAAACTACAGGAGGCTGGTGGTCTTAGTCATGAATGTTTTAGGAACACACTCAACATTTTAGAAACAGCTTCCTCCACTCTGCCATCAGATTTCTGAATGGTCTATGAACTCAAATATTTCCTCATTATTTTTGCTCTCTTTTTGCACCATATTCATATATTTCTTATTGCAGTATATATTTTAGGTATTGTACAGGAATTCAGCCACAAAACAATAAATTTCCCAATAACTTCTGATTCTCATCAGGATAATGGACAAAGTGTTTAGCAAACAGACTGTTTAAACTAGGAATTCATCTTGAGTTTTGAAGCTGTATGCATTGGACAATGAAGAATATCTCATCATATTCCTGCCTTGTATTTTTTTAGGCAGCAGAAAATCTCACTAAATCTAGGAGATGCCTCACTGCTTGAACAATGATAGGCTGTTGAAGCTACAGTTGTGACTGTTTGATCAAGTAACGTTTTTGGTGAACTGTGGTCAGATGTAGATGATGGAGGGATTATGGTAATGGCAGTATTCTTAAATATGAAAGGAAAGGGATTAGCCTCTTGCATACAGTTTCTTCCTGCTCTGAGTCATAATTATGATTTGCAGATATTACTTATCAGCATTAACATGATTACTGTTCAGAACTTGCACCCACTTCCTAAGCTTTATTAATAATGCTTAGACTTCTCATTGGAATCACCAATGTTTGATGGTCAACTAAGGACCTCTTGTCACCTCTTCATATGCTCTTCCTCCATTGGGCAATGATTGACAAGGTCAAATTGTGCAGAATGAGAAAACCTCAGCAAAGCAAAAGGTTGATCCAGCCACCTATATGGATGCCGATAAACCTCATGAATAGTGACATACCCCTAGACACCTGCTTATATACGCTATCGGGAGCAGAACATAGTGGGGCTTAATGCTTGATCCTGATTGGCTAGACCTGAATTGCCTATTCCTGTTTGGTTAGTTTGAATTGGCCTTGTTCTGATTGGTAGATTTTTTTAGGGCAAAACCCCTCTAGCAATATCCCAGACTGGAGCATGTGGGGGACCTAAATGTAGATTCTAAGAGTGTAGAGGTAGCACCAGTTGGGGACCACATATTCCTAAAGGTTTGGCCTAAAAAATTGTCCAATGCTTGTTGCAATCCTGCCTTGTGATATTGGTAAATATCTAAGATTTTCATTGAACACTCTAATCTAATAAGGTGGCATGATAGTGTAGAAGTTAGCGTAATGTTTTACAGTGCCAGTGAATAGTGATCGTGGTTCAATTACCACTACTGTCTAAGGAGATTATACATTCTCCCCATGACAGCATAGGTTTCCACCCAATGCTCCAATTTCCTCCCATACTTCAAAGATATATGGGTTCGGATTAGTAAGTTGCGGGCATGCTATGTTAGTGCCAGAAGCATGTGACACTTGTAGGCTGCTCCACCACCCCACCCCCCGACAAGCACATATTCTGATTGTGCTGGTCATTAATACAAACTAATCATTTCAGTGTATATATTTTGTTCCCTTCACCTCCTCCCCCCCCCCCCCACCGCCATCACCCCCAGGAGAGAAGATGAATTTCTTGCAAAGTATTACTAAGATTACTAAGATGTGAAACTTCTGACTGGAAAGAGCAGATTACAAAAAAAAAATGAAAGGTTAGCTATGATATCACAATGGTATGAGCAGAGTTACACCTTGTAACAAATCCCAGTAACCAACACCTTGTAGAATTTCAGTCTCCACTGAAGTGTGGGTGGAAGATATTTGCTTTGTAAGGGTCGACCTATGCTTGCCAGCGACGTGGTGCAGGAGTAGGCCATCCCTTCGCTTGTACTCTCTCTGCCTTTGGTGAAACCATGGCAGATCTTTTATCCTCAAACCACTTTCCTGAACTAATCCCACATCCTTTGATACAAATAAAATCTAAAATCTCTGTCACTCTTTGCCTTGAATATACTCTGCAACTGAGCTGCCACAAAAAATATATACTCTTGAAGAATTTTCTCATCTCTGACCTGAATGTGACAACTGGTTGTAGGTATCCCAAGAGAATGGGCTCCAGTCCGCTTAATCTTTTCCCTACTACAAAAGCATTATCTGAGGAATCAAGCAGATGACCATTTTTTGCACCTTTCACTGGCAGTATAAATTCCCTTTGGTAGGAAAGATCAGATCAGAGCACAATAGTCCAGTTGTATGTGGAACATATCTTCACCTTCCACATCTTCTTTCAACAGAAGCTATCATTCCATTTGTCTTTCTGACTGCATGCCATAGGTTATGTTGAAATGTATTGATTCATGAACCCAGAATGGTAGTTGGAATCTGGCATGCACTGCTTGTGTGGGTGGTGGGGGCAAATCCTGGATGGATCTAGGCGAGCAGTGGATTGCCGAAGCATAGAAGACCATATACCAATGGGTAGTTAACGGATTTAGTTTGGATGAGCTAATTGTTGGTAAGTATGATGGGGGCCTGATTCTGTGCAGATTCATAGATCCTACGAATCTAGGATTGTTTACTCTGAACTATTATTCTGCTTTTATTTGCTGAGTGGCAGGATTGGCTCTAAAAATGTGCCTTTGAGATTCACAACCAAAACAAACAAGCACCTATACAGCTGCCAAACAAATTAGTGCAACACTGTAGTAGAACTTGTGGTGGGCCTTGGACTATGGCTGGAATGCTAGTCAGCTATCAGCACAATATTGAAAGAAGTTTCTAAACAAAAGTGAGCATTTTATTCTAGGCCAGCAGCAAAGTAAGCTAATATGCAAATTTCATTTCATATGCATTCAATGACATCACCACATTTTACAAACACATTTACATATTATACATTAACATGCCACATACAAAGCCTAATTTGAAAATACACTTCTTACATTAATATCCACTGGGAAACCTGATTATGTCCATAACAGGTGGTAATTATAAAAGTACTTCAACAGGAAAGACTGATTAGTTCCTACCTATGTGTGAAAATAGAAATACTCTCCAGATTTTTCCTGTTTTGTAACAACCATTGTTACACTTGTCCAAATTTTCCATTAAATGTACCCAAAGAAACATTGCTTATTCAGCTGTGTAACCGGCTTCCAGAATATACAACATTTGACTGCTGAGGTATTTTTTTCTAGAGAATGTGTTGCATCTGATTTTGTTTTCAAATTCAGATTAATTATTCTTTAATTATGAATTTAATTAATTAATTCCTTTCATTAGCTTTTTAAAATGATTAAAAAATGGAAAATTAAACAATTGAATGATAAGCAAATATTCTATCCCAGTCTATAATTTCCTTTGCTGAGAAAGAGCAAAGGTCTTGCTCAAATTTTGGTAAGATCACCCCTCAATCTTCTAAACTCCAAAGAATATGGATCTAATATATTTATCCACTCATAACAGCAGACTCCTATTGTCCCAGGAGTTAACTTAGTCAAAGTAAATTTTATCAAAATACAAATATGTCACCAATTACTGCCCTGAGATTCATTTTCTTGCAGGCATTCAAAGTAGAACAAAGAATTTCCTTTGGATTACTTCTAATGCACTTCTTTCAATTCAGAGGACTAAAACTATGCCCCATATTGTGTCTGTGGTCTCTTCAATATACTGTGCAAGTGAAACTATACTTCCCTACTTTTAAACACCAAAACTGTTGCAATGAAGGCTGGCATGTTGTTTACCTTCCTAACCATTCGCTGCACCTGCCTGTTGACATACTGCAGTTTCTGCACAAGAACATCTATATCCTTCTGTATTTTACTCCTTAGCCTTCATTTAGATCAGTGGCCCACAGACCCTTTGGTTAATGGTAGAGGTCCATGGCACAAGAAAGGTTGGGAACCCTTTATTTAGATTATGGTCTGCCTTAATTGGACCATCGGTTACTCAGGGCAGATACCTATTATTTGGGATAAATCTTAAAGAACACAAACTAAGAGAAAATGGCCTGAATTCCCTTTATTTGGGGCTTTTTGCCACTTAATTTGTCGGAGGTGATTAGAGAGATTGAGGTGAAGGAACCCTTAGGAGGCAGTGATCATAACATGATTGAGTTCACTGTGAAATTTGAAATAGAGAAACCAAAATCTGATGTGTTGGTATTCCAGTGGAGTAAAGGAAATTATAGTGGCATGAGAGAGGAACTGGCCAAAGTTGACTGGAAAGGGACACTGTCGGGAAGGACAACAGAGTAGCAGTGGCTGGAGTTTATGCGAGAAGTGAGGAAGGTGCAAGACAGGTATAATCGAAAAAAGAAGAAATTTTCGAATGGAAAAAGGATGCAACTGTGGCTGACAAGAGAAGTCAAAGCCAAAGTTAAAGCAAAGGAGAGGGCATACAAGGAAGCAAAAAATAGTGGGAAGACAGAGGCTTGGGAAGCTTTTAAAAGCTTACAAAAGGAAACTAAGAAGGTTATTAAGAGGGAAAAGATGAACTATGAAAGGAAGCTAGCAAATAATATCAAAGAGGATACTAAAAGCTTTTTCAAGTATATAAAGAGTAAAAGACAGGTTAGAGTAGATATAGGACTGATAGAAAATGATGCTGGAGAAATAGTAATGGGAGATAAGGAGATGGCAGAGAAACTGAACAAGTATTTTGCATCAGTCTTCATTGAGGAAGACATCAGCAGTATACCAGACACTCAAGGGTGGCAGGGAAGAGAAGTGTGCACAGTCATAATTACAACAGAGAAAGTACTCAGGAAGCTGAATAGTCTAAAGGTAGATAAATCACCCGGACCTGATGGAATGCACCTGTGTGTTCTGAAGGAAGTAGCTGTGGAGATTGCAGAGGCATTAGCGTTGATCTTTCAGAAGTCGATAGATTCTGGCATGGTTCTGGAAGACTGGAAAATTGCAAATGTCACTCCACTATTTAAGAAGGGGGCAAGGAAGCAAAAAGGAAATTATAGACCTGCTAGCTTGACATCGGTGGTTGGGAAGTTGTTGGAGTCGATTGTCAAGGATGAGGTTACAGAGTACCTGGAGGCATATGACAAGACAGGCAGAACTCAGCATGGATTCCTGAAAGGAAAATCCTGCCTGACAAACCTATTACAATTTTTTGAGGAAATTACAAGTCGGCTAGACAAGGGAGATGCAGTGGATGTTGTATATTTGGATTTTCAGAAGGCCTTTGACAAGGTGCCAAACATGAGGCTACTTAACAAGATAAGAGCCCATGGAATTACGGGAAAGTTACATATGTGGATAAAGCGTTGGCTGATTGGCAGGAAACAGAGAGTGGGAATAAAGGGATCCCATTCTGGTTGGCTGCCGGTTACCAGTGGTGTTTCACAGGGGTCCGTGTTGGGGCTGCTTCTTTTTACATTGTACATCAACGATTTGGATTATGGAATAGATGGCTTTGTGGCTAAGTTTGCTGATCATACAAAGATAGGTGGAGGGGCTGGTAGTACTGAGGAAACGGAGAGTCTGCAGAGAGACTTGGATAGATTGGAAGAATGGGCAAAGAAGTGGCAAATGAAGTACAATGTTGGAAAGTGTATGGTTATGCACCTTGGCAGAAGAAATAAACAGGCAGACTATTATTTAAATGGGGAGAGAATTCAAAGTTCTGAGATGCAACGGGACTTGAGAGTCCTTGTACTGGATACACTTAAGGTTAACCTCCAGGTTGAGTCTGTGGTGAAGGCGGTGAATGCAATGTTGGCATTCATTTCTAGAGGAATAGAGTATAGGAGCAGGGATGTGATGTTGAGGCTCTATAAGGCACTGGTGAGACCTCACTTGGAGTACTGTGGGCAGTTTTGATCTCCTTATTTAAGAAAGGATGTGCTGACGTTGGAGAGGGTACAGAGAAGATTCACTAGAATGATTCCGGGAATGAGAGGGTGAACATATGAGCAATGTTTGTCGGTTCTTGGACTGTATTCCTTGGAGTTTAGAAGAGTGGGGGAGACCTCATATAAACATTTTGAATGTTGAAAGGCATGGACAGAGTGGATGTGGCAAAGTTGTTTCCCATGATGGGGGAGTCTAGTACGAGAGAGCATGACTTAAGGATTGAAGGGCGCCTATTCAGAACACCAATGTGAAGAAATTTTTTTTAGCCAGAGGGTGGTGAATCTATGGAATTTGTTGCCACGGGCGGCAGTGGAGGCCAAGTCATTGGTTGTATTTAAGGCAGAGATTGATAGGTATCTGAGTAGCCAGGGCATCAAAGGTTATGGTGAGAAGGCGGGCAGTGGGACTAAATGTGAGAATGGATCAGCTCATGATAAAATGGCGGAGCAGACTCGATGGGCCAAATGGCCGACTTCTGCTCCTTTGTCTTATGGTCTTAATTGCTGCCAAACAGTTTCTAACTAGCATCAGTTGCGTGCACTTGTGTAGCTGCTAGTCATTACGCCATTCTTACAGTGAAAGTTTTTAATAGTGTCAGTTGTGTGCTTGTGTTCAAAAAGCAGTAATTTTTGTCACTGATAGTTGGTGAGAAATAATCAGCAAGACAATTCAGAACCCTTTGCTCACTGCAGTTTCAAACATTCAGGTTTGGAGATGCCAGATATGGCCAGACATTAAACAGTTTCACTACTTCAACAAGTTAGGCACTACGGAGAATCGACAAAATAAAGATTGAGGATGCAAACGTTAATAGCATTATGTGAAGGCAGTCCATTATCTACACTAGTTATCTGTGCCAGTTTTCTTCATCTACAGTCAATCAAAAGAATGTGGCTGTGTACACTGAATTCCTCTGTCAATAACTATTGGGAACTGATAGGATATTAGAGTACTGTAGTAGTATTGATAGTTTTCTAATTTGTTCTGTATTTCATTTAAATACATAATTTGTTACTCAATTAAATGGTTATTTTTCTTTTATATATAATTTTTCTATATACACACCTTTTTAACTATTTCTACAAAACTTCGGCTAATAGGGGCAGCCGCTTAATAGGGCCAAAATGTACTGGTCCTGATGTGTCCCAAATAACTGGAATCCACTGCATATTCCTTGTGATGAGTGAAGTTACAGTACTTCCATTCTTTGTGCTTGCTTGATATTAGAATCTCTTGCCTTTGCAGACAACATACAGAATATACTGGAAAAGGCAATAGAGAGAAGTGAAGAAGTGAAACTTTAAAGCTTTGATCAATTAAAGCTAACTTTTTGCTGAAGTGGAACAGTACTGCATTAGTAGTAAGGTCAATATGACTATCTCCAATAAAGTGCATGATGACAGAGTGCTTTCTGTCAAACATCACCTGCACAAGTATTTCTTTGTCATGAAGTCTTCTTTAAAACATTTCAAAAATTATAAAAATTAGTTACACATGTACAATGGATTAATAAATATCTCAGATATACTTATAAATTCTAATTGTACCTGTGGTGGTACTATTAGTATTTAGGACTGAATAGAAGTTTAAATCACCTGCCACCAATAATTGTCAACATTGTATGAACGGATATTCAGGGACAATTAAAACCCCCCCAAAATACCTAACATGAGATTAGAAGAGGCATCACACAAAATATCTTGCAATTTACAAAACCAGTTCTTCTTTTACAAGGAGTGACTAATGCACCAAATGCATTATATCAAATAAAAAGCTCAGAATTTCTTACATGAATGACGGCTAACTATTACATAGTTCAGGAATAGATCAAGATAAAATTTAAATAAGGTCATGTGACTTTTGTAGTTATTCATAGTGTTTCACTACATAATCTTCTCTGATCAGTGCCTCAAGAGGTGAAAACACAACATATTTTTACATCGGGCAGGTTGGAGTAACTTCCTGCAAACAGTCAGCTTTTAGTGGAAAGTTGCTCTACTGCTGGAAATGCTTTGTACTGGCTGGAGGTTCATTCAGCTGGCATTTGCCAAGTGCTTCAGTATAGTTTTCACTCCTGCAATGATTTCCCCAAACAAGGCTTGATAAAGCATTGTGTGTTTACACTTGCTAGCATTAAAATATCCAAACTACATAACAGAGAGACAAGGTTTCTCTGCACACTCAGATATTTCTCATTAATTTTAACAATTCAGAGAAGAATTTTATTTTTTTTAAACTGAAATTGACTTACTGTTCAAAAGAACTTAAATCCAGTAGAAATAAGGATTAGAAGTTGGGTATATGGAATTTGAGTCTGATGTAGGGAACGAAAGCTCTGGTGGATATTCATATCAATTAAATGACATGGTTTCAGTTTGAGAGACAGGAGATGGGTTGAAACTGTATCTGTGTATATATTTACAAATGATGTGTTAATATCCCTTTTTATAGGAAAAAAAGGAAAATCTTTGGGTATGCCTATTTTTTTTTCCAGATAAAGGACTGAGCATGTCTGACATTTAGCACTTAACATCCAAGGAAAGTGATGCCTCCCATTTTTTGAACCACTGCTGTTCTTGCGGTGGAGATTCTTCCATAGCATTGTTAGTTAGGGAGTTATAGGCTGGTGACCCAATCATGATGGAATGGTAGTAATTTTCCAAGTGAGAATGGTGTATGAATTAGAAATAAATTAGATATGGTATTTGCTATCAAAACATCAGTGACATTTACCCACTCAAATGGAGTGAATGGAGTATTCAAAATGATCAAAATCTAATGATGCAGCAGTAAATTTTGTTAGAACAAAAGTTAAATTTTACTCAACTGGACCCATTTACCAATAGGTGTAAACAGACATTCAATTCTTTTAGGGCAGCCCATCTCTGAATAAGTGTCCAAAAAGAAGATGTGCACACCTACAGTAATTTACTCTCAACTTATATAATATTAATGCTCCATATTTTCCCACATTGCTCAGCCAAGTTAATAATTTCCCTTGCAGATTTTGTTTTAAAAAAAGTTTCCTGTAAAATTCTGGCTTTCCCCTTTGCCCATTAGGCATCCTTCCAATACATCCACTAATCTTTGGTATCCAAAATCATGATCCTATTAGCCAAGTTCAAAACAAATTGCATTCAATTACCTCCTTCAATATTTGGCTTGAACTTGAATGCACTTAATTTTCAAAACCACAGAAGTATGTCAGTTAAACTATTTTCAACTATTTTCTCCACTTTTTTAAAAGATTAATTTGCTTTAAAAATACACATTGTAAATATGTCTTGCTACATAATGCTGGCTATACATATTTGGCATTTCTGCAAATTTGAATCCTGGAACAAATCTATCACTCATTCCTTTTAGAAGTTTCAAATAAAATGGAGGATACAGACAATTGTATTCACAGTCAAATTAGGATTAATCATAATTCCTGTTTACAGGTACAAGAAGACCACTATAAAGTTACTTTAAAAAAACCTCCTGAGGCTATTTACTAAACATTTTTTTAAGTGTGATTATTTTTAAAGTACTGGATGGCAAATTTCTGGTGTAGGCTCCTTTGGACTCCTCAGAGAATAAAATTATTTTATATGGATCACTGATAATGAATAAGTAGGATGTATTTAGTTTTCTAAAAGTCTGAGGTGATAACTTTCAGAATTGAAAATTTATCACATTGCAAATTTACATGAACCCACACTAAATTAGGTGGAACTGTATCAAGATGTGAATTCTGTCATCATAAAGTCAGAAATTCGAATAAGCCAAAATAACATGTACATTTGTACCATGCATAAACTATCATTGAATGTGAAACATAATTGATTCAGCATCAGTTCTAATGATTGAGGTAATCAATTAAATGTAAAGCTAGAATTAGAAATTCCAAAGTAGTAGCTAGAATGTACTGTCTGACAATATGAGCATGATCAAAAGTCAAGTCATTGTTGAACTAGAAAAAAAACAGTATTAAGTACCAGTAAAGATAATCAAATCCAAATTGAATATAAGTGTTCTGTGAAAGATCTGAAAAGCACTATAATCTTGGCAATATGCACCTGCTTTATGAACATCTGTAATACAGCTATAATTTAACTGAAGAATTTCACTATGTGAAATTATCTAATTTGGATTAGCCCAGCAATGGGACATTTCAATAACAATGAAAATACTTTTCATCAATATCAATTAGCTTTAATGAAAAGTGTGCCTTTATAAATAACAATCTTATTTATGTTAACAGCTACAACTGAACATGGTGCTGAGCTTTTCTGATTCATCTGGAACATACACAATATTTTGTCATTAACAGGGACAGGAGAAAGGGCAAGCACAACCCCTGCACAAGAAACCAGGTGGTAAAATTTCTATATTTCAAAATGGCAAAGTTAAGCTTGTATCCATTCCCGAATCAACCAACAAATGCTGGCAACTCGAAATCTGAAAGATTCCCCCGCCCCCATCAAACCTGAAGTAAAATGTGCATTTGGGTGAGAATAACATCATTGATGAAATACCCACATCTGCACCAATACAGCATCCAAAGTGCATCAATAAATGGTTACACCATCAGCTTGGTCAAATGTTTGCCAGTCTACATCAATACCTTACAAGATTATTAATACTGTACTGAAATTGGTTGAAATCATACAGTAAACAGACATAAAGAGGCACCAAGAACATTGTCAAAACAGGAATTGATGCTCAATATTCCACCTGAATGATTGTATTTACCTTTAAGACAGAAATTCTTTGGCATTAATGGATTTTGTCAAGTACATTCACCTAAATGATCTCACACACACACACACACGCACACAAAGCTATTAGTGTTTTGGGTTGAAAATTAATTTTATCTGCAGTGGAACTTAATTGAGGTTGTTCCATTTCACTGCAGAAACTTGACCAGTGCTGAGTAACCCTTATACTCCAGACAAAATAGGATAATGTCATTCACCATAAAATACGCATCTCAGAGAATTGTGAAAGATATTAGAGTTCCATGAGTAATTATTAGTGAATACTCCATGAACAGCTTCCTTTATTATTGCTGCCCAGTAAGGTAGGTTAATTACTTTTGATTTTTGTGCCATGCTTCCAACAAAATATTGGCTAAACCCATCATTACCCAGTCTTTTTTTTCTGATAACCAAGGACTCAAGCCACCAACACACCAAACTTCATTCCATCAGTGGTCCTTATCCTCTGGAGCCCTTGATGCTCTAAGTATCTGCCCCACTAATTGGACCCCTGACCTTTTAGTGTACCTACAACCCCAGATCCTTAAATGTACCAAAATACCAAATATTCAATTAGCCCTAGCTCCAGACCCAGCAATATATTAAGGCTTCCCAGTGGAAGCCCCAATCTCTAACAAAGCCATTGGCCAACTATTAACAGTGAAGAGTAATAGAGTGATATCAGAAAAATTGAAGCTACCCCTTTTTCACTTCTGTCCCTCTTGACCTTAATCTTCACTAGTCTTATTCTATTGTTCCATTGTTCGTAATGCATTTTTCTTATTTGTGTTTTTGTTATCTTCAGACTTTAAACAAATGACATGGTGAATGAGGATGTATGAAATTCTGATGCAACCAAAACACCTGATGACTCATGGTGGACTTCAGTTTTGAAATGATCACAATCAGCTGCTACTTTCAAAGCAAGACAGCCAATGCCTCCACATTTTTAAGGAATTGATATGATTGATGCACAGTTAACATTTTCCCTGGTTAGAATGTCTAGAACCAGTTTCAAAGTAAGGAATTAGCCATTCCGAATAGTGAGGAGAGAAAAAACCTTCACTATCAGGATAGTGATTCTTTGCTCCTCTATCCAAGAATTTTGCAAACGGTCCAATGCTTGTACAGGTTATGATATAGCACCTGTTTTCCACATCTCAAAATGCACAATCGATCAGCTTACAATAGTGTGTACAGTTTAAGTCACTGTTATAGGAGAGACTAGGTTAAACTGGAAAGTGTATATTAAATATTTACAACGATGTTGCCAAGTGAGAGGTTGACCAAGTTAGGCCTTTATTCCTTGGAATGAAGGAGAATGAGTGGCAACCTCACAGAAATGTTTAAAATTATGAGAGGTATAGATAAAGTGGGTGGTAATAGTCTTTTCCCCTGGGTGGGGGATTAAAAACTAAGGGATATATTTAGGGTGAGAGTGCAAAAATTTACAAGAGACCCAGGGGCAATTTCTTCCACAGAGGATAATGAGTATACGGAATGAGCTGCCAGCTAACTCTAATGCATGGTTGTAGCAGGTGCAATAGTTTTAAAAAAAGCTTTAGATGTTAAGTTGCTGAGTTTGTTCAAAATAGGAATTGGAAAGACTTTTAGATATTATAAAATTTGACTTTTATGAGGTTGGTGCAGAAAGGTGGTACCGAGCTAAATGATCAATGTTCTTATTGAATAGCAGAGCAAACACGAGGAGCTGAGTGGCCTGCCACGGCTTCTGCTTCTTGTGATTTAATTCTTCTTTTCCATTAAATCAAATAGCTTGCCTATTATTTTGTGCATTTGACAATGTAACCATAGCATATGCCAAAATAAAAAACTGGCAGTAGATTCCCTGGAGCTGTACTGTGATCATTGATAAACAGTATAGAACACGATGGTTTTAGTCAATTGAATGCTGCACTTCAATTCTGCTGCAGAGGGAAATGAAGCTACTCCACTCTGCATTTCAAGACACTGAGAGTAGGCACGATATTTATTTTTTTAAAAATCACAGCAATTTCACAGTGGGAACGTCCTTTCACATAATTGGTCCCATTGCTAAATTTATGCAGAACATCCTTCTGGCATCACAGCAAGTACCTGGAGCAAATGTCTATACACTTCAATATATTAAGCACCTGAAATGCTTTCCTGAAACACTTGTATCCAATGGAGAAACCTTGCCTACTTCACTCAGGGTACTTCAGCAGTTTCTAGGGCTTCAAACCCCAACCCTAATGCAGTATTTTACAAATGTTGTAACTTCCTAAAAAATAAAACCTTCCTATAGAGTTAGAGTTGTGTTTACTCAGCTGTAAAGATTAGATTAGATTTATTGTCATTGTGCCCAGTACAGATACTAAGCCAATGAAATGCATTTAGTATCTGACCAGAAATGCAAAGAATAGTGTTATTTACATAATAACTGTGAATTAAAAAAGTGCTACAGCACACAAATATAAAAGTACTGAGACAGTACAATACGGATGCAATACTACTTAACGCTGTGATGTGAGGTTCAGCAGGGTCACAGCCTCAGGGAAGAAGCTCTTCCTTTGCCTGCTGGTGCAGGAGCGGAGGCTCCTGTAGTGCCTACTGGATGAGAGGCGAGTAAAGTCCATGGTTAGGGTGAGATGCATTCTTGATAATGCTGTGCAGTTTTCACCACACACTGGAGTGGTTTGCTGTCTGATACGGAACAATTGCCATACCACACTGAGATGCAGTTGGTGAGTATGCTCTCAATGGTACAGCAGTAAAAGTCCGTCAGTATCCTGGGACAGAGTTGAGCTTTCTTCTTGCTCCACAGGAAACGAAGGCACTGTTGCGCCTTTTTGATCAGGATGGAGGAGTTCAGGGACCAGGTGAGATCCTCGGAAATGTGGACACCAAGGAATTTGAAGCTTGATACACGCTCCACTACAGCTCCATTAATGTAGATGTGAGTGTGACTCCTGGCATGCCTGAAGTCCACAATGATCTCCTTGGTCTTCTGGGTGTTAAGGGCCAGGTTGTTGTCGGCACACCACGCAGGCAGGTGCTGGACCTCGTCCCTGTAGGCCATCTTGTTATCCCCTCTGATCAGACCAACCACCGTGGTGTCGACTATGAATTTGTTTATGGAGTTAGAACCATGTACAGGAACGCAGTCACAGATGAAAAGGGAGTACAGAAGAGGGCTCAGCACACAGCATTGAGGCACGCCGGAATTCAGGGTGAGAGTGGAGGAGGAGAGGTTGTCTAACTTAACTGATTGGGGTCTGTTAGTCAGAAAGTCCAAGGTTCAATTGCAGAGGGATATGCTGATACCAAGCTGGCGAAGTTTGGTGATCAGCTTGAGGAGAACACAGTATTGAATGTCAAACTAAAGTCAATGAACAGCATTCTGACGTAAGAGTTGGGGCTGTCCAGGTGGGTCAGGGCAGAGTGAAGTGCCGTGGAGATGGCATCCTCTGTTGACCTGTTGGTGCAATAGGTAAATTGATGGGGGTCCAGGGTAGTGGGCAGACAGGATTTCAGATGTGATAGATCCTTCTGTAAAGGAAACACAACCGTCCCTTCCCCCAGTAGAACACCCCCTTCCAGGACTGAAAAGCATCAGCTAATGGGGGAAAAAATTAACATTTCCCAACAGGCAAGTTGCACATCACAGTGCAAGCAATGCCAATTATTTTTATGGGGCCCAATACAATGATTTTCTAGAATGTTTACTTCATGTACATTCTGCCTCTGCAATAGCAGGGCTTATCTCAAAACTTAGAAGCAAGATTTTTGTGTCATATACTTTACAACATAAATTTTCTAATTTCTGCAGCATGCCAATTTGCATTATTGAGATGTTGCCTCCCCAACTGTGAAAAATGAAAGTTTGGCTTTGTTAAATCTCTCCCACTTTGAGGAATCTCCCCTAGAGTTCATCAGTTTCCACTTTAAAGCTTTGGAGACATTTTGTTTCCATTTAGAAGTTTCACTCATGGATGTTGGAACTAATTGTTTTGCTTGTTACCCTTCCTGGAATACAAGGTTCCCAGGCTTCTTAGTTCTCTGACTAACCTAATTAACTCACTTACCATAGACAGAGGATCAAATCTGGGAGTTGCTGGAATAGCTGAACCTGGAAACAACATAACCCAATGTGAAAGCATATTCTTTAGTCCATCTTTTTTCCCATTTAATCTGCTATTTCCTTTTCAGCTATCTACTTTTCATTGTCATTTCTCTTATCTATTTTCATAATTCTTCTTACTCCTTCTGCCCCACAATTCATCTTTCAACTGACGATGCATGAAGGCAGCTGAAAATCTTTTCAGCTAATAACTTCACTTTTTCCTGGCATTGATTTGTGAAGCTGAAACATCTTGGGAATGTTCTGAATTATAGGAATGACATTTCAAGTGACTGTAAAGTGCATGGTAGTAAAGGCATAAGGTTTTCTGCCCTTCCCTGATTTCCCAATATAAATATATTCTCAGAAACTCATTCAGAAATCAAGGACTTGCTTTTCATAAATCATCATTGCTTTCATCAACATCCTCTGATTCTTTTGCTCAAGTATTGATTTCTAAAAATTGGTGTTCATTTCACCATGACATTGTGCTCGTCAGGTTCTGCACACTTCTCTTGCTCCAGCTCCCAAGGACAATATCCACTTTCTTTTATTCGAAAATACCTTTCCCCTCCATAATGGCAAATCATGAACTTTAATATTGCTGTACCGGAATTATTTGACATACTTTTTCCCCTGCAGCACAAAAACTTAAAAGCTAACCTAAAATGAAATAGAAATTCTGTAAATGCATGAAATCTAAAATAAAGTTTAATATACTGGAAACCTGCAGCAAATCTGGCAATATCAGAGCAGAGAAAACCAGAACAATGTGTCAATGGCATTTTTTCAAAACTGATGATGAGGAGTCAGCAACATAAAACTTTAACTTTAATAGATGCTGCTGAACATGCTGGTATATACTGTCTAGCCTCTTCAAAATGTTCCAGTTCCCAGCATGTCAGAATGAAGATCAGCTGAGGGAAAAATTGAGTGCCTTGAGATAAAGGCATTTCTGGGAGGGTCTTTTTCTGTGTGAAAAGGAGACAATCTGAGAAGAGTGGACCCACCATTTCTGCATCCATCCCCATAAAGAAAACTTCTAGATTTGCCTGAAGAAACCCTTCAGTAAGGTATACCTGGTTCTGTCTGAGAGGAAAACTGAATTACCCCTGCTCAAAACCTGGGACCCAATGGAGGTGATGATCCTAACATCCATAAAGTTTTACAAATCCTACGTGCTCCCGGAAGTCAGCTCATCCACCTGCCAGAAGTGGCAAATTAACACTGCAAGGACCTGAAGATTCCAGTTATCTGAGAGGTAAATCAATTGCTTTGATTTAAAATGTATTTATTTACTTATTGATTGATCAATTTAGTGTGGAATAGTCCATTCCAGACCTTCAAGCTGCACCACACAGCAACCCCCACAAGCCTGATTTAACTCAAATCTAATCACAAGACAATTTACAAATGACCAATTAACCTACCCGGTATGTCTTTGGACCGTGGGAAGGACCCAGAGAAAACCCACATATTCCATGGGGAGGACATACAGAGACTCCTTACAGAGGACGCTGAGATTAAACTTTCAACCTCAATGCCCCAAGATGTAACAGCATCATGCTAACCATTACATTGC
The DNA here is from genome assembly GCF_030028105.1 of Mobula birostris. Taxonomy (NCBI): domain Eukaryota; kingdom Metazoa; phylum Chordata; class Chondrichthyes; order Myliobatiformes; family Myliobatidae; genus Mobula; species Mobula birostris. The sequence goes on from NC_092377.1 coordinate 47,510,804, forward strand.
TATGGCAGCCCAACTTGCTGATGAAAAATGATGTCCCAACAAATAAATTGTTTCTTTGATCTTTTTTTTTTAGGAAAAAGTATCCAACATCTTGAAATACACCATTCAAATTCAAAGTACTTGATTCATGAAATGTGGGTCTTAGAAATGAAGTACCATTAATAGTAACAAGAAAGTAATGATGTTATTTTGTCTGTGTTTAGATCTAACAATGTTATAAAAATGAAAGCATCCATATTTTGTGGAAGAAATAATAAGTTACATAAGAACAGAAATTAAGTTGTACCAATAACGTCAATAGTTAAACTGAGATTCACTTTGAATGCTTGTACAGGCTAGAGATTGATGCTGTTTGTTATTGTTTGTTGGACTTATGGGGCTCTGAAACATATATCTCCTCTCAGAATAACAGTATGCCTGCTCCCTTGGTATCCCGTCACCAGTCTCATATCATTTATCCATCAAAGCATGGTGGTCTGCAGCCAAGTTCTCCAGGCTCAAAAGTATTTAAATCAAACTGAAATGTCCTTTACAGAAGCTCATCAGCTTTCAGTTCCCATGATGGAGGAATGCACTTCATAAGATTGCTGTGACACAGTACATAAACACTGATATTCATAAAACTATGATTCTGAATATAATTTGACTGGTATCTAATAATGAAGAAAGTTGTTGCGAATAATTTGAAGCTGAACCTTAAAGGATTGTTTACATTCATTTCTATTCAAAGTCCAGACATTTGTATCTCTAAGCACTGTCACTTAAAGCATGGTTTAACTGGAAAATACTCAGTTTATTAAAGTCCCTTTTATCAAAGTGTCCAAAGACCAACAGTGCAGTTACTTACATTTGGTATCTTGCAAAACTATCAAAGTACTGTCTGGAGGTAGGTTAGATCTTGCATCCACAGACTTACTCAGAAATTGAACTCATGCCAGTTGGAAAGGAAGCAAAATCTGAAGAGGAAGCATCCATTGAATTAAAGACAGAAGAAATCTCTTTTTATGAACTAAGTTTAGTTGACCCTGGGAATGGCTATGAAGTACATCTCATTAATCGACATCTACCGGCTGCCCTGCCAACTTTAAATACTTCAGCACAGCCAACACTAGCTAAAATGCTGAGAGTCCAAATGGATCGACTTGGGACCATTGTTGTGAATGGTTAACTCTACTTAAAACTGATGGTGCTGTGTAGAACCGGCCCACACCTCTTACAATGTTGGACCATTGTGTTTCTACCACATATTGGCAGTTGTGAAATGAATGCACCTGAGCTGGGACATTAATACAAAGAGGCTAAACATGCTTTTAGGATTTTGGTCACTCTACTTAACCATTGACATCCTGACATTTTTGGTATAAATTGAAATTTCTCCTCTTACATAACTTATCGTTTCTTCTACATAAATCATTGATTGAGAAGCTGTAAATTTAGAAAGATGACCTATACTTGCAGGGTCCAGAAGACCCACCAAATACACACTGAGGAGACAGTGGGATCAGATAGCCAGAGTAGGTGTCAAAAGTCAAAGCCTCAATGCAGTGCCAGAAATGGTTTAATTACCACTCGAGGTAAAGTGAGAGAATCGTCAAATGCCTTACAAGTCTCAGATACTAAATTTCCTATACTTCCTTATCAACAGTGTCCATCACTCAAAAGACACCCAAACCTTGAATGTTCATAGCACCCTCACTAACTTCACATGGCTGTGTACCTCACAATCAAACAACTACAGAAATAATCAAATGCTTGTCGAAACCTGCCGAAGCCCTAATGAAATTAAACAGCAACTGACCTGTAAATAGTTGAGGATCCCCAGAAAGAGTACTGGTTTGAGATTCTTCCTGCTAAACATGTCCCTCTCTGCAAACAGGTCATGAACAGCTTCAAACGCTGCCTTTCTCAGACACCACGCTTTGAAGTTGTCCTGGGTACTTTGTAGGCCAGTACCCAAGATGGAGCCAACTAAATTTACAACCCTCTGCAGTTTCTTTCAGTCCCGTGCAGTAGCTAGCCCCCTCCCTGCCACCAGACAATGATGCAGCCTGTCAGAATGCTCTCCACAGTACATCTATAGAAGTTTTTGAATGTTTTTGTTGACATACCAAATCTCTTCAAACTCCTGATAAAGTATAGTCGCTGTCTTGCCTTCTTTATAGCTGCATCCATATGTTGGGACAAGGTTAGGTCCTCAGAGATCTTGACACCCAGGAAGTTGAAACTGCTCATTCTCTCCACCTGATCCCTCTGAGGATTGGTATGTGTTCCTTCGTCTTACCACTCCTGAAGTCTACAATCAGCTCTTACTGATGTTGAGTGCAAGGTTGTTTCTGCGACACCACTCCACAATTTGGTATATCTTGTTCCTGTACACCCTCTCATCTCCATCTGAGATCCTACCAACAATGGTTGCATCATCAGCAAATCTATAGATGGTATTTGAGCTATACCTAGCCACACAGTCATGGGTGTAGAGAGAGTACAGCAATGGGCTAAGCACACTCCCTTGAGATGCACCAGTGTTGATCGTCAGTGAGAAGGAGATATTATCACCAATCTGCACAGATATTGGTTTTCCAGTTAGGAAGTACAGGATCCAATTACAGAGGGAGTACAGAGGTCCCAGTTCTGTAACTTCTCAATCAGGATTGTGGGAATTATGGTATTAAATGCTGAGCTATAGTCGATGAACAACATCCTGACATAGGTAACACACATCAAAGTTGCTGGTGAACGCAGCAGGCCAGGCAGCATCTCTAGGAAGAGGTACAGTCGACATTTCAGGCCAAGATCCTTCGCTAGGACTAACTGAAGGAAGAGTTAGTAAGAGATTTGAAAGTGGGAGGGGGAGGGGGAGATCCAAAATGATAGGAGAAGACAGGAGGGGGAGGGATGGAGCCAAGAGCTGGATAGGTGATTGGCAAAGGGGATATGAGAGGATCATGGGACAGGAGGCCCGGGGAGAAAGACAAGGCAGGGGGGACCCAGAGGATGGGCAAGGGGTATAGTCAGAGGGACAGAATGAGAAAAAGGAGAGTGAGAGAAAGAATGTGTGTATAAAAATAAATAACGGATGGGGTACGAGGGGGAGGTGGGGCATTAGCGGAAGTTAGAGAAGTCAATGTTCGTGCCATCAGGTTGGAGGTAACCCAGACGGAATATAAAGGTGTTGTTCCTCCAACCTGAGTGTGGCTTCATCTTTACAGTAGAGAAGGCCGTGGATAGACATGTCAGAATGGGAATGGGAATCCTATTCCCATTCTGACATGTCTATCCACAGCCTCCTCTACTGTAAAGATGAAATCCTATTCCCATTCTGACATGTCTATCCACGGCCTCCTCTACTGTAAAGATGAATCCACACTCAGGTTGGAGGAACAACACCTTATATTCCGCCTGGGTAGCCTCCAACCTGATGGCATGAACATTGACTTCTCTAACTTCCGCTAATGCCTCACCTCCTACTCGTACCCCATCCGTTATTTATTTTTATACACACATTCTTTCTCTCACTCTTCTTTTTCTCCCTCTGTCCCTGACTATACCCCTTGCCCATCCTCTAGGTTCCCTCCCCCTTGACTTTCTCCCCGGGCCTCCTGTCCCATGATCCTCTCATATCCCCTTTGCCAATCACTTGTCCAGCTCTTGGGTCCATTCCTCCCCCTCCTGTCTTCTCCTATCATTTTGGATCTCCCCCTCCCCCTCTCACTTTCAAATCTCTTACTAACTCTTCCTTCAGTTAGTCCTGACGAAGGGTCTCAGCCTGAAACGTCGACTGTACCTCTTCCTAGAGATGCTGCCTGGCCTGCTGCGTTCACCAGCAACTTTGATGTGTGTTGCTTGAATTTCCAGCATCTGCAGAATTCCTGTTGTTCCTGACATAGGTGTTTGTATTGTTCAGGTGGTCTAAGGCTGTGTGAAGAGCCATTGAGTTTGTGTCTGCCGTTGACCTATTGTGGCAATAGGCAAGTTGCAGTGGGTCCAGGTCCTTTCTGAGGCAGGTGTTCAGTCTAGTCATGACCAACCTCTCAAAGCATTTCATCACTGCAGATGGGAGTGCTACTGAGCAATAGTTACTAAGTCAGCTCACATTATTCTTCTTAGGCACTGGTATAATTTTTGTCTATTTGAAGCAAGTGGGAACTTCCACCTGCAGCAGTGAGAGGTTGAAAGTGTCCTTGAATACTCCAGCCAGTTGGTTGGCACAAGTTTTCAGAGTACTTCCACCTTGCAAGGGTTCATCCTCTTTAAAGCCTGCCTAACATTGGCTTCTGAGACAGAGATCACAGGGTCACTGGGTGCATCAGGGGTCTTCACAGCTGTAGTCATATTGTCCCTTTCAAAGCAGGCATAGAAGGCGTTGAGTTCATCTGGTAGTGAAGCATCGCTTTGTAGTAAGTAATGTCTTGCAAATCCTGCCGGAGTTGCCGAGCATCCGACATCCAACCTCGTTCAAAATTGTCTCGTCACCCTTAAAATAGCCCTCTACAAATCTTACCTGGTTTTCTGGTACAGACCTGGGTCACCAGACTTGAATATCACAGATCTAGCCTTCAGTAGACAACGTACCTCCTGGTTCATCCATGGCTTTTGGTTTGGGAATGTACAGTAAGTCTTTGTGGGCACACACTCATCCACACGGGTTTTAAGGAAGTCGGTAACAACTGCAGCATACTCATCCAGAAAAGAAGATGAATCCCTGAATACGGTCCAGAGCACCAACTCAAAGCAGTCCTGCAAGCCCTCCTGTGCTCCCCTTGTCCATACCTTCTTGGTCCTCACTGCTGGTGCTGCAGTCTTCAGTCTCTGCCTATACTCAGGGAGAAGCGGTACAGCCAGGTGATCAGACTTCCCAAAGTGAAACCCACTTGCTTTCTGAGCGGTGTCTCAGAAAGGCAGCGTCCATTTTTAAGGACCCTCAGCACCCAGGGCATGCCCTTTTCTCATTGTTACCATCAGGCAGGAGGTACAGAAGCCTGAAGGCACACACTCAGCGATAAAAGGAACAGCTTCTTCCCCTGTGCCATCTGATTCGTAGATGGACATTGAACCTGTGAACACTACTTCACTTTGCTATTATTTGTTTCTGCACAATTTTTAATCTATGCAATATACATATACTGCAATTTATTTATTTATTCTCTCTTCTATATTATGTATTGCATTGAACTGCTGTTGCTAAATCAACAAGTTTCACGACACATGCTGGTGATAATAAACCCAATTCTGACTCTGAAGAGTGTGCTGGTGTCACATCAACATTGCATGCTGCTTGGCACCATAATTCACTTGCACAGCACACGTCTCTCCAGACGTTCACTCCCCTTATTTTAACATGTCCACCAACATGCTATCCAGAAATGTTTCACCCCGTGATATTTAATTTCTTGTCAACTGTTTCCAGCTAACAACTTGTACTTAGTAGAATTTCAAATGAACCAACAGAATTTTTACAAGAGATGTGTAGGTGAATAAATGGAACTGAACATTTGGTATCATCTTGGATTCCATTCAGAACATCCACAAAATTAAGAATGGTGTTAAAATGTACAATAAAATTATTCGTCGTACAGTCTGTGGTTCAACTCAATATTTCAGATATAAAAATTTCAACACATCCCAACTGCTGGTATGCAACTCCATGCTAAAACTCCAGCCCTCTCCCCAGCAATAAATCTTTCATAGCTTAAGCTGTAAATAGGATGTGCTCTTGCCTGGTCACATAGAAGCACATACAGACAAGTTTTTGAATCATAACACTAATTAGAACTCATTCATTTTAAATCATAGTCAATGCTGGAAATGACTGCTGTACAGATATTCTCAATGGAGGAATTGGATCAAAGCACTTAATTTTAGAAACCCCATAATTTAGTCAGACAATAAGAATTTAATTATTATCATATCTGAAATTGTACATAGCTTTTATCATCCTTGGACCAACATGTCTGTTATTGATATTGTACTGTAGTCTCAGCAGGAGATTTATCTCACTGTGCCTGAGGACAAGCGTTACTTATTCAGTATAACTCAAAACATTTATTATTCTTAATATGTAAACAAGGTTTCTCCAGTTGTGTGATGCAATTTCTGACATTATGTTTGTATTGGTGACAGTGACATAACTGAGTCATGACTCACTGTAATGAAGGTTCTTTCGCTCAAAAAGGCAGCATCCATCACCAAGGACCCCATCGTCCAGGGCATACCTCTTCTCATTACTAATATCAAAGAAAGAGCACAGGAGCCTGAAGACACACACTCAATGTTTCAGGAACAGCTTTTTCCTCTTCACCATCAGATTTCTGAATTGATAATGAACCCATGAACACTAACTCATTATGTTTCCCCTCTCTTTTTGCACTACTTAACTTTCTTTTTTATATATACATTGCAATTTATAGCTTTTATTATGTATTGGAAGAGACTGCGCCACAAAACAACAAATTCCACGATATATGCCAATGATATTAACTCGATTCTGATTCTCAGAACATCCTCTTTGTTATTCATCACTTCAGCTACGGCAGGTTGGAGACACAAGAAGCAGATGCTGGATTCTGCAGTGAAAGAACAATCTCCTGGAAGAAGTATATGTGAGAAGGGATTTTTTTTTTGATCAAGACTGCATTAGGACTGAAATTAGGTTGCTTGCCTAATTTCAGAAAAGTCCATTTGACAGACATGCAAAATTCCTTTAGGAACTTAAGTCTAAACAAATAGTTAACTAAAGTCACAATATTATTGGAACCAAATGTGCAGAAAGACAATAATATTGGTAGCCAATACTATCAAGCATTTGGAACTAGTGACTAAAGACATATCTCTTGCATTAGGATTGACAAATTTAGTTGAATACCACAAAGAACTGTTATTCCCAGACAATTCTGAATAATCTTGATACTGAATAATAAGACATGAATGATACACATTTGGAAACTAAAATATTTCACATTTGAAGAGAGTTCTATTGTTTTCCAATGATTTCAACACTAAAACAAGAGGTATAAAGACATTTTTATTACAGCAACAATTCACAAGCAATCATTGCTGGCAGCTTCCTGAATTTTGAGAAAGCAGTTTCCATATTTGTTGTTTGTCAAAATATGTTTGGCAATAGCTGATAACTTTTTGACAGTCTACAGAGACATAAGAAAATCTTAATAGAAAATGTTCATAGAAAACCTAAAATTACATTTATGAAGGTATCAGAATGTCATCTTTTAACTTTTAGTGTAGCATATTTAATATTTCAGTAATATTTGACAATATTGTAAATATGTTGTTTGATTAAGCATTCTTTGTTTATATAATTCATTATGTGTTACATGCAAGTAGCACAGGAATGGCATATATCATTATGCCATCATGTCATATGTGAGCACCTTACTAAAAGAAAAAGTATACAGGTATCCAGACCCCGGTGTTTTTCTTTTTATTCATGTTTTGAGTTACAAAATATAACATAGGTGATGAAGAAGATTTAAAACGAACCCAAGATATCTACTTACCTATTAAAGCAGAGTAGGTTTTTCTTCAATAGGGGAGAGAAAGATGGTTCAGTTAAAAAAAATGCACAGCACCCTTTTCTTTGAAAGCTGCGGGAGACATTCAGATAAAAGGCAGAAAACAGAAAAAATTAACAAGCAACAAATACAGCCACAGCTTCATAAACAGTTGGTACCAGGTGACAACAATAATAAATAAATAAATAAAAGCAGCAAAGGTTGGGTACATCAGAAAGATAGACTTGTTCGATTGCACAAAAAAAACTGGATGTACACTGAATGAATTGAGCAGTATTTTGAAGCAAATTAAATAGCCAATGAAAACCAATTGCTATCATTGGTGAGTGCAATAGGTGGAAAAGCATATAGCTTGCTTGGAAGTTTTACTGCTCCAACCAAACCATCTGAAATGAGCTTTGCTGATATCCTTAACATAATGCAGGAAAGTTTTGAATCAAAAACACTATTGATTATATAATGCTTCAAGTTTCATAAGCGGAATCAAAAGGAAGGGGAGTGCATTTCAGCTTATGTGACTTAATTGAAGAAATTGTCCAAGCATTGTCAGTTCAGTGATGGGCATAATAATGTACTGAAGTATTGCTTAGTTTGTGGAATATTGCAAGTAAGCATTTAAAAAGGGCAGTTGAAATCACTGTACCAATGGAAACAGCAGCCAGAGATACAACTGAGTTGCAGTCAGGAATGAAAATGAGAGTGAACAAAATTGTAACATCTATACATAAATCACATGATCAAACAAATGTGTTACCATTGTGGCAGTGGTTCACGTGTATCAGATCAACGTAGGTTTAAAGGCAAAACAATGCAACAAAGTTAGACACATACAAAGAGCATGCCCGGCAGACAAAAATAAATGGACTGCACAGGGAAGAGCAAAAGATAAAAATTCTGGTTACTGTTTCAAAAAGAACACTAATATGCATGCTGTTGATTAAAAAAACAAATCTGATCATTATGAAAGTGGCACAGTGCTGGTAGCATTGAGATTTACAATGTGAAAACTACAAACGTTTGTAATATGAGACAAGCAATATAGCTCACACCAGAAGTGAACAATAAATTAATTAAAATGAAATTAGAAACCAGCTCTGCTGTTTCAGTATTTGCATAAAATGAGTTTGAATGGCATTTCAAAAGATACTGAACTGATGCCTGTAGATATCCAACTATGAACTTGTACTGAAGAAAAGGCAACTCCTATGGGAATGACATTCGTAACAGGGAAATACAACTACATTGGACTTCTAGGTGGTAAAAACAGAATGGCCAGCATTGTGGGGCCAAGATTGGCTGAAATAACAACAACTTGATTGGAAATCCATCCACCATTTGCATGCCACATCCCCTGCAAAAGAGTCAACTGAAATCAAATTAAGAAAGTTACTGGATGATGCCACAGCAGTGTCCAAGGGTGGCATTGGAAAACTCAAACAGAGGGTAAACTAGTGTAAAATGAAACTTCCACACTCAAGTTTTACAAAGCTTATCCAGTTCCTTACACCATCTGTGATAAAGTAGCCAGTGACCAAGATTGCATAGAGCTGAAGGAATTCTTTCCAAACTTGAGTGGAGCCCACAGGCAATGCCAGTGGTCCAGGTAGTCAAGAAGGATGGATCTGTCAGGATCTGTGTTGATTTTAAGGTTACCATCAATCTAGTACTGAAAGTAGATCAACACCCTCTGCCCAGGATAGAAGATATTTTTGCAAACCTTTTCTGGAGGATAACACTTCAAACTGGACATAGCTGAGGCCTACCTACAACTGGATATGGAAGAAGAGTCCCAAGTGTTGCTCACCCTACACACTCACAAAGGACTACCAGAATCAGGTTTATTATCACTGGCATGTGACGCAAAATTTGTTAACTTAGCAGCAGCAGTTCAATGCAATACATAATCTAGCAGAGAGAAAAAAAATTATAATAAATAAATAATGTATATTGAATAGATTTTTTAAAAACATGCAAAAACAGAAATACTTTATATTAAAAAAAAAGTGAAGTAGTGTCCAAGGGTTCAATATCCATTTAGGAATTGGACATCTGTTCCTGAATCACTGTGTGTGCCTTCAGGCTTCTGTACCTCCTACCTGATGGTAACAGTGAGAAAAGGGCATGCCCTGGGTGCTGGAGGTCTTTAATAATAGACACTGCCTTTCTGAGACACCGCTCCCTGAAGGTATCCTGGGTACTTTGTAGGCTAGTATCCAAGATGGAGCTGACTAAATTCACAACCTTCTGCAGCTTCTTTCGATCCTGTGCAGTAGCCCCTCCATACCAGACAGTGATGCAGCCTGTCAAAATGCTCTCCACAGTACAACTATAGAAGTTTTTGATTGTATTTGTTGACATGCCAAATCGCTTCAAAATCCTAATAAAGTATAGCTGCTGTCTTGCCTTCTTTATAATTACATCAATATGTTGGGACCAGGTTAGATCCTCACTGATCTTGACACCCAGGAACTTGAAGCTGCTCACTCTCTTCTCTTCTGATCCCTCTATGAGGATTGGTATGTGTTCCTTCGTCTTACCCTTCCTGAAGTCCACAGTCAGTTCTTTCGTCTTACTGACATTGAGTGCCAGGTTGTTGCTGCAGCCCCATTCCACTAGTTGGCATATCTCACTCCTGTACGCCTTCTCATCACCACCTGAGATTCTACCAACAATGGTTGTATCATCAGCAAATTTATAGATGGTATTTGAGCTATGTCTAGCCACACAGTCATATGTATATAGAGAGTAGAGCAATGGGCTAAGCACACACCCCTGAGGTGCACCAGTTATTTTTGGAATAGCATCTGCATCTGCAGTCTGGCAAAAATCTGTGGACCAGGTGCTGCAAGGCTGCCCAGGCAACCAGTGATATGTGTTACCAGTGAAGAGGACAGGAACATCTCCAAAATACCAAGACAGTGTTAAGAAAATTATGGGCTCAGAGTACGATGCAACAAGTGTATATTCTTCAAGCCAAGTATCACTTACTCTGGTTACACTATCGACGCACAAGGATTACACAAGTGTGCTCAGAAAATTCAAGCAATGGTGGATGCCCCGTAGCCAAGGACATGTCACAATTGTGTTGCTTTTCAGGATTTGTAAATTACTACAACAGGTTCCTGCCAAACCTGGTTAATCTGCTTCATGCCTTTAACTTATTACTACAGATCAGAAAGAAATGGCAATGAATAAAACTGTGTGAGATGGCTTTCCAAAAGGCAAAGTAAATGGTGATGGCAGACACTGTACTCACACATTATGTTCCACATCATCCAGTGAATCTTGCCTGTGATGCCTTGCCTTTGGTATAGGGGCAGCCATGTCACATGTTATGAATGATGAAGGTGAATGCCCCATAGACCTTGCATCAAATTCTCTTGCCTCGGCAGAGAAAATTTACACACTGATTGACAGAGTGGCCTTGAGTCAATCTGTGTATAATATTATGGCATTAAACATTTCAATCTGTACTTGTATACCTTATTACTGATCATCCTCATTACCCACGTTTACCCTCATTACTGATCATCAGCTACTAGTGTCCATTTTCATTCCACAGAAGGGTGTTCCACCAACACGAATGCAGAGATGGGCTCTGTTTCGTACAGGACACCATTACAGAATCGAATTCAGGAGGGCAACTCATCATGGATATGCTAATGGATTGTCCCATTTGCCCTCGGAAAAGGAAATACCTGAAAAAAATTACAGAAGAGGAAACTCTTCTTGACATATTCTCCATAATGCAAATCAGAAGTCTCCCTATTATGGCAGAGCTGATCCAAAGGGAAAGCAGAAAAGTCCCCACACTGTCTTAGGTGTACATCACAACTCAAAATGACAGGAATGTGCAGCAGAAATTCCAGTACTCCTATTTTTACCAGTGCCAGAATGAACTTACCCTTGACAAGGGATGCCTTGTGTAGGCATTGTGACTTGTTGTACTATCCAAGCTGAGAACTAAAATGTTGGAGGAGATACATGCTGGTCACCTAGGTGTGGACAAAATGGAAGTGTTGACTGGTCAGGGACACACACACACACACACACACATAACGTGTAACGAATGGTGTCAGTACGGCAATGGCACACATCATTACTCCACCACCTCACATGTGAGCACTTCGCTAAGTGAAAAATCAAGTATACAAATATCCCGGCTCCTGTGTTTTTCATTTGATTAGTGTCTGGAGTTACAAAACATAACAACAAGTATGAATCTCTTTGTGCAATTTATGGTCAGATTTCTAATTAAGGCACTTCATTGGATTAAATTATTCACAAGGACTAAATTCACAAACCAATTACAGTTACCCAACAAAATCTGCTACTCGTCATTAATTGTTCATTTATTTTGCTTGCAATTGAATTTCCATGCCAATTTGGTTAACTTTAGTATTTCCATACATGTTAGTAAAGAAATTATATACAGTATCTCACTTAAGAGATTGAATGGTGATATTCAATATTATAAACATAATAACAGGAGATTATGCAGGTGCTGGAAATCTAGAGAAACACTCTGTAGAGTGGATGAGGAGAGGATGTTTCTTATGATGGGAGAGTCTTGTACCAGAAGGTACAGCCTCAGAATAGAGGGATGTCCATTTAGAAAGAAGATGAGAAGGAATTTCTTCAGCCAAGAAGTGGTAAATCTGTGGAACTTGTTGCCACAGGTGGTTGTGTAGACCAAGCCATTGGGTATATTTAAGGCAAAGATTGATAGGTTCTCAATTAGTCAGGACATGAAGGATTACGGGGAGAAGGCATGATAGGACTGAGAGGAAATGGTTCAGCCATGAGGAAGTGGCAGAGCAGACTCGACGGGCCAAATGGCCTAATTCTGCTCCTACATCTTATGGTCTTTTCTATAAAGACAAATAAACAGTTGACTTTTTGGGCCAAAAAGGAGAAAGGAGCTTGAATAAAGAGGTAAAGGGAGTGGAAAGAATACAAGCTGGCAGGTAATATGTGAAACCAGGCAAGGCACTGGGGTATGAAGTAACAAGCCTGTAAGTGATTGCTGGTAAAGATAAAGCACAATCAACCCCCAAACTACAACTGCACTGTATCAGTTACAATTGTGTGATTCTCTTTGGAACAATTGAGTATAACACTGATTATTGCTAAAAGATCAACATGCACCAAGTCCAGTTCCCTTTTTTATATTTGCTCCCAGCAGAGCAAGTACTCAAATTTAAAATTCTCAATTGCAAGTTCACCCTTTGACTTCCCTTCCTCCTTGCTCGAACTGTATCTCCAAGTGATCTATGCATCTCCAATTTTAGTCTCAAGTACATCCAAAACTCCCTCCATCCTCTTGACATACTTTCAGTTACCTCGGCCTTTAAACACAAATAAGAGGAAATCTGCAGATGCTGGAAATTCAAGCAACACACATCAAAGTTGCTGGTGAACGCAGCAGTCCTCCCTCAATCCTTCCTGGTCCTTAAAACCCACATTTTTGACCAATGAATATCAAAATAAGGCACCTGATCCACTTAAAAGTAAATAAGTCTGCTTCATTTTGTAATTTTTACACATCTAATTGGGCAGGAGCAGGGAATAATGAAATACAGGCTGAAGTCCACAACTCCAGCTCTGTACTAACTCTGGAATTCCTATAACAATGCCCAATAAGGTAGCCAGAGTTCCTCAGACTTCCTAGCTTGGAAAGTTAGAGCAGACACAAGTCCAGTGAATCCATAAGACTGACTCGAGAAGGTACAGTTGTTGAAGAAGGATGTTAACTTACATTTTATTTGATTTAATTCACTTGATTTCAAAATGTTTTAAATGCATGAAAGCATTTAAGTGTTTTAATTTTGTACTAATGAATAATGTTAAGTATTTTAAAGGTGTTTATCATTTTTCAGTATTGCTTGTGTATTTTTAGACGTCAAAAGCATTTAATTTAAACCACTGCCAGAAAGCATGGAGCAGGGCCTGACTGTATGCCAAAAGCATTGTGGGAGGTGAAACTCTCACACAAATTTAGATAGCACCTAAGCACTAGCATCTCAACAGAAGTCCATGTTTAACTGCATACCACAAGAGCGTGTCCAAATACTTGTGACCAACTAGTTTCTGGTGGCTCCACTGGTTCTTCCATCCAAGCTCCTACCATTGCTCCCTCCTTTGACTGAGTGTCAATTTATCTGACTACAATCCAATGAAGAGCCTTATGATATTTCACTATATAAAAAGGTGGTAAATCAGATGTACACTTACCTCATAAGTGCATTCTGGCATTTATAAAAACAAAGCTTTAAAAAGCCAAATATAGATTTTAAATTTCAAGAACATCAAAATTTATACTCAGAATTTCACTTCAACAACTAAATCATGAACAAGTTCTGCCTTTGTATATCGTCCATTTTCACTGCTTCGTGGCATACTGGATGCATCTCACTAGTTCCTGTGTGTTGCAGCAGAAATCTTATCTTTTCATTAGAAAAATGATGCAATCTCAAACATTAACTATGAGTTTGTATCCATTCACTAATAAATTAAGGAAACAATAAGACCGCTTGAAAACAGAAAAGCAAGTCTGTAAACTTTCTCAGCTTAATAGCTAAATAATAAGAGATCATTTACACAACAGCTATACAGGAACCCTGGTTCATGAATGACATTACTGAAATATTAAATACACAACAGTTATGTTTGAGTAATACTGTAAATATATTGTTTGATTAAGCTTTGTTTATTGTTTGCACAGTTCATTACGGGTTATACAGTGCCTATAAAATATATTAACCCCCCCACCCCCCGTTTTCATGTTTTATTGTTTTACAACATTGAACCACACTGGATTTAATTCGGCTTTTTTGACACTGATCAACAGGAAAGACTCTTTTGTGTTAGAGTGAAAACAAATTTCTGCAAATTGTTCTAAATTTATTAAACACAAAATAATTGATTGCATAATTACTCACTCCCTTCCAGTAAGTATTTAGCAAATGCAACTTTGGCAGCAATTACAGCCTTGAGTCTGTGTGGAAAGGCCTCTGTCAACTTTGCAATTTTTCCCCATTCTTCTTTACAAAACTGTTCAAGCTCTGTCCAATTGCATGGGGATCGTGAGAGAACAGCCCTTCAAGTACAGGCACAAGTTCTCAATTGGATTGAGGTCTGGACTCTGACTTGGACACTCCAGGACATGAACTTTGTTGTTTTTAAGCCATTCCTGTGTTGTTTTGGCTTTATGCTGGGGTCATCATCTTGCTGGAAAACAAACCTTCTCCCAAGTCACAGCAAGCACTGTGAGGGTCATGTTTTTTGACTTCTCCAGTGCGTTCAACACCATCCGCCCTGCTCTGCTGGGGGAGAAGCTGACAGCGATGCAGATGGATACTTCCTTGGTATCATGGATTCTTGATTACCTGACTGGCAGACCACAGTACGTGTTCTTGCAACACTGTGTCCGACAGAGTGATCAGCAGCACTGGGGCTCCACAGGGGACTGTCTTGTCTCCCTTTCTCTTCACCATTTACACCTCAGACTTCAACTACTGCACAGAGTCTTGTCATCTTCAGAAGTTTTCCGATGACTCTGCCATAGTTGGATGCATCAGCAGGGGAGAGGAGGCTGAGTACAGGGCTACGGTAGGAAACTTTGTCACATGGTGTGAGCAGAATTATCTGCAGCTTAATGTGAAAAAGACTAAGGAGCTGGTGGTAGACCTGAGGAGAGCTAAGGTACCCGTGACCCCTGTTTCCACCCATGGAGTCAGTGTGGACATGGTGGAGGATTACAAATACCTGGGGATACGAATTGACAATAAACTGGACTGGTCAAAGAACACTGAGGCTGTCTACAAGAAGGGTCAGAGCCGTCTCTATTTCCTGAGGAGACTGAGGTCCTTTAACATCTGCCGGACGATGCTGAGGATGTTCTACGAGTCTGTGGTGGCCAGTGCTATCATGTTTGCTGTTGTGTGCTGGGGCAGCAGGCTGAGGGTGGCAGACACAACAGAATCAACAAACTCATTCATAAGGCCAGTGATGTTGTGGGGATGGAACTGGACTCTCTCACGGTGGTGTCTGAAAAGAGGATGCTGTCTAAGTTGCATGCCATGTTGGTCAATGTCTCCCATCCACTACATAATGTACTGGGTCGGCACAGTAGTACATTCAGCCAGAGACTCATTCCACTGAGATGCAGCACAGAGCGTCATAGGAAGTCATTCCTGCCTGTGGCCATCAAACTTTACAACTCCTCCCTTGAAGGGGCAGATATCCTGAGCCAATAGGCTGGTCCTGGACTTATTTAATAATTTACTGGCATAATTTACATATTACTATTTAACTATTTATGGTTCTATTACTATTTATTATTTATGGAGCAACTGAACGAAAACCAATTTCCCCCGGGATTAATAAAGTATGACTATGACTATTCTCCAGCAGATGGCATCTGATATTCCTCCAATATTTCCCTGTATTTTGATACATCCATTTTACCCACTACCTTCACAAGCCTTCCAAAGTCTGCTGTAGTGAAGCATCCCCACAGCAGGATGCAGCCACCATCATGCTTCACAGTAGGCATGGCGTGTTTTTGATGATGTGTGGTGCTTAGCTTTAGTCTGATGGCCATAAAGCTCAATTTTGGATTTATCAGACCACAGAATCTACTTCCAGCTGACTTCAGAGTCTCCCACACACCTTCTAGCAAACTCTAGCCAAGATTTCATGTGAGTATTTTGCAACAGTGGCTTTCTCTTTGCCACTCTCCTATAAAGCTGCTACTGGTGAAGCATCCGGGCAACAGTTATTGTATATGCAGTCTCTGCAGCTTGTAGCAACTGAAGCTTGTAACTCCTTTGCAGTTGCCAAAGGTCTCTTGGTGGCCTCCCTTACTAGTCCCCTTCTTGCACAGTCACTCAGATTTTGAGGCAGGCTGCTCAAGTCAGATTTACAGCTGTGCCATATGCTTCCCATTTCTTGATGATTGACTTAACTGTACTCCAGGGATATTCAGCAACTTAGAATTTTTCTTGTATCCATTCCTGACTTGCGCTTTTCAATAACCTTTTCGCAGAGTTACTTGGCTACATCTTCATGATGTAGTTTTTGCCAGGATACTGACTCACCAGCTTTTGGACCTTCCAGATACAGGTGTGTATTTACTACAGTCAATTGAAACACCTTGAATGCATACAGCTCTCCAAAAACAGATCTTCATTTAACTAATAATGCGACTCCTAAAACCAATTAGCTGCACCAGTGATGATTTGGTGTGTCCTATTAAAGGGGGTGAATACTTATGCAATCAATTAGTTTGTGCTTTATATTTGTAATTAATTTAGATCACTTTGTAGAGATCTGTTTTTACTTCCATGCAAAAGTGTTGTTTTCTGTTGATCAGTGTTAAAAGAAGCCAAATTAAATCCACTACGATTCAATGTTGTAAATCAATAAAACATGAAAACCTTTAAGGGGAGTGAATACTTTTTATAGTCACTGTACGTAAAAGTACATGAATGGCATACGTCATCACACCAGCACATCATTGTTAGAGGTTTAACTGCTCCAAACAAATCAGTCAAAATGAACTTTGCTGACATCATTAAAGTAATGCAGGAATATTTAGAACTGAAGCCACTGTTGACTGCAGAATGTCTTAGGGTTCATAAGCAGAATTAATCTGAAGGAAACTTCATTCAATGTACGTTGCTGAATTGAAGAAATTGTCTGAGCATTGTCTGTTCAATGATGGGCTTTATGATGCACTGAGAGATTGTTTAGTTTGTGGAATCTTACAAGAAAGCATTCAAAAATAATTCCTAACTGAAACACAACTCACATTAAAAAGAGCGGTTGAAATTGCTTTATCATAGGAAATAGCAGACAAAGATGCAGCTCAGTCGCTGTTAGCAATGAAAGAGAGAGTGAACAAAATTTTAGTGTCGAAAACAGAAACCTGACTGGCCAAAATTGTGCACCACTGCAGCTGGGGCTCACATACATCAGACCAATGCAGATTTAAAGGTGAAACTTGCAGAAAATGCAACAAAGTAGGATACATATAAACAGCATATCAGGAAAACAAAAATAAATAGACTGCACAGAGAAGAGAAAAAGTCACATTACAGTTTCAAAAAGAGCACTAATCTGCTGATTAAGCACTAATTTGCTGATGAAGCACCTGATAATTGGTGAGAGTGACACAGGACTGAGTAGCCTTGAGATTTACATGAAAACTAACGTGAGACAAGCAATATGGCTTACAACAGAAATGAATGACAAATGAATTGTTTCAGTCATTCCACAAAATGAGCTTGAACGGCATTTCAGAGACACTGAACTGAAGCCTGCCGATATCCAGTTGAGAATTTATACTGAAAAATATAACACCTATGGGAATGACAATCACAACAGTGAAATACAACAACCAATGAGCCACATTGTGCTTGTATGTGGTAAAAGCAGGAGGGCCAGCATTGTGAGTGTATGAGATAACTACGGTGATTGAAGAATTGCATGCCACATCCCGGCAATAAAGCCAACTGGAAGTGAATTAAGGAATGTACTGGATGATGCCACAGCAGTGTTTCAGGATGGCATTGGAAAACTCAAACAAATCAAGGGTAAGAGAGTGTTCAATGAGA
Organism: Mobula birostris; assembly: GCF_030028105.1. Classification (NCBI taxonomy): domain Eukaryota; kingdom Metazoa; phylum Chordata; class Chondrichthyes; order Myliobatiformes; family Myliobatidae; genus Mobula; species Mobula birostris. The sequence continues at coordinate 47,528,952 of NC_092377.1, forward strand.
ATGCCACACCCAAGTTTTACAAAGCCCGTCTGGTTGCTTATAGTATTCATGATAAAGTGGCCAGTGAACTAGATCCCATGGAGGCTGAAAGAATTCTTTTCAAGGTTGAGTGCAGCTCATGGGCAATGCCAGTGGTCCCAGTAAGGATGGATCTGTCAGGATCTGCTGTGATTTTAAAGTCACCATTAACCTAGTACTGAAATCTGGTCAAAATACCCTCTGCCCTGGATAGAGGACATCTTTGCAAACCTTTCTGGAGGAAAACTCTTCAACAAAGTGGACTTTGCTGAGGCCTACCTACAGATGCAGATGGAAGAAGAGTCACCATACACACTCACAAAGGTCTTTATAGCTAGAGTAGGCTTATTTCTGGCGTAGCATCCACACCTGCACTCTGGCATAAAGCCACATTTGGACCAGGTGCTGCAAGGCTGCCCAAGCACTCAGTGTTACCTGGATGACATCATTGTTGCTGGTGAGAATGACAAGAAACATCTCCAAAATCTCAAGGAAGAGTTATAAAGCTAATAAGATTATGGGCTCAGAATATGACACAACAAGTGTGAATTCTTTTGACCATTTTACTGTGGTCTCATTATTGACGCACAAGGATTACACAAGTGTGCTGAGAAAATTCAAGCAGTGATGAATGCCACAAGGCCGAAGGACATTTCACAGCCACGGTCTTTTTTAGGATTTGTCAATTACTATAACAGATTCCTGCCAAACCTGGCTACTGTGCTCCATCCCTTGAACTCAATATTACAGATTGGGAAGAAATGGCAACGGACAAGGCAGTGTGAGGTGGCTTTCGAAAAGGCAAAGTAAATGGTGGTATCAGACACTGTACTCACATATTATGATTCGCATCGTACAGTGAAGTTCGGCTGTGTTGCCTCACCTTATGTATTAGGTGCAGTCATGTCATATGTATACAAGTGATGGAAGTGAATGCCCCACAGCCTTTGTATCACATACCAGTACTGCTGCAGGGAAAAATTATGCACAGATTGGGAGAGAAGCCTTGTGTCTGGTTTGCAGTGTGAAATGTTTCAACTCATACTCATATGGGAGAGAGTTCACCTTTATTACTGATCATCAACCACTAGTGCCCATTTTCAATACAAAGGTTGCTCCCTTCACAGCAGCAGCATGAATGTAGAGATGGGCTCTGTTCCTTGGAGGACACAGTTACAAGATTGATTTCAAGAGGACAACTAATCATGGAAATGCTGATGGATGGTCCCATTTACCTTTGGAAAACTCATTTTGATTTTGAGGACACTCTTGTTGATGCGTTCTCTCTAATGCAAATTGAATGTTACCCTATTACAGCAGAGACGATCCAAAGGGAAACTAGAAAAGACCCCACACTACATGGCAATCCAAAATGACTGGAATGGGCAGCTGAAATCCAAGTTCCTCCATTCTAAGCTGAATTTCAAATCACATATTAACCATATTATTAAGACTGTGCTCATTCATTTAAGGAACATTGCAAGAATTTGATTTCTTATTAACATGATGCATGTTTTTAGTTTTCGGCTGATGAGATTATTGTAAGTTATTGTTTTCACGACTGTCTAAGAAAGATATAAGTCAGCTGCAGCTTGTTCAAAATGCAGCAGCAAGAATTTTACCCAAAAATAAAAGAAAATATAAGCACATTCTATCAGTTTTGCCATTATTACACTGGCTGCCTGTGTCCTTTAAAATCAATTTTAAAATACTCTTAGTTATATACAAGGCTCTGAACAATCTAGCTCCTCTGTATATTTTGGAGTGTCTGTCCCCTTACATTCCTAACTGTATTCTTATACCTACAAATATTGTTTTGTTTAGTGATGCTAGAGCCAAGCATACAAGAACTGATGATGCGGCCTTTTGTTCTTGTGTACCAATAATCTGGAATACTCTACTGACAGGTACGCCAGGCAGATACTGTGGAATGCTTGAAAACCTTTCTAAAAACCTACTTTTTTAAAAATTTGGCTTGTTTATAGGATTACTTAATGCCTGTTGACATTGACTACATTTATATAATTTGGTATATTCGATTATATGTTATTCTATACAATTTTTGTCTTAAGATTCTTAATTTTCTCCTGTATTTTTATGACCATGTTGATTTATCTTTACGATCTATGTAAAGCACTCTGAGCCTGCATTTTAATTTATCAAAACGTTCCATATAAATAAAATTTTCTTACTATTCATATCAGCACAGGGATGAACATGCCCTTGATGGAGATTGCCTTATGTGGGGAAGGGGATGAGGATGGAGATGGAGAGGTTTTGTATCATCCAAGCTGAGAGCGAAGGTGTTGGAGGAGCTACGTGTTAGTTATCTAGGCAGGATTGAAACAAAAGTACTGGCTCGAAGCTTTGTCTGGTGGTCTGGGATAAAGCAGCAAATCAAGCAGCTTGCCATGCACTGTTCAGGATGCCAATTCATCCAGAAGAAAGGTATTCGGAGCTGTCAGAACCATTTCCTGCCATTCCAAAGTCAACTCCTCCAACCACTATGGAGGAGGCCCCCAAACCCAAGATTGTTTCGCAGCCACAAGTCTCACCTGCCAAGTAAGGTGACCTCGCAAACACGAGGATTTCTGCAGATGCTGGAAATTCAAGCAACACACATCAAAGATGCTGGTGAACGCAGCAGGCCAGGCAGCATCTCTAGGAAGAGGTACAGTCGACGTTTCAGGCCAAGACCTTTCGTCAGGACTAACTGAAAGAAGAACTAGAAAGAGATTTGAAAGTGGGAGGGGGAGGGGGAGGGGGAGATCCAAAATGATAGGAGAAGACAGGAGGGGGAGGAATGGAGCCAAGAGCTGGACAGTTGATTGGCAAAAGGGATATGAGAGGATCATGGGACAGGAGGCCTAGGGAGAAAGAAAAGGGGGAGGGCGGAGAAAACCCAGAGGATGGGCAAGGGGTATAGTGAGAGGGACAGAGGGAGAAAAAGGAGAGAGAGAGAAAGAATGTGTGTATATAAATAAATAACGGATGGGGTACGAGGGGGAGGTGGGACATTAGCGGAAGTTAGAGAAGTCAATGTTCATGCCATCAAGTTGAAGGCTACCCAGACGGAATACAAGGTCATCTACTGTAAAGAGGAAGCCACATTCAGGTTGGAGGAACAACACCTTATATTCCGTCTGAGTAGCCTCCTACCGGCAATTAAATATTTAGGCCTGAATAGAAGAATTTAAACTTTACTATGCTGTGGATATCTATACAGTATCACACCTCCAGATCTTAATGTGAGCATATCACTAAAGTAAGAACAAAACTAAGACATGTATTCTCATCTCCATGTGTTTGCCTTCAATTAGTTTTAGAGTTACAAAATGTAACAATAAATTACAAAAATCCAATTTTATGCAATTTCTCTGATACATAGTAAAGCATTTTTCAAGTTAGTCATAATAATAAAAATCAAAAATAATGTTTCATGGTATTCATTAATGACTGGATGATATACAATATATTTCATTAGTTTTATGGTGACTATTTAATGAATTATAGCAAGTATGTAGAACTATATGATATGAGCAATTATTGAAAACAGACTGTTCAAACTTCCAAAGAAGCTGGCTTCTGAACAGTCCTCTACTATGGAACTCTTTTGTAATCCATGAACTGCTGGTACGTAAGGCGCCATACTACTTCTGTTAAGGTAATATGACTTTTAAAATATTTGGCTTGAGTTGCTCTTCAAGCCAAGATAAGGATCTCACTCTGGAGTGAGTATTGTAAATCATGGTAACTGGGATCAAAAACTGGTCAGCAAAGAAGGCACACATCCCAAAACATAAAGGTACACTGGATGCTTTAGCGTACAAAGTGATAAAGCCTGATGCAATGTCCACAGTTGCTTGAGTTTCAAACCATTGTATGAAATGTTCTCAAAGCAAGCTCAATAGCTTTCCATCCCTGAAGGCAATCAAGAAATAGTGTATAGGAACACCAGTTTTGCAAAATGATCAATGGTCAAGTGTAAATGAGTACAAAAATGACAGAAGAAGCAAATTTCATTATTTTGATATATGTGACTCAATTTGTATCTGTTTCTCTTTGGTAGCAAAACCAACAGTCAGACAGTGACAAAAAGGTCAATGATGCTAAACTTTATGGATCATTCACGCAAAATAATCTCCAAAGAACTGCTCTGAGAACCCCGACAGATGAAAGTGCCAGGGCTGGTACCTGCATTATCATTCTCCACTTGCAGCTCCTTTTCCTGTTCAGCTCTTATTCCTGTTACACAAGTATGTACAGTATAGCTGTTTCCTCAAGATGGCAAACTTCTGGACCTGAAGTGGCCTATGGCTAAATCTCCTTATCCAGTAAAATTATTGCAATGCTTCTTCTGACTGCACAAGCTGGTGAAAGTCTAGTTTTGCAGGTGGAGTGAATTGGGGGCAGAGAGTGTCAAGATGAATGAGATGGGTTGATTCCAACCTCCGAGACTGGGTGGGTAGAGGTAAAATGATTAAATATCTGTTAGCAGCTTCTGAAAATTTCAAAGAACTGATTCTATATTTGCTGCATGTCAAAACATACTCAGCAGTAGCCAATTCATCTTTGACAATTTAAAACATTACTTTCCTAACCTTACATCTTTAGCTCACTCCTTCCTGTTAAAATGCTGCTAAGCAGCTAACTCTATGACCAAGCCACCCAAAGGCACCACAGTAGACTAGCAGTTAGTGTGACACTATTATAACTCAGGCTGTACGAGTTCGCAGTTCAATTCCGGTACTGTTCTGTGCGAAGTCCCCGTGGAATGCACAGGTTTTTCCCAGAGTATTGTAGTCCAGTTTCCTCCCACAGTCCTGGGTAGGTTAATTAGTCCTTGTAAATGATCCCATGATTAGGTTAGGGTTAATCGGGATTGTGGGGTTGCTGGGGCAGTGTGGCCTACTCAGCGCAGTATCACAAAATAAATAAATATGATAATATCACTAGCAGTTTTTGTGCTAACGTTTTGTTACTTATTCTGTAAAACACGAGAAATTACTAGGATAAATGCACTATATAAGTTCAAGCTTTTATTCTAACAGCCTTAGACAAAGTAGAAGTAGCACTGGGTGGACACAGTCTGCCAACAACATGCAGCATTGAAAGAACAACTGAAAGAGAAAGGGATTCAAGGGAGGAGAGAAAAGTGAAAAGTTAGTGGCCGAGATAAAGACTGAATGAAAAGGAAGTGGAGAAAGTTTTCAGAAGAAGGAGGACTAAGGGAGAAAAGAGACTGGGAGAGAAGGGAATGAGGAAGGCAAGAATATTTACATCTGCTTTTGGGATGATTGCAGTCAGTGCATTTGAGTGCACATAATTTTGGGCAAGTAGCTGCACTAGTACATGTCTGATCTATGAAACAAAGTCTTGTTTCCACTGTCTTGAACCTCCTCACATTCAAACCAAGATGTTCCTCTATCAAGCCCATGTGCAGTTCTACATTAAAAGTATTCCCTCATAGGATTCTTTCAATAATCAGAACAAAAGTCAGCACTTAGAGAACTGCATCAGCAAAATAACTGAACATTGCTCAAGTCTCATACCTCAGATGTTTTGACACTGTTGCACCATGAATAAGGCAAAAAATGCTGTACAGAATAATTTAGTGATCAAGGTGGTTTGTACATCTTGAAAGAAACCTGGAAGATGACCACTGTCTTCATGGCATAGATTTCATATGACCTAATTTATCCACACGAACCAGTGAGCAGCCTCTAATACTAATCTCACATCTTGGTCCATAGCCCTCCATGCCTCAGCAATTCAAATGCTCATTTACAAACTTCTTAAATGCTATCAGTGATCCAACTTCAGCCACTTTCTCAAATGGTGCATTCCAGGTACTTACCACACATAGAATGAAGTTGTTCCCTTCATATCCATGCTAAATGTTATCCCTCCAACCTAACTCCTTTAGAGTTACCTACCTTGGATACGAGGCATGCTTCTTCCAGTCTGCTCCATTTACATCCCTCATAAGTTTTATATATATGCCTCAATCTTAGACCTTCGTAATTTTCTTTGTTCCGAGGAAAACAGATCACAATTTTCCAGTCTGTCCTCATAACCGAGCAACTCCATCCCAACCACCTTGTATGGTCCTTTTTAACCTGAAAAAGCCTTTGACACTGGAGGGCTATGGGTAACCCCAGGTAATTTCTAAAGTAAGTACATGTTCGGCACAGCATTGTGGGCCGAGGGGCCTGTATTGTGCTGTGTTTCTATGAAAAGGGATTTAAAAGAATCCTTAACAGGGCTGCCCTGAAAAGCTCATACAAAACGACATGCAAACTACAATCCCAGTCTCACCTCACTCATAATCACTCTGTATTTGCTACAAAATGACATGCAAACTACAATCCCAATCTCACTACAAAGTGGAATTGTGTCTATATTCCTCCATTTGTCCTGATATTCCTCACTTCCAACATACTTCCCAAAGGAGTGGGCTTAACCTAGTTCATGTCCAGGTTCAACCTGCAGCATTCCTGTTTCATAACCAAGTTCATTCCAACCTCAGTCATCAATTTACTGTATGCTGAAAATGCCCAAAACATCATTGGCTCCTTTACTGATATGCATAAGTATTGTCCTTACACTAAATATCCAGAAGACAAGGGCTGTCTACCAACCTATTGCCACATTGTTATTCCCTGATAATCAGCAGGATCACTTTCCATTTCTCAGGGAGCTTTCTCTCAGTAAAGACTGATATCATGATGAGCTACCTTCAAGACTCCAGCACAGTCTTCATCTGACTGACAGAACTTGCTCCATTAGACAGACCATATTATCTGGACACTCAACTCACCCAAGTTATACTATAGAAAAAGATTCCCACAAAATCACAGCAAATGGTTCAAACATCTGCAAAGTCTCTTTGGTAAAGTGTAACACTGTCACTGACTGCTGGGAATTTCAAGCCCACAACTGCTCACAGTGGAGAAGGAGATTCAAACAAGACATTGAGGAACGCAGATCCCCCATGACACCAATCGGAGAAGACCAATCAGAAGCAACAGGTGAACACAACATCCCAAACTACCCACCCACCTGAGGCAACACTTGCAGCCCCACCTGAGACAAAGTTTGTGAATCCCGTCTAGGATTCTTCTGTCACTTCAAAACTGGAAACAAATTAAGGCATCTTCCACCTCCAGATGCTTCCAAGGAAGACAACGCAATGTAGTGTATGTTCATCCAAGAGCTCAAAAGCTCTGTCGCTGTTCAATTATTGCAAGTTTTGTTTACGGTTAGTTCTGCTTATACAGCCTGTCGTATAAACCATTAATCAATATGGAGGTAATGAGAAAAGGTTTTTTTTACCTGAATCAATAATTCTAGCTCCAGAGAATTGACACACATGTGCTTTTCCAGAAACTCCAATTTCTGCATAATAATCGCAGTCTTCTGGGAGCTTTCTGTAGGCTGTTCAAGCGCTCGAAACACTGTGGCGCCGATTATCAAATAAAGCACCACTACCAGAAAATATACTGAAGCGGTTTTCCATTTCATCACACTGGGATTCAGGTCGCTGTCATCTCCTGAAGTTAAAACTGTCGGCTTTGCAGAAAAGGACAATCTTGGTTTAGCATTCTGGGTTGCAGATTTGGGGTCTAGTAAATCGGGCGCTGCCACTGGGGAAAATCAAACATGAATAAATCTTTTCACTATCAACCAGATTAAATCGGGTTTATAAATTAACAGTTTTCTATGCTACATCCTTAATTTACCCCATATTGTAAGTTAAATGTGAAATAAATATCTACAGTATGATAAGCGGCAAACGTCATAATTCAAAATTGATGGTGCAACTGAATTAGCTTTAAACATATTGAACAGATCAGGAGTCGTAACTGAGAGATATTCCTGTTATAATCATGGATGGACTTCGTCCCAACAATTGTTTGGGGTGCATTTTTCTTTGTTATTAAAAAGAATCCTTACTGCATTCATTCTGACAATGTGGGTCTCACGCAAGTCTTTTTTAAGTTCCTGCCAGAGAAAACGCATGTATTTGAATTCAAATGCTGAAAATACATCGTGTAATTGTTAAAATAAGTTATTAATCATGACATATTATTATGAATGTGAAATCATTGATAAATATGCGTCTTGAGATAAATCCAGAATTAATTACGCTGAGCTCATTAAGAGTACCTTGGTCAGGTATTGTTCATTAGAGATCTCGAACATTTGCGGAGCTCTCAGCTGCGAACAAATGTATCTTCCAAAAAATGTTTCATATCCGGACAGTAGCTTTCCTTTGAAGCCGACTTAAGCATAGCCTGATAAAATATGCATCTCAGCAAAACCTTGCTCAGCATTAATTCCAGAATGACAATAGAAACAGACCCCTTTTTAAAATGTATTTAGTAACGTGAAGAGATATTCGCGGAGCTGACTGGTACTTACTTCTGGTACGAAGAATTCGCCTTATTTTCTTATATTAGCATTCTTTTGTTTGCCCATTGTCAGGGAAAGAGTCGAACATTTAGGAGTGGATGTCGTGCCACATGGTTCATACGTGTTCATTCTTGTCGAAATGCACAGCGCTCGCGCTCTCTCTCTCGCCGAACATCTCACGCGCACACGCTCATATATACTCACACCTCGCTTCATTTAAAGGATCCACGCCCGTTAGGATCATTGTCCCATATCCAGTAGATCGTCGTGCTTTCTACCGTGCGATTAATCAAAAAAAAATGCGACGAAGACTACAGATGGAAAGGGAAATAGGCCACCGACGAAAATAATTAATTACACGCACTAGCAATAAACACGATTCGCTATTGAACTTTCTGGATTACAAACATCAAATGACAAAACGGTCGTGATTATTATTTAACTGGCCAATCTATGTTAACCTTTAATAACCTATTCGCAGGACATCTCCAGATATTTCTATGCTTTTCTATCATTTTGTGTTCAAAAATTATTTCATTATATACAGACTACAATTGGTAATAACCCATTTATATTCATTGGGAGCGTATAGATGCCTTAAGTATTTACAAAACTGACATAGTGCATATGTGCCTCAAAGTGAAAACATGAAAATGAAGGCATATGATTGATAAGGACATTTGAAGTTTGCAAATTTCCAAGTGTTCTAAAAAATCTGTTACCACTTGCTAATTTAAGAAGAAACCCATTTCTATTTTAGTTTGTTCCCTTCTACTGCATGTGTGTAGAATCCACATCTGAATTTTATGTTGCCAGTGAGGTTTGTTTTGTTTTTGCTCAATTAGGACCAATTGCATATAATAAGGAGCTTGTGCTCAAAACATCCGTCAGGATTATAAACAGTCTTTGGCTGTGGTAGATTGGAATAAAATAGGAAAAGAAAAATAAACTTCCCAATCCTAATTTCTCAAGAGTTGATATTTATGTTTTCATAGAGTTTAAGAAAGGTTTTCTGAAGTACTTTCACTTTGATAGCAATCTGCTGAAACTAATTCCAGACATCTCTGAAGTTCACAAGTTGTTAGTTTATTAAAAAAATAAGTAGATTACAAAATTCTGTTTTGAAGTGTTTTCAGACACGGTCAATTTTATAACAAACCTGTCACTTATCAAGATGTGTATTTATAAAAGCAAAAAAATGTTGGGATATCACTCCTGTGGGTTGATTAATTAGTTCCTCGTGACTCTGAAGAACTGGGTTGGGAAGCACTCATTGCTGCTCATCAGACAATATGCTTCGTACCAGGTTTGAGGAGTTGGTTTTCAAATTCTCTTTTCCATTCTCTGGCAGCAGATTCTTACACAGTTTGATTAGAGACCTCCCACACTCTATCCACTTCTGCAATTTTCACCTTTATGCTATTGCTTATCTTTCAATAACTTTACATCTGTAAAATTATTCCTCTTTCTGAATGGCCATCTTTAAATGCAAATAACCTGGAAAGGTACTTCATAATTTATATCTTACATATTATTTCATCTTGAGGTAGTTCTAAGTTCAATAAGTCAAGAAACTTCAGCAATTGCTAAGTGCTGAAGGAGCAGCCATCATCAGCTCCAGCAGACACTGGAGAGTTGGACATTCTTGAATGCATACTACGTACCAATTAACAACTGTAACGAGGCCACTTGCTGTTCAAAGAATTCAATAATAAGTTTATTTCCAGAATTACATTATCATCTAGTTTCAACTTCCTACTTGCAGGCTATAGTTCTTGGCAAAGTGTGTAGCTGCAGTGGAGATGATACTTCATAGAAGTAATCCTTTAACACTGATGTAACTCCTCTGTCTGCTGCTCAGTCTAGTAACTGACTGGCATCAAGTTTATTTTTTCAGAAATGGCCTTACAAAATCTTGCAAGATCACATGTACTGTACACCATAAATCTGCTCCTCCACCACTATTCCGACTAATCCTCCTTGGTTCTCTCTTCCCTTGTTCACCTTTTCCATTTCTCCTCACCTCTCACCCCATTACATAGGTTTGTTGTCCTCCTCCAGTTGGTTCCATCTGCCATCATCCAAGTACCTATCCACCTGGGTTTCTTCTCTCTTGGCCTACCCTTCATTTCCTCTCTTCCATCTAGCTCCAACTGCCTATCATCCCCCACTTCTCTGATTCCACATTTCTCCTTCTGTCTCAAACTTCCACTCTCCTTCCTCAGCTGGCTCCATCTGCCCATTTTCTTTATCTGGTTTGTGAAATATCAACCATCCCTTTGCATCAATCTGCCTTCAGCTCACTCCTAACTTGCAATATGTAATAAGCAAGCATAAAATTCAGGAACCAGCTGCCCCCGCATTGCAGTAGATTGTTGTTCCCTTTAGCATGACAAACTAAATATCTATATCTGTCTGATTTTGATGTATAATGAATTACCTTGAAGTCCCCACTTGTGCTCATACTCAAAATTTTGTGTTTATACATTCCCAGCTACAAAACTTAATGCCACACCAATTATTCTCAGATCACAAAGCCTGGCTAGAGGACACTATTGTGTCAGTAAAGTGCATAATCCTTCACCACTTTCAACTGCTCCATTAGGATCCCACACAAGCCATATCTTCCCCAATCCCCCACACACGCCCCACCCCTCTTTACTTTTCACACAGACTATTCTTCTCTGGGCCTCCATGAACACCCCAGTATCCACTTGCCTCTTCACGTCCCCTGGCACTTTCTCCTGCTACTGGAGTAGGCACCCTAAGCCTCCTCCCTCATCATAGTACAGTTCTGCCAGGTGAGACAGAGATTCATGTTCACTTCCTCCAACCTGGCCTATTACATTTGGTGCTCATGACCTATCTCCTCCACTTAGGAAATGGCCATCTTGAGCTTCTTGTTGCATGACATTTCAGTCCTCCTCCCATTCTCACACTTCTCCACCATGACGGTGAGGCTAAACACAAACTAGAAGAACAAAACCTCATATTCCGTTTGGGTAGGTTATAGCTGAATAGTATCAACATGGAGTTTCCAGTTTCAAGTAAACCACTCACCTGATTTCCTTTTCCCACTCACACCAGCCAACCCAAGCTCTCTCTCCCTTGGTTTGCCTTTCGTATCTCTAACTTCCTATGACCATCAGCCTTAAATTATTTGTTTTATCTATCACATACCAGCCTCTGTCCCAATCCTTCCTACGCCACTTTCCCATTTATCTCCATCTGCCTTTTATTTCTTATCTGTGTCCACCTACCAAACTCAGTCTCTCCTCCTCCACCCCACCCCACCACTGCTGACCCCCACTATCTTCTATATATACCAGCTATCCTCTCTGTGACCTGAAGCAGCACCTTAAATTGAAACTTTATCCATTCCTTTCCCTCAAATGATGCTGTTTAGAAACATAGAAAAGTCATAAAAACAGGCCTTTCAGCCTATCTAGTCTGTGCCTAAACATTACTCTGCTTAGTCCAGTTGATCTGCACCTGGACAGTACGTAGCCCATCCATGTACCTATCCAAATTTCTCTGAAATGTTGAAATTGATACTGCTTCTACCACATAAGCTGGCAGATCGTTACACACTCTCACCACCCTCTGAGTGAAGAGGTTTCCCCACATGTTCCTTTTAAAAATTTCACCTTTCATCCTTAACCCATGACCTCTAGTTGTAGCTTCACCCTAACTCAGTGGAAAAAGCCTGTTTGCCTTTATCCTACTGAACTCCCCATAATTTTGTGTAGGAAATAAAGTCTTAACCTATTCTCCCTATAACTCAGGTCCTCAAGTCCTGGCAAAATCCTTGTAAATTTTCTCTGCACTCTTTCAAACTTATTTACATGTTTCCTGTAGGTAGAAGACCAAAACTGGACATAGTATGCCAAATTAGGCCTCACCAACTACTACTACTACGTCGACTCAGGCCGAGGGGGCCAGCGTCGGGCACGATGACGGACTCTCCACTTCTCCCTCTCCCTCATCAGTGTGTTCAGTTCATCTACATTAGCTGCGCCGCTGTCTTCTAGGAGCGTGTTGACCGTAGTCTTGGGAGGGCACCCAGGGTTCATCCTCCCATGCTTGGGCTCCCATATGTTGACTAGGCTGGCAGGTAGCTCGGGGTGGCGTAGACAGTGCTGCGCTAGTTGCTGTCTTCTCACCTCAATTTTAGTGGAGAGCATCAGTAGGTTGTTATAGACCTCAACGTTTGTCATGTGCTGTTGCCAACTCACATCAAGAGCCATCCGGAACATTCATGTATAGCAACCATCTAGAGACTTTCGCATCATCTTGGTGAGTGTCCACGTCTCGCATCCGTATGTGAGAATGGACTCTATGACCGCTATGAAAATCCACTTCTTAAGCCCTCTGGTCAGGTTTGACTTCCAGATTTCCTTCACGTCGTTCATAGCCCTCCACGCCAGTGCCTTCTGTATCTTAATGTCCTTCTCCGAACTCATCATTGTTGACCCGAGGTACTTGTAGTCAAAGACTTTCTTAATGGTATCATTCTCTACGGTCTTGAGAGTACATTCGTCGCAGTTAAACACCAAAGTCTTATTCAACTTCAACATAACATCCCATCTCCTGTACTCAATACATTGATTTATGAAGGCCAATATGCCAATTTTGTTCCTATGACCCTATCTACCTGTGACACCATTTTCAAGTAATTATGGATCTGTATTCCCAGATCTCTCGATTCTACCGCACCTTTCAGTGCTCTACCACTCACCGTGTAAGAGCTACCCTGGCTGGTCTTCCCAAAGTGCAACACCCCACACCCCTCTGCATTAAATTCCATCTGCCATTTTATAGCCCATTTTTCCAACTGGTACAGATCCCACTGCAAGCTTTGATAGTCTTCCTCACTGTCTACTGTACCCCCAATCTTGGTGTCATTCACAAATTTGCTGATCCAGTTTACTATGTTATCATCCAGATCATTGATATAGATGACAAACAGTAATGGACCCAGCACTAATCCCTATGGCACACCACTAGTTACAGGCCTCCAGTCAGAGAGGGAACCATTTACAACCACTCCATGTGTTTTTCCACAAAGCCTATGTTTAATCCAATTTACTATTTACTTGAATGCCAAGCAAATGACCTTCTTGACCAACCACCCATGCAGGACCTTGTCGACGGACTTGCTAAATTCCATGTAGACAACATCCAGTGCCTTGCCTTCGTCAGCCTTCCTGGTACCTTCCTTGAAAAATTCTGTAAGATTCATTTGACATGACTTACCACACAAAAAGTCACGTTGACTATCCCTGTTAATCACTCCCTATCTATCCAAATACTTATATATCTGGTCCCTTAGAATACCTTCCAATAATTTTCCCACTACAGATGTCAGGCTCACCAAACTCTAATTTCCCAACTTATTTTAAGAGCCTTTCTTAAACAATGGTACAACATCAGTTATCCTCCAATCCTTTTGCACCTCATCCATGGGTCAGGATGTTTTAAGCATCTCTGCTAGGGCCCCTGCAATTTCTGCACTAGCTACCCACAGAATCTGAAGGAACACTTTGTTAGACCCTTGGGATTTTGCCACCATAATTTGCCTCAAGACAGTAAACACTTCCTCCTCTGTAATCCATTTGACCTGCTCAGTTCCGCCAGCAGTTTGTCTTTTGCTTTAGATCTCAGCATCTGCAGTCTCTCGTGTCTCTAAATAATAAATACAGTTAATAGGAGATGCCAGCCATAAATCCTACTGGAACAGTGTCAGCTGCCTTTTCCCATCTTATTTACCTGTTATTTTCACTTTCTGAAGTTTACTTTAGTTTGCTTTAGTTCTACGTAAGGATAACTTTAATGTAAGTTACCAGTGTCTTTTGTGAAACCTGACTGAATGTTCTCTGGAATTACATCCTATGGTAAAAGAGACTAAAGAATGAAACCGTAAGTAAATAAGTCTTCTGCTGTATTGTTGTATGTTTTGGGTTCGACTTGAAGGGCAAATGGAGCAAACTTGAATGCTAAGTCACACTATATCAAAAATTTATCGAAAGAAAGTTAGCTTCTGGTAGAATTGTCAATCTACTTTATGGTTGATAGGTTGTTCATTCCATCAAATTTAAATGAGATCAAATGCATGTGACTAGCCTCTCCAAACGTTATCCCAATCTCCTGTCACAAGCACATCTTAACTTACTATCTTTGCTCTGTTTAATAAGGTGGAAACAATTTTCTTTGCTGCAATTGAAGATAATTGTTATTTTGCCTGCATATCAATCCAGTTCGGTTTTGGGAGCATCTGTCAGGGTTTTTAAAGCTGAGGTTGGTTAAATTTCCTTTTCCTTTATATAAATAGAAGAGTGAGGATGCCACAAAGGTTGGATTGAAGACTCAGAATTGGTTTTGTTCACAACAAACACCAACCAACTCCTCAGAGTCCTCATAAAAGAAATCTCTTCATACCCTTGGTGCCAAATCTGAGGGTACAGAGTAAATTGGTCAGTAGGTTTGCACCCTTGTTTTGTCAAGAGAACTACTTATCTATATTATTCATAGTTTCAATTCTCTTAAACTTCTTTACATCCTACATTCATGCAGCACTGAATATTGGCACTTCAGTCAAACATGGAATCAAGAAGCTAATTTGACATCAGTGCTGCTATTTTGAAGATCTAAGCTCAGATAACACTGTAGCCTGACCACCCATTAAAAAATTAAACTACTTGCAGATAGTTTTGGTTTGTTATTTCTGCTGTCTGTTGCTGCAATGCCAAACATTTTGGGTGTTTTTTCTGTATGATTAATAATTACTGTGATCTATAGGAAATGGCCATGCTGGTACTAATACATTCTGAGTGACCTAAGACTGAAGACACATGTTTGCAGACTTGTGTCCCGAAAGGGCCAACCCTTAGCATTGAGTATAACTGAGAGAATAAGCAAAATTCCTAAAAAGCAGAACAAAACGCTAAAAAAAAATGAGCTGGAAGAAAGGAGAACAAGGAGCTGCCAAGCAATGTGTGGAGGGAAATTTATTCCATACTTGATGCGATACCTGAGAAACTCATTTGCAGATTGGATTCTTCAGCTATATACTGGTGATGAAGTATGCGACTTGCGGTATAAGGGAAATTGAGACTGTGACTAATAAGTGCTGAATTATGGTTGGCTTCATATGTAGGAGCCATGCTGCAAAAATGGGCTCTATGAACAGTGCAAAGGCATGGCTCAGCTTGTTGGAATATTCTTCCACTCTTCTTGGCATTGAACAAAACATTTTATAGGCTTTCCACTTCAGCTGGCATTTGGATGTGTTCACCCTTGATCTTTCTCTGTATCCTGGTCCACCATGGTCATAATTATCTTGAACCCTTTGCAGCATGCCTTTCCCTCAAGTGACCTTGCACCCTAATTAACCATCCTGCCTATCTCGTGAATCTGTTTGTGACGTAGCTGAATTCCTGCAGACTAGATAACAAATGGCATTGCATCACATTCTGCCCACTAAAATCACATGCAGAGTTGATATCAGAGCTGTTGGTTGTGTCTGTGCAATTGAGTGTTGGTGCATCCTTAGCCTCGCTAGTAGGCATGTTGTTCCTTCAATGTCTGAACAAGGTGCAGCTCTTGGCCATTCAAAAAGATAAAGGGAAAGTGGTAGTGTAATGGAGAGAAAAGAGGAGAAAGTTAAGTACCTCACATTCAGCATCTTTGCAGGATGAACAGATAATGAGATGGAGGGGAAGTGGGATGAGAGAAGAGATGATCTTCAACAGCTTCTGTCCCAAAAGTTGTCTTCTCCATGATATTATAACAAGCAGGCCATTTGAGTGCCACCATCTCATTATATTAAAAAAAATGAAGATTATCAGAGACTATGTTCTGGACTGTTGAGGTGATGAGTTTATAACAATTGAATAGTTGGTAACGTGTGCCAGCTGCAAGAGGTGGATTTGAGAGTTGCAACTGTGTTAAGTGTATAAAGGGAAGGATATCAGAGTTGATGGAGCTTATTGGTAGGAGAGCAATGTTTAGTTAATGGAAAACCTCTCTAACAGTGCATTTAGTCAGTTATAGCATTTAACTTACTTACTGCATGTTACACCACAGGCATTTAGGACAGCAATGAAGGTCCTTCATCTCTGTCTGTTTCCATAACAATTGTTTTTTGACCAGCAGGGTTCTTAGCACTGAGCTGAACCCCAAACCTGAAGAACTGGGGGACCACTCTTAAAATGACCGCTACCCTTTGACCTCTTTGGCATGGGTGACCTTACCAAGAGCCAAAGAAATTGTCCCTAACTCCAGCCAACATAGTTCTCCAGATCATTGAGGCACACAAACCTCCAAACCCTACGACAAGGTCGTGGTCCTCTTGGTGGTATAGCATTCAAAGATGCATTCAAATGACCTTACCCACATGTGAAATCATTAAAATTCTTTGAATGCTTCATTTCTATAGGTTCCCACTAACCTCAACATCTGGTTCTCCTGGCCCTACTGAGATAAAAAGGTCATGTGGCCAATGCTTAGTTTCCAAGTGCACGTATCCATCTATCTATTTTTATTTGTATCTCTATCATAAGAATATAAGAAAAAGGAGCAGGAGTAGGCCATCTGGCCTGTCGAATCTGCTCTGCTATTCAATAAGATCATGGCTACTTTGGCCATGGATTTATCTCCACCTAACTGCCTTTTCCCCATAACCCTTAATTCCGCTACTGTGCAAAAAATCTATCCAACCTTGTATTAACTATATTTACTGAGGTAGCCTCCACTGCTTCATTGGGCAGAGAATTCCACAGATTCATCATTCTCTGGGAAAAGCAGTTCCTCCTCATCTCCATCCTAAATCTACTCCCCCAAATCTTGAAGCTATGTCCCCTAGTTCTAGTCTCACCTACCAGTGGAAACAACTTTCCTGCTTCTATCTTATCTATCCCTTTCATAATTTTTATGTTTCTAAAAGATCGTCTCTCATTCTTCTGAATTCCAGTGAATACAGTCCCAGGTGACTCAATCTCTCCTCATAGTCTAATCCCCTCATCTCTGGAATCAATCTGATGAACCTCCTCTGCATCACCTCCAAAGCCCTTATATCTTTCCTCAAGTAAGGAGACCAAAACTGCATGCAGTACTCCAGGTGTGGCCTCACCAGTACCCTGTACAGTTGCATCATAATTTCCCTGCTCTTAAATTCAATCCCTCTGGCAATGAAGGCCAACATTCTATTTGCCTTCTCGATAGCTTGCTGCACTTTTTGTGATTCATGCACAAGCACTCCCAAGTCCATCTGCACAGTAGCATGCTGTATTTTTTTACCATTTAAATAATCATCTGCTCTTTCATTATTCCTTCCAAACTGGATGACCTCGCATTTGCAAACATTGTATTCCATCTGCCAGACCCTTGCCCACTCACTTAACCTATCTATATCTTTCTGCAGTCTTTCTGTATCTTCTGCACAATTTGCTTTCCCATTCAATTTAGTATCATCAGCAAACTTAGAAACTCTACTCTCGGTCCCCTATTACTATCATTCTCTTGCCATTTCAATGGGATGAAAAAGAAAATGAAATGAAAGAGATAAAAAAAACTGTCAGGACTTCCACAATTGTCAGAGATACTGATGGAACTCAACTGACATTCAAGCTTCTTTGCCTTTACAAAGAGAAGGATTTTTCAGCCAATTAATATACATTGATTGCAAGATGTCAACCACCTTTCCTATCACGGGAATGCCTGATACCAGGAAACTGCAATAATATTTTAATCCTGCAATAATCTACTGAATCAACCCTAGTGTCACAGAACTATATATTAAGTTTTAAACACCAGGCCCAGACAAATAATACGCAACTGTAAGAAGTGGTATAGTGCAGAATTTTAGTATTTTCAAGTCTTATTTTGAATAAATCTGCTAGAGCTCTGCAATAAAGCAGTTCAAGTCTGCAAAATCCTAACAGTATGCTGGCCACAAAAGGGGATGCTGCTTCCAAAAGGGAATATTGATGACAATGTTAGGGACAAAATAGAGACTGTGATAGCCAGTCTCCAGAGAAAGAAGGCATATCAATAGATTGGTTGGGGGGAGGGCATAGAGAATTCAGAAATGAGTTGCTTAATAGGTAGAATATTGAAGAGCAGAGGGAGTTCATACACAGATTCCCTGTGGTTATAGGGAAAATTGATAAGGCACAGAGGGTACCTGAAATTTAAA
The DNA here is from genome assembly GCF_030028105.1 of Mobula birostris. Taxonomy (NCBI): domain Eukaryota; kingdom Metazoa; phylum Chordata; class Chondrichthyes; order Myliobatiformes; family Myliobatidae; genus Mobula; species Mobula birostris. The sequence continues at coordinate 47,547,580 of NC_092377.1, forward strand.
AAAAATTATATCAATTAAGAAACTGAAGGATAGCCAGTAATTTAAGCTCACAATATTTAAACAGAAACATTTACCAAGATGGACAGAGCAGGTCTTGTGTGCTTATTACAAAGAATGCAATTGCTTCCAGCATGCTTAATAATTATAGTATATTATAACAATATATAAATAGCAGGTCATTATGTAGTAAGCTGGCTGGTGGCGCAGTGAGATCTGTGCCAGACTCTGGAGAGAAGGTTCCCGAGTTCGAATCCTGGCTGGGCCACCCCCGAACACGCTTTCCATCCATGCTGGGTTGAGTGTCGAGCTAGCCACTCGGCCTCGTAAAAAATACAAGAGTCGAGTCAGGAACGTTCATAACGTGACCCGGTTAATCCTGACACCACTATAAAAAATTATGTAGTATAACATATTATCAATCTCTTATGATGGACCCCATTCAATTTTTTTTGTAAAGCCACCCAACTTTAGATAAGTAATTCACATTACATACTTTTTTAAAACTGAGAAATGAAAGAGAAAAAAAACAAATATGCAAAATTTCTCTCCAGGCTCTATGCATCAGGTCCTAACTGAGTGCAGATTACCTCGGACCTGGTGCCAAGCTGTAGGGTTCTCATTTTGTAGGGCAGTGATGCATCCTTCCATATCTCCACATTTTCGTCCATGCAGGAAATTTTTTTAATGGTTTTCCTGAAATGGCACTTGCTCTTCTGAGTGGGACTTCTTACTCTGTCATGACCTCCTATGATCTGGGGTGGAGTATGGATTGTGTCATCATTGCCTTCTGCCGCTTTTCATGCCAGTCTGATAGGAAATTTGAAGGTCACTGTGTCTTCAACTCTTAATGGTGGCTGATCTTTGGTAACAGGATGTTTATCTTTTTACAATTATGCTCAAGATCCTGTTGTGGTAAACTTATTAATAGCAACTGCTGGACTACATTGTTTCTAGGTATGGGTGTGTGGATGTGACTTCCAGTATTTTTATCTGCACTGAAGTCCACAGCATAGTTCTCCAGAGTATTTAGGTTTATCACCTTCAGAGTTATTTCCCAGCAGTCTTCCATTTCAGGTTGTCCCAGGTCGCAGCAGGATCCTGTTCCTGTGAACCGTACATAATGTCAGAAAAACGGCCTTGAATCAAGCTCCCATATGGCAGAAGATGCCTGCAGCAGGACAGCAGACAGAAAATCCATCCTGCTGGCCACTCAAATGCAGGCAGCACGTAAAGTGGGTGTTTGTAATCTGGAGAAAGTCTGTAATTTTGTACATTGATAAGACATTGGTTTCAGTAGTACCATCTAAAGATTGGTACAATTATCTATTCTTTCAGTCAGTTACAGAGTAGATTTATGAAGATATAGAGTGCAGAGACAAGCCCATCAGCCCAACTTGTTCCTGCTGATCAAATTGCCTGAGCTGGTACCATTTGCCAATTTTGAAACATATCCCTCTAAACCCCGCCCATCAAATGACTATAAAAATTGTAATTTCCCACAAAGCTGTCCCGACCATGTCCTTACCTTAGAAATTATCTGGGGTTACCCATAGCCCTCTGTTTTTCCAAGCTCCATGTACCTATCTGGGAGTCTCTTAAAAGACCCTATCGTATCCGCCTCCACCACCACTGCTGGCAGCCCATTCCACGCACTCACCACTCTGCATAAAAAACTTACCCCTGACATCTCCTCTGTACCTACTTCCAAGCACCTTAAAACTGTGCCCCCTTGTGCCAGCCATTTCAGCCCTGGGAAAAAGCCTCTGACTATCCACACGATCAATGCCTCTCATCATCTTATACACCTCTATCAGGTCACCTCTCATCCTCCGTCGCTCCCAGGAGAAAAGGCCGAGTTCATTCAACCTATTCTCATAAGACATGCTCCCCAATCCAGGCAACATCTTTGTAAATCTCCACATCCTTCCTGTAGTGAGGTGACTAGAACTGAGCACAGTACTCCAAGTGGGGTCTGACCAGGGTCCTATATAGCTGCAACATTACCTCTCAGCTCCTAAACTCATTCTCATGATTGATGAAGGCCACTGCACTATATGCCTTCTTAACCACAGCGTAGCAGCTTTGAGTGTCCTATGGACTCGGACCCCAAGATCCCTCTAATCCTCCACACTGCCAAGAGTCTTACCATTAATACTATATTCTGCCATCATATTTGACCTACCAAAATGAACCAGCTCACAATCATCTGGGTTGAACTCCACCTGTCACTTCTCAGCCCAGTTTGCATCCTGTCAATGTCCCACTGTAACCTCTGACAGCCCTCCACACTATCCACAACACCCCCAACCTTTGTGTCATCAGCAAATTTACTAACCCATCCTTCCACTTCCTCATCCCGGTCATCCCGGACCCAGAACAGATCCCTGAGGCACACCACTGGTCACTGATCTCCATGCAGAATATGACCCGTCTACAACCACTCTTTGCCTTCTGTGGGCAAGCCAGTTCTGGATCCACAAAGCAAGATCCCCTTGGATCCCATGCCTCCTTATTTTCTCAATAAGCCTTGCATGTGGTACCTTATCAAATACCTTGCTGAAATCCATATACACTACATCTACTGCTTTACCTTCATCAATATGTTTAGTCACATCCTCAAAAAATTCACTCAGGCTCATAAGGCAGAACCTGCCTTTGACAAAGCCATGCTGACTATTCCTTATCATATTATGCCTCTCCAAATGTTCATAAATCCTGCCTCTCAGGACCTTCTCCATCAACTTACCAACCACTGAAGTAAGACTCACTGGTCTATAATTTCCTGGGCTATCTCTACTCCCTTTCTTGGATAAGGGAACAACATCCGCAACCCTCCAATCCTTTGAACCTCTCCTGTCCCCATTGATGATGCAAAGATCATTGCCAGAGGCTCAGCAATCTTCTCTCTCACCTCCCACAGTAACCTGGGGTATATCTCGTCCGGTGCCAGTGATTTATTCAACTTGATGCTTTCCAAAAGATCCAGCACAACCTCTTTCTTAATATCTATATGCTCAAGCTTTTCAGTCCACTGTAAGTCATCCCTACAATCGCCAAGATCCTTTTCCATAGTGAATACTGAAGCAAAGTACTCATTAAGTACCTTTGCTATCTCCTCCAGTTCCATACACACTTTTCCACTGTCACACTGGACTGGCCCTAATCTCTCATGTCTTATCCTCTTGCTCTTCATATACTTGTAGAATGCCTTGGGATTTTCCTTAATCCTGTCCGCCTAGACCTTCTCATGGCCCCTTCTGGCTCTCCTAATTTCATTCTTAAGCTCCTTCTTGCTAGCCTTATAATCTTCTAGACCTCTATCATTACCTAGTTTTTTGAACCTTTCGTTAGCTTTTCTTTTCTTCTTGACTAGATTTACAACAGCCTTTGTACACCACGGTTCCTGTACCCTACCATCCTTTCCCTGTCTCATTGGAACGTATCTATGCAGAACTCTATGCAGATATCCCCTGAACATTTGCCACATTTCTTCCGTACATTTCCCTGAGAACATCTATTCCCAAATTATGCTTTGAAGTTTCTGCCTGATAGCTGCAGATTTCCCCTTACTCCAATTAAACACTTTCCTAACTTTTCTGTTCTTATCCCTCTCCAATGCCATGGTAAAGGAGATAGAATTGTGATCACTATCTCCAAAATGCTCTCTGACTGAGAGATCTGACACCTGACCAGGTTCATTTTCCAGTATCAGATCAAGTACAGCCTCTCCTCTTGTAGGCTTATCTACATATTGTGTCAAGAAATCTTCTTGAACACACCTAACAAACTCCATCCTCAGTCTTCACAACTTGTCTTTCATGTCCCCATAATATCTTTCCCCTCTCACCTTAAACCTATGCCCTCTAGGTTCAGACTCACCTGCTCTGGGAAAAAAACTGACCATTCACTTTATGTATCTCCCTCATGATTTCATAAACCTCTATAAGGTCACCCCACAGACTCCAGTGCCCCAGAGAAAACAAGTTTCAGCCTAACCAACCTTATAACTCAAGCTCTTCCATCCAAGTAGCGTCCTTGTGAACTGTTCCTTCATATTTTCCAGCTTAAAGGACATCTGTTCTTTAGCCAAATGACCATCTGCACAGAGTACTCCAGGTCTCATCAACATCTTGTACAGCTGTAACATGACTCTTCAATTCTCGTACTCAATGCCTTTATCAGTGAAGACAATAACTTCTTCGCCACCCTGTCTACCAGTGTCACCACTTCCAAGGAATTACTTTCTTGTACCCCTGTTCTACAACTCTCTGGGGCTCTACAATGGACTGTGCAAGTCCTGCCCTGGTTTAACTTAACAAAGAACATAACTTCATACTTGTCCACGTTGAATTCCATCTGCCATTCTTTGGCCTTTTTCATCAATTGATCTACATCCTGTCGTAATTGTGATAACCTCCATTCACTGTCAAATATACTGCTAATTTTAGTGCCATTTGCAAACGTACTAATCATGTCACCTGCATGATCATCTAAGTCATTAATTTAGTTGATTAAAAACAGTAGATCCAGAACCAATCCTTGGAGTACACCGCTAGTTACAGGTTTCCAATCTGAAAGCAACTTTCCACTACCACCCTCTGATTCCTACCAACAAACTGAAAATCAATAATTTTGAAAAAACTGCATAAGCTGAAAGTCAGAAATAACAACAGAAAATGTTGGGTGGGTCATTAAACATCTGGAGAAAGAGAAACAAAATGATTATTTGATTTCTGATACCCTTCATCAAAACTGGGAAAGAGAGGGAAAAAAAAGGTGATTTTAAATTGCATAAAGGATGGTGGGAGGGTTAGAAAGGACAAGGGGAATATTTATGAGAGAGTTGATAAGTCAAAGAGGTAAACAAGAAAAGTCAACAATGATTATTGGTCTGTGTTATGTACTAGCAGTTGCAAGGGCTTGGAACATGCCCAGGAGGAATAGCTGCACAGATGGGGGGAGAAAATTAAGCAACTATCGCAGATAGACTTAGAGCAAAGATGGGTAGTTCTGATACAGATAGAAAAGTGAGTTATCCGATGTTTGAAAATTCAATATTGAGTCGGTAAGACTACAACTGTCCAGATGGAAGATGAGGGGCAACACTCACAACACGCTGGAGGAACTCAGCAGGTCGGGCAGCATCCATGGAAAAGATCAGTCGACGTTCCGGGCTGGAACCCTTCATCAGGACTGTAGGGGGAAGGGGCAAAGGCCCTATAAAGAAGGTGGGGGGAGGGTGGAAAGGAGAAGGCTGGTAGGTTCCAGGTGAAAAACCAATAAGGGGAAAGATAAAGGGGTGGGAGAGGGGAAGCAGGGAGGTGATAGGCAGGAAAGGTGAAGAAGGAATAGGGGAACACACAATGGGTAGTAGAAGGAGGTGGAACCAAGAAGGAAGTGGTAGGTAGCTGGTGGAGGGGGCAGAGTGACATAGGATAGGGGAAGGGAGGGGGAGGGAATTACCGGAAGTTGGAGAATTCTATGTTCATACCAAGAGGCTGGAGACTACCTAGATGGTATATGAGGTGTTGCTCCTCCAACCTGAGTTTAGCCTCATCATGGCAGTAGAGGAGGTAGAGGAGGCCATGTATGGATATATCTGAATGGGAGTGGGAAGCAGAGTTGAAGTGGGTGGCTACTGGGAGATCCTGTCTGTTGCGGCGGACGGAGCGGAGGTGCTCGACGAAGCGGTTCCCCAATCTGCATCGGGTTTCACCGATGTAGAGGAGGCCACACCAGGAGCATCGGATGCAATAGATGACCCGAACAGAGTCACAAGTGAAGTGTTGCCTCACTTGGAAGTACTGTTTGGGGCCCTGAATGGTGGCAAGAGAGGAGGTATAGGGACAGGTGTAGCACTTGTGCTTACAGGGATAAGTGCCAGGTGGGAGATCTGTGGGGAGGGACGTGTGGACCAGGGAGTTGCGGAGGGACCGATCCCTGCGGAAGGCGGAGAGGGGTGGAGAGGGAAAGATGTGCTTAGTGGTGGGGTCCTGTTGAAGGTGGCAGAAGTTGCAGAGGATAATGTGTTGGATCTGGAGGCTGGTGGGGTGGTAGGTGAGGACAAGGGGAACTCTGTCCCTGTTGTGGTAACGGGAGGATGGGGTGAGGGCCGAAGTGCAGGAAATGGAGGAGATGCAGGTGAGGGTATCATTGATGACGGAAGAAGGGAAATCACGATCCTTAAAGAAAGATGATATTTGAGATGTCCTGGAATGGAAAGCCTCATCCTTGGAGCAGATGCGGCGGAGACGGAGGAACTGGGAATAGGGAATAGCTTTTTTGCTTCTGACAGGGTGGGAAGAGGTATAGTCAGGGTAGTTATGAGAGTCAGTGGGCTTATAGGAGATGTTAGTGGACAGTCTGTCTCCAGAGATGGATACCAAGAGATTGAGAAAGGGGAGAGAAGTGTTCAAGATGGACCAAGTGAATCTGAGGGCTGGGTGGAAGTTAGAGGTAAAGTCGATGAAATTGACGAGCTCAGCATGGGTGCAGGAAGCAGCACCAATGTAGAGGAGGGGTAGCTCCTCGAGTTTGCCATAGCCCTGATGGCAACAGTGTAGAAAGCCACAGTCAGGAGGGAGTGAGACTGGAACAGCAAAGCAGTATCAGGCAAGAAGGTCCATGTTACTTTCTGCATATTGAATGGAGATGCTTTGCAAAGCCAGCACCCAATCTGTGTTTGGTTTCTCCAATGTCAGCTACTCTGCTTTTGTCTACTCAGTTTTATCTTGCAGACTCAGCTCAATATATGATCTGAAGTTTTCTCTCTATAGTTATTATTTAGACAATGTACTTATCTGGAAATCTAGTTGCTCAAACATCTTTACTTGTTCCATATGTGTCTCACTTGAATCACACAGCTTGCTGCCTCTCAGTGAACATTCAGGTGTCATTTTAATTTTCAGACATACTTCCATTAACTAGAACTTCTCTTTAAAATGCCAGAGGACAGGAAGTACATTATACTAACTAAAATAATTTAAATAGTGAGAGAGAGCATATTTTATCCCTACATTTTATCCCATTTAGTCATTGCATTATACACTACATGCTCTGCCCACCTCATGTGTGAAAATGAAATTCAGTTGGCAATATCATCAGTAATTTTTGCTGAGACTAAAATAATGTGCAACTCCATTAGTTAAATATTTTCAGATGTAATCTTGAATCATTTTACTTTCATTTATTAACATTTAATATTTCAACATTGGTTAGTTGAATGATTAGATGGCATATTTTAGATTGTTGCAAAGTGGGTTTCACTTTGCTGTAATATAGGTAATGCTGAAGCAAAGCAATGATCAGTTTTGGATTATGCTGTAGCTGTGAAACACTTATGCAATGGTTAACTGTCCTGCCTTAAGATTTGAAGCCATAGTGCTGCAAACAATGCGGATTTGAATCCTTTAATATCCAATTAACATAAAAAGATATTGAGACACAACCATCTGGCTTCATCTTTCCTCTCCCTCCATCTTCCTATTCTGGCCTCTTCCCCCTTCCTTTCCATTCCCGATGAAGGGTCTTGACCCTAAACGTCAACTGTTTCAAAAAATGACGCCTGACCTGCTGAGTTCCTCCACTACTTTGTGTTAATCTCTCAACATATTAAGACAGATCTTTTTATTCCAATACAACATTTCAGTAGAATTTGGTTACATTTTTAAATGCTTAGGCAAAATAATTTTTATTTTCATAATAAGAAGATACTTTTGAACCAATAAAATAATTCAATGGATGCAGTGACAGAAAGGCTGCATCATATTGCATTTATAGGATAACAATAGTATTGCACAATCATGATTAGATCCCAATATTTAATCTGCAAAATTAAATATTTTGATGAACAAAAGGTAATGCAACTTTTATAAAATGGCAGTACCGTGTGTATAATCAATTCAATTAAAATGAGAGACATTTAACTAATAAAATTGCAACATCTATAAAGTATTAACATAAATAATGTTAATGTTGATTCCCTTAATTAACATTGAAAAGGTTGCCAGATGTTGAATGGAATGCTCCAGATGTAAATAAACTTAAGGCAATTGTGACCTTGACTGATGTAGAAAATAATGTTCCGCTGAAACTGGATTGTAGGTCTTCAGCCAACAATTAGCATATTTGCCCCACTAACTTTCAGAAGAAAATTGACTTAATGGTCAAAGAAGTCTCAATAAACTCACCTTACTCTATACAAGGGTTTCCCAACCTGGGATCCACAGACCCTTCAATAGGTAAGAGTCCATGGCATTGAAAAGGTTGGGAACCCCTGCTCTGTAGATACATTGCACTGCAAAGAAAAACAGAAGTTAGTTCTGGCTCTACCTAGAAGTTAACTCAAGAGACCACAATGCGGGCAAAATAATATAAATCTTAATTGGCAACAAACAAACTGATCATTTCAGCATACTTGAAAATAAATGGTGAACATTTCAAATAGACTTAGGATTAAAATGCTAATGTAGCAAATTGTTTTGCAATCCCTCTTTCTCGTTCATAAGCCATGGAAGGAATTTCTGATTACATTAGAAGCAATTGTTCATTTTTAGGGAGCTTAATTGTATTTCAATTTTCTTTTTACCTATGGCCACCAGTAATTACATTTTACTCCATTTATCTTGCCAGATTTTGGGGTAATTTTCATAATAATCAAAATCTACATAGCATGCATTATTATCAGAAAGATAATTATGAGCTCTGAAATGTGTAAGGTTTGTAAATGGAGGTATATTTCTCCAAGTTAATTTACTTGGTTTTTCCACTGCTGAGTGCTTTCCTCACAGGAAACTATGATTATTCCTCGCTACAACATAAAGCTACCAAAGATCATGACAAGCTTGGTCTTACCATAAAACCAGGACGAACCAAAGGGGTCAGACCAGTTACGCTCACAGATCTTGATATTGCAGATGACATAGTCCTGTTCTTTCTCTGACCAGATGGAGGAAGCACAGCAGCTATTGACAAAAGTGGAAATCGAGTGCAATAAAGTTGGACTTCACCTAACCGCTAAAAAGACAGAGTACATGGCATTTAACTGTGATGAAGGTACTCTCAAGACCATAAAGAATGATACCATTAAGAAAGTCTTTGACTACAAGTACCTCGGGTCAACAATGATGAGTTCGGAGAAGGACATAAAGATACAGAAGGCGCTGGCGTGGAGGGCTATGAACGACATGAAGGAAATCTGGAAGTCGAACCTGACCAGAGGGCTTAAAAAGAGGATTTTCATAGCAGTCATAGAGTCCATTCTCACGTACAGATACGAGACGTGGACACTCACCAAGACAATGCGAAAGTCTCTAGATGGTTGCTATACATGAATGTTCCGGATGGCTCTTGACATGAGTTGGCAACAGCACATGACGAACGTCAAGCTCTATAACAACCTACCGATGCTCACCACTAAAATCAAGGCGAGAAGACTGCAACTAGCGGGGCACTGTCTACACCACCCCGAGCTACCTGCCAGCCTAGTCATCATATGGGAGCCCAAGCATGGGAGGATGAACCCTGGGCGCCCTCCCAAGACTATGGTCAACACGCTCCTAGAAGACAGTGGCGCGGCTAATGTAGATGAACTGAACACACTGATGAGGGAGAGGGAGAAGTGGAGAGTCCGTCATCGTGCCCGACGCTGGCCCCCCTAGGCCTGGGTCAACGTCGTAGTAGTAGTTGCAATATAAAGTTGTTTAAGATGAAAAATTCAATGTTTTCTTTAAATCTGATATTTCAATGTGATTCACCAATCACCTAAAGTAATCTTTCAACATTTTGAACTCACCATCCTCATGTACTCTGGTTTGTATATTGATCTCATTGTATTTGTATTCAGTTGTTATGAGTACAGAAGAGACTACAGATGCTAGAATCTGGAAGTAGTAACAAAATGCTAAGAGGACTCAGCAGGTCTAACAGCATTCATGGAGACCTAAAACATCAACATGCAACTTTTGTCCTCAAGGATACCACTGAGTTCTTCCTGCATCCTATCTTTTTTATTAAATTGGTATCCTTGCTGCTACAGAAATGTATCCTGTCAATGTGAAGAAAGTGGCTTTGATCAGTTAAGTAGCTTAATGCTAACTTTGCATGATAATATTCCATAGTTGGATGGTTATAAATTGTTTTAAAAATGAAACATCAATTGCTGTCAGAGTAACCATTGTTCAACAAGATGTGAAATTACCTCCGAGACTGCAATAGTGCTACTTTTGTGATTATCTGCTGGAATATCTGCTCCAGTATGGGCAAGTGCTCTATGATAGGCTGCAAGTGATTGAATAATGTTGTATCAGAATACACTACTTAACCTTCCTGAATCCACAATCATTTCCTTCATCTTGCTGGCACTGAGTGCAGGTTTATGTTATGACAACAGTCAACAAGCCCATCTGTTTTATTCCTGTACATTTCCTTGCTGCCATCTGAGATCTTACCGACAATAGTGGTTCCATTGCAAATTTATAATGATTAATAAACTAACAATGCCATGTGTAATGAATATAAAATCATTTCTGACTTCTAAAGTTTTTATAAAATACAAAATCCGGATGGAATTAAAATTACCTTTGTCTGAGGCAGCCAAACACAGAGCAGGATTTCTTTTAACTAGGTAACACTCACCAAAGAATACAGACAGGCAAATAGGAGCAAGAGTAGACCATATGATGTTTCAAGCTTCTCCCACTATTCAGAATGATCATGGCCGATCTTCTCAGACCCTAAATCCTTCTTTGTGCCAGTTCCTCACAATCCTCAATTCCCTAATCTTCCAAAAATGCATCCATCTCCTTCTTTCATATCTCCTGTAATCAAACCCCCATGGCCCTCAGGCGTAAAGAATTCCAAATACTCACCTTTTGTGAGAAGAAATTCCTATCCACCATAGTTTTAACTGCTACTCTCTTATCTTTCAATGAAGATCTCTCATTCAATACTGTCCCCCTATCATTTTCCATACCATATAACCATACAACAATTACAGCACAGGAACAGGCCATCTCGGCCCTTCTAGTCCGTGCCGAACTCTTACTCTCACCTAGTCCCACCAACCTGCACTCAGCCCATATCCCTCCATTCCTTTCCTGTCCATATATCTATCCAATTTAACTTTACATGACAACATCGAACCTGCCTCAACCACTTCTGCTGGAAGCTCGTTCCACACAGCTACCACTCACTGAGTAAAGAAGTTCCCCCTCATGTTACCGCTAAACTTTTGCCCTTTAACTCTCAACTCATGTCCTCTTGTTTGAATCTCCCCGACTCTCAATGGAAAAAGCCTATCCACGTCATCTCTATCTATCCCCTTCATAATTTTAAACACCTCTATCAAGTCCCCCCTCAAACTTTTACGCTCCGTAGAATAAAAACCAAACTTGTTCAACCTTTCTCTGTAACTTAGGTGATGAAACCCAGGCAACATGTTAGTAAACCTCCTCTGTACTCTCTCAATTTTATTGACATCTTTCCTATAATTCGGTGACCAGAACTGTACGCAATACTCCAAATTTGGCCTTACCAATGCCTCTTACAATTTCAACATTACATCCCAACTCCTATACTCAATGCTCTGATTAATAAAGGCTAGCATACCAAAAGCTTTCTTCACCACCCTATCTGCATGAGATTCCACCTTCAGGGAACTATGCACCATTATTCCTAGATCCCTCTGTTCTACTGCATTCTTCAATGCCCTACCATTTACCATGTATGTCCTATTTTGATTAGTCCTACCAAAATGTAGCACCTCACATTTATCGGCATTAAACTCCATCTGCCATCTTTCAGCCCGGCCTCCAATCTGACACACAGTTATCCACCACTACTCTCTGGCGTCTCCCATCCAGCCACGCTGAATCCATTTCACTACTTTGATATTATTTTCCTTCTTTTGCTTCTTTGCAATCCTATACATCTCAAGTAAACTCCTAAAGAATACAGGTCTAAGCTGTTTAACCGTTTGTGATAAGCCCTGTAATCGCCTCTGAATTACCTCCTATGCAAGTATGTCCTTTTTTATAAAAATAAGGTGACCAAAACTGAACACAGTTCTCCAGGTGTGCAGTAATGTCACCCTGGAGAACTGTAATATCCTTTCCTCCACCCAACTGCTCTTACCAAGCAGTGTATTCTATTTGTGATGTATATTAAATGCCCCAGATTTGATCTTAATATCACCTGTTTCTGGGAAATAGGTTAAGATTAGAGTGGACATAGTGCTCCTTAGGTTCAGCTCAATTAAATATTGATCATCACTACAAAAAATGTCAGAGCGCCCTAACACTTACTTGTTGTTCAAATGCTGTTCATTTTCAACTGATTTTTTACATAGCTTGCTTTACTCATTCTTCCAAGATAAAAATACATTGATTAATCAGCTGGATCTGGAAATTTCTTCTGCATATATCTTAGTTTTCCACTGCTACTTCACGTTCCCTTTCAAGGTACTTATACATATGTGAAAATATATTTAATGTTGATTGAGATTTTCACTGTTCAGTGTTCTTGACCTCTCTCCCATTTCAAACCTTTTTTTTGCTTATGTTTTCAGTGTACCCTGTGTGTCAATGCATTCTGTTTCAAAGTAACTGCTGTTTACTGAACTCTTTATATGTTTTGATGTTTATATGCCTAATTAATTTTAGTGGCTTTTCTTGCCCTTTAATCTTTTTGATTTGTTTAAAATGAATTGTAAGCATTTCTTTAAATGACTCCTATTTTCCTTCCATAGACCTTGCAAACATAATTGTATTCCAATAAACTACTTAACCCATTTTGCATTCCCACAAAGTTTGCTCTCTTGAAGTCACTGCCTTTTTTGGCATAATTTAATAACATCTTGATTCTCACTATGACTGATGAATCTTAGACTGCACGTTATGTACCAAAACCACACCATGACTTAATCTTCCTTAATCCCTTCCATACCAGATGCAGTGATTCCAATAGACGGGTTCACAATATACCATCAAGATAGGTCGATTGAGACTCTCAGAAGCAGAGGTGGAGGTGTATGTCTCATGATCAACTCCTCGTGGTGTACTAATGTGTCAGTGGCATTCCTATGTTGCTCACTAGACCTGAAATTTCTCACAATTAGGTGTCGGCCATTTTACCTGCCATGGAAGATTTCAGCGATCATTTCGGTAGCAATGTAAATTCCACCTCAGGCCAACATCAAGCAGGCTCTAGACGAACTGAATGGTGTGATCAACAGGCATGAAACAGCGAATCCTGATGCCTTCTCCATTACTTTGGTGGATTTTAACCAGGCCAACTTAATAAAAGTCACTAAATAATTATTATCAACAAATCACCTGAAGCACTAGAGGAAGTAACACACGGGACCACTGTTACATTAAGATCCAGGGTGCCTACTGTGCTATTCCACGGCCACAATTTGGTAAGTCTGATCAGCTGGTTGTACTTCTACTCCCTGGGTATAGGCAGAGCCCAAGAAGAGTAGTGTGAGCTGCCTTAATGACTATCATCCTATAGCACTCACACCTACGGTGATGAAATGTTTTGAGAGGTTGAACATGTCTAGAATCAATACTTGTCTCAGGAAGAACCTGGACCCACTGCAATTTGCCTACCATCACCATAGGTCTACAGCAGCATGATCTCAATGGCTCCCCATGTGGCCTTAGATCACCTGGTCAATGCAAATACCTATGTCAGGATGCTGTTTATTGACTGTGGCTCAGCATTTAGTAGTATCATTCCTACAATCCTGATCAGAAAGCTACAGAATCTGGGCCTCTGTACCTCCCTCCGCAAATGGATCCTAGACTTCCTAACCAGAAGACCACAATCCATGCAGATCAGAAATAACATTTTCTCCTTGCTGATAATTAACACTGGTGCACCACAGGGGTGTGTGCTTAGCCCACTGCTCTACTCTCTCTACACCCACAACCGTGTGGTTACGCATAGCTCAATTGCCATTTACTGATTTGCTGATGATACAACCATGGTTGGCAGGATTTCAGATGGTGACGAAAGGGTGCACAGGAGTGAGATATACCAGTTACTTGAGTAGAGTCACAGCAACAGCCTTGCACTCAGTGTGAGTCAAACCAAAGAGCTGATAGTGGACTTCAGAAAGGGTAGGATGAGGGAACACAAACCAATCCTCACGGAGGGATCAGAAGTGGAGAGAGTGAGCAATTTCAAGTTCCTGGGTGTCAAGATCTCTGAGGACCTAATCTGGATGCAACATATGGATGCAGCTATAAAGAAGGCAAGACAATGGCTATATTTCATTAGAGTTTGAGGAGATTTGATTTGTAAACTAAAACACTGAAAAACTTCTGAAATTAGTCAGCTCCAACATGAGTACTAGCATCAGTAGCATCCAAGACATCTTCAAACAGCGGTGCCTAAGGAAGGCAGCATCTATTATTAAGGACCTTCACCACTCAGCACACATACCCTCTTCTCATTGCTAATGTTGGGAAGGATGTACAGAAGCCTAAAGGCACACACTCAACAATTCAGGAACAGCTTCTTCTCTTCTGTCATTCGATTTCTAAATGGACATTGAACCCACAAACAGTACCTCATTATTTTTTTAAATTTCTGGGTTTTTTTTACTCATTATATTTAACTTAACTATTTAGTAGGCAAATATATACTTACTGCAATTCAGGGTTTTTTTCTCTATACTTATTTATAGTGTATTTCACTGCACCACTGAGTAAAGTTAACGAATTTCGCGACACATACTGGTGATATTAAACATGATTCGGATTCTAATTCTCTTAATTCAGAGGACCAGTAACCATGTTTCTTCTTCCACAAAGTAAGCAAGCCAAGCAAAAAAGAAAGTTAAGGGATGACACATTAATATTTGAAAACTGTCATCCAAAAACACTGTTACTATTTCCGATGAACAATCAATCAATTTATTTCAAACATAGTCAATACTTTTATATCTAAAAATAGTAAACATCTGTGTATTAATATCCCATAGCTTAATTTCAGGGAGGTTTTTCTTCTATAATTTAAGAATTTAAAATGATATTACTTCCTTTCTACTGTCCCTACAGACTTTGTGAAAGCATTTCCACATTGACCATTTTCTCTTACTTAGTTGAAAGGTGTGCAAAGATGAAGTATCATAGCAGAGAAAATGGATCAAAGAGCTTATCCAATGTGGGCAAAATATTTCTTTTACGCAGAGTAGATCATGATTGTAAATATTTCTGGGTGACTGTGTACTATCACAAAATTGGACTGGGAACTTCAAGCACAGTCTGACCTTTCCCGTGCATGCACGACCGGTATTGTTTTCACTTAACACTCACTTAAAGCGTAATTCTTGCTGTAAATTGCTCTCATAATACCAGACCATGATCTAATGGAATAGTCTCAGTAGAACTAGGAACACATCAACCTAGTTTGTTGCTTTTTCAATATTTAAAGGGATGCTCTGATGACATGATTGACCTGAAGATGGGTTGCTTCAGATTTGACTGCAGCTTCCTCAAACGTCTACCTAAGCCTCAATCTAAGCATCTAACTGAAACGGAGTGTTTTGTTCAGTATTTCTTCAACATCTAGAATCGAGTCCATAGCATCCTTAAAGGAGTGAACACACAAAGGTTGTGGTCCATGTTGGTATCAGTGACATCATGGGCACGAAGGGTCATGAGGTCATGCAGAGTGAGTTTAGTGAGTTAGGTACTAAGATGAAGGTCAGGACCTCCAGAGTGATGATCTCAGGATTGGTACCCATGTCACATACAAGTGAGGCTAGAAATAGGAAGATCATACAATTTAATATGTGGCTAAAGAGATGATGCAGGAAGGAGGGCTTCAAATATTTTGATCGTTTGGCTCTCCTCCAGGGAAGATGGAACCTGGACAGATGGGACCATTTAGATGTAAACTGGAAGGGGAACAATACCCCTGCAGGAAGGTTTGCTGGTGCTGCTCTGTGGGGTTTAAACTAGACTTGCAGGAGGATGAAAACCAGAGTGCTAGGGGAGCTAGTGGAAGAGTTGTGGGGAAGGTAAATGTCAAGCCTACATAGAAAGACAGGAACTGAAAAGTTGAGGATGGTAGGACTAATGTTCTCAATTGCATCTGTTTCAATGCAAGAAGTATTGCAGGTAAGGCAGATGAACTTCGAGCATGGATCAACACATGGAAAATAATTTTGTAGCCATTACTGAGACTTGTTTGCAGGAGAGGCTGAACTGGCTGCTCAATGTTCGAGGGTTCCACTGTTTTAGACATGAAAGAGGGGGAGGTATTAAAGATGGAGAAGTGGCATTACTAGCCAGGGAAAATGTTTCATCAGTGCATAGTTAGGACAGACTGGAGGGCTTGTCTACTGGGACTATATAGGTGGAACTGAGGAAAGGGATGACAATGTTAATGGGATTATATTATAGGCCACCCAATAGTCAGTAGTCAGTAGGATTTAGAGGAACAAATCTGTACAGAGAAAGCTAACAGTTGCAAGGAATGAAAGGTTGCAATAGAAGATGATTTTAACATTCCATATATTGACTGGGACTTCGATACTGCAAAGGGACTGGATGAAATAGAGTTTGTCAAATGCATTCTGAGAAGTTTCCTTAATCAATATGTAGAGATCCCAACTAGAGAGGGCGTGATACTAGGTCCGATATCAAGGACAGAGACAGGGAAAGTGATAAAAGTTTGTGTAGGAGAACACTCTGGAGCTAGTGATCATTATTTCGTTAGTTTCAAGATAGTTATGGAGAAGGATAGGATTCATCCTTGGTTTAAGATTCTACATTGGAGAAAAGCTATTTTAATGGCACCAGAAGGCATCTGGCAGCTGTGGATTGGGATAGGCTGTTTTATGACAAAGGGGTGCTTGATAAGTGGGGTGCCTTCAAAAGGGAAATATTGAGAGTACAGAGTTTGAATATTCCTGTTAGAATAAAAGACAAGGCTAACAGGTTTAGGGAACTAGTTTTCAAGGGCTATTGAGGCAAGTTGAAAGAGATGCATTGCAGCTATAAGCAGGAAGGAACAAATGAGGTACTTGAAGAGTATTAGAAATGTAAGAGATCTCTTAAGAGAGAAATCAGGAGGGCTAAAAGAAAACATGAGATTGCTCTTGCAGACAAGGTGAAGGAGAATCTCAAGGAATTCTACAGAGACATTAAGAGCAAAAGGAAAACAAGGGACAAAACTGGTCCTCTTGAAGATCAGAGTGGACATCCAGGTCAAAAGAGGTGGGGGAAACCTAAAGTGGCTTTTTGCATCTATATTTACTCAGGAGATGAATACAGAGTCTATTGAACTGAGGCAAAACAATAGTGAACTATATCCGGATTACAGAAGTGGTGTTTAGAGGCAAATTAGGGTGGATAAATCCCCAGGCCTTGACAAGATGTCTCCTCAGAATTTGTGAAAGGCTAGTGCTGAAATTACATGAGCCCTGGCAGAGGTGTTAAAAACATCCTTAAACTTGGATGAGGTGCTAGAGGTCTGGAGTATAGCTAATGCTCTTCCGTTGTTCAAAAAGGCTCTTAGAATAACCTGGGAGATTATAGTCTGGAAAAACTGATGTCAGAAGTGGGTAAATTATTAGAAGGTATTCTAAGGGACAGGATATGTAACTATTGGATAGATAGGGCCTGATTAAGGATAGCTAACATGGCCTTGAGTGTGACAGGCCATGTCCAACCAATCCACGGCAAGCGGAAGGGCACTGAGGAGTCCAGTAAAACAGAGATCTGGGAATATAGATCCATAATTCCTTGTAAGTGCTGTCACAGGTAGATAAGATCAGGAAGCGAGCTTTTGGCACATTGGCCTTCATAAATCAGTATTGAGTACAAGGAGGTTATGTTGATTTTTGTCTAAGACATTACTGAGGCCAAATTCAGAGCATTGTGTACAGTTCTGATCACCTACCTACAGGAAAGATATCAATAAGATTAAAAAGTACAGAGAAAATTGACAAAGAATTTGCTTGGACTTGTGGACCTGAGTTGAATATGTTAGGACTTTTTTCTCTGATTCGTATGGGAATGAGGGAAGATTGGAAAGAGGTATGCAAAATTATGAGAATATAGACAGGGCAATGTGTGCAGGATTTACCACTGAGGTTGAATGAGACTAGATCTAGAGGTCATAGGTTAAGTGTGAAAGGTGAAATATTTAAGGCAGAAATTCTTTACTCAGAGGGTGGTGCAAAGGTGGGAAGAGCTGGAAGAGGTGAATGTGGAGGTGGATATCAAAATATCCGTGGAATCTCTTTGTCTGACCAACATGTTATTGCATTTGTTACATTGATAGCTAGGAAGGCCATTTTGTTGTAGTGGCAGGATACATCGGCTCCCATTTTGTCACAATGGTTCTCTCAAGTGATGCTATGTCTTAGTTTGGAGAAAATTAAAAGTCGAACTTTTGAACCTGTGTTTGATTTTGAGAAAAGATGGAGTTCATTTGCTCGTTACTATCATTTGAGTTAATTGATAGATTTCCTCCACAATCTAATTGTAAATCTTTGGTATTTTTTTTCTTGCTGGCGGTTTGATGTTTATCTTTAGAAGCTTTTTGTATGACTCACGGCTCCGGGGTTGAACACCTAATGGGTTTTTCTTTTTCACTTTTTCTTGCTTAGTAGGGTTTTTTTCTGTCACCAAAATTTTTTCAATCTCTGAAACGATGTTTTTTTTCTTGAGACATTGTAAGTGTTGCCTACTTTGATGTACTCTTGTTAATTTTGGATAATAATAATAAAAGGATTTGAAAAGAAGAAAGAAGAAAAGTTTGGAGAAGTAATGGTTGGGAGGGGGATGAAGGAGTATTGTCCAGGTTTGGTTCAATGGGACTGGGCAGAATAACTTCAGTATGGACCCAATGCACCGAAGTGCCTGTTTCTGTGCTCGAGTGCTCTATGCCTCTATTACTCTATTAACTTTTTGAGATACTAACTGTGTGTGCTGGAGTAAATCCACTGGCTTATCTCATTACTGGAGGCATTGTTCTGACTTTCCTAGTACTCAGGGAGGGTCAGGGGCTTCAGACAACAGACAAAAATATGTCCATCAGCAAAGAGTCTGTCCCCCCCAACCACCCCCTAGGCCTTCACCTGAACAGCTATGATGAATAATGCACATGCAAGTATGAGGTTTTTTAGTGAGCTATGTGACTTTCTGCAGGAAGACACTTGATCAGGTCTACTCTCATTGTGTTCAAGGTTATGTTGATTTTCAAATATCTTGCCACACTATTTTTCTAAGCAGCCATTACAGTTTTCTGCCGTGCTTGCCAATCTGCTGTTACTGCCAAGGAGGTCATTCAGGCACAATCAGCAAAGGAAATACTTCATTTGCCTTAGTCTCATTGAGGAACAGGTGGCGTTTTAGACAGTGGGATTTTTCGGCTTTCTGTAAATGCAGAGAAACATTGGCCACATCGATATGCCTGAAAACTTTCCATAAAGAATCTAGACCTTTTCATCAATGGGACAGGCCTTGGTTCCATCAAAATTCAGTGTTTAGATCAGCACAGGTGTCCTGAAGGAAAACCTGCTTAATTAATTAAAATAGTGAAAACGTGAGCAACACACACACAATGCTGGAGGAACTCAGCAGGCCAGGCAGCATCTATGAAAAAAGTACAGTCGGCATTTTGGGCCAAAACTCTTGTTTGTAATAAAAAATATGGTAGCTTTCTCATAATATTGATTTTTAGGTAAGTGTTGACGTGTGGCCAAGTGGTTAAGGCGTTCATCTAGTGATTTGAATCTCGCTAGTTTGAGCCTTGGCTGAGGCAGCGTGTGTGTCCTTGAGCAAGGCACTGAACCACACATTGCTCTGTGACGACACTGGTGCCAAGCTGTATGGGTCTTAATGCCCTTCCCTTGGACAACATTGGTGGTGTGGAGCAGGGAGACTTGCAGCATGGGCAACTGCTAGTCTTCCATACAACCTTGCCTAGGCCTGCGCCCTGGAAACTTTCCAAGACACAAATCCACGGTCTCATGAGACTAACGATGCCTATAAAATTAAAGGTACTAAATAGACAATAGACAATAGGTGCAGGAGTAGGCCATTCGGCCCTTTGAGCCAACACCACCATTCACTGTGATCATGGCTGATCATCCACAATCAGTATCCAGTTCCTGCCTTATCCCCATAACCTTTGATTCCGCTATCTTTAAGAGTATCCATCTCTTTCTTGAAAGCATCCAGAGACTTGGCCTCCACAGCCTTCTGGGGCAGAGCATTCCATATATCCACCACTCTCTGGGTGAAAAAGTTTTTCCTCAACTCCATTCTAAAAGGCCTACCCCTTATTCTTAAACTGTGGCCTCTGGTTCCGGACTCACCCATCAGCGGGAACATGCTTCCTGCCTCCAGCGTGTCCAATCCCTTAATAATCTTATATGTTTCAATAAGATCCCCTCTCAGCCTTCTAAATTCCAGAGTATACAAGCCCAGTCGCTCCAATCTTTCAACATATGACAGTCCTGCCATCCCGGGAATTAACCTTGTGAACCTACGCTGCACTCCCTCAATAGCAAGAATGTCCTTCCTCAAATTTGGAGACCAAAACTGCACACAGTACTCCAGGTGTGGTCTCACCAGTGCCCTGTACAGCTGCAGAAGGACCTCTTTGCTCTTATACTCAATTCCCCTTGTTATGAAGGCCAACATGCCATTAGCTTTCTTCACTGCCTGCTGTACTTGCATGCCTGCTTTCTGTGACTATGTACAAGAACACCTAGATCTCGTTGTGCTTCCCCTTTTCTGAACTTGACTCCATTTAGATAATAATCTGCCTTCCCGTTCTTACCACCAAAGTGGATAACCTCACATTTATCCACATTAAACTGCATCTGCCATGCATCTGCCCACTCACCCAGCCTGTCCAAGTCACCCTGCATTCTCATAACATCCTCCTCACATTTCACACTGCCACCCAGCTTTGTGTCATCGGCAAATTTTCTAATGTTACTTCTAATTCCCTCATCTAAATCATTAATATATATTGTAAACAGCTGCGGTCCCAGCACCGAACCCTGCGGTACCCCACTGGTCACTGCCTGCCATTCCGAAAGGGACCCGTTAATCGCTACTCTTTGTTTTCTGTCAGCCAGCCAATTTTCAATCCATGTCGGTACTCTGCCCCCAATACCATATGCCCTAATTTTGCCCACTAATCTCCTATGTGGGAGTTTATCAAAGACTTTCTGAAAGTCCAGGTACACTACATCCACTGGCTCTCCCTTGTCCATTTTCATAGTTACATCCTCAAAAAATTCCAGAAGATGAGTCAAGCACGATTTTCCCTTCGTAAATCCATGCTGACTCGGACCGATCCTGTTACTGCTATCCAGATGTGTCGTAATTTCATCTTTTATAATAGACTCCAGCATCTTTCCCACCACTGACATCAGGCTAACCGGTCTATAATTCCCTGTTTTCTCTCCTCCTCCCTTCTTGAAGAGAGGGACAACATTAGCCACCCTCCAATCCACAGGAACTGATCCTGAATCTATAGAACACTGGAAAATGATTACCAATGTGTCGACGATTTCTAAAGCCACCTCTAAGTACCCTGGGATGCAGACCATCAGGTCCTGGGGACTTATCAGCCTTCAGACCCAACAGCCTATCCAACACCATTTCCTGCCTAATATAAATTTCCTTCAATTCATCCATTACCCTAGGTCTTTTGGCCACTATTACATCTGGGAGATTGTTTGCGCCTTCCCTAGTGAAGACAGATCCAAAGTACCTGTTCAACTCGTCTGCCATTTCCTTGTTCCCCATAATAAATTCATCCGCTTCTGTCTTCAAGGGCCCAATTTGGGTCTTAACTATTTTTTTCCTTTTCACATACCTAAAGAAGCTTTTACTATCCTCCTTTATATTCTCAGCTAGTTTACCTTCGTACCTCATTTCTTCTCCACGTATTGCCTTTTTAGTTACCTTTTGTTGCTCTTTAAAAGTTTCCCAATCCTCCGGCTTCCCACTCGTCTTTGATATGTTATACTTCTTCAGTCAAGCCTTTCAGTAAGAGGACAAAAATCTTCTCCCAAGTCAAGCGTTTGTGCTTTATACATTATTCTTCCCTCTTTAAATCCACTATCAAAAGTCACAGGTTGCCTTCTTTCAACAGTACAGATTTGGTGGGCTTTCCATTTGCTGATCAGTTTTCTCAGTTTGCCCCATTTCATTCAGCTCTATCAACTGATCATTACTGGAAGTAACAGGAAAGTCCTACATTGTAGGTTAATTCAGCAGGGCCATAATAAAGAGCCGCATATCAGAGAGAAGAACAGAGTCATAATTATGATGCAATATTTTTACTAGTATTTGGAAGAGCAAATAGCACATTTCAGTCGTTCATAGCACCTATCATATGCTTGTCCTACACTTATCAGTGCAAGCAGAAATTGATAACGTTAAAGTGAGCTATACAGGACATCTGAAACTGGAGTGAATAGAACAGCAATTCATTAAGGACTATATATAAAAAAAACAATGACAGGTCTAGGGAGGAAGTGTAACTTGCCAGTGATAAATTGGGTTAAGAAAATGAAATTGAGAGAAGACAAAAAATACTAAATTAAAGCACCTAAAGGACACAGGGCAAGGCAGTCAAAACCATTTCATATCCATTTATCTGTCAGTACCTCCAGTTGAACACTGTATTTTCGTTTGTTTCCCCCTAGGTGTCATTTTGTGTTTTCATATTGCTAGGTGGCTCTTGTTTCTTTTCATGCCCCATGTGCTCCTGTCCCCACCCCTGCTCTACTCCAGCCCCTGTATCATTGATTACTCCATCCCTCACCTGTTTCCCATTATTGCCTGTATTGCTGCCACCTGTGTCTCTTTGTGCTCCACCCATCATCTGCCTCTCTGTTTATTGTTCAGTGTATTTTAGTCCTGTGTTTTCACCTGGGTTTTGCCAGATTATACCAGTGAGTTTTCCTGATTCTGATTTTTGGATTTCTCTGGATGTTTAGATCTCTGCATGAACTTTGCTGACTTTGTTTGCACCTCTGGATTTGTTACTCAATAAATATCACAGTGTGCACAGTACTTGGTCCATGATTGAGTCCCTGCTCCAGTGCCCTGACATTATCACCAAGTCATATACATTCATGACATGGAAATATTTTCCACTTTCTTTGTTGTATTGGGTCAATATCATGGAAATTTCAACCTAAAAGTACAATAACAACTTCATCACACAAATTGCAGAGAATAACAAAGACAAATGAGTATCTTCTCAAAGGCGGTAGGGATGAGTGAACCTATATTGGAATAAGTTGAGTTCAAAGGAAGCAATATTCAATGTTAGAGAGCTCAATTTAGCAATAATTTGTTAAAAGACATTAAAACAGGGCATAAACATGAAGAGACATGTTGGAACTCTCCACAGCAAATCCAGTTCAAATCTATCATAAATATGTGGCAACTTAAGTCCCATGATGCCTATCAACTGTGTGTCAGTGAAGCTAACATTACAATTCAAACTGCAATTTGATATATTTGTTTAGTTTACATATTATACTGCATTTGTATAATTGGTGAATTATTTTATGTAAAAAATAGGGAATACAGTACTGTTAATCTCGGTGTTATTTTGAAAGCAAAGGGTTTTATCGAGGTTTTCTACAAAAGAATAATTTTTTGATCGAATAGAACTCAATCATTTGGAATTTTACTTACCCTAGGCAAATGTTATTCAACAATCTGAAAGAGATTATCAAACTCAATGCAAACAAACAGTTTGACTAAAGCTAAATCCAATTTTAGAATTTGGGAAACATTTTATTGTTGTATATTTAGAACCAGCATCTGGGTTTTGTATTTTCAGGTACTTATTTTTGACAGTTATTTAGCATCAATTGGATGTAACATTTTGAATTACAAAGTATAGCCCTCAGGCATCCCATATGTGGATTACATGCCAAAGCCAGAAGCTGGATGTGTGTTGTACAATTGACTTGACATAACAATAAGTAATCTCATGGAAAAATAATGCAGATCCATATAATACCATTGGTAACAATAAACATAATTTAATAAAATTTTACTTACTTGCCAAAGTAGTATTAAGGAGCTTATTCTCATCAAAGGTGATTATAAGCTAAACGACCATAACACCATAAGACATAGGAGCAGAATTAGGCCATTTGGCCCATCAAGTCTGCTCTGCCATTCAATCATGGCTGATCCTTTTTTCTCTCCTCCTCAATCCCATTTCCCTGCCTTCTCCCCGTTACCTCTGATGCCATATCCAATCAAGAACCTATCAATCTCTGCCTTAAATACACCCAACAACCTGGCCTCCACAGCTGCATGTGGCAACAAATTCCACAAGTTCACCACCCTCTGGCTAAAGAAATTTCTCCACATCTCTGTTTTGAATAGACGACCCTCTATCCTGAGGCTGTACCCTCTTGTCTTAGACTCTCCCACCATGGGAAACATCCTTTCCACATCTAGTCTGTCTAGGTCTTTTAACATTCAAAAGCTCTCAATTAGATCCCACCCCACGCCATCCTTCTAAATTCCAGCAAGTACAGACACAGAGCTACCAAACGTTCCTTGTATGATAACCCTTTCATTCTTGCAATCATCCTTGTGAACCTCCTCTGGACCTTCTCCAATGCCAGCACATCTCTTCTAAGATGAGGAGCCAAAAACTGTACACAATACTCAAGGTGAGGCCTCACCAGTGCCTTATCAAGCCTCAGTATCACAACCCTGCTCTTGTATTCTAGACCTCTTGAAATGAATGCTAACATTGCATTTGCCTTCCTCACCACTGACTCAACCTGCAAGCTAACCTTTAGGGTGCTCTGCACAGGGACTCCCAAGTCCCTTTGCATCTCAAATTTTTGGATTTTCTCCCCGTTTAGAAAACAGTCCGCACATTCATTTCTACTACCAAAGTGCATGACAAAGCATTTTCCAACATCATATTTCATTTGTCACTTTCTTGCCCATTCTCCTAATCTGTCTAAGCCCTTCTGCTTCCTACCTGTTTCCACAACACTACCCGCCCCTCGACAATCTTTGTATCACCTGCAAACTTGGCAACAAAACCATGTATTTCATCATCTAAATCATTTATATACAGCATAAAAAAAGAAGTGGTCCCAAAACTGACCCCTGTGGAACACCAGTAGTCACTGGCAGCCAACCAGACAAGGATCCTTTTATTCTCACTCACTGCTTTCTTCCAATCAGCCAATGCTCTAACCATGTTAGTAGCTTTCCTGTAATACCATGGGCTCTTAACTTGGTAAGCAGCCAAATATGTGGCACCTTGTCAGAGGCCTTCTGAAAGTCCAAAAATACAACATCCACTGTATCCCCTTTATCCATCCTACTTGTAATCTCCTCAAAGAATTCCAACAGTTTCGTCAGGCAGGCTTTTCCCTGAAGGAAACCATGCTGACTTTGTCCTATCTTGTCCAGTGTCACCAAGTACTCCATCACCCTCGTCCTTAACAATTGACTCTAACATCTTCTCAACCACTGAGCTCAGGCTAACTGATCTATAATTTCCTTTCTGCTGCCTTCCTCCTTTCTTAAAGAGTGGACTAACATTTGCAATTTTCCAGTCCTCTAGCACCATGATAATGTTTTCCATACTACACACTACAATATCTGGCACACTGCTAGTGTATTCTATAGTGAAGACTGATGCAAAATACTCATTTAATTCATCTGCTATCTCCTTTTCCTCCGCCATTATTTTTCCTGCCTCATTTTCTAGAGACCCTATATCCACTTTCATCTCTCTTTTATATTTTTACATACTTGCAAAAACCTTCACTATCCACTTTAATATTATTTGCTAGCTTGCTTTCATATTTCATCTTCTCCCTTCTAATGATTCTTTTAGTTGCTCGCTGTAGGTTTTTAAAAACTTCCCAATTCCAATCCCAATCACAAAACCATGCTCATTACCCCAATCAACCCCTGTCTTTACAAATGTACGTACATTATATCCCTCACAATAGTCTCCAGTAATTTACCTACCACAGATGTTAGACTTACTGATCTACAGCTCCCAGGTTTTTCTTTACTACCTTGTCCGTTCTGTTTAAATTTATTTATTTTGATAGGCTCAGGGATTCTATGCTACTTTGTATTATTTAAGCAGATGTCCAATTAACTCTCACCTTGAGGTCCTAGTTTTGAGAATGTTATGTGTCGAGGTATTGCTCGGCCAAGCCATCGGTTTTCTGTTGGAATTCTTATGAATAAACTCTGGCTGCTGTCTCAACATCGGAGTTTGTCTTTCCTCAGCACTTGGGATCTGACATCGCCAGCGCACATTGTGACAGAAGGACCCCACCACATAATGGACCCAGTGGAGGGCTGAACAGCAGTGTTTTGACATGGGTCGACTTTAGGTGAGAATGCCCTCTATTCTCATCTACGTTCCAAGTTTCTCAAGTCCGCGATCTGAGTCCACATTCTGAACTTCTCTACATTCAAGGCTTTTTTCTGGCTCTCAACATGCCCAGTCTAAGCGTCCCCGGTCTAAGCATCCATGGTTCTCAAGGTTTTCAATGTTGTCAAGGTCGTCAAGGTCATCAAGGTTGTTAAGATTCTCAAGGTCAACAGGTTTTTCTAGGTTTCTCATGGCCCTTCATGTTTTCCTGGTTTATCCAATGTTTTCAAGTTTTATTCAATGTTCTCCCAGACTTGAGGTTCCCAAGTCTCTCCTGACATTCCAAAGTCCTTCTCAAGGTTCCCCAGGTCCCTCTTGAGTTCCCCAGCTCTCTCCCACATACCCCAGCTCTCTCTGCATTCCCCAGGTCTCTCTCGCTTCATGTCTCTCTGGGGTGTCAGGTGCCAGCCAAAGGGGGGTGAGGTACTGTAATGAGCTCTCTGGAATCAGACAGAATTGGGCTCCAAGGCTTTTAGAGTACCTGAATTGGTTAATTGCTGTTTAACGAGAGTTATGAGTCATTTACGAGTTCCTTGTATTTCTTCTTGAGTGATTCACTCTTTATAATGCAGTTTCCTGGTGCTTTCTGCTTAAACTTGTTAAATTTATTTTGATAGGCTTGGGAATTCTGTGTTACTTGCATTATTTAAGTGGATGCCCAGTTATTGCTAATTGCTGGGTCCTTGGGCTTTGACATTGCCAGCACACATTGTGACATCCTGTCATACAACATTAAAATTCACCTTCTTCCAATTTTAAACTTGAACCTGTAGACCAGTTCTGTCCCTTTCCATAACTATTTTAAAACTAATAGAGCTATGGTCACTGCTCCCAAATTGCTTTCCATTGCACCCTCAACCCCTTGATCTGCCTGAGCACCCAAGTGTAGGTTGAGCTTTGCCCAGAGAAACTTCCCTGAATGCACTGAACAAATTCCATCTCACCTAAACCCTTAACAGTATAGAAATTTCAGCCTTTGTTCGGAAAGTTAAAATCCGCTAATATGACAACCATATTATACTTGCAAATCTCCACCAAATCCCTGCATATTTGTTCCTTTAATTCCTATTGTAACATAAAGTACTATAATTATTTAACCGCTCTAACAAACTATTTTATATTCTCTTTTCAAGCATGCTATTTCAAATTGTAAACCACAAACATTAAAGTCAGTTTCACAGAGGCATAACAGTGAGTACTGCTGTCTAGAATTTAGTTTAGGATTGAATAATCTAAAGTCAATCCTGCCTGTATGAAGTTTGCACATTCTCCCCATAAGCATATGGTTTTCTCCAGCCTCACCCCCACACTCTGAATATGTACTAATAGATTAATTGTCTATTGTAAATTACCTCTTAGTGTAAACAAATGGCAAAACAAAATGAAAATGGAATTTTGGGGGCATGTGAGAGAGAGTAAATTGCAGTGCTAAAGGAGAATTGGTCAGATGGAATTGATCTGCATCTGCCCAGCATAGGTTGAATGGGTCTGAGTGACTTTCACTATGTTACAATAAATGAAGTCATCAAGTTGCAAAGTGGAACAGAATTTTTTTAAAAAGTCCTTCAGCCCAATGCAGCCAAGCCATGATATCCATCTACATTAACCCCATTTGCCCAGACCAGGTGAGTACCTCTCCGCTTCTTTCCTAACCAACTATCCATTTAAATGCTTTTTCAAATCTGCAGTTGTATCTATCTGACCACCTCTTCTAATAACATATTCCATATAACCTTAACCTGCTACGTGAAAAACTTCACCCTCAGATCTCGCTTAAATGTGACCCCCTCATCTTAAACCTACACCGTTTCGTTATTGGCTTCTTCATTTAATAGAATGAGTGTAAATGTAAAGTTAAACTAACATAATAAGCAGAAAATTAGCCAACTAACAAATATTTTATGTGTTAAAAAAAGAAATACTCATCTGTGAAGTCAGAAACAGAGTTAAGGTTTCTGAACAATAGTCATTCATCAGAACCAAAAAGTTAAAGGTAAAAATGCAGACTGGAGATCTGTGATTAGTGATGAAACTTCTGTTGCTTGTAAAATGCATAAATAATTCGGGTGGAAAAGTAGATAGTCTAATTAATAAGATTATACATGACAAAATTGGTGGAGTTGTGGATAGTAAGGAAGGTTCTCAAAGAATGAGCAGGATATACACTCAGTAGCCAATCCATGAGGTACATCTGTACATCTATTTATTAATGCAAATATCGAATCAGCTAATCATGTGGCAGCATCTCAATGCATGCAGACCTGGTAAAGAGGTTCAGTTGTTGTTCTGACCAAACATCAGAATGGGGATGAAATGTGATCTAAGTGACTGACTGTGGAATGATTGTAGGTGCCAGACAGGGTGGTTTGAGTATCTCAGAAACAGCTAATCTGCTTGGATTTTCATGCACAGCAGTCTTTTGAGTTATATGAGAATGGTGCGAAAAAACAAAAAAAACACACCCAGAACGCAGCACTTCTGTGGGTGTAAATGGCTTGTTAATGAGAGAGGTCAGAGAAGAATGGCCAAGCTGATAGGAAGGAAACAGTAAATCGGGTAACCATGCTTTATAATAGTACTGTGCAGAAGAGATCGCTGGATGCACGACACATCAAACATTGAAGTGGGTGAGGTACAACTAAAGACCACAAATGTACACTCAATGGCCACTTAACTAGGAACATGAGCTACCTAATAAAGTGACCACTGAGTGTATAAAGTTATGACAGGCATAAAAACGGCATATACATCTACCTCAGTCCTTTCCCAAGGTAGGAATGTCACAAAATAGAGGGCATAAGTTTAAGACCACAAGATATAGGAGCAGAATTATGCTGTTTGGTCCATCAAATCTGCTTCACCATTCCATCATGACTGATCTATTGCCCCTCTCAGCCTCAGTTTCCTGCTTCTCCCTGTGTCCCTTCATGCCCTAACTAATCAAGAATCTATCCATCTCTGCCTTAAAAATACAAAATAACTTCACCTGTACAGCTGCCTGTGGCAGAAAATTCCACCTATTTACCACTCTCCAGTTAAAGAAATTCTTCCTCATCTCCATTCTAAAAGGAAACTCCTCTATTCTGAAATTGAGTTCTCTAGTCTTAGACTCTCCCACCACAGGACACATCCTCTCCATATTCAACATTCGATAGGTTTCAATGATGTCACCCCTCATCCTTCTGAATTCCAGTGAGTAGAGGCACAGAGCCATCAAGCACTTAATATGGTATGCCTTTCAATTCCAGAACCTCATTAAATCTTCTCCAATATCAGCACATCCTTTCTTCAACAGGAGGCCCAAAACTGTTCACAATACTCCAAGTGAGGCCTCTCTAGTGCTTTATAAAGCCTCAACATTACATCCTTGCTTTTACGTTCTAGTCCTTATGACATGAATGCTAACATTGCACTTGCCTTCCTCACCATTGACTCAACCTGCAAATTAACTTTTAGGAAATCCTGCACAAGGATTCCCAAATCCCTTTGCACCTCAGATTTTTAAAATGTTCTCCCAATTTAGTCTACCCTTTTATTTCTTCCACCAAAGTACATGACGATACATCTGCCACTTTGCCCGTTCTCCTAATTTGTCTAAGTCCTTCTGCAGCCTGTCTGCTTCCTCAAAACTACATGCCCCTCCAGCTATCTCCATAACATGTGCAAACTTGGCCACAAAGTCATCAATCCCATCATCCAAATCATTGACCTATAACATAAAAAGAATCCGTCCCAACACAGATCCCTGTGGAACATCAGTAGTCAACAGCAGCCAACCAGAAAAGGCCCCTTTTATTCCCATTCTTTGCCTCCTACTAATCAGCCAATGCTCTTTCCATGCTATTATCTTTCCTGTAATTCCATGAGCTCTTAACTGGTTAAGTAGCCTCATGTGCAGCACTTTGTCAAAGGCCTTCTGAAAATTCAAGTACACAACATCCATCAATTTTCCTTTGTCTATCCTGCTTGTTATTCCTTCAAAGAATTCCAACATATTTGTCAGGCAAGATTTTCCCTTAAGAAAACCATGCTGACTACAGCCTATTTTATCAAGTACCTCCAAAACCACATCCTTAACAATCGACTCCAACATCTTCCCAAACACTAAGGTTGGACTAGCTACCCTATAGTTTCCTGTCTTCTTCCTCTTTCCGTCCTTGAAGAGTGGAGTGACATTTGCAATTCTCCAGTCCTCCAGAACCATGCCAGAATCTATGAATTCTTGAAAATTTGTCACTAATGCCTCCACAATCTCTTCAGTTACCACTTTCAGAACACTGTGATGTAGACCATCTGGTCCAGGTGATTTATCTACCTTCAGACCTATCAGTTTCCCAAGATCTTTCTTCCTAGTAATGGTACACTGCTGCCCCCTGACACTCTTCAATTTCTGACTTACTACTTTATCAGGATAAAAACCTATGTCAGGATGCTGTTCATTGACTACAGCTCACCATTTAACACCATCATTCCCACAGTCCTGATCAATAAGCTACAGAACCTGGGCCTCTGTACCACCCTTTGCAATTGGATCTTCAACTTCCTAACCGAAAGACCACTGAATTAGTAATAATATCTCCCGCTCGCAAACAATCAACACTGGTGCACCTCAGGGATGTGTGCTTAGCTCACTGCTCTACCCTCTCTATACTCATGACTGTGAGCCTAGGGATAGCTCAAATGCCATCTATAAATTTGCTGATGATACAACCAACCATTGTTGGTGGAATCTCAGATGGAAATGAGAGAGTGTACAGGAGTGAGATATACCAGCAGGGTGAGAGGTGCCAAGGCACCTGGAAGGCTGGAGGTCTCCCTGAATTCCCACATTTTACACACAGAACAAAACATAGCCTCTGCAGATATTCTCACTACGCTAATTGTACCCTAACAGACAAGGAATGAGAAAATAAAGAGGAAGAAGAAACTTAACTCATACTTACCTTGCCCAAAGCCTGATGAGCCAAAGACTTTCCAACACTGAGCTACTCACAAAATGGCTGCTCTGCTTGCACCTGCCTTATTTTTATTTGCCCTTTTTGATGAATCTTGTTCACTGACTGGGTGCAGTCCATCTCCAAAGACTGGTGTGTATCACTGTGTTTTTTCAACTTAAGCGGCGGATCTAAATGAAATTGTTGCTCCTTCTCGTGCACGCAATCATAGGTTCGGCGCAATACAACGCTGAAAACTGCCATGAAGCGCTATCTTCTTTCAAATTCGGCTTAAAGAAGAATTGTGAGACAGGTTTTTATAATACTGGCTGTTATGAGAACCTGTGAAAAATGGTAGCACAAAAGAAATGATGATGCTGATATGTCCATGCTTATTCCTTCACTTATCACTCCCATGTCTATCTCCTACAATATTTTCTACGTAAATTAAAAGATTTTGATGGTGGAAGCTTGAACCTCTTCCCCCACATTCCCCTCACCACAATCATATCATAGTGCTTCTCATCTTTCAGATAAACAAATCCTACATGGCTGAGGAAATTATGGAAAAAGCACCCTTTATTCTATTAGGGACATTTTCAGATACTAACACCACGTATGATTTTAGAGGGTAGCTTTGAAATAGGATATACAGTTGGAAAAGGGGGAGAGAAGGGTTAGGCTGGCTGCCAGATCTGTTAAGGACAAAGTTCAAATGAGGATTTTAAACTGAGAGGAATTGTATGATAGGCCTGCAGAAGGAAATGGTGGGAATTGCAAACCTGCTTGAGAACTCTTTCAAAATGTTAAATCATGCATCAGCATAGTAAAGGGTCCAATATGATTAGCTGCAGGCTCATCAATAATGTTGTTGAACACAATAGCAGAACACAGATCAGTTACAGATATAGGCAGAGAAATGGCAAGTGAAGTTTAATCCAAGCAAGTGTGGGTTCCTCAAAAGTGCCCATGCAAGTGGATAGGGTGATTAAAAAAAAGCATATGTCATGCTTGTTTGGTTGTGGCATTGGTCAGGGCAATGTGTATAAGATAATGAAGTCACATTGCAACTATTGTATTCGTCCATCGTCATCGATGAAGACCTCGACACCATTAGTCAAATGATGATATTGTCGAGAACAGTGCTTGATTTGGATTTAAGTGAAGGAGAGTTGCGCAGCGTCGGCCTCACTCTCTCTTCCCAATTCCCATCTAGATCCAGTGGCAAGACAAGAGTCGAGATGGCTGGAGATGGGACTAGGCGCAGTGGATGACCAGGACGTCTTCTGTCTCTCGTCGTGCTCTCCACATTCCACGACACTTGCAGAGCCCGCCTTCTTGACCGTTGGACCTTCCATTGGTCTCGTCCACTCAACCCACCGGAGTCTGTTTTCACATGCTGGGATAGACAATTCCCTATCTCACTGAGGGTTTGAGACCCGTCGGCTACCCTCACCTGGTTTAGCCGGCTTGTTGAAGTCATTGCCCGGGGTGTTGCCCAGGGTGCAAACAGCTACGGGGAGCTACAGGTGAGAGCTAACTGCCAGGTGGGGACCAAAGGTGGACAAACCGCCTTGAAAAGGACGCGACATGCTACCCCTCCCTGACACCCCATACACCCAACGTTGCAACTATATAAAACTTTGGTTAGGCTACATTTGGAGTATTATATGCAATTATGGTCGCTCTATCAAGGAAGGATGTGAAGACTTTGGAAAGGGTTTACCAGGATGCTGGCTGGATTAGAGGGTATGAGTTACAAGGAGAATTTGGATAAACTTGAGATGTTTTCTCTGGAGCATTGGGGTCTGCAGGGAGACAGATAGAAACGTAAAATTATGAGAGGCATACAGTGAGAATTATATACTCTTAATTAAGACAGTCATTACCTGGCATGCATATGGTGTGAATGCCACTTATCAGCCCATGCCTGTCCATGTCTTGCTGCATACAATCATGGCCTGTTTCATTTGCAGTGCAGCAATAAAAAGGCTTAAAATTTGTTAAATTACAAGTGAACATTCCACTTTGGCCATTGTGATGGAAGGAACTGGAGAAAGATGAATGGGCCTCGGGCAGTGCTTTGAGGAAATCCTGCAGTGACATTGTGGGCCTAGGATAACTGACCTTCAACAAGCACGACCTTAGTGTTGGTATGACTCCAAAATCTACTGCATTTTCCCTTTGCTGCCCTTTAACTTCAATGTTACCAAGGTGAACTAATGCCACCCTCAGTCAAATACTATCTTGATGTCAAAGATACTCACTCTTATATCACCTCAAAAATTCTTTTGTTTCAGCCATTGCAATAAAGCCTGTATTAGACTGGTCTTGTCAAAACCCAAGTAGGACATTGGTGAGTAGGTTACTGGCAAGTGAGTGCTGTTGATTGCTCTGTCAATGACAGCTTCCCATCACTTTACTTATGAACGAGAGTCATTGACTCTCCTTGGTGCAGTCTGTTATATTATTTTAACCTCTTTCTGTATAAAGGCCCAATGTCGCCATATTAGTACTTTATTTGTAAACAGCTACTGCACATGCTTTGAATAGACCATAAGAACATGAGACCGTAAGACATAGCAGCAGAATTAGGTCATTCAGTCCATTGAGTCTGCTCCACTATTCCATCGTGGCTGATCCAAGATCCCACTCATCCCCATCCTTGCCCTATCCTTCGATGCCCTGACTGATCAGGAAACAATCAACTTCTGCCTTAAATATACGCACGGACTTGGCCTCCACCACAGTCGGTGGCAGAGCATTCCACAGATTTACTGCTCTCTGGCTAAAAAAATTCCTCCTTATCTCTGTTCTAAAGGGGCCCCCTGTGCCCTCTAGTTCTGGATACCCACACCATAGGAAACATCCTCTTCACATCCACCCTATCTAGTCCTTTCAACATTCAGTAGGTTTCAATGAGATCTCCCCCAACCCAAACCCATTCTTCAACATTCCAGTGGGTACAGGCCCAAAGTTACCTAACACTCCTTGTATGTTAACTCCTTCTTTCTCTGAATCACTCTCGTGAACCTCCTCTGGACTCTCTCCAATGACAACATATCCTTTCTGAGATACGGGGTCTAAAACTGTTGACAATACTCTCGTGTGGCCTGACTAGTGTCTTATAAAGGCTCAGTATTATCTCCTGGCCTTTATATTTTATTCCCTTTGAAATAAATGCCAACATTGCATTTGCCTTCTCTGCTACAGACTCAACCAGTAAGTTAACCTTCTGGGAGTCTTGCACGAGGACTCCTAATTCCCTCTGTACCTCTGATGTTTGAACTTTCTCCCCATTTAGATATTAGTCTGCACTATTGTTCCTTTTACGAAAATGCATTATCATACATTTCCTAACATGGTATTCCATCTGTCACTTTTTTGCCCATTCTTCCAATTTAACTAAGTCCAGCTGAAATCATATTGCTTCCTCAGCACTACCTAGCCCTCCACCTATCTTCATATCATCCGCAAACTTTGCCACAAAACCATCAATTCCATTATCTAAATCACTGACAAACAATGTGAAAAGCAGCGGTCCCAATGCTGACCCCTGAGGAACACCACGTCACTGACAGCCAAACAGAAAAGGCCCCTTTTATTCCAACTTACTGCCCCCTGCCTGTTAGCCATTCCATTATTCATGCCAGTATCTTTCCTGTAACATCATAGGATTTTATGTTGTTATGCAACCTTATGTGT
Source organism: Mobula birostris (assembly GCF_030028105.1). Classification (NCBI taxonomy): domain Eukaryota; kingdom Metazoa; phylum Chordata; class Chondrichthyes; order Myliobatiformes; family Myliobatidae; genus Mobula; species Mobula birostris. The sequence goes on from NC_092377.1 coordinate 47,582,658, forward strand.
GGCACCTTATCAAACACCTTCTGAAAGTCCAAGTAAGTGACATCCACTGCCTCTCCTTTGTCCACCCTTGTTACTTCCTCAAAGAACTCTAACAGATTTGTCAGGAAAGATTTCCCTTTACAGAAATCATGCTGACTTTGGCTTAATTTTTCTTTAGTCTCCAAGTACCTCGAAACATCATCCTTAATAATTGACTCCAATACTTTCCCATCCACTGAGGTTAGGCTAACTGGCCTATAATTTCCTTTCTTTTGCCTTTTTCCTTTCTTAAAGAGTGAAGTGACATTTGCAATCTTCCAGTCCTCCGGGACCATGCCAGAATCAAGTGATTCTTCAAAGATCATGATCAATGCATCTGTTATCTCTTCAGCAACCTCTCTCAGGACTCTGGGATGTAGTCCATCTGGCCCAGTTGACTTATCCACCTTAAGACCTTTGAGTTTGTCTCGCACTTTTTCCTTTGTACTCACAATGGCACTCACTCCTGCTCCCTGATACTCATGGACCTCTGGCACACTGCTAGTGTCTTCCACAGTGAAGACAGATGCAAACTACCTATTAGGTTCATCTGCCATTTCTTTGTCCCCCATTACTACCTCACCAGCATCATTTTCCAGTGGTCCAATATCAACTCTCACTTCCCTTTTATTTTTTATAACTAAAAAAAACTTTTGGTATCCTGCTTTATATTATTGGCCAGTCTGCCCTCATATTTCATCTTTTCCCTTCTTATAGACTTTTGAGTTGCCTTTTGATGGGTTTTGAAAGCTTCTCAATCATCCAACTTCCCACTCACTTTTTCTATCTTATATGCCCTTTCCTTGGCTTTTATGCAGTCCTTAACTTCCCTTGTTAGCCACGGTAGCCTACCCCTGCCATTTGAGAACTTCTTACTCTGTGGGACATATCTATCCTGTACCTTGTGAATAGAAGACTGATATGGTGTTGCGAAGGTACATAATGTTACAGTTCAATTTGTTTTTTTTTATATAAAGGAATACATGGTCTTACACAATGGAAATAACAAAGCCTTTTCCATAATGGCAGAAGAGAGTGGTGTAAGCAGATGTACAAATTACTGCAGTTGTTACTGTACTATGATTGCATTGACTCAGTTGCTATGGCAACACTTTAAGCTATGATTTTTGATCTACTTTCACTACCTGCCATCACTGACACTGCAAAGCCAACAGAAAATATATTGCTAGACAAAAGCATCACAGGGGCATATTTGTTGCAATTTCACAACTGGTATAACCACAGAACTGCATACTGAAGGATCCTTTATTACCCTTGTGATGACAAAAAGAAAAAAGCAGAACAAACATAATAAAATCAATCAGACAAAATTGCCAAAATTCAGTTCCCACCATTAAAGACTTTGGTTTGTTCTTTGAGATTATTCAGCTGATGAAAGGACCATTACTCTCCATATATTTTTATAATGACAAACAGTATATCAACAAGTTATTAAGCTCTACCTTCCCTGAGGAAAATCTGGATCATCATGCAGAGTTGACAAATAAATATAAATGACACCAACAAACAAGAACAAAGGATCAGAAATCGAACAGTGACAAGAATTTCAGTGGTGTAGGTGGCTCAGAAGATTATTTTTGGGATCCAGGCCAACGGTGACAGTAAAGTTTTAAAATCAGGCACATATTGGTTGTCAGCTCAATGGCAATGTACCCCTTCTGATGGAAAGTTCATGCCCCTCTTCAGTGACTCAAGCATATTACGCAGGCATGCTTTCCAGTAATGAAGAAGTTTGATCTGTTTGATGAGGTGTTAACCTGACTACTTGTGTGCTCTCTTGAACAGATGTAAATGGTTCTCTTAAAGTTCGATAAAGGAACAAGAATTATACAGATTCTGGGCAATATTTATCCCTACTTAACATTCTTAGAATAAATTATCTCATCATTTACTTATCATCATTTGTTAAACCTAAATATCCTCTGTACTTTCCTCTAGAATACTAAAATATTTGTATTATGAATTGCTCTAGGGTATCAAAAGGTTTTGAAAAAGGAATTGGACTAGACCCTTTCTATCTTACAAACTTTAAAACACTGTGCGAGGAAAAGGAGAGCAAGCAATTGTGATGGTCCATGCCCATTTAATGGGTGAAATAGACAGTGGACAAGCAATCGCAAAGATTAGTGTGGAATTAGCATTAATAATTATGAAATCATAAATTTAGATCCCAGTTTGAGAATTTGAATTCTACCTAAACAAAAACTGTCTTTACTAATATGATCAACTAGCTATTGAATTGTCAATTAAGAGCCGAAATACCGAGCACATGTAAGGAATAAGACCTTCTGATCTTATTCAGCTAAAAGCTTCTCTTTTACAAACCAATGCAATTTAATAACATATTTCAACTCATATAACTCACAATATTAGCTTATATTTCAATAAAAAGCACCACCTCTGCTTAAAAATACATAGAAAATGGAAATATAAGTGGACATACAAATAGTGCAGAAATCTGGAGATGGATATTTCAGAATGACTGAGTCCAGCAAAATAAAAATTAGGAGAATGAAAGAAAATCGAGGTTCTTTTAGTAGTGCTAAATGATCGCATTTTGCAATATTGTACTCAGTAACTTGACTTTGTTGAATTAAGTGGAGTCAATTTGACAATACTCGTACAAGGTGTAAAGTAAATTTCAAAGTAAATTTATTATCAAAGTACTTTTTCATTTTCTTGAGGACAAAGTCAATAAATCCATAATAGAATAATAACCATAATAGAATCAATGAAAGACCACACCAAAATTGGGTACTCAGTGTACAAAAGAGATCATATTGTGCAAATAAAAAAAATAGTAATAATAATAATAATAATAATAATAATAATAATAATAATAATAATAATAAGTAAGCAATAAATAACAAGAGCATGACATGAAAAGTCCTTGAAACTGAGTCCATAGGTTGTGGAAACATTTCGGTGAAGGGGCAAGTGAAGTTGAATACAATTATCCACTTTGGTTCAAGAGCCTGATGGTTGAGGAGTAATAACTGTTCCTGAATCCGATTCTGTAAGTACTGAGGCTCTTGTATCTTCTTCCTAATGGCGGTAATGAGAAGAGAGCATAATCTGGGTGGTAGGGGTCCTTGAAATTGGATGCTACTTTCCTGCGACAATGCTCCACGCAGATGTACTCAATACAGGGGAAGGCTTTACCTGTGATGGACTGGGCTATATCCACTACCTTTTGTACAATTTTGCATTCAAGTGCATTGGTGTTTCCATACCAGGCTGTGATGCAGACAGTCAGTATACTGTCCATCACACATTTATAGAAGTTTGTCAGTGTTTTAGAAGACATGCCAAACATTTGCAAACTCCTAAGGAGGTAAAGGCTCTGCCATGCTTTCTTCATATTTATACTTATGTGCTGGGCCCAGGACAGGTCCTCCAAAACAATAACACCGAAGAATTTAGAGTTACTGACACTCTCAACCTCTGATCCTCTGTTGAAGACAAGCTCATGGACCTCTGGTTTCCTGTGCTTAAAGTCAATAATTAGCTCTTTGGTCATGCTGACATTGAGTTGTTGCTGAGGTACCACTCAGGCAGATTTTCAATCTCCCTCCTATATGCTGAGTCATCAGCACACTTGATTCGGCCTGTGACAGAGAGTCATCAACAAACTTGAATATAGCATTGGAGTTGTGTTTAGTCACACAGCCATAAGTGTAAAGCAAGTAGACTAGGGGCTAAGCACATAGTCTTGCAGTGCACCTGTGCTGATGGAGATGTTGTTACCAATACAAACTGACTGGGCTCTGCAAGTACAGAAATTGAGAACCCAATTTACAGTGAGGTATTGAGGCACAGGTCTTGAAGCTTATTGATTAGTTTTGAGGGAATGATGCTATTGAATGCCGAGCTGTAGTCAATAAAGAGCATCCTGATGTACAAACATTTGTATGTATCTTTGCTGTCCAGATGCTACAGGGTTGAGAGAAGAGCCAATGAGATGGCATCTGCTGTGGCGCTGTTGCACTGGCAGGCTAATTGGAGAATATCCAAGTTGCTTCTCAGGCAAGAGTTAATATCACTAATCTCTCAAATTATGTCATCTCTGTGGATGGAAGTGCTACTGGACTATAGTCATTGAGGCAGGTTACCAAGTTCTTCTGAGGCACTACTTGAAGCAGATGACTGCTGAACCAAGAGGTTCACTCTCCTGAAGGTTGCTCTCATGCCACTTCGGAGACCCGGCCCTCTTGTAACTTCCTTGGTCATCAAACTTGAATGCCTCTGATCTGGCCCTCAGCAAACTGCGAATTTCATAGTTCAACTGAAGACTCTGATTGATTTTGTGGTGACACACTTGTCTACAACTGTTCTTATAAAGTCCATGATAACGATGGTGTATTCACTCAGATCCACAGATGAGTCCTTGAACACAACCCAGTCCACCGACTTAAAGCACTCCCGGAGCAGTTCCTCTGCCACCCGTGACCACTTCTATGTTGTCTTAACCTCTGGAGCATTTCACTTCAGCTTCAGCCTGTACACAGATACAAGAAGGACAGGCAAATGATCAGATTTCCCAAAATGTGGTCTGTGCATGGAACAGTAAACATTCCTTATCTTCGTATAACAATGGTCTGATGTGTTGGGACCTCTGGTGCTTCAAACAAGCTTGGGTGAACTTCCCGACACTGCGTGGCTCACTGTGGCAGGCAAGTAGGCCTCTTTACTCGTGTAGTATCCTTCTCTTTCAATGAATAACGATGATATCAGAGGATGGTATTTTGATTCTGCATTTTTGGATTGGCCAGTTTCATTGATAGGCTGTGGACTTTTTCAGACTTATGGTTTTATATTCTGTGTTCTTTTTAATCGCCCGTTCCTTTTCCATTTTGTTGTGCAAGGGTGGGGGTGTTGTTTAGGGTCAATGTCCTGTTGTGTTCTGTTAGTTATTTGAGTGGGACAGGGGTTATTTAGGGTAGATGTTCTTGTTCTGTTTTGTGCAGGAGGAAGGGGGTTTTGGGGGTTGATGATCAAGATGTCATTCTTTTTTGTGCAGGGGTGGATTTGATGTTTCTCTCTAAATGACTTTCATGTTCTTTGTTTCATGACTATCTGGAGAAGACAAATTTCAGAGATGTATATGGATACGTACTTTGATAGTAAATGAACCTTTGAACCTTTGATTTCAAAATGCATCAGGATGAACTTTTTCTCTGGAGGCAGCATCAAGCAGTGTCTCAAGTGCTTCAGATTATAGTCACCCTCTGGTGGTATGCAAACTCCAGTGAGGATCACAGATAAGAACTCCTGAGGTAAATAGAATGAATGGTATTTAAATTTTAGGCGATCAAAGGGCTGATAAAATGTCTAATTTGCAAATATATGAAGAAATGAGTGTTGGGTAGGTTAAACTTTTCAGACAGTAGTTCAAATGATGCAAAGTAGTTGTCTATAAAAAGATCTTTAAAGCACCTGATGCCCTTTCTGTACCTGTCTTGAAATGTTGGATCATATATAGAAGGCTGGAAGAGATGATTATATAGAAGAGGACTTGAAAGAGATAAGCCATGGAGACCACTGGGCTTTCTGAACTGAGCCCATACTTTCAGGGTGTGCCTGATAACAGGATTAACAATTGGTTTAGGTGTAAGAAAAGGGAGTGAGGATCCAAGAAGTGTAGAGATGGAGCAATTGTTAATAGAGTTCAGCTCCATTGCCACCCATATTGGGCAGTCAGATTGGTTGTAAAAATGAGACAAAAAGCTGAGACAGCGTATGTTAGCTGCCCAGTAATATAAGCGAAAATTGGGCAAAGCCATGCCCCCAACACTCATTTCTTCAGATATTTGCAAATTAGACATTTTATCAGCCGTCTGATATCAAACTTCCCTGAGGCATCCAACACAAACGTCATTGATATGTTTCTCTGCATGAATCCATTGTGCAAAGGTCTAATATCTACTAGTTGTGACAAGCTAGAGGTCCTGAGACGAGCCCCACCTTGACAAAATTAAAACTGCCTGGGAGCAAGATTTAAATTTCTCACAGTCAGACGGTGTATGGGGTTCAGTTCTTAAGTTAGTTAACTCAACCTCTTTATGTGCCTGCCACTGTTTGTTACAGTTCAAGGTCATACACAGGGCCCATATGTCTAAAAATAAATTATCTTGCATTTACCCAGATGTTAATCCCTTCTGCAACAAATGCAAAAGGGGAGAGGCTTCCCTTATTCACATGTACTGGACATGCCCTAGCTTGGAAAAATACTGGAAAGATGTTTTCCAAACTCTATCCCAAATACTTAATTATAATTTGGAACCTAACCCTTTGATTGCTCTTTTCGGCACCTCTGGAGAGGGGGACACACACCTAAGTCTGACCAAACATCACATACTGTCTTTTGCCTTTCACTTGGCCAGGCGCGCAGTCTTGCTCAGGTGGAGGGATGCTGCCCCGCCCACTCACGCTCAGTGGCTCAGGGACGTCATGTCCAGTCTAAACCTTGAGAAGATCCACTATTCAATCCTCAACTCAGACGTAAAGTTCCAAAAGGTGTGGGGACCCTTTCTTGAGTATTGTTAGAATTCCCAGCCAAACTGAAGGTCCATCCTTTCTCCCATCCCTCTGCACATAAATCCCTGACTTCCAGCATTTCCCGGCAAAATGCTACGGACCCTGTGAACATACAACAGTCTACGTATTAGGAAAATACACCTTCTCTATACCAATGCAGCTCTGTGGGGACAAAGGTTCTGTTTAACCCTTTTTGCTAATACAATGATGGCTTGGAGATGGGGATTGGGAGGGTTGAGTCAGGGAAGGAAGGTAATCAAAGCATGATTGTACTATGGTTGCATCTTTTTCATAGATGTGAATTGTACATTTGTTATGAACTGCATAAACCTCCTTTATACCAGGTTCTCTTTATTTAAAAAAAAACAATAAAAATATTTGAAAAAAATATATAGGTGATCAAGGTCGAGGGAACATGAGTTTGTCAAAACCGTCACATTAGAGCATCGCCAAGAGTTTTTCATGAATCACACATTTCCACCTTTTGCCTTTTCCGAATCATCAGTTTGGTCCATCCTGTGAATTGAAAAGCCTTCAGGTATGATTGCTGTATTTGGCATTCTGGGAGTAAGCCATGTCTTGGACAAACAGAGAACACAACAAATTTGCATTGAAACTCTTGCACGATTGCAAGTAACAAATTATTATACCTCTTTGAATATGTTTTGAAGTAGAATCTAATGATTAAAGCATCATAGTTACTTTTCACTACATGGAGCAGTTATAATTAAAGAGATATATGGCTGTAAGTATGATATCAGGAAGATGAAGTGCATTTTGGTGCAGGTTAACCACAAAGAAAACTTATATCTGAAGATGGTCATATTGGAAGATAGTGGCTGACATATTAAAAAAAAAGGATTAAAAGTGGAAGCATCAGAATCAGGTTTAATATCACTGGCATAATTTGTTGCTCTGCAGCAGCAGTACATTGCAATATACAATAATAAAAACCTATAAGTAACAAAAAGTGTGTGTGTATATATATATATCTGTGTGTGTGTGTGTGTGTGTGTGTGTGTGTGTGTGTGTGTGTGTGTGTGTGTGTGTGTGTGTGTGTGTGTATCACCTGCAGAACCAGAGAAGCCAACACACTTAATCTCTGTTATACCACCATCAAGAACACTTGCCCTGCCATCCCACGCCCACACTTTAGAAAGCCTGATCACCTGGCTGGCCAGGTAGTTCAGCCGTAGATGAGCCCAAAGCCTTTTCTGCACACATTGAAAGGGAGAATAAACCTTCACCTATGTGAAACCCTGCAGCATCTAGAGACCCTGCAAACTGTCTCAGAGGCTGACATCAGAACATCTTTTGAGAAGGTGAATCCTCACAAGGCATCAGGCACCAATGGATACCTGGTAGGGCCTTGAAAACCTGTGCCAACCAATTGGCAGGAGTGTTCAAGGACATCTTCAATCTTTCACTGCTGCATTCAGAGGTTCCCACCTGCCTCAAACGGACAACAATCATGCCAGTGCCCAAGAAGAGCAGGGTGAGCTGCCTCAACATCTATTGACCAGTTGTACTCATATCCACTGTGAAGGAGTGCTTTGAGAGATTAGTCATAGCAAAAATCAACTCCTGCCTAAGCAAGGAACTCGTGCCACCTTAATTGTCCTATCATCACACTAGGTCTACAGCAGATATAATCTCACTGGCTCTCTGCTCGGCCTTGGATCACCTGGACAATAGCAAAACCTAACACAAGATAGCAATTCCTCCCCATGTAAGCCTGCTGTTCATTGATACAACACAGCATTTAACACAATGATACTCTCAGTTATAATCAAGCAGCTACAAAAACCTGGGCCTCTATACCTCTCTCTGCAACTGGATCCTTGACTTCCTCACTGGAAGACCACGATCTGTATGGATGAGAAATAATGTCTCCTCGTCGCTGACAATCAACACCGGCGCACCTCAAGGATCCATGCTTAGCCTACTGCTCAACTCTCTCTACAACAATGACTGTGTGGCTCAGCACAGCTTAAATACCATCTATAAATTTGCCGAGAATACAACTATTGTTGGCAGAATTTCAGATGGTGACGAGGAGGTGTATAGGAACAGGATAGATCAACTGGTTGAGTGGCATTGCAATTTGCACACAATGTCACTGTAGGAGCCATGTATCTATTTTCTGTCTGTATTGTATTTTGTAGCACGTTTATTATGATAATCTGTCACGTGGGTTTGGGCGTGTTGGAAGCAATCAGTATAATTACGTATTCACGCTTGGTATTAGTTAGTTGTTTAATTTAGTCTAGTAGGGAGGGGGTGAGTCACGAGAAATTATATTTTTGTTGACTGCTAACTTTGTTATTTCGCTTATTTCACTATATCGTTAATTACGCATTATACCGCTTGGTATCAATAATATCACTATTAGACTGCTAATTAGACTGTTATATCACTAATTCAGTTTTATCATTTTTTACTGTTAAAAGATCATTCATCTTTGCTGGCTTCATAAAAAAGGATCAAATGTACATTTTTCCATTTGGAAATGTGTTATTTGGAAATGCATCATACAGTGTTGATTATGCCGGCTTAGTCTCTCAGCGGTTTTGGCTTGTTTTCAAAATGAGAATCAGGATCAGGTACATGTTGTGAAATTTATTGTCTTTGTGGCAGCAGTACAATGAAATAAATAATAACACAAAAATGTGAATTACAGTAAGTATATATATTAAATGGTTAAATTAAATAAGTAGTGCAAAAATATATATTTTTTTAAATAGTGAGGTAGTGTCTATGTAACATTCATTCAGAAATTGTATGGCAGAAGGGAAGGAGCTGTTCCTGAATCATTGAGTGTATGCCTTCAGGCTCATGTATCTCCTTCCCAATGGTAGCCATGAGAAGAGTGCATGTCCCTGGTGATGGGGGTCCTTAATGATAGATGCTACCTTTTTGAGGCATCGCTCTTTGAAGATGTCCTGGATACTGTGGAGGCTAGTGCCCATGCTGGAGCTGACTAAGATTACAAGTCTCTTCAGCTTATTTCAATTCTGTGTAGTGGCACCCCACCACCCCTCCCCCATACCAGACAGTGATGCAGCCAGTTAGAATGCTCTCCACAGTACATCTGCAGAAAGTATCTGCTACATTTTGTCAACAACAAAACTGATTATACCAAATGAACACCAGTCTATGGCAAAGGATTACCCCAGACATTGATTCATGCTGTGCATTTGTGGTTTGAACACAGTTCTGAGTAGTCAGCGGTGCTCATCCATTGGGGACAATTGCTCAATTGTGCGGTGTTTGCCTGAAGGTTCATTGCTTTGTTTATTGAAGTGCTGAAATATTCCAGTTGCCAACGTTTGAAGTGAAGGCTGTTTTCTTAGTCTGGTTTAAGTGCTGTGGGTGCACGGACAGTTGGTCTGTTAACCATATTTATTGAATCAAATATAACCAGTGCAGTGGGCAAGCAAAGAATTAATTGGGAGTTGCGCAGTTAAAGAAATAACATGAATGTAGCGAAGCATGGAACTGGCACCAACGACCCTGCCATTGGAGTTGCAAAAGAGAAATTAAAGCTAAAGCTAAGGCTAATCAATTCTTTGAAAGAAGTATAAAACAAATGTGAACAAAATTAAAGGTTTAATACCATCAGTTAATGATCTTATGAAAATTAAAGAAAATGCCTCACAACTTAATCTCGTCTTGGGGATTTGCTTAATCTCTGTGAAGCTGTTGCTAAATAACATCACATGCTAATACCATTACTTCCCAAGGTTGAGTGGGAAAGACAAATTAATAGTGTTCAAACATCAATGGCTACAGTAATAGAAACGTTTGTACATTGAAAGAGGACATGAAACAATGGTTGAACCAAACATGATCCATTGAAGGTCATGTTGCTGCAATAAGTGAACATGTGTCTCACCTTCCATCTGACAATATTTCTCAAATTCCAACCATGTTTTTACTACACATAGAGCAGGTGAACCACAGGATGACATAAAAGCGAGTGCCAGTGTGTCAAACGTCAGCAGTTAAAGTTCTGTTGCAGGAAGAAAATCTTCTGCCTCTACTAGATCCTCCGCACACAAGAAATCAGAACTCAATCACACATTAATTTAGCTGCATTCATTGCACATCAGTGATTATTGAAGGACAAATATATGCTGGAAGAGCAAGAGGAACAGCTGCAGAAAAGGAAGGAACGGCTTAAGTTGGAGGAAGGAATTGCAGCACAGATGGCCAAAGTTAATATGCTTTGGGCCTCACATGTGGCAGGTGCTGAAAGAGCTCCACCAGGACAGTCCTATGATGTGAGTTCCTATATAGATGGGACACAAAATAAAACAAAAACATTCAATGTTAATGTTGATTCATTTGTTCCTCAAGTGTCTGTGAAAAATGAGGTACACCCTTAAGAGGAAGTTCAGGGTGTCTACTCTCAGCTTGCACCAGTGAGGCACTCTGAAACTATATCAGATCCTACAGTTCAAAGGGCTCCTGGGGGCATTCATTTACAGCATGGAAAAACTTTTGTCTCAGAAAATAGATGTCAGAATAGTAATATAGATAGTATGAGGAAGGAAAATGAGATAACAGTCATATTGGTACATAGCAATGCATTTCATCTTTGCCTAAAAGAGGGATTCAAATCTTCGATGGAGGTCCATTGAGGAGGAGAAGATGGCGGCGTGATGCAGCACGCGCAGCCCCTCCGAAATGATATCGTATTTGTAAGTAGGTACCGTGCACAATCCTGATTTGATGGAGACGGACGTGAGAAGCACGGAGGAACATATGGAGCAACTTCTGAAATGCCCGCTTCGCTGCCGCTGTTACTGTGCGATCGAGAATCTCCGGAGGGGAAGGCCCCAAATCCTCGGCTTTGCTTATTGCTTGTTGCCGGGGCCAGGGTCGAAGCGCTGGGCAGAGATGGTGCTTGGTGCCGGAGGGCTGGTCGGAGGCTTGAAGTTTTCGAACGGACTCAAGAGTTGGCTGTGGTTGGGTGCTTCCAGGGTGCTGCGTCGGCAAGTTTGCGGCGCTGGAAGCTCATGGCAGGGAGAGTTTTTCTTCCTTCTACTGTCTGCGTGAGATGATGGGACTTTCGAGAGACTTTGAGACTTTTTTTTTTACCGTGCCCATGGTCTGTTCTTTATCAAATTACGGTATTGCTTTGCACTGTTGTAACTATATGTTATAATTATGTGTTTTTTTGTTAGTTTTTCAGTCTTAGTTTGTCTTGTGTTTTTGTGATATCATTCTGGAGGAACATTGTATCAATTCTTAATGCATGCATTACTAAATGACAATAAAAGAGGACTGCGTGTCCTCATAATCTAATCTAATAATCTAATTGTAGTATCATGCATTCATGAGGGCGTTTGAAAATAGTGTTGAAGGCAACTGACAAGTACAGTGACTGCCTCTATTTCCTTGAACAGTACACTAGGGGTGTATCCAGAGAGCGGTGCCTGTCACTGCTCAGCACTGCTCTCTACCTGTTCGGAAGGCACACCATATGCCAGTCAACATTTCACCCCTCCCAACTAATCAATACACACTTAACCATTGGCCACTTTAATTGGATTAACCCGTCTAGCACCAAGCCGCTGGCCCCCTGGTGAATCACCTGGGCTGGACCCTCCAGCCCCCTGACCTATAAAGGGTGCTACACGTGCTTGACCCACTCTCTTTTTTGCTATATCCAAGGGACCATCCTGCTGTTGGTGAGTTGTGCATTGAATAGGGTTTTGGGAGCATTTATTGTTGTCCCTGTAGCAGAGAGCCGTGCCTGCCCATAGTCAAGGGGTGGCAGGTATCGTAGTTGATTATTCCTTGCTTGTATATGTACCTGTACTCTGTTCCCACACCGCTTTCCCGTGTATTTTACTGTCGACCCGACTATTTTAAGCGCGTTTGTGTGAATATTGTATCCGCCTGTGTTGTTCCCAAGCTCTGCTTCCCTTGTAAATAAACTCCTTATTGTTAAAACTGTGTGTCCAGAATCCTTGCCTTGAGACCCAAAGAATCTGTCTCATTTCCATCACAACAAGGGTTCACCCTGGAGAATTTATCAGAAGTTGGCAGCATGTTGACCCTAAGAGAGGGTATGTAAAAGCTAAGGGTTTACTGCAGGAACACTTTGGTATTGAACAGAAAATTGCATCCTCCTATATGCAAAAAGCTCTTTTTTGGGTCCCTATGAAATCTGAAGAAGTGAAACCTCTTCAAGAATAGATTTTTTTTCTTTGAGGCTGCTGCAATGCCATGGAAGAAGTATAGTTCATGCGCGAGCTGGACTTGCCTGCTGATATGTCGATTGTCATAAAGAAGTTGCCCTATATCTTAGGGATAAATAGAGAATGGTGGTCTATGAAATGCAAGAAAAGTATAACCGTAAGATTATTTTCATTAACATTGGTGATTTTATTGAAAGGGAAGTAAAGATTGCTACACACCCCAGTGTTTGGGAATATACAGGATACTCCACCACGGCAATAAGCAAAGATGTAAACAAAACTAAGTCATAATTTCATTCTAAGGCTAAAGGAAGCAGCTTTGCCTCTACTGTGGCCATCGTGAGAAGAAAAGCTGAAACTGAGCATGGAACTAATGAAAGGGAAATTGTCCCATTAGCTAAAAGGTTTTGTCTGTTCTGCAAGGGTAAACATGCATTGGATTCATGCCCTCGGCTGGAAAAATTGGCTCATAGTGAGAAGATTGTCTTCCTAAAGGAAAATGGTGTCTGCTTTGGCTATTTTTGTACAGGACCAATCACCATGTATTGCAGGAAGCATCTTTCATGCAAGGTATGCAGTGGCAAGCATCCCAGCGGACTTCATATTCAGTCAAACGAAAAGGGTACAGAATCAAAACAAGCTGTGAAAGAATCAGAGACAATGATACAATGGCCATTACAGGGGCTGGCGATCATGACTGTAAACTTCCCATAATTCCCGGACAAGTGAAGTCTGAGAAGGCTAACAAGAGAAGGTCATGAGGAGCTATGTCATTTCACAATTGGAAGTGGCTGGCTTAGATGTGAAAACTATTGTGAACTACCTAACATCTATATGCAGGAAAGTATGCCTGTCCACAAGAGGAACGTTCCATGACAGAGGGACTTCCAGGGATGGTCTCACCTGAAACATGTATATTGATACAGAAATTGAGCTGCTGATAGGGACCATTGTGCCTAAAGTATTGGACCTGTTGCAAGTGATTTGCCCTATGCATTTTGAATGATGTTGGGTTGGTCTGTGAATGGACATCATTGTGATGAAAGAGCCTGTGCACAGCCAGAGCTGACAGTTAACAGGATCTCAGTCTTGAACTTGGATGAGCTTGGCAGCAGCAGTTTCAAGGCAGACTTCCCTGAACACAGTCAGGATAAACAACCTGGTTTGTCAAGACAGAACCACATGATCATGGAACTGGTCAGATTAGTTTACCTTTGAGGAAAAAGGAGATTAACATGTCATGGTTTTGGATAGGTACATGGATGACAGAGGTGTGAAGGGCTATAGTCCAGGTGTAGGTCGATGGGAGTAGGCAGCTTAAATGTTTGGCACGTACTAGATAGGCCAAAGGGCCTGTTTCTGTGCTGTATTTTTCTGTTGCTGTTCTATGACATCTTTCATGAAAACTGCATAGCCAGTGAGAAATGACAAATCCTCTTCCTTAGATTTAGTGCATGATGTTCAGCCCCCTTCCTACTATTTGGCATATTCTCCTCCTTTCTTAAAGGTAAACTAATCTGATAGCTTCGCAGAATTTGACACCAGCTACATGAACTTGTGGTCTTCTCTTGACAAAAAGGTCCTCAATTCCACCATGAGTGTACAAAATTTTGAAGAAGGGGATCTCCACAGAGTCCTTTGTGAAGTAGAAGCTGTTATCAATGGCCGTCCAATTACAAAAGCATCCTCCAATTCCAATGGTTTGTAAGCACAAACACCCAACCATCTGTTGTTTCTGAAGAGCTCACCATCCTTACCACCAGGAGAGATTCAAAAGCAAGACATCTATGTTTGTTGTAGATGGAAACGTGTCCAATACATGTCAAATGTGTTTTGAAAACGATGAGTTAAGGAGTGTTTATCACTGTCACATGGGTTGGGGCGTTGTAAAGCCATACTAGATCTAGTACTAGGTAATGAACCGGGTCAGGTCACAGATCTCTCAGTGGGTGAGCATCTGGGGGACAGTGACCACTGCTCCCTGGCCTTTAGCATTATCATGGAAAAGGACAGAATCAGAGAGGACAGGAAAATTTTTAATTGGGGAAAGGCAAATTATGAGGCTATAAGGCTAGAACTTGCGGGTGTGAATTGGGATGATGTTTTTGCAGGGAAATGTACTATGGACATGTGGTCGATGTTTAGAGATCTCTTGCGGGATGTAAGGGATAAATTTGTCCCAGTGAGGAAGATAAAGAATGGTAGGGTGAAGGAACCATGGGTGGCAAGTGAAGTGGAAAATCTAGTCAGGTGGAAGAAGGCAGCATACATGATGTTTAGGAACCAAGGATCAGATGGGTCTATTGAGGAATATAGGGAAGCAAGAAAGGAGCTTAAGAAGGAGCTGAGAAGAGCAGGAAAGGGGCATGAGAAGGCCTTGGCGAGTAGGGTAAAGGAAAACCCCAAGGCATTCTTCAATTATGTGAAGAAAAAAAGGATGACAGGAGTGAAGGTAGGACGGATTAGAGATAAAGGTGGGAAGATGTGCCTGGAGGCTGTGGAAGTGAGCGAGGTCCTCAATGAATACTTCTCTTCGGTATTCACCAATGAGAGGGAACTTGATGATGGTGAGGACAATATGAGTGAGGTTGATGTTCTGGAGCATGTTGATATTAAGGGAGAGGAGGTGTTGGAGTTGTTAAAATACATTAGGACAGATAAGTCCCTGGGGCCTGAAGGAATATTCCCTAGGCTGCTCCACGAGGTGAGAGAAGAGATTGCTGAGCCTCTGGCTAGGATCTTTATGTCCTCGTTGTCCACGGAAATGGTACCGGAGGATTGGAGGGAGGTGAATGTTGCCCCCTTGTTCAAAAAAGGTAGTAGGGATAGTCCGGGTAATTATAGACCGGTGAGCCTTACATCTGTGGTGGGAAAGCTGTTGGAAAAAATTCTTAGAGACAGGTTCTATAGGCATTTAGAGAATCATGGTCTGATCAGGAACAGCCAGCATGGCTTTGTGAAGGGCAGATCGTGTCTAACAAGCCTGACAGAGTTCTTTGAGGAGGTGACCAGGCATATAGATGAGGGTAGTGCAGTGGATGTGATCTACATGGATTTTAGTAAGGCATTTGACAAGGTTCCACACGGTAGGCTTATTCAGAAAGTTAGAAGGCATGGGATCCAGGGAAGTTTGGCCAGCTGGATTCAGAATTGGCTTGCCTGCAGAAGGCAGAGGGTGGTGCTGGAGGGAGTACATTCAGATTGGAGGATTGTGACTAGTGGTGTCCCACAAGGATCTGTTCTGGGACCTCTACTTTTCGTGATTTTTATTAACGACCTGGATATTCTAAAGGGGGAGGATGAGCAGCCAGTTGTCTTGGTACATGTTGGTACCAATGACATAGATAGGACAAAGGAGGAGGTCCTGAAGAGAGATTTCCAGGAGTTAGGAAGGAAGCTGAGAAGCAGGACCTCCAGGGTAGTAATCTCGGGATTGCTACCTGTGCCACGTGCTAGCGAGGGCAAGAATAGTCAGATCAGGCAGATGAATGCGTGGCTGAAAGACTGGTGTAGGAGGCAGGGCTTCAGATTCTTGGATAATTGGGATCTCTTCTGGGGGAAGTATGACCTGTTCAAAAAGGACAGGTTACACCTGAACCTGAAGGGGACCAATATCCTGGCGGGAAAGTTTAATAGAGCTGTTAGGGAGGGTTTAAACTAATTTGGCAGGGGGATGGGAACCGGAATGATAGAGTGGAGGAAGGGGAAAAGAGAAATAAATCTAAGATAGTGAGCAGTAAAGATGTCAGGAAAGACAGGCAGGTGATGGGGCAAATGTGTAGCCATTGGGATGAGTTGCAGTGCAATAAAGTTGCAGTGAAATCAAAGCAAAAAGTATCAAGTACTGGTCTTAAGGTGTTGTACTTAAATGCACGCAGCATAAGAAATAAGGTGGATGATCTTGTTGTACAGCTACAGATTGGCAGGTATGATATTGTGGCCATCACTGAGACCTGGCTAAAGGATGCATGTCTCTGGGAGCTGAACGTCCAAGGATACACGGTGTATCGGAAGGATAGGAAGGTAGGCAGAGGGGGAGGCGTGGCTTTATTGGTAAGAAATGATATTAAATCGTTAGAAAGAGGTGATATAGGATCGGAAGGTGCAGAATCTTTATGGGTTGAGCTAAGGAACAGCAGGGGTAAAAGGACCCTGATGGCAGTTATTTATAGGCCTCCAAACAGCTTCAGGGATGTGGACTACAAATTACAACTGGAAATAGAAAAGGCTTGTCAGAAGGGCAGCGTTATGATAATCGTGGGGGATTTTAACATGCCAGTAGATTGGAAAAATCAGGTCGGCACTGGATCACAAGAAAGAGAATTTGTAGAATGTCTGCGAGATGGCTTTTTAGAACAGCTTGTTATTGAGCCCACTAGGGGATCGGCTGTACTGGATTGGGTATTGTGTAATGCACCGGAGGTGATTGGAGAGATTGAGGTGAAGGAATCCTTAGGAGGCAGTGATCATAACATGATTGAGTTCACTGTGAAATTAGAAAAAGAGAAGCTGAAATCTGATGTGTCAGTGTTTCAGTGGAGTAAAGGAAACTACAGTGGCATGAGAGAGGAACTGGCCAAAGTTGACTGGAAAGAGACACTGGCGGGAAAGACGGCAGAGCAGCAGTGGCTGGAGGTTATGCGAGAAATGAGGAATGTGCAAGACAGGTATATTCCAAAAAAGAAGAAATTTTCGAGTGGAAAAAGGATGCAACCGTGGTTGACAAGAGAAGTCAAAGCCAAAGTTAAAGCTAAGGAGAGGGCATACAAGGAAGCAAAAATTAGTGGGAAGACAGAGGATTGGGAAGTCTTTAAAACCTTACAAAAGGAAACCAAGAAGGTCATTAAGAGAGAAAAGATTAACTATGAAAGGAAACTAGCAAATAATATCGAAGAGGATACTAAAAGCTTTTTCAAGTATATAAAGAGTAAAAGACAGGTGAGAGTAGATACAGGACCGATAGAAAATGATACTGGAGAAATTGTAATGGGAGATGAGGAGATGGCAGAGGAACTGAACAAGTATTTTGCATCAGTCTTCACTGAGGAAGACAGCAGGATACCGGACACTCAAGGGTGGCAGGGAAGAGAAGTGTGCGCAGTCACAATTACGACAGAGAAAGTACTCAGGAAGCTGAATAGGCTAAAGGTCGATAAATCTCCTGGACCAGATAGAATGCACCCGCGTGTTCTGAAGGAAGTAGCTGTGGAGATTGCGGAGGCATTAGCCATGATCTTTCAAAAGTCGATAGATTCTGGCATGGTTCCGGAGGACTGGAAGATTGCAAATGTCGCTCCGCTATTTAAGAAGGGGCAAGGAAGCAAAAAGGAAATTATAGACCTGTTAGCTTGACGTTGGTGGTTGGGAAGTTGTTGGAGTCGATTGTCAAGGATGAGGTTACAGAGTACCTGGAGGCATTTGACAAGATAGGCAGAACTCAGCATGGATTCCTTAAAGGAAAATCCTGCCTGACAAACCTATTACAATTTTTTGAGGAAATTACCAGTAGGCTAGACAAGGGAGATGCAGTGGATGTTGTATATTTGGATTTTCAGAAGGTCTTTGACAAGGTGCCACACATGAGGCTGCTTAACAAGAGAAGAGCCCATGGAATTACAGGAAAGTTACATACGTGGATAGAGTGTTGGCTGATTGGCAAGAAACAGAGAGTGGGAATAAATGGATCCTATTCTGATTGGCTGCCAGTTACCAGTGGTGTTCCGCAGGGATCAGTGTTGGGGCCCCTTCTTTTTACATTGTACATCAACAATTTGGATTATGGAATAGAGGGCTTTGTGGCTAAGTTTGCTGACGATACGAAGATAGGTGGAGGGGCCGGTAGTGCTGAGGAAACAGAGAGTCTGCAGAGAGACTTGGATAGATTGGAAGAATGGGCAGAGAAGTGGCAAATGAAGTACAATGTTGGAAAGTGTATGGTTATGCACTTTGGCAGAAAAAATAAACGGGCAGACTATTATTTAAATGGGGAAAGAATTCAAAGTTCTGAGATACAACGGGACTTGGGAGTCCTCGTACAGGATTCCCTTAAAGTTAACCTCCAGGTTGAGCCGGTAGTGAAGAAGGCGAATGCAATGTTGGCATTCATTTCTAGAGGAATAGAGTATAGGAGCAGGGATGTGATGTTGAGGCTCTATAAGGCGCTGGTGAGACCTCACTTGGAGTACTGTGGGCGGTTTTGGTCTCCTTATTTAAGAAAGGATGTGCTGACGTTGGAGAGGGTACAGAGAAGATTCACTAGAATGATTCCAGGAATGAGAGGGTTAACATATGAGGAACGTTTGTCCACTCTTGGACTGTATTCCTTGGAGTTTAGAAGAATGAGGGGAGACCTCATAGAAACATTTCGAATGTTAAAAGGTATGGACAGAGTGGATGTGGCAAAGTTGTTTCCCATGATGGGAGAGTCTAGTACGAGAGGGCATGACTTCAGGTTTGAAGGGCGCCCTTTCAGAACAGAAATGCGAAAAAAATTTTTTAGTCAGAGGGTGGTGAATCTACGGAATTTGTTGCCACGGGCAGCAGTGGAGGCCAAGTCATTGGGTGTCTTTAAGGCAGAGATTGATAGGTATCTGAGTAGCCAGGGCATCAAAGGTTATGGTGAGAAGGCGGGGCAGTGGGACTAAATAGGATAAAATGGATCAGCTCATGATAAAATGGCAGAGCAGACTCGATGGGCCGAATGGCCTACTTCTGCTCCTTTGTCTTATGGTCTTATGGGGGTAGAAGGGTGGGTTGGCAAGTTTGCAGATGACACAAAGGTTGGTGGTGTTGTAGATAGTGTAGAGGATTGTCAAAGATTGCAGAGAGACATTGATAGGATGCAGAAGTGGGCTGAGAAGTGGCAGATGGAGTTCAACCCAGAGAAGTGTGAGGTGGTACACTTTGGAAGGACAAACTCCAAGGCAGAGTACAAAGTAAATGGCAGGATACTTGGTAGTGTGGAGGAGCAGAGGGATCTGGGGGCACATGTCCACAGATCGCTGAAAGTTGCCTCACAGGTGGATAGGGTAGTTAAGAAAGCTTATGGAGTGTTAGTTTTCATAAGTCGAGGGATAGTTTAAGAGTCGTGATGTAATGATGCAGCTCTATAAAACTCTGTAAAAGTTGCTGGTGAATGCAGCAGGCCAGGCAGCACCTCTTCCTAGAGATGCTGCCTGGCCTGCTGTGTTCACCAGCAACTTTTATGTGTGCTACTTGAATTTCCAGCATCTGCAGAATTCCTGTTCTATAAAACTCTGGTTAGGCCACACTTGGAGTACTGTGTCCAGTTCTGGTCACCTCACTATAGGAAGGATGTGGAAGCATTGGAAAGGGTACAGAGGAGATTTACCAGGATGCTGCCTGGTTTAGAAAGTATGCATTATGATCAGAGATTAAGGGAGCTAGGGCTTTACTCTTTGGAGAGAAGGAGGATGAGAGGAGACATGATAGAGGTGTACAAGATAATAAGAGGAATAGATAGAGTGGATAGCCAGCGCCTCTTCCCCAGGGCACCACTGCTCAATACAAGAGGACATGGCTTTAAGATAAGGGGTGGGAAGTTCAAGGGGGATATTAGAGGAAGTTTTTTTACTCAGAGAGTGGTTGGTGCGTGGAATGCACTGCCTGAGTCAGTGGTGGAGGCAGATACACTAGTGAAGTTTAAGAGACTACTAGACAGGTATATGGAGGAATTTAAGGTGGGGGCTTATATGGGAGGCAGGGTTTGAGGGTAGGCACAACATTGTGGGCCGAAGGGCCTGTGCTGTGCTGTACTATTCTATGTTCTATGTTCTAAAGCAAGTGTGTATAGTTATGTATTCACACTTTGGTTTTAGTTAGTTATTTAGTTTAGTCTAGTTTTTTTGACTGTTAACTTTGTTATTTTGCTTATTTCACTATATTGCCCATTGTGCATTATACTGCTTAGTATCACTAATATCACCATTAGAGCGCTAATTAGACTGTTACATCGCTCATTTAGTTTTGTTGGTTTTTTTGTCGCTGTAAGATCATTTGTCTTCATTGATTTTACGACAAAGGACGGAATGTACCTTTTTTGATTTGGAAATTGGTTATTTGGAAGCATGTCCTGTCGTGTTGATTACCCTGGCTTAGTCTCTCAGTGGTTTAGGTTTGTTTTCAAGTAACCGGTATAGTCAGTAAGACCAAGGAATTAATTGTGGACTTCAGGAAGTGAAAGTTGAGGGAATACACACATGTCCTCATTGAGATCCCAGAAGTGGTAAGGGTGAGCAATTTCAAGTTTCTGGTTCTCAGCATGTCTGAAAATCTGTCCTAGGTCCAACATATTGATGCAATTACAAAGGAGGCATGGCAGCATCTATATTTCATTTGGAGTTTGAGGAGACTTGGTATGTCACCAAAAGCTCTCGCAAACTTCTACAGATTTACCGTGGAGACTATTGTAACTGGTTGCATCGCCATCTGGTATGGAAGGGCCACTGCACAGGATCAAAAAGGTTACAGAGGGTTGCAAACTCAGCCAGGTCCATCATGGGTACTAGGCTTCCCAGGATCAAGGACACCTTAAAAAGGCGGCATTCAGGATCAAGGACACCTCAAAACTGTGGCATTCATCTGTAAGGACCTCCATCACCCAGGACATGCCCTCTTCTCATTGCTACCATCGAGGGCGAGGTACAGAGCCTGAAGACACACTCAGTATCTTAGCTACAGCACTATCAGATGTCTGAATGAACAATGAACCCATCTACACTACCTCACTGCCTTTTTCTTTTGTTTCCTTCTTTTTGGACTTCTTACTGTATTTAATTTAATATTGATATATATATTTCTTATTGTAATTTATAGTTTTCATTATTATTATGGTTGCTGCGAGACAACAAAGTTCACAACATATGCCTATGATATTAAACCTGATTCTGATTTTGATTCTTCATATTTTCTTCCTCTTATCATATTTTTGGGAGCAACTGGAAAGAAATGAGTTGAATTAAATCGTCATTGAAGAGGGACTATATCCTCTGGAGAAAATTGATGTAGATAAAGAAGGGGTATAGAAAGAGCCTAAATGATTGGTGCACAAAGATTAAGATAAAAAGGTCTATAGCCCTACTAGGACTTTATCATAGACCTTCAATTTTGAGAAGGACATAGGGAATGAAAGCTTCTTTTAAGGAAGCTTTATTTTAGGAACAGCATGTTCCCCTCTGATATCATATTTCTGATCAGTCCTTGAACCCCTAAACCCTCCCTTACTATCTTTTTGCACTTAAAAGTATTTTTATGCATTTGCACTGTACTACTGCTGAAAAACAATAAATTTCATGACATTTGTCAGTGATAGTAAGCCTGATTCTCATTCTGAAAGCAATAGCTTGATTAAAGCATATGCGACAGGATGACAGATTTGTTGGTATTAGTTTGTTATTGTCACACAAATTAAGATACATTGAAAAGCTTGTCGTGCTGTTGTTCCGAAAGATCTTAATTATCATTGATTACATGAGGGAGTAAACCAAGAAATGAAACTGAAATTGTCAAAGAATTATTACATTCTCAGATAATGTCAAGTTGGACATAAGTACTGTATCGCTAAGTTTGTTTAAAGTAACAAAAAATAATTTGTTTGAGCTGCATTTAGGCATAGTGACAATTGTATGAAATGGATTATGTTCCAACTGGGCAGGAAGAAATCAGCACAAAAAATATATTACCAAGTGGAATTATGAAGGTTATAAAAATAACAAGTGACCCAAGGTGAGGTCAAAGGTGAAAGACACAGAAACACATGGTGGTGGAATGCTTTAAAGATATGATTGCAATTTTATTTAATTAATATTTTCCTCTGCAAAATGAAATTATTTAAAACTTGTGGTAATATAAATAAATAAAAAGGGTATAACCCAATTAAAACCAAACAAGTAAGTGAACAGATAAAAACTGAATTTTTATATGATATCGTAAAATCTAAATGAGTGTGTCAAATCTTAAAAGAAAATACAGTTGAAAGATACAAGCAAAGCTCAAGGAGAGTGTCGTAGAGACAAAAAAGCATCAATACATTATTTTACAAGTTACATAATTGAGCTGCTAAATATGAACTGGGACACAAAAGAGAAAATTGATTAAAAGGAGAATTGATTAAAAAAAACTATTAATATTTTACAGTTATCTTTACTATAAAGGATTTCAGAATGACAGACTATTATTATAATTGGGGCAAGGAAATTTTTAATGAGATATTACGTTAACATAAAGCAACATACCAAACCCTCGTTAAGTATATTTTAGATCCTCAGAGAGTTAGAGAAAAAAAACTAGTTACACTAGTTTATATGATATACTATAAACTAGGAAAATTATAAAAATAAGAGTGGATTAAAGGAATCTAAGAATGAGTGTAAGGAAATTTGCTGATATGCTTCAAATGGAATTTGGGAAAGGCTTTTGACAAGGTACCATGAGGTACATTATGCCAGAAGATTAACTGATAAGGATTTAGATTGGAAGGGGGAGAACATTTAATGCTATTTTTTTCCAAAATAATTTGGAATTTGATAATGATGTCAAATTTGAAACTGCATCTCAGTGTGGTATGGCAATTGTCCTGTATTGGACCGCAAAGCACTCCAGCAGGTGGTAAAAACTGCCCAGCAGATTATTGGCACCTAATTGCGCACCATTGAGAACATCTACCATAAACACTGCCTGGGCAGGGTGAAAAGCATTATCAATCACCCTAACCATGGACTTTTTACTCTCCTCTCATCCGGTAGGTGCTACAGGAGCCTCCGGTCCCACACCAGCAGGCACAGGAAGAGCTTCTTCCCTGAGGCTGTGACCCTGAAGAAGCTCACATCACAGCGCTAAGCAGTATTGCACCCATATTGTACTATCTCAGGACTTTTATATTTGTATGCTGTAGCACTTCCTTTTTATTTGCAGTTATTTTGTAAACAATACTATTCTTTTGCACTTCTGGTAGCTGCTAATTGCATTTCATTAGCTTTGTATCTGTACTTGGCACAATGACAATAAAGTTGAATCTAATCTAATCTAATTTCCCAACAATTTGCATTTCCAGGACCATATCAGTTCACTGTTCTTAACCGTTCAGGAACAGTTATTACCCCTCATCCATCTGGCTCTTGAACTAATGGGGATATCTTTACTCAACTTGTTCCATTATTGAACTGTTCCCACAACTTACAGATTCACTTTCAAGGACTCTTCATCTCATGTTTTCAATATTTATTGCTTACTTATTTATTTTTTCTGTTGTATATGCACAGTTTGTTGTCTTTTGTACTTTGGTTGTTTGTCTGCCCTATTGGGTGGAGTCTTTCACTGATTCTATTATGGTTCTTGAACTTACTGGGTATGCCCACAAGAAAACAAATCTCAGGGTTGTATATGATGACATTTATGCCATTTGGTAATAAATTTATTTTGAACTTTATCAATAATTTTGATATACCTGACAAGTTAACATTTAAAAAGAGTACTTAAACAAGTGGAAGTGTAATTATATTAAGCCTTTCGGGGTAGAACATCAATCATGACCTTAATCAATGGTAGAACAGGCTCCAGGGACAGAATGGTGTTCTCAGCTTCCATTTCATATGTTCATATGTGTAAAATTCCAGAGGAAAGCTGAAAAAGAATATTAATAAAGTGTGAGGGAGAAAAAATCTAAGAAGTGGTAGCTGGAATTTAACGTTGTTATATTTAAGTCAATATAAGCTTGTGTGAGTAATACCATCAGTTGTATCTACAGGAGGCACTACTTCAAAAAGGCATCGTACATCATCAAAGATCCCCACTATCCAGGCCATATCATCTTCTCTCAGCACCACTGGGCAGGAGGTATCACCATCAGCCTGAAGTCCTGCATCACCAGGTTCATGAACAGCTACTTATCTTCAACCATTCATTACTTCAACAACCCACACAACCCTAATCACTAGAGCTTAGCAATACAATGATCACTTTGATCACATTGCACTAAAGTAGACAATTTTTGTTATTATCATGTTCTTTCTAATAAAATAAAGTTTAACATATGTTTTCTTGTGAATGCTGCTAAAGTGCCCTGGAAAAGTATTCAGCCCCCAACTCTTTGTTCACATAAATGAGAATTACAACCAGGGATTTTGATCAATTTAACTAAGAATATTTATGTGTGAATCACATGCTCATTTTTCACAGTAGAGCCCATAAAACAGGGAAAATTGTAAACCATCAAAGCTAAAATTCCCAAAACTGAAATATCAGCAGTTCAAAAGTATTCATTCCCCCTTTGCCCAGTACCTAGTTGAACCATCTCTCACAGCTTTTACAGCCAGTAGTCTTTTTGGATATAAATAAGTCTCCATTAGCTTTGCACAACATGATGGAGCAAAATTTTGCTCATTCCACCTTGCAAAATGGCTCAGGCTGTGCTAGATTAGTTGGGGAACGGCAGTGGACAGCAACCCTGAGGTCTTGCCAGAGATGTTCGATTGGGTTAAGGTCAGGACTCTGACTGGGCCACTCAAGGACATAAATTTTCTTCATTTGAAACCACTCCATGGTTGTTCTGGGAGTGTGCTTTGAGTTGTTGTCCTTCTGAAAGACAAACTTCCTCTCCAGTTTAAGCTTTCTGGCAGAGTCTAGCAGGCTTTTATCCAGGATCTCTCTGTATTTTGCAGCATTCATCTTCCCATCAATCCTGACCAGATTTCCACTCCCTAACCATATTTCTAGTCCCACTGCTGAAAAACATCCCATAGCATAATGCTGCCTTCACCATACTTTACAGTAGGGATGGCGGACCTGGTAATGTGCAGTATGAGAGTTATGCCACACAGTGTTAGGGCTGAAAAGTTCCACTTTAATTTTATCCGAGCACAAGACCTTCTTCCACATCTTTACAGTATCTTCAGCTGTATGTAACACTTAAAGTCTTTACCAATAAGGATATACTTTTTTAAGCAGGGCAGAATACTTTTTCAAGGCACTGTATGTTCCTGTGATGCTGCTGCATGATTTTCATTGCAATTATTCCTCCCTGTACTGGCATGTGACAATATAGACAACTTTGACTTTGCTACTGTGAAATCACAGAAGTATTTCGAGGTATAAATCACAGGAAAATAAGGCAGTTCCTTGCACTGATAAGGCCATACTTTTATCTAATGGAATTCTAGATTAAAATACAATAGACAGAATATAAAAGTCAATAAATCCCATAATCCCACAAGAAGTTGCGGTATTAAGTTCCAGATGATTGGAAAAAAATATAAAACAGATTGTAGTAGCTAGTAACACACATAAAAGTTACTGGTGAACGCAGCAGGCCAGGCAGCATCTCTAGGAAGAGGTACAGTCGACGTTTTGGGCCGAGACCCTTCGTCAGGACTAACTGAAGGAAGAGCTAGTAAGAGATTTGAAAGTGGGAGGGGGAGGGGATATCCAAAATGATAGGAGAAGACAGGAGGGGGAGGGATGGAGCCAAGAGCTGGACAGGTGACTGGCAAAGGGGATATGAGAGGATCATGGGACAGGAGGCCTAGGGAGAAAGAAAAGGGGGAGGGGGGAAAAACCCAGAGGATGGGCAAGGGATATAGTCAGAGGGACAGAGGGAGAAAAAGGAGAGAGAGAAAAAAAAGAATGTGTGTATATAAATAAATAACGGATGGGGTACGAGGGGGAGGTGGGGCATTAGCAGAAGTTTGAGAAGTCAATGTTCATGCCATCAGATTGGAGGCTACCAAGACGGAATATAAGGTGTTGTTCCTCCAACCTGAGTGTGGCTTCATCTTTACAGTAGAGGAGGTCGTGGATAGACATATCAGAATGGGAATGGAACGTGGAATTAAAATGTGTAGCCACTGGGAGATCCTGCATTCTCTGGTGGACAGAGCGTAGGTGTTCAGCAAAATGATCTCCCAGTCTGCGTCGGGTCTCGCCAATGTATAGAAGGCCACATCGGGAGCACCAGACGCCAGAGAAAGCAGATCTCCCAGTGGCTACACATTTTAATTCCATGTCCCATTCCCATTCTGATATGTCTATCCACGACCTCCTCTACTGTAAAGATGAAGCCACACTCAGGTTGGAGGAACAACACCTTATATTCCGTCTGGGTAGCCTCCAACCTGATGGCATGAACATTGTCTTCTCAAACTTCCGCTAATGCCCCACCTCCCCCTCGTACCCCATCCGTTATTTATTTATATACACACATTCTTTTTCTCTCTCTCCTTTTTCTCCCTCTGTCCCTCTCACTATACCCCTTGCCCATCCTCTGGGCTTTTGCCCCCCTCCCTTTTCTTTCTCCCTCGGCCTCCTGTCCCTGTCATGGTTCAGTCTGGAAAGTCCGTATTCCGGTTCACGTTCTGGTCCATCGATACTTGCTCCAGGTTTTCCTGTCTACCCTGTTTCTGTTCTTGTTGAGCTCTAATTGAGCCAGCTGATGCTCATTGGGGCTGGCTGCATAAATACCTTCAGAGACCAGAGTGTGGCTGCTGGATTGTTTCTTGACCTTACTCCTTGCGTCCCTTCCTCTGCCTTCTGTTTCCTTGCCTGAAGCCCTGCCTTGTCTTGCCGGTAACTCTCGCCTCGCCTGAAGTCCTTGTCTCGCCTTGCTTTGCCTGAAGCCTTGCCTGGTCTTGCTGGTAACTCTTGCCTCATCTCGCCTGCAGTCTTGTCCTGGAGCCACCCTGTATCTAGCTCCCTTCCTGTCCCTTGTCTCCGCCCAAGTAAGCCGGGCCGTCTTGCAGTTACCTGTGGTTGGTTCTGTCCCTTCCTGTTCCATGCCTCCGTTGGGTGGTGATCTGTGCCCTGCCCAGGAGAACCACGCCCAGCCTCCTGCCTGGCCCCAAGCCTGAAGGCTCCAGCCTCCTGCCTGGCCCCGAGCCTCGAGCCTCCTGCCTGGCCCCGAGCCTCAAGCCTCCTGCCAGGCCCCTAGCCTCTGGCCTCGAGCCTCCTGCCAGGCCCCGAGCCTCTGGCCTCGAGCCTCCTGCCAGGCCTCGAGCCTCTAGCCTCCTGCCAGGTCTCTAGCCTCTAACCTCCAGCCTCTAGCCTCCTGCCAGGCCTCTAGCCTCTAGCCTCCAGCTTCTAGCCTCTAGCCTCCAGCTTCTAGCCTCCTGCCAGGCCTCTAGCCTCCAGCCTCTAGCCTCCTGCCAGGCCTCCAGCCTCTAGCCGCCTGCCAGGCCTCTAGCCTCTAGCTTCTAGCCTCCTGCCAGGCCTCCAGCCTCTAGCCTGAAGACCCCAGCCTCCTGTCTCCTGCCAAGCCTCACCTCAAGTCTCTAGCCTCTAGCCTGGACCCCAGCCTCCTGCCTAGCTTCGCCTCAAGTATCTAGCCTCTAGCCTGGACCCCAGCCTCCTGCCTAGCTTCGCCTCAGTATCTAGCCTCAAGCCTGAAGACTCCTGCCTCCTGCCAAGCCTTGCCTCTAGCCTCTAGCCTGAAGACTCCAGCCTCCTGCCAAACCTCGCCTCTAGCCTCTAGCCTGAAGACTCCAGCCTTGTCCTCCCTGCCTGCCAAGCCTCGTCCTTGCCTAGTTCTGGGGTCCGAGCCAGAAGCAAGACCCAGGTACTGGGTCCTTCTCCAGTCTCTGGCTCGGAGTCCAAGCCCGGGCTCCTAGCTCTCTTGTCCAGTCCTGTTCCAGGTTCCCAGTTTTCATGTCCATGTCCTTGCCCTCACTCTGTATCCTAGTCCTGTCCCTAGTACTTCAGTGTCTGTGTCTTGCACTTGGGTCCATTCCCAGCCACCGCCGTATGACAGTCCCATGATCTTCTCATATTCCTTTTGCCAATCCACTGTCCAGCTCTTGGCTCCACCCCTCCCCCTCCTGTCTTCTCCTATCATTTTGGATCTCCCCCTCCCTCTCCCACTTTCAAATCTCTTACTAGCTCTTCTTTCAGTTAGTCCTGACGAAGGGTCTCGGCCCGAAACGTCGACTGTACCTCTTCCTAAAGATGCTGCCTGGCCTGCTGCGTTCACCAGCAACTTTTATGTGTGTTGCTTGAAATTCCAGCATCTGCAGATTGCCTCGTGTTTGTGTAGCAGCTAGTGCCTTTCTAAAATGACAAAATACAAACATGGAAAGAAACTAAAAAATGATTCTTATTATAATTATGTAAATCATGGAACAATATACAAGAAACATTTAAATTATGAAGTTATAGTAAATGACAGAAGATTGTTTAGCAGTCTCACCAAGAATGAATATTCCATATTTACAAGATTAAGTATTGTGAAGTGAGCAGGTCAATAACTCTCTTGTACAAAGTGTTGTGATCCTGTGGAATTGAGTTACCGGATTAGTGGTTGAGGCAGAAACAATCAAGATTTGTGAAGTATTTTGGGAAAGTCACTAATTATGATTTGGACAATTTGTTCACAGGAGTATTGCCAAGACCAAATGATTGTTCAATATACTATGTCTTTTTAGTTGCTTCGTTTCTTCAAAAGAAAATGCTAAGCAAGTGGGTCCATGGAATTGAATCCATTAAATATTTGAAGCATTTTTTTTAAGAAATATGGATATTGTCTCTGCATTTTCTCAAACTGTGTACCTAACTTAATTGAAAGAGCAATGAAAGTTCCTTTTCATTTACAAATGGAATATTTTACAGTAATTCCAAGACTTCTAGTTTCACCGCCCATTAAGAATATTTCAGCTTTTTTTAAGTTCAGTATTGGTCTGTCATTTTTGTAGGAAACTCAGCAACTGATTTGGACACGGAGCCCACAGCAAGCTGTCTCACCTGATTTGTACACTGTCCTCTCTCATGGCAATGTTATGTTTTTTATTGGTCTGTTTGCTGAAACATACTGCCCAGTACGCCAGAGGTAACTTTCCTGCACTAATTTGAAACTGTGCCATGGACATGAACTAGCTCTTCATTCAAAAAGTGCTCCAGCCCTCTGTCAGTGGAATATTGGAATATCAGCTGGGATTTTTGGTGTCTAATGTC
The DNA here is from genome assembly GCF_030028105.1 of Mobula birostris. Classification (NCBI taxonomy): domain Eukaryota; kingdom Metazoa; phylum Chordata; class Chondrichthyes; order Myliobatiformes; family Myliobatidae; genus Mobula; species Mobula birostris. The sequence continues at coordinate 47,612,393 of NC_092377.1, forward strand.
TGGAAAGTGAATTGAACCTACAATCTCCTAACTCTCAAGTAAAGGCATTACGAAGCTACCATAAATCTGCCACCATTTGAACTAAAGTATTGCTGATAATATTTTTAAGAACCTCTCCCCAGTCTCTTTCGCTGCCAATTATTCGAGCTCACATATTTTATAACAAAATAAAACGTAGAGCCGTACAACTTCAAATGATACGCCGAATTGCAGACTTCAGTTTATCGTTTTAGCAGTAACCAAAACAAAATCAGAAAATTCTCTCAAAGTACAAACAATTTTACCACATGCACATTACGTTTAAACTCGACGAATAGCCACCTACTGTTGGCATAGTAATGACGAGCTCTGATGCGTAACATCTTAAACAGAGGAATGAATGCCCGCCCGAGTCTGTGATGATTGGTGATATTCCCCTATACGTCAAGATTTGGATGTAATCCCTGTATTGGTTGGCTGTTCCTGCTGTTAATCAGCACTCTTCCAGCAAAGTGATGACCACAGCTGTGAAAGTAAACGGGCTTAAGAAAATGAAATCAACTGAAAAGGGTAAGGAAGAAACCCATCAAAAATATCTGATAATATTAATTATTTACCTCATTCTCTTTAGAAAAGAAAGTACAATAACTGATTTGTTATTAGTATTGGTGTTACATTTTTTTGCTAATAAAAGTTCAGACTTTCACACCTCAGGGACGTAGGAAAGGATTCAATCCCGTTTCCTAAAAGACTGACTTTCTTTGGTGGGCAGGCGTTGTTTGATTTAAACAAATTTGTTTCATGTTGTCATTATATTGTCTTCATGATTCGGTATTTTTATTATATTTTTGTCACTTTCATGCAATGATATATCAAGCACGTTCTGGTGACCTGCGGGTTCAAATGTATTCCCAAAACTGTGTTTACGTCAAATTTACATCAAAGCAAGTAAGAATTGTTTTCAGTGTTTTCAGGAGATTTGTTTTCAGTATTGTAAGTACTTATCAGCACGCTACCCATTTATTTGCTTGGTAACTTATTCTATGTTCGACTAAGACTAAACTTAAGAAAAAACTCTCCTGTTACTCTCGATCTATCATTGACCGTCATAAGGCGATGATCCTTCTCTGCAAATCCTTAGTTTTTTTTCCCTCAGGCCTGACCTATCTATGGCAACCTAAAGCGACGCAATCAGTTCCATTCCCCCTTAGCCCTGCAACTTAGAACGTAGAACCCAGCACAGTACAGGCCTTTCGGCCCACAATGTTGTACCAGCCTTTGGGCCTACTCCACAATCAGTCTCAACCCTCCTTCCTACATACCAACACTCAGAATCAGGTTTAATATTACAGTACTGGCATATGTAGTGAAATTTGTTGTTTTGTGGCAGCAGTACAGTGCAATACATGATGAAGAAAACTATACATTTCAGGAGTCTGGAGTCTTCAAGAGTTGAGTTACAGGGAAAGATTGAACAGGTTAGGACTTTATTCCTTGGAGCATAGAAGAATGAGGGGAGATTTGACAGAGGTTTACAAGATTGAGGGGTATAGACAGAGTAAATGTGAATAGGCCCTTTCCATTTAGATTAGGAGAGATAAATACAAGGGGACATAGCTTTAGGGTGAAAGGGGAAAGGTTTAGGGGAACATTAGGGGAAACTTCACTCAGAGAGTGGTAGGAGTGTGGAACGAGCTGCCATCTGACGTGGTAAATGCGGGCTCACTCTTGAGTTTTAAGAATAAATTGGTTAGGTACATGGATGGGAGAGGTCTGGAGGGTTATGGACTGGATGCAGCTCAATGGGACCAGCAGAATATTGTTTCGGCACAGACTAGAAGGGCCGAATAGCCTGTTTTCTGTGCTGTAGTGTTCTATGGTTCAATGAGAAATATATTTTTAAAATTAAATTTAATAAGTAGTGCAAAAAGAGGGAAAAAATTGAGGTAGTGCACATGGGTTCATTGTCCATCCAGAAATCAGATGGCGGTGAGGAAGAAGCTTACTCCTAAGGCATTGAGTGTATGTCTTCAGGCTCTTGTACATTGCATTTGGTGGTAGCAATGAGAAGGGGGCATGTCCTAGGTGATAGGTGAGGGCATGTTTGAAGTATCACCTTTTAAAGATGCTCATGATACTGGGGAGGCTAATGCCCATGATGGAGCTGGCTGAGTTTGCAACTTTATGCAGCTTTTTCCGATTTTTTTTTATATTAGAATGCAACCAATTAGAATGCTCTTCATGGTACATCTGAAGAAATTTGTGAGAATCTTTGGTGTCATACCAAATCTCCTCAAACTCTGAATGAAATATAGCCACTGTCATGCCTTCTTTGCAATTGCATCAATATTTTGAGCCCAGGATAGATCTTCAGAGATGTACACACACAGGAACTTGAAATTGCACACCCTTTCTACTACTAATCCCTCGATGAAGACTAGTATGTATTCCCTCAACTTCCCCTTCCTGACATCCACAATCAATCCTTTGGCCTGACTGACATTGATGGCAAGTTTGGTTTTACAACACCATTCAAACAGCTGTTCTGTCTAAATCCTGTATGCCTCCTTGTCACCATCTGAAATTCTGCCAGCAATAGTGTCATCAGGAAATTCATAGTTGGCATTTGAGCTATGCCTAGCCACACCATTGTGGGTGTAGAGAGAGTAGAGCAGAGAGCTGAGCAGACATCCTTGAGTTGCACCAGTGTTGATAATCAGTGAGGAGGAGATGGTATTTCCAATTTGCACTGACTGTGATCTGTTGGTGAGGAAGTCAGTGATCTAGTTACAGAAGCCCAAGGTTTGGAGCATACTGAGAATATGATTGTGTTGAATGCTGAGCTATAATCAACAAAACAGGCTGATGTAGGGTATGATCCACCCAAGGCCAAGAGGAGAGCTGGTGAGATTACATCACTGTAAAACTACTGTGGTGATAGATTTAATTGCAGTGGGTCCAGGTTCTTGCTTAGGCAGGAGTTGATTCTGGCCATGACCAACCTCACAAAGCACTTCAACACAGTAGATGTGAGTGCAGCTGGTCAATAGTCATTGAGGCAGCTCACCCCGCTCTTCTTTGGCACTGGTATGATTATGGGAACCTGTAACTGCAGCAGTGAGAGATTGATGCTGTCCTTGAACACACCCGCCAGTTGGTTGGCACAGGTTTTCAGTGCCCCACCAGTTACACCATTGAGGCCTGGTACATGGCGAGGCTTCATCCTCTCAAAAGATATTCTGACGTCAGCCTCTGTGACAAAGATCACAGGGTCCGTAGATACTGCAGGGATTTGCACAGGTGTAGTTTTACTCTCCCTTTCAAAGTGTGCATAAAAATCATTGTGTTTATCTGGGAGCACAACAACACAGTCATCCATGATGTTAGATTTTGCCTTGTAGGAAATAATGGCCAGCAAACCTTGCCAGAGCTGTTGTACATCTGATTCAGTCTCTAACTTCAATCAGAATTGAAATAGCCTTAAAATAGCCTTCTGTAGGATGCACCTGGACTACTTGTATAGGTCTGCCACAGATCAAGCCCTCAGCAAACCATGAGTCTCCTGGTTCATCCATGACTTCTGGTTTGTTTATGTCCAGTACATTCTCAAAAGCATACACTCATTCACACAGGTCCTGATGAAGTTAGTGATAACTGTGACGTATTCGTAAAGATTCAAAGATGTATCTCTGAATGTTAGCCTGTCCACCAACTCAAAGCAATCCTGTAAGTATTCCTCCGCCTCCCTTGATTATACCTTCGTGGTCCTCACCAGTGGTGAGGTCAGTAGTCTGCCTATATGTGAGGGAGTGGAAGTACAGCCAGATGATTGGACCTTTCAAAATGCGGGTGTGGAATGACACAGTAGGCATTCCTGATGGCAGGTGATTTGTTGGTGGTGTTTGTTCAGAGATTTCTTCAAGTTCGTCTGGTTGAAATCCCCTGCTGTGATTGCGACGGCTTCAGGATGTGATGTTTTGTAACTACTGATCAGCTCCTCTAGTGCCTGCCTGATGTTGGCCTGAGGTGGAATGTACACCCCTACAGGATGATGGCTGATAACTCCCTTGTCAAATAAAATGGACGGTACTTGACTGCTAGATGTTGCCATTTGGGGGAGCAGGATTCAGGCACCACAGTGAGTTATCATTGAAACATGCTCCTCCGGCTCTACCTTTAAAGTAGTCAGCTTTCCTTTCTTTTTGGTGGATGATGAAGCCTTCATGCTGCAGTGCTGCATCCAAAATAGTGGAGATGAAACACGTTTCCATGAAGCAGAGTACATAGCAATCCTCTGGAGCTGCAATCGTGCTCTGAGTTGTTCAGATTTATTTTCCAGAGACTGTACATTCAACAGCAAGTTTAGTTAGGAGTGGGATTCTAAGGCCTCTGTATTTCAATGGTAGTGTACTCCAGCATGCATTCTGTGCTTCCATTTTTTTAAAAGGGAAGCTGCACTTGTGACTAGTCTGCCATCTGGGGTCGGCAATTTTGAGAATAGATAGACTTATTTAAAAATATTTTAAATAATGTTGCTTACTGCAGTACTGATGGCTGTGACTGTGGATTTCAGCTGTAGTATCCAAAACAGGAATGTTTGATGATATCCTGTGGAGCTGTATGTAAAGTGGTGCCACTTATCAGTGCTATCTAACAGTATTATTGGCACCATCTTAAGTGAGTCCATTTTTCTTTCATCCATGTACCTCTGTAAAAGTCTCTAAAATGCCCATAATCACGCTTAACCACCATCCCAGGCAATGCATTCCAAGCATTTACCACTCTCTGTGTCATATAAAAACATCTACCTCTAATCTCTCCCATACACTTTCCTTAACTCACCATAAAAGAATGTCCTCTGGTATTAGCCATTGCCACCCTAAGAGAAAGCCCTGGCTGTCCACGTTATCTATGCGTCTCATAATCTAATACTCCACTATCAAGTTATCTTTCATCCTCCTTTGCTCCAACAAGAAAAGCCCTAGCTCATTCAAACTATCCTAACAAGATATGCTCTCCAATCCAGGCAGCATCCTGGTAAATCTCCTCTGCATCCTCTCTAAAACTTCCACATATTTCCTATAGTGAAGTGACCAGAACTGAATACAATGCTCCAAGTGTAGTCTCAACAACGTTTTATAGAACTGCAACATTTTACATTGCAACTCTTGAACTCAGTCCCTGACTGATGAAGGCTAGTACACCATACACCTTCATAAACACCTTATCAACCTGCATGGCAACTTTGAAGGATCTATGGACTTGCATCTAAGATCCCTGTTCCTTATTCTTTCTCACTTGCTCAGCATATCCTCTTTGATTCTATTGACACTTATCTCACTAAGGAATAATTTACATTAACCAAATAACTACCCAGCACATCTTTGGCATTTGGGAAGAAACCAGAGCACCCAATGGAAATCTTCACAGGGAGACCATGCAAACCCCACGCAGACACCATCTGAGGTCAGGTTTGATGTCTTATCCATGAAACTGTGAAGTAGCTGCTGTGTCACCACGCAATCTTCTGACTCTTGTATTCAGGTTTCATGCTACATGAATACGGGCAATATAGAAAAATATCACTGATAATTACACAACAGAGAATTTCCATTCATTTGCTCCTGATCATCCACCATTGGAAGAACTGTGGAAATCCCCAATAAACTGACCACACTTCCACATTTATAATCACTTTCTAAAAATCTACAGTATATATGCTCCTGTTGGGGGTTTTATCACAAAATAATAAATATAATTTTGTATGAAGCTTAATACACAAGACCAGCTCCCTACAGCAGTGCCTATTCATAGAATCAATCCTTTTTCATCTATATTTAAGTCCCCTAGAAGTTTGACTGAAAGTTACTATCATCTGACTAAACCACCTGTTCTTTCCTGTGTAGTTTGTTAGTCAATACTGAAATCATACAGAAATTTAACCTGTGGTTGGTTTCACCGTAATTTCTCTTGCAGTTTAATTTTTGGGGGATTTTTATCTCCAGTGCACTTCAAGTATTAATACAGCAGCCAGTTCTGTAATTATCTCATAAGATAGTGCATTTTATATTTTATTTTACACATGTACGTCTGATTGTGGTGAATAGGATTAGATATTGGCTTTGCAGGAGAAGCCAGGGAGTGGTAGTAGATGGTTTCCTCTCTAACTAGAGGCCTGTAACTAGTGGCTGCAGGGATTGGTGCTGGGTCTGTTGTTGTTTATCATGCAGATCGTTGATATCGATGACAATGCCATCACACCAAGACTGGGGGTGTAGTGGACAGCGTGGAAGGCTACCAAAGCTTGTAGCATGATCTGGACCAGATGGCATTTAATGCTGACATGTGTGAGTTGTGGCACTTTCAGAGGACAAGCCAGAGTTGGACTTGCATATGGTGAGGGGTGTGGTAGAATAGTGGGATCTGGGAATACAGGTTCATAATTCCTTGAAAGCAGGATCACAAGTAGTTAGGATTGTAAAGAAAGCTCTTTGCAAATTAGCCTACACATTAGCTTTCATAAATAAAAGTACTAAGTACAGGAGGTGGGATGTTATGTTGAAGCTGTATAAAACGTTGATGAGGCCTAATTGGGAGTATTTTTTGCCATTTCAGTCACCTACCTGCAGGAAAGATGTCAATAAGATTAGAAATGTTCAGAGAAAATTTACAAGGATGTTGCCAGGACTTGAGGTCCTGAGGTATCGGGCAAGGCTGAATAGGTTAGGACTTCATCCTCCAGAGCATAGAAGGGAGAGAGGAGGTTTGATAGAGATATACAAAATTATGAGGGGTACAGATATGGTAAATGCAAACAGGCATTTTCTGTTGAGGTTGGGTGAGACAAGAACTAGAGATCATGGATTAGGGATGAAAGGTGAAATGTTTAAGGGAGACACGAGGAGGAATTTTTTCACTCAGAGGGTGATGGAGAGTGTGGGATGAGCTGCCAGTGGATGCTGGTTCGATTTCAACATTTATGAGAACGTTGGATAGGTTAATGGATGGGAAGGATATGGAGGCCTATGGTCCGGGTGCAGATTGATGGGACTAGGGAGATTAACAGTTCAGCACGGACTAGATGGGCTGAAGAGCCTATTTCTGTGCTGTAGTATCCCGTGACTCTGTGACCCTATGAATGCTTTGTCAATATATTACACCGTCAGTCCTTTGCATAAAGCAGCTACTTTTCCCATTCACAAATGTTTCATCTCCATCATAGAAAACCTACAGCCGAATACAGGCCCTTCGGCCCACAAAGCTGTGCCGAACATGTACTTATTTTAGAAATTACCTGGGGTTACACATTGCCCTCTATTTTTCTGAGCTCCATGTACCTATCCAGGAGTCTCTTAAAAGACCCTATCGTATCTGCCTCCTTCATCGTCACCAGCAGCCCATTCCATGCTCTCACCACTCCCTGTGTGTATATAAAAAAAAACAACTTAGCATTGACATCTCCTCTGTACCTACTTCCAAGAACCTTAAAACTATGCCTTCTCGTGCCCTGGGAAAAAGCCTCTGACTATCCACACAATCAATGCCTGTCATCATCTTGTACACCTCTATCAGGTCACCTCTCATCCTCTGTCACTCCAAGGAAAAAAGGCCGAGTTCACTCAACCTAGTCTCATAAGGCATGCTTACCAATCCCCCAGGCAACATCCTTGTAAATCTTCTCTGCACCCTTTCTTTGGTTTCCACATCCTTCCTGTAGTGAGGTGACCAGAACTGAGCACAGTACCCCAAATGGGGTCTGACCAGGATCCTATACAGCTGCAACATTACCTCTCTGCTCCTAAATTCAATCCCACGATTGATGAAGGCCAATGTACCGTATGCTTTCCTAACCACAGTCAACCTGTGCAGCAGCTTTGAGTGTCCTATGGACTCAGACCCCAAGATCTCTCTGATCTTCCACACTGCCAAGAGTCTTACCATTAATACTATATTCTGCCATCATATTTGACCTACCAAAATGAACCACCTCACAGTTACCTAGGTTAAACTCCATCTGCCACATCTCAGCCCAGTTTTGCTCCCTATCAGTGTCCTGCTGTAACCTCTGGCAGCCCTCCACACTATCCACAACACCTCCAACCTTTGTGTCATCAGCAAATTTACTAACCCATCCCTCCACTTCCTCATCCAGGTCATTTATAAAAATCACAAAGAGTAGGGGTCCCAGAACAGATCTCTGAGGCACACAACTGGTGACCGACCTCCATGCAGAATTTGACCTATCTACAGCCACTCTTTACCTTCTGTAGGCAAGCCAGTTCTGGATCCACAAAGCAATGTCTCCTTGGATCCTATGCCTCCTTACTTTCTCAGTAAGCTTTGCATGGGGTATCCTTCTGACAAAAGAGTCATGGAATAGAAAATGGAAATGAAACATGTGAAAGTGAACAAGAAAGTTTATTTCAAACATCAGATTAGTCTCCAGTTGATTCAAATTTTGTTTTGGTATTCTCTTAATGTGATAATTTTGTATAGCATTTGGCAAGTTAGAGCAGCAATAAATAATGAAAAGAAAATAATGATGTTTGAGTGTTGAGACACTATTGGCAAATAATTATTAGTGATCTCTGCTGAATGTTTCAAGAGATTTGTAAATGAATAGTGCATTAAAACAAAATGACAGAAATTTGCTGAAATTAAAGCAAATACTGAATGTTTTCTCCTCATCCAAATATGATGCTCTTCTAGACCTAGTATCTGTGGTTGTGGCTGCACAATTGTTGCTCACATTCTCCTTTTCCCTCTCCCTCTACTTCACACTGATTCTGTCTTCTCTCATAACTGATGCAGCTATTTTTAGCCTCAAACTGGGATTACACTGGTCTGCTAATTTTGTTCATTCTTGCTTGTGTTCTTTAAGTATATAGTGTGACCGCAAGTAACTTTTGCCATCTTAATGGTGAAACTACAAAATGTGCATGCCCCAATATCTGTCTCAATTCACTTTTGAGATCTGGGCATCGCTGGGAAAACCAAAATTCATTATCCATCACTAATTGCTGTTGAGAAGCTGGTGGTGAGTCATTTTCTTGGATCACTGCATGTGTTTATGGTGATTAGGGGTAAGTTCAAAGGAGATGTGTGGGGCAGGTTTCTTTATAGAGAGGGATGATGGTGGATGCGAATAGGGTATAGGTGTTTAGAAAGGCACATAAATGTTCAGGGAAAAGAAAGATACTTATTTATAGAGAATAGGCACAGAATAGGCCCTTTCAGCCCTTCGAGCTGTGCCACAGAGCAACCCCCGATTTAACCCTAGGCTAATCATGTAACAATTTATAATGACCAATTAACTAACTGGTAACTTACTAACTGGTAGTCTTTGGACTGTGGGAGTAAACTGGAGCACCTGGGCCAAAAAAACACACATTCCATGGGGGAGGCTAACGGACTACTTACAGATGATGTTGGAATTGAACTCTGAACGCTGATGCTCTGAGTGGTGATAGTGTCGCCCTAACCGCTACCGACTTGTGTACACAGAAGGGATTAGTTTAGTTAAGCTTTTAATCACTAGTTTAATTAGTTTGGCACAACCTGGTGAGCAGAAGAGCCCATTCCTATGCTTTACAATTTTATGTTCAATAAATGAAGAGTATTCCATCATTCTGCAGACTCATGCCTTCTAGATGGTGGATAGGCTTTAGAATATCAGGAAGTAAGTTGCATATCATTCAATATCCAGTCACTGACACACCCTTGTAAGACTTCTAGGGTATTGCTGGTGGGAAACTTAGTGATGGCAACGCTATTGAACCTCAAACATATGTGATTAGATTTGCTTATTTAGGAGATATTTATTGCCTAACAGATGATAACCCATGATTGTGGCTGAGTGATAATTGCCACATACTATCTCATGGCTGACTGTTGCCCAGGTCTTGCTGTCAGCAGGTGTGGGTTGCCTCATTTACTGAGGCATTGCAAATGGAATTGGATGTTGTTGTAAGCATCTCCTCTTCTGAACTTAATGATGTAAAGAAGGTCATTAATGAAGTGGCAGAAGATGCCCTATGGAATTGCTACTTTTCCAGGACATTTTTACTTTTAACAGATATAATCATCTTCCTTTATGGAAGGTGTAACTTCGTCAAACTAGAATGTTTTCCATTGACTTCAGTTTTATCAGGTCACATAGTTCCACACTTAGTCAAGTGGTGCCTTGAGGTCAAAGCGGTTACTCCGTCCTCACCCCGGAATCTGTTTCTTTGTTTAGTGGACAAAGGATGCATTAAGGTCAGGAGAAACTCAGATTGGCCCTGATGAAACCCAAATTTGGTATTGATAAGAAAATGTTGCCTAACAACACTGTCAATGACAGCTTCCATCACTGTACTGAAGAATGAGAACAATAAACCAGACTTGTCCTCCTTTGAAAATGACAGTGTTCTGCATTGTTAGGTGAACATCAGTTTTGTAATTGTACTGGAACAGAATTCTCAAGGCACAGCTAGTTCTGGAATACGGATTTTCAATATCAAGCTGAAATGGTTGATCCTGTAGTTTTTGGTTGTTTCTTGTCATCATTTGAATTGGTTGGACACTGGCTTGTGAAGGAAGCAATATTGAGAGTAAACCAAAATGGAACATCTATTCAGAACTTTGTGAACACTTTAGACTTGTCTTTAGCACTCACACACTGGGCCCATGATTGTTGAGAACGGGAATGTTCTTGGAGCCTTCTTTTCCCATTAACTATTTAATTGTGCATTGCAATGTTGCAGAGTTGATCCGATCCATTGACTGATTTCATTCAGGTCTTGTTGTATGTTTAGTATTAACAGCCCGCCCTGGGGATACACTGGGTGTATGGGGAGAAGGAACAGGGCTTGAAATTCCAGCATCTGCAGATTTCCTCGTGTTTGCATTGTTTTGCTGTTGTTGCTTTGTTGCTTGTCTGTGTTCTGTTTTGTTGTGCTTTGTGTTGTTCTGCTGAACATCATGGGCATACTATTTTGGTACAGGAATGTGTGGCAATACTCGAGGGCTGCCCCGAGCACACCTTCAGGTGTGGTGGTTGTTAAAACAAACAATGCATTTCACTGTATGTTTTAATGTACACATAATAAGCTTGAATCTTGAAGCCGTTCTGTATTGCAGCTTTACCTGGCTGGATCCTCGTCATTTTCAGGTGTGCCTGCTGCTACTCCCAGCATGCCTTTCCGTACTCCTCGTTAAACTAAAGTTGATACCTAGCAGGACAGTACTATGAGAATGAGGGAAATGCCAGGTTATCAGCTCATAGATTGAGGTATGCTCCATTTCTGTTGCAGCTGACCATGCACAGGGCTACTTTGATGACCAGGTTTGAGCTAGCAGATCTATTCTGAATCTGTCTCATTTAGCATAGCTGTAATCTTAGATAACAGAATGGAAGTGTCTTTGGTATGAAGACAGAACTCTGTCTTCACAAGAGATATGTGGTGGTCACTTTTACCAAGGTTGGCATGGTTATATACAAGTACTAGTCAAAGGCATTCAACAGTAGATGCCATCATTTTGAAAGGTGCAACATAATGACTGGTTGTTACTAGGGGTCGCCAACTGTCCCGTATTAGCCAGGACATCCCATATATTGGGCTAAATTGGTTTGTCCCATACGGGACTGCCCTTGTCCCATATTTCTCCCGCTAAGGTAGAGCATTCCTATGAAACCTTTCATGCCGAAATGGTGTAAAGCGAAGAAGCAATTACCATTAATTTATATGGGAAAAATTTTTGGGCGTTCCCAGACCCAAAAAATAACCTACCAGATCATACCAAAGCACACATAAAACCTAAAATAACACTAACATATAGTAAAAGCAGGAATGATATGATAAATACACAGCCTATATAAAGTAGAAATAATGTATGTACAGTATAGTTTCACTGAACAGAATCGCCAAAACCAATTTGTAGAAAATAAAATCAGCACGTACATGCATGCACACGTCACGCATGCGCACACAGGTGCCCGTGCAAGCCTTCATGGTCATGGTTGTCTTTCTCGGGATAAACACAAGTGTCCCGTATTTGACTGCTACTTTTGTCCCTTATTTGGGAGTGAGAAAGTTGGCAACCCTAGTTGTTACTCTGCCTTATCATTCATGCAGTGGGATATAAAGCATGGAATATTGTGAATTAAATATTCGACTTGCTTCCTCAAAAAAATCATGGTTTTGAAAGGAATGCCAAATATTGATAGAAGTAAGTTACTATAGTTATAATACTTGTCCATGTATTTTCTGCAGGCCATTAGACAATTGTAGAAAAATAAAACAAAATGTCAACTTTTGAAGGCCACAGACAGTTAAATTAATAGTATGGATTTGTAAATCTTTCTGCTAGTAGTCCCTCATCTTTTATTACATTTTTATTTTGTCAATTTTAAAACTCTGAGGAACAGGTATGCACTGAATTCCTGGCCCAGCTATTCATCCATTCATTGATGTGGTAGTGAATTTAATCAGCACTGCTTGCAGTCCTAATTTTATTAACTTTATTTTTAAGTGTATGATCCTGATGTCAAGGTCTTAATCACCTTTGGCATTGTCCCTTTATTAATTTGTATGACAGCTTTTGGTCACACTATTGCTCAACATGTATGTTTGATTTTTGAGTATTTGTTTAGGCTCGCTACTGGGACCACAGCTGTTTACGATTTACGTCAATGATTTAGAGGAAGGCATTGTGAATAACCTCAGCAAGTTTGCTGATGATACTAAGCTGGGTGGCAGTGTGACATGTGATGAGGATGTTAGGAGAATTCAAGGTGACTTGGATAGACTGGGTGAGTGGGCAGAAACTTGGCAGATGGTGTTTAATGTGAATAAGTGTGAGGTTATTCAGTTTGGGAGCAAGAACAGGAAGGCAGATTATTATCTGAACGGTGTGGAGTTAGGTAAGGGAGAAATACAAAGAGATCTAGGAGTACTTGTTCATCAGTCTCTGAAGGTGAATGAGCAAGTGCAGCAGACAGTGAAGAAGGCTAATGGAATGTTGGCCTTTATTACAAAGGGAATTGAGTACAAGAGCAAGGGAATCCTTTTGCATTTGTACAGGGCCCTGGTGAGACCACACCTGGAGTATTGTGTGCAGTTTTGATCTCCAGGGTTAAGGAAGGACATCCTGGCTGTGGAGGAGGTGCAGTGTAGGTTCACTAGGTTAATTCCTGGGATGTCCGGACCGTCTTACACAGAGAGGTTGGAGAGACTGGGCTTGTACATGCTGGAATTAAGGAGATTGAGGGGGGATCTGATTGAGACATATAAGATTATTAAGGGATTGGACAAGATAGAGGCAGGAAATATATTCCAGATGCTGGGAGAGTCCAGTACCAGAGGGCATGGTTTAAGAATAAGGGGTAGGTCATTTAGGACAGAGTTGAGGAGGAACTTCTTCTCCCAGAGAGTTGTGGAGGTGTGGAACGCGCTGCCTCAGGAGGCAGTGGAGGCCAATTCTCTGGATGCTTTCAAGAAGGAGCTAGATAGGTATCTTATGGATAGGGGAATCAAGGGTTATGGGGACAAGGCAGGAACTGGGTATTGATAGTAGATGATCAGCCATGATCTCAGAATGGCGGTGCAGGCTCGAAGGGCCGAATGGTCTACTTCTGCACCTATTGTTTATTAACAATGAGTGTTAAATTGATTTGGCTTCATGAAACATTATGAACTAAGCACTGTGCTTGATAATGTTATTGAACTTCACAATAGTGATAGAGTAATTCCATAATGTTTCTCCTGATTTGATTGTTAGCCAAAACATCAATAAAAAAGATGGCGAAATCAAACATAGTCTCTTGAAATTATTCAGAATTCAGAATAATAATGCTTTTGAAACAGTTGAATAATTAATTGAAAAAGAAAGCTGACCCATATTTACATATTCATTATTAACACAACATTTCAACTAATTTCTGTCAACACATTTTAAAAATAGATTTTCAAAGTGTTAGTCATTGAACTGAAGAACATTGGGGGTAATTATAGAACTCTACAGCACAGGAGATGGCCATTTGACATCAAGGACATGCAGGCTCTTTGAAAGAGATTTCTAATTTGCTCCACCACCTGTTATTTCTTGCATTACGATTTCTTTAAAAATTATATTTCTGCTTCTCTTTTGTAAGTTCATTTTCTATATATTCAGTTTGCATTTTGAAAATCTTAACAAGTTGTGTATAAAAACAAATTCATTTACCCTCTGTCGATTACCTTAAATGTATATCTTGTTACAGATGCTAAGTAGTTTAAGAATGACTTATTAGAATATGTCGCAATTTTCTAAGTAATTAACAATGCTTGTGACACTGTCCAAAACCATGACCCTTGCAGTACAAAGAGCATTGCATCTTTCATTTGTGTTGCCATGTGAGCCATATTATTTCTTTTCAAATTCTATTTCACATGTTGTCATAACCAGCATGTTATTGCATTTTCCATTTGTCAGCAACTGGTGTTAACCTGATTGAGAACACCTATCAGAGGTGAATGAACTCACTACCGCCTAATGGCTAGCAATACCTTCAGAGAGAGAGTGTTTGTGCCAGGTCCTTCTGTATAAAGGATAACTCATAATGTGATATTATGTTAACACCAGCTGGATTGAGGTTGGGGGAGGGTTATTGGACCTTCTAAACTGCCCAAAAGTCATAGAGGCTTTGGAGCTGACAAGTTGAATTGTCAAGACTTAATAATCAATTAGGAAAAAATAAATGCATTATTCGCATAAATCTATCCTTATCAGTACCTTCCTTACCTCTACATTTGATTATTCCCACCTTTCTTAACCAATCTCCTGCTTTCAGCTCTCTATTAACTTATCCAAGTTTCAACTTCCACATCTTAATCTGCACCTATTCTCAACCACCTATGCACTCACCAGATTATGTTGGCTCTTTAAGATTATATTATAATAATTTTCACATGTCTCCATGATTTTATTGCCCCCTATATTTGTAAGCCCTAAATCACTCAAATGCTTTTGTGCACCTTCAGTTTTGATCCCTTGGTGCCCTGATTGTAATCACTATAACTTTAATAGCTGTACCTTAAATTTCCTGGGTTTTTAAGCTCTTTCCTTCCTTAAATCTATCTGACTTGGTGTGACTTGAAGTTTGATATCTCTTCATGTGAACTAATGTAAAATTTTCTTTGAATGTGCCCTTATAAAAATGTATTAGAATGATTTATTTTCTTTCAAAGTACTATATAAATACAAAATGTTTATATATTGTGACAAAATGTTATATATTGGGGGGATATTCGTTTCTAAATTTCATCATTTTATTGGTATAGCGATAATCGGGGCAGAACGTATTTATTTAGAGACATAACACAGATGGGCCCTTCTGGCCCTTCAAACCAACCAATTTAACTCTAGCATAATCATGAGGCAATTCATAATGACCAATTAACCTACTAACCAATACCTTTTAGGCTGGGGAAGAAACTGTAGCACCCAGAGGAAACCCACATGTTCACAGGGAGGATGTACAGACTCCCTACAGATGACATCAGAATTGAACTCTGAGCATCATGCTAACCACTACGCTATGTGAACTGTGGTGATCTTGAAGATGATGTGGACAGTTCCATATCTCACAAGGTCTCAGAAGCTGAAATTGTTGATGTGTTTTCCCTGGAGAGAAGGAGACAAAGAAATGACCTCATAAAGATTTATAAAATCATGAAGGGCATAGATAAGGTGGATAGTCACAGGCTTTTTCCTCAAGGTAGTAGTCTGAAACTAGAAGTTTAACAAGAGAATGGAAAGATTAAAATGTGATATGAAGAGAGCTTTTTTATAAGGGTGATTGGCATCTGGAATGACTGCCAAAGGAAATGGTAGAGTGTATAATTACAACACTTAAAGGACATTTGGATAGGTACTTGGATTATACCAATCTTTTTTTATGCCATGGACTAATACCATTAAGCAAGGGGTTTGTGGATATGGGCCAAATGCAGATAAATTAGACGAGCTCAGTTAGGCATCTTGGTTGGCAAGGATGAGTCACTATGACTCCCTGCTGGAGTGTACGTGTACTATTCCATGCACTTCCAGCACAGAGTATTTTATTCACAGAAAAGTCATCACTAGAAGGATCACAGAATCTTTATCCCAGCATTGTCAATATATTGTTATTGCATCAGAAAAGTTGCTTTGACAATAGAGAGTTCCTGATGAAGAAAATGGTTTTGAAGCCATAACATTGCCAAATGTAGTGAAATTTTTACTGATAACTTCATTGCCACAGCAAAGTGTCAGATAAATGACATGAAATGGATAAATCAAAGGAATATTTGTTGTCCATAAGTAATCAGTTAAAGCTTTGCATTCTTATGACAGACTTCATCCTGTGCTCTCTATTGGAAGAACTCTTTATTCCCAAAAGATGATGAGATGCTTCAGGTAACTTGACAGCTCAAGAATTTCCAATGTGAGGAATCCTGCTAATGACTCGTGAGTGATTTTAGCAGATGCTGGAAGTACTTAGCTTGAATGTAACGACGTTGCTTGGCACAGCTTGTACTTAATCGTCATTGCTTTCTCTACTCCTTAGGAATTCAATTAGCCATGATCCCAAAGTATTCCCTGATGGGCCCTTGCAAGGGACACATGTGCACAAAGAGCAGCCATAAGTATCTAAATAAATTATTTACAAGATATAAATCTTGATTTAGTAATGGAACCAGAAAACTAAGTTTACACATAGGTAGTTTACCTTTCTATAGGCCTTGTATGTCTGTATTTACATAAATCAGAAACGTAATTCATCCTCGTTATGCTTGTGTTGTGTGGAGTGATTTTTTTTTTTTTAGCCGTTTCTGCCGCTAACCAGTAACAATCAACAAAATAGTGAGTAACAATAGGGAAAAATCTGCTGGAGGAACACATCCCAAACATTGACAACACCTTTCTCACTTACGGATGATGCTTGTTTTGCTGAGCTCCTCCAGCACTTTATCTTCTTTTCAGATTCCAGCCTTGCAGCCTCTTGTGTATCTAGGAAGTAAAACATACTATTAAGCTAGATGTGGAGCAAAAAGATGCCCTTTACCTGGCTCTAGAGGATTTCAGAGGCTCCCACCAACCATAATTAACTTCATTTCATGTTCTCCTCACTCTTCATCACTCCACTGATTTACTCAAGGGCAGCTGCCAAGAAAGCAATTGACCTGAAATTCACACTCTGGAGCATTTGCAAGACATACTATTCCTTTCCCCTGTGGATTACCTGTTCTGCCAACTTCTCTAAATCCCTGTCAGTGGATCCTGGAGTACACGGACTCCTCTCTCCTACCACTGCTGCAGCCATTCACAGAGCACTGCTGTGTTTATGATGCAGTTGTGCTGCGTCTCCAAGATGACAGAACAGTACAACGCAGGAACAGGACCTTCAGCCCATAATGTTGTGCCAAACTAGTTAAATTAATAATCAAATGCCCAGCTAAACTAATCCCATCTTCCTTCACAATCTCCATATTCTTCCATTTGCTTCAGATTCATGTACCTATCTAAACATCTCTTAAAATGTGTCTAATGTATCTGCCTCTACCACCACTCTAGGTAGCATTCCACCCACCACTCTATCTGTTTTAAAAAAAACACACACCTGCTCTTCACATCTCCTTTGAAATTATCCCCTCGCACCTTAAATCCTATGGTATTAGACATTTCAACCCTGGGAAAAAGATAATGTCTGTCTACTCTATCTATGCCCTTCATAATCTTATAAACCTCTATCAGATCGCGCCTCAGCCTCTGCTGATCCAAAGAAAACAACGCATTAGTCCCACCTCTTGTTACAGCACATGCCCTCTAATCCAACAGCATCCCCCTTCTGTACTCTTTCCAAAGTGTCAACATCCTTCCTACAGTGGGGCAGCCAGGAATGCATGCAATACTCCAGAAACTGCCTAATTGAAGTTTTATAAAGCTGCAGCATAATGTCCTGACTATTGAAATCAATGCCTTGAAAAATAAAGTCCAGCAGGCCAAATGCATCTTTACCACCCTACCAACCTGTGCAACCACTTTCAGGGAGCTATGAACTTGCACGTCAAGATTCCTCTGCTCATCAACACTATTGAGGGGCTTGTGCTTAACAGTGTACTGTCTCTTTACATTTGACCTACCAAGGTGCAACACTTCACATTTAGCCAGATTAAACTCCATCTGCCATTTTTCTGCCCATATCTGCAACTGATCTTTGCTGTGTTCTTTGCTAATCATCTACACTGGCCATAACATCACCAATCTAAATATCATCTTCATACTTATTTTTCATCCGGGTTATTTATATACATCACAAACAGCAGAGGTCCCAGAACAGATCCCTGCGGAACATCAGAAATCACAGAGCTCCAGCTAGAATAAGTCTCTTCTACCATTACCCTCTGCTTTATATGGGCAAGCCAGTTGTTAACCCAAATGAAAAATTCACCATGGATCCCATGCAACTTAATGTCCTGGAGAAACACACAGAAGTACAGGAGGGACTCAGCGGATCAGGAAGCATCTATGGAAAAGAATAAACAGCTGACATTTATGTACAATGACGATTCCATTCCCTTTGCTCAGTTCCTTTGTCTCCATCGCATCTGTTCCCAGCCTCAGGCTTTCTTTCCAGGATATCAGTCATCCTCCTCCTTTAAAGAATGGGATTTCCCTTTCTTCACCATTGATACTGCCCTCTGTCGTATCACCTCCATTTCCCAGACATCTAGACTCATCCCATCAACTGCATGAGCCTCCACATCTAACACAGCATTCTCCACAACTTCTGCCATCTTCATCAGGATCCTACCACAATCACATCTTTAACTCCCCACCACCCCACTCTCTGCTTTCTGCAGGGATGCTTCCTCCGTGACTCCTGTGTATATTTCTCCCTCCACACTAATCTTCCTCCTGGCACATATCCCTGCAAGCGATAGAAATGCTATGTTTGTCCATTCACCTCCTCCCTTACCTTCATTCAAGGCCCCCAATAGTATTCCAGGTGAGGCATCACTTCACCTGTGAGTCTTTGGGGCCATCTATTGTATCCAGCGCTCCCAATGCGGCCTCCTCTACACTGATGAAACTTGATGTAAATTGGGAGACCGCTTTGTTGAGCACCTCCACTCCATTCACCTAAAGTGGAATTTCCCAGTGGCCAACAGGTTCAATTGCTATTCCCATTCCTATTCCGATGTGTCAGTCCATAGCCTCCACTTCTGCCATGATGAGGCCACTCTCAGATTAGAGGATCACATTCTATCTAAGTAACTCCAACCTGATGACATGAACATCGATTTCTCCTTCTGGTATTTTTTTATCTCCATTCCTCCTCCTCCTATTCCCCACTCTGGCCTCTTACCTCTTCTATTCACCTGCCTATCACCTTCTCCTGGTGCAACTCTTTCTTCCCTTTCGCCCATGGTTCACTCTCCTTTCAGATTCCTTCTTCTCCAGCCACCTGGCTTCGCCTATCACCTTCTATCTAGTGCTTCTTTCCCTCCTCCCAACTCTTTATTTTGGTGTCTTCCCCCTTCTCTTCCAGTCCTGAAGAAGTGTCTCAGCTGTAACATCAAATATTTATTCATTTCCATAGGAGCTGCCTGACCAGCTGAGTTCCTCCAGCATTTTGAGAGCATTGGTCTAGATTTCCAGCATCTTCAAAATCTCTTTTGTGTTTAATCTTCTGTATTAGCCTCCCATGAGGGACCTTGTCAAGTGCCTTACTAAAACCTATGTCAGCCACATCCGCAGGTCTATCTTCATTAATCACCTTTGTCAAAAAACTCAAATCAAGTTAGTGAGGCATGACTTGCCCCGCACAAAGCTGTGCTGGCTCTACCTAGTTATGCCATGGTCTTCCAAATGCTCATAAATCCTAAACCTAAGAATTACCTCCAGTAACTGATCTCCCCATCCTCCATGTCCTTCTGTTCCGTAAATACTGATGTAAAGTACTCATTAAGGACCTCACCCACATCTTCTGCATGAAGCAAATCCCCCCCCCCCCCACAACAATCCCTGAGTGGTCCTACCCTCTCTCTAGTTATCCTCTTGCTCTTGATGTACGATGCACTGTAATGTCATGAACTGTATGTCCTTAATAGGTATTTTTCTATTGAGACTCTAATTTTGAAGTTTTGATTTGCTTTACGTTCACTCCAAGAATTCCTTAAATGGAGGCAATCAGTTACAGAAGGAATTTTATTTATCGACTGATATTTACAAATTTTTCAAGCTATGTGGAGTTTTATGGAGATAAAGGGAGCTTAATTCAGAAATCAGATGTGTAAAGGGGGTTTGGATTCTAAGTGCAGAATTTCCTGCAGCAGGATTCTCTAAAGGTTAACTTGTAGGTTGAGTAGGTAGTAAGGAAGATAAATGCAATGTTAGCATTCATTTCAAGAGAAGTAGAATATAAAAGCAAGGATGTAATGTTGAGTCTTTATAAAGCATTGGTCACATGATATTTGGAGAATTGTGAGCAATTTTGGGCCCTATGTCTCAGGAAGGAAGTGTTGGCATTGGAGAGGGTCCAAAGGAGGTTAAGAAGAATGATACCCAGAATGAAAGGAGCACTTAATGGCTCTGGACCTGTACTCAAGGAAGTTTAGAAGAGTTGGGGTTGGTGGGGTGGGGGGAATCTCATGGAAACCTACCAAATATTGAAAGTCCAGAATAATGTGAACATGGAGAGGATGTTCTCAAGAGTGAGGGAGTCTGGGACCAGAAGCTCAGAATAGAAGGAGGTCCTTTCAGATCAGAGATGAGGAGAGGAATGTCTTTATCCAGAGGGTGGTGAATCTGTGGAATTCATTGCCACGGACAGCTTTGGAGGCCAAGTCTTTGCATAGTTAAAGCAGAGATTGACATGTTTATTGATTAGTAAGGACATCAAAGATGATAAGGAGAAGGCAGTAGATTGGGGCTGAGCGGGAAAATAAATGGCCCATGATTGAATTGTGGAGCAGAATTAATGGGCCGAATGTCCTAATTCTGCTCCTATGTTTATGGAATTATCTCCAGAGGGAGTTGATTTTGTTAGTTCATAGTTTTTTCCATTTTGGTGAAAAATTAAGTGATATTTATTTCTTTACATTCTGTCCACATCATCAGCAGTGAAATAAGAGCTTACTGAACTAAAAAGAAAATAAGAGTTTGCTTTAACTTTTGTGCAACACAGGTAGATCACTTTCAAAGAGTGAGTTTCAACTGTTGGATATTCAACAATTCTGGTTTACTTCCAGCACTTTGCTTGGGATCATCTTGCAAATTGTCCACCCAGTTTATCATCCAAGATCATATGGCAATACATTTCAACAACCTTCTTTCAACCAAAGGTAACCTATATTAAATATAGATTTCACCTTGCTGTTGAAAATGTCATACAATAAATAAAGCACAATTTTATGGCATAGCAAAGTTGTATTTTTAATCTTGCCAATACCGTGTACTGGTCATTTCAGAGAGAGTAAGTCTGAAATTTTTTAAAACATTAAAATGAGTTGCTGACATAAAGACATATTAACAAGAAAATAGGAGCAGAGGTGAAAATGAGCTGTCATTTTTAATGAATCATTTTATTTCACCGCACAGGAGACCATTCAACATCCCTGGACCAATTTTCAAAACCTTCAACTTAATTTAGTTCTTTCTTTCTTACTGACATGTCTTTATTTCCTTTTTAATAAACATTATGTATTTACAAGAAGTTGCCAATTCTATGATGAATACTTCCAACCACAAGTCATTCAGGTGTGATATACATGTAATTCTCACCAATTGCTTTAATGAGTATATTCTGATAGTCCTCAAAATGGATGACCTCAGAAGAAAGAATCTACTTGATTGACACAAATAATAAAAAAAAATGGTCTATCCACCAACAGTGTGCTATGACTACAGAGTTTACCAACTGCAATTTATTGCAGCAGCTTGCTGAGATTTTGGAAGCATATGCCAAATCCAGGGAGGATAAATGCAAGAAGCAGAATCAAAAAGAGCACCGTCACCTGCAGGATCACAACGGGCTGTGCACCACAATGAGGTAGGAACATATCTCCATCCATCCATCCATCCATCCCTCTATATTGAAACTCTAAAGCATTCAAACAACATTTTGGGGTACCTAATACAGTAGTCATCCCAAGAAGATTCCCACCAATCCCTCTAAATTGAAATTCTACAACTCTCAAACCACATTCTGGGGGTACCTAACACTGCAGTTGTTCCAGAAGGTTCTCAAAAACAATTAAGCATGGCCAGTGAATATTGGCTGACCAGCAATATCCATGCCTTTTAAATGAGTTTTTTAAAACTCAGTTTCAACAATGTAATTTCCATTATAAGCAATGGTACCATAAGTTAGGAATTATTTTTGAGTTTCATAACAGATGTCATCAAACGCAATGTTCCCAGGGAGGCTTCTGATATTCCCATTTGGAACTGCTACAGCTGAAATGTGCCATTATGTAGAGTGCTCTAAGTAACAACATTTCAAATCATTTAAAAGAAAAAAGACTTTCAGAATTGACAGATGAGGGAATCTAGATCAACCAGGGAGTGAATGCAGCAGTTGAAGGCGCAGCGGAGTTCTCATTGTCTCAGAAAACATGGCTGCTGGGGAGGGCTCCAGGTAAAACTGAAACACAGGGATCTAAAACCACCTCTCTTTACCATCCTCCTGGCTAATGAAATTTGTGGAAAATAAATTTGAAGACCTCATCAGAGCAAGACTGCAATATCAGAAGTAATGTGTATTCTGCTTTACAGGCACATCCCCTGCACTCTGAACATAGCATTCCATCACAAAGACTGGGTGACAGCATCAGGTAAAAGCATAAATGATGGTGTTGGCTTCATGATGTGGCAGTCTGTCTGGTTGATCTGGATCATCTGATAGACAACTGTCATCTGTTCTGAGTTCTCTGTTATCATCCTGGTAGTGATGTATATTCCACCCCTGGCAAATGTCGAGCTGGCATTGGAGGAGCTGAGCACTATAAACAACAGTCACCCTGATGACTTCCCAAATATTGTGGGGAACCTCAACCAGGCCAACTTGACAAGCTCTGAGAAACTACCACCCAGAATTTCACCTACGGAACCAAAGGATCCAACACACTTGATCATTATTATGTCAGCATCAAAAATGCTCACGTTGCCATTCTGCATCTGCAGATTGGCAAATCCAATCACCTGGCTGCACTTCTACTCCAAGTATATAAGCAGCACTAGTGGTGAGGGCTGCAAAGGTATGGTCAAGTGAAATAGACAAGCATTTAAAGGAGCACTTTGTATTGGTTGTCTGGATCATATCGAGAATCTGAATGAATAAGCCATGGCTATCACTGACATCATCAACACTGGTGTGGATGAGTGCATGGCTTCAAAAACATACTGAATCTTCCCAAACCTGAAGTCCTGGATGACCAGGAGATTTGCCATCTGCTGAGACCTAGATCTGAGGCATTCAAGACCGGCAATTCAGAATCCAAGAAGGAGTCCAGGTATGATCTATAGAAGGCAATGGTGGGAACGAAAAGGCAATTCCAGGTGAAATTCGAAACACGATTGGATGCACGACTGCTGTAACAGGATTTCCTACAAGGCAAAATGTAACAGCACAAATGGCAGCGATGTTTTACTCCCCAAGGAGCTCAATGCCTCCTATGCATACTTTGGAATGGATAATAATAATACTGCATCAAAGTGAATGTCACAACATTAGGCAACTCCATGATTCTGTCTCAGAGGGCAATGTCAGAACATCCTTAGAGAGAGTAAACACTCGCAAGGCGTCAGCCCCAGCAGTGTACCTGGCTAGGTACCCAAAACCACTGAGCTGGCTGAAGTGTTTAAGGAGACTGCCAGTCTCTCACTGCTGTGGCCTGAGGTTTCCACATGCTCCAAAAGGGCAGCAATCATGCAGCTGCCCAAGAAGAACAGGATGAGCTGATTCAATGAATATAAGGCCATAAGACCATAAGATATAGGAGCAGAATTAGGCCACTCAGCCCATCAAGTATACACCACCATTTCATCACGGCTGATCCAATTTTCCTCTTAGCCCCAGTCTCCTGCCTTCTCCCCGTATCCTTTTGTGCCCTGATCAGTCAAGAATCTATCAACCTCTGCCTTAAATATACATATAGACTTGGACTCCACAGCTGCCTGTGGCAACAAATTCCATAGATTCACCACTCTGTGGTGAAAGAAATTCTTCCTCATCTCCATTCTAAAAGGATGATCCTCTATCCTGAGGGTATGTCCTCTGGTCTTAGACTCTCCCACCAAAGGAAAAATATTGTCCACATCCACTCTATCAAGCCCTTTCACCATTCAATAGGTTTCAGAGAGATCACCTCTCATTCTTCTGAATTCCAGTGAATAAAGGTCCAGAGCTATCAAATGTTCTTCATATGTTAAAATCTGGAATAATTGTTGTGAACCTCCTTTGAACCTTCTCTAGTTTCAACATATCTTTTCCAAGATAAGGGTCCCAAAACTGCTCACAATACTCCGAGTGAGGCCAAACCAGTGGTTTTTAGTCTCAGCATTACTCCTTGCTTTTATATTCTAGTCCTCTTGAGATGAATGCTAATATTACATTTGTCGCCTTTACCACAGGTTCAACCTGTAAATTAACCTTCAGGGAATCCTGCAAAAGGTCTCCCAAGGAGTCTCGCAAAGTCCCTTTGCACCTCAGCTTTTCTTATATTTTCTCTCCGTTTAGAAAATAGTCAACCCTTTAATTTCTTCTACCGAAGTGCATGACCATACACTTCCAGACAGTGTATTCCATCTGCCACTTCTCTGCCCATTCTCCTAATCCATCATAGTCCTTCTGTAACCTCTCTACTTCCTCAAAACTACCTGCCCTTCCACCTATCTTCATATCGTCTGCAAACTTTGCAACAAAGCCGTTGATTCCCTCATCCATGTCATTAACACATAATGTAAAAAGAATCAGTAACAACACACACTCCTGTGGAAAACCAGTAGTCTCTGGAAACCAGTCAAAAAAGGCTTCCTTTGTTCCCACTCTTTGCCTCGTGCCAATTAGCCATTGCTTTATCCATGCTAATATCTTTCTTGTAGTAATACCGTGGGCTCGTAGCTTGTTAAGCAGTTTCATGTGTGGCACCTTGTCAAAGGCCTTCTGAAAATCCAAGTTGACAATATCAACCAATTCTCCTTTGTCTATCTTGCTTGTTATTTTTTAAAAGAGTTCCAACAGATTTAACAGGCAAGATTATCCCTTGAGGAAACCGTGCTGACTACGGCCTGTTTTATCATGTGCTTCCAAATACCCTTAATAATCAACTCCCAACATCTTCCCAGCCACTGAGGTCAGACTAACTGGCCTATAATTTCTTCTGCCGCTCTCCCTTCTTGAAGAGTGGAGTGACGTTTGCCATTTTCCAGTCTTCTGGAACCATTCCAGAATATAGTTATTCTTGAAAGATCATTACTAATGCCTCCCCGATCTCTTCAGCCACCTCTTTCAGATCCCTGGGGTATACACCATCTGGTCCAGGTGGCTTATCTACTTTCAGCCTTTCAGTTTCCTAAGAACATTCTCCCAAGTAATGGTAACTTCACACACTTCATGACCCCTAACATCTGGAATTTCCACCATACTGCTAGTGTCTACCACAGTGAAGGCTAATACAAAATACTTATTCAGTCTGTCTGCCATTTCCTTGTCCCCCGTTACTGCTTCTCCAGCGTTGTTTACCAGCAGTCTGATATCCAATCCCAAACAAGGGAAAATCTGCAGATGCTGGAAATCCAAGCCCCACACACAAAATGGTGAAGGAACTCAGCCAGCCAGGCAGCGTCTATGGAAAAGAGCACAGTCGATGTTTCAGGCCAGTCCTGCTCAAGGGTCTCAGCCCAAAACGTCGACTGTATTCTTTCTCATAGATGCTGCCTGGCCTGCTGATTTCCTCCAGTATTTTGTGTGTTTTGTTAGTCTGATATCCACCTCTCTTCTACAATTTATTTATCTGAAGAAACTTCTAGTATCCTCTTAATATGATTGACGAGCTTTCAATATAAATTAGTAGTACTCACATCTACTGTGATGGAAGTACTTTGAGAGGTTGGTAATAGCTAGAACTAATTCCTGACTGAGCAAGGACTTGAACCCACTTCAATTTGCCTACAACAGGTTTATAGCAAATGCAATCTCATTGGTTTACCTCTTTGCTTTGAAGAACCTGGACAATCAAGTATATATCTGACTGCTGTTTATCGAATTATAGCATGGCATTCAATACCATCATTCCTTCTGTTTTAATCACTAAGCTTCTAAATGTAGTCCTCGGTACCTGTCTCTGCAACCCTGATGTTCTCTTTGGGGCACCACAGTCAGTGCTGATCAGTGATAATTTCTCTTCCTCGCTGACGATCAATACCAGCACACCTCAAGGATGCATGCTTAGTCCACTGCTCTCCTGCCTCTATACTCTTGACCATGTGGCTAAGCACAGTTCAAATGCCATTTATAAATTCTCCAATAGCATTGCTGTTATTAGTAAAATCTCAGATGGCAGTAAGGAGCATACTGCAGTAACATAGATTGGCTAGTCAAGTGATGATGCAACAATAAGTTGCACTCAATGACAGCAAGACCAAGGAATTAGTTGTGGTCATAAGGAAGCAAAGTCAGGAGAACACGCACCTCTCCTCATTTGAGAAGCTAGTGATGGAAAGGGTAAGTAGCTTCAAGTTCCTGGGCAACAACACTTTAGAGGATCTGTTCTGGACCCAACAGACTGATGCAATCATGAAGAAGGCATGCCAGCAGTTATATTTCATTGAGTTTGAGGGAATTTTGTTTATCAGGAAAGGCTCTTGTAAGTTTCTATGGCTGTACAGTGGAGTGCACTGGCTATTTGTATCATTCCTCGGTATAGAGACTCCAATGCACAAGAGGCTGAGACTCAGGTGCTAGAATCAGCTGGCTCCATCATAAGCAAAATTCTTCCCATCATCAGGTGACATCTTCAAGAGGCAACCCCTCGAGAAAACACCATCCATCATTCAGAACCCTCAGCATTTGGGATATGCCACCTTCCTGTTACCAGTGTCAGGGAGGAGGTATAGATTGCCTGAAGACCCATAAGTGAATGAATCAGGAACAGCTTCTTCTCCTCCACCATCAGATTTCTGAATGGTCCATGAATTCATATCTCCTTATTTGCAGAACATTCAAGCCTAGTTATCTACAGCATGCTGTTACCATTGTGATGCTAATCCTATAATGCAATGTTCTTGAGCGCTTAATCAAACTTGAAATGATGGGGTGTCTTTTTCACTACTCCATTTTTGCTTAGCAGCAGCTATGTATTGTATATTTTAGTTAATTTTTCAGAATGTGGACATTGCTAACAAGGCTAGTACTTATTGTCCAGTTCCAATTATCCCTGAGAAGATGGTAGTGTGCTAGCTGAAGGCAGAATAGTACAAGAGTACATGACGGAATATGGAAACTACAGTTTGCACATCAGAACAGTATGTGCGCTGAGGGGAAGTGGAAGATGGAAAGGAGATTACGTTAAAATCAAAATTAGTTTTAATCATTTTACATTATTACATTTTCTATGATTGATACTCCAGTAATGGCCTGTACTAATGTGCAGTGAATTTGAACTGGGTTCATGCTGTCCTGTCATCTTACTGTATCTGACAGAATTTCTGCAATGTTAGTCAAGTTCTTTGAAATGATCTGAATGGAGGCAATAAAATTAGATGCAATGATTTATGCTTAGAATATTGAGGCATATGTTATTACTTAGAGATTGTGATAGTTATTCAGTTATAGGGATGCAAATCCTATCAGTGTACTATTACAATACCTCATTGTTGATGATGTACTCTTAGTTTCCTTTCTTCAAGGGCACCTTACATCCCACTGCTATAAGATCCTTGATCAGAAAACTTCTTATGATAATGATAAACTCTAGATCTCTCAATTTACTTTGTCATGGCCTTGCACCTTGTTTGTTTATTAGCACTGTATTTTCTCCGTGACTATAACACCATATTTTGCATTCTGTTATTGTTTTTGCCTTGATGTACTTATGTTGGATTGATCTGTCTAAATGACATGCAAAACAGATCTGTTCACGGTATTTCAGGTTGACAATAATTTGCCCGTGGTGGTGGCATCCGTTAGTCTCGCGAGACCATGGATCTGTGCCTGGAAAGTCTAGCTTCAGTCTGTGTTAGAGCAGCGTCTGTTGTGACTGTAGAGGCCTACACGGGAGTGACAGTCTCGGCTGCATCGACTGCACTTGAAGGCGCTGTCCTCCAGTGCTGTCTTGCTGCTGTTTTTCCGACGAGTGCGCTTTTCTTCAGCAGCAAGCCTCAGCTTCTCTTCTCCTCCTTTTAGACCTCTGCGTAGTTCCAGCCTCCAGTGAGAGTGATCGCTTGCGATGTCGTCCCACCTCTCGATGTTTATTTTCAATGACTTCATGTCTCTCTTGCAAATGTCTTTGAAACGAAGATGGGCCCGTCCTTGCGCTCTCTTGCCAGAGGCCAATTCCCCATACAGCAGGTGTTTCGGGATCCTGCCGTCTGACATGCGGTGTACGTGTCCCAGCCAGCGGAGACGGCGTTGTTGGAGCAGGATGAAGAGGCTGGGTATCTGGGTGCGGGCCAGGACCTCATTGTTGGTGACTCGATCAGTCCACATGCTGTTCAGGATGTGTCTCAGGCTGCAAAGGTGGAAGGCGTTGAGACGCCGCTCTTGTCTGTAGTAGAGGCACCAAGTCTCGCTGCTGTAAAGCAGTGTGCTGAGGACGCAGGCCCTGTAGATTGCAACTTCGGTGCGCATCGTCAGCTTTCTGTTCTCCCAAACTCTCTTTGTCAGCCTGGCAAATGTTGAAGCTGCTCGTCCGATCCGTCTGTTGATCTCGGGGTCTAGGGAGAGACTTTCCGTGATGGCGGAGCCAAGGTATGTAAACTCGTGGACTACCTCCAGCTCGTAGTTGTTGATGGTGATGGCAGGGGGATGCTTAACGCCTTGGCCCAACACGTTGGTCTTCTTCAGGCTGATGGTCAAGCTGAAGTCCTAGCAGGCTCTTGAGAAACTGTCCATGAGGCGTTGCAGTTGCTCTTCAGAGTGTGTTGCCAGTGCCACGTTGTCTGCAAACAACATGCCCCCGGTGAGTACTTCGCGAACCTTGGGTTTTCGCCCTTAGCCGGGGCAGACTGAACAGCCTCCCGTCCGATCTGGTGTGGAGGTAGACACCATCAGTTGATGTTCCAAAGGCGTGCTTCAGAATAACTGCGACGAAAATGCCGAACAGAGTGGGGGCAAGCACGTAGCCCGGCTTCACATCGCTGTGGATGTGGAAGGCCGCCGAAGAAGAGCCGTCGAACCGAACGATGCCCTTCATGCCTGTGTGGAATGACTGAACTATCCTGAGGAGCCTCGGGGGACAACCAATCCTGGCGAGGATCTTGAACAGGCCGTCTCTGCTCACAAGATCGAAGGCCTTTGTAAGGTCAATGAAAGCGACATAGAGTGGTTGTCTTTGCTCTCTGCATTTCTCTTGTAGCTGTCGAAGGGAGAAGATCATGTCGATTGTGGAGCGTTCTGACCTGAAACCGCACTGAGACTCGGGATATACCCTTTTGGCTATTTTCTGCAGTCTGTTCAGGACCACGTGGGCAAAGACCTTCCCAACGATGCTCAGCAAGGAGGTTCCCCTGTAGTTGTTACAGTCGTTTCTGTCCCCTTTGTTCTTATAGAGGGTGACAATGTTGCAGTCTCTCATGTCTTGCGGCACTGCTCCCTCTATCCAGCACTGACACAGCAGTTCGTGCAGGTGGTTTAGCAGGATGCCCTTTGCGCATCTGATGGCTTCTGGTGGAATGCCATCCAATCCTGGTGCCTTCCCAGTGGGCAGGCTGTCGATGGCTTTACTCAGCTCTTCGGCAGTCAGAAATGCATCAAGTTCCTCCATGACTGGCAGACGTTCCACAGCATCTAGCGTGCTATACGAGGTGCTGTTTTCTCTGGAGAAGAGTTCAGAGTAATGCTCCACCCATCTCTCCATCTGCTTGCCTTTGTCATTGATGGTCTCGCCTGTTATGGTTTTCAATGGTACTGTCTTGCTCTGGGTTGGCCCAATGGCTTTCTTGTCTTTCTTTGTCTTCTAGTTGTGCTTGGTGCAGCGTTTACAGTCCGCAGTTCAGGCTACTTGTATCCCTAAGCCCCACGCAGCCAGTGGAGCGGGCGGACTGTGGCGGGACAGCAGCTAATTGGCTGGGGGCTGCCCAGCTTGAGGTGGGCGGTAGCTGTCCAGTGAGACGCGATGGTCTCTCCCTCCGTCGAAAGCAACCCCTGGCGCCTTGCTCTACGCCAGTTGAGCGCAGGCTTATAACCGGTAGCCTGCTGGTTTCCCTGTTGTGCTGTCACGGTGAGGCAATGCTGGAGTGTCCTCTCCAGGGTGCAGGCCTGGGCAAGGTTGTATGGAAGATTGGCAGTTGCCCATGCTGCAGGTCTCCCCTCTCCACGACACCGATGTTGTCCAAGGAAAGGGCAAGGGCCGACACAGCTTGGCACCAGTGCTGTCGCAGGAGTTTCCAGAACGAGGTTGAAGACAATAATTTGCCCATTACCAATTAAAAATGTATGTTTTAGAGATATAGATAACTTGAAACTTCATTTCATAGAATGAAGAATCTCTCATGAGTCAATACTAAAGCATTTAGTGCTATATATAGGTTGAGGCAGTTATAACGGTTTGGACCAAGTAGAATATATGTGGGTGTTTTCTGTTTCTATAAATGTATATAATCATTGGATTGGTTGCCATCATAGACTAGATGCAATAATGTTCATTTTTTTCCTGTCTGTGTACATTTCAGCTGCTGTTGATACATCTATGCCAAAAACCTTGTCTACGAGCATTAAATGTAAGTACTTGTTTATTAGCTATCACAATCGAAATTTGATTGGTTTCAAAAGAGACTTCATCAGCCTTTGGGGGAGTAACAGCCCTTCTGCTTGATCCTGATGGTAATCACATGTTACGTGAGACCAGTCAGCCTGAGCTGGCGTCGGAGCTCTCCTTACAATACAATGAACGATTGGCATGAGACTCCCCTTCTTCAAGCCAGCATTGGCACATTCTCCTTGCTGTTTCTTCTTCTGCATTAACTTAGTTTATCTTAAAGCAATCTTTATGAACAAAATAGTTCATTCATCAAATAACAAGTACAGTAGAGAAAAGTGCAGAAGAAAATGCATAAAGACCATGAGCTACATTGACTACCTGTGAGAGCTCTCAGAGAGCCTCATTTAAACCATTTACCCATATTCAATAACTAGTGTTAATACTATATTTCGCACCACTGCCCATTCTATTTGTATCCCTTTAGTTTCCGTAAACCTACTCTCGTGGGCTTTGTCTTCATGGCCATAAATATAACTGCAGCACCAGGAGATACTGTGATGTAACCACTTAGTAATTACCTTGAATGCTTGTATATCTAGCAACACACATAAAAGTTGCTGGTGAACGCAGCAGGCCAGGCAGCATCTCTAGGAAGAGGTGCAGTCGACGTTTCAGGCCGAGATCCTTCGTCAGGACTAACTGAAGGAAGAGTGAGTAAGATGCTGCCTGGCCTGCTGTGTTCACCAGCAACTTTTATGTGTGTTGCTTGAATTTCCAGCATCTGCAGAATTCCTGTTTGCTTGTATATCTGTCTTGTTTTCCTCTGAGGTGGAAGTCCAATAACTCTAACATGGGAAATGTAAAGCCAATGAACTTCCATCAGAGATATTACATCCTGGTGACTCTGAACACCTGTGAGCCTTAATGACCCAGCTGCAAATTCTAGCGTCTTGGCAAGGATTGCCTAGTGTCATTTGGGACTAAGGCTCCGGTGGGACATGTGCTTGAAAGGGAATAGCAAATGGAACCAGGGGATTCCCTTTTGATTGCACCGCACTACTTCCAAGCTTCATAGAAAACCAGAGTGCAGGATCTCTTGAAAGCTCATGTCATTGCAGGGTTCCAGGACCAAATGCTGCCTTCCAATTTAAAGGTAACAGTGCAAACTGCTAAAACTACTGTCAGTAAAGGCATTCTCCATGAATCCACTACGCTAACACTTCTTCATATTTCTCCACTGCACTTGCTACTTAATTGGATGAACTGCATCTTTTTGATATTGTTAGGGATTTCATTACATTGTTTTTTCATTGGAGGATTTTCAGATGGCACTGTTATATGCTAATATCCTTTTGTGGTTGCTTGGGTCCTGAAAAGTTAGCTGCTGCTGAACAACTCTAGCATTTCATCCAATGGGATTTTCTTTGGTTTTCCCCAGACTACTACTTAGGGTGACCAGCCAGAGATCATGGTACATATTGGTACCAACAACATAGGAAGAAAAAGGGTGGAGGTCCTGAAAGCAGAATACAGGAAGTTAGGAAGGAAGCCGAGAAGCAGGACCTCAAAGGTAGTAATCTTGGGGTTGCTGCCTGTGTAACGTGACCGTGAGTATAGGAATAGAATGAGGTGGAGGATAAATACGTGGCTGAAGGATTGAAGCGGGGGCAGGGATTCAGAAATTTTTGGATCATTGGGACCTCTTCTGGGGCAAGGTGTGACCTGTACAAAAAGGATGGGTTGCACTTGAATCCGAGGAGGACCAATATCCTGGCGGGGAGGTTTGCTAATGCTGTTGTGGAGAGTTTAAACTAGATTTGCCGGGGAAGGGGGGTGGGAACCGAAGTCAAGAGGCATTGGATGGGGAGGTTGGAGCACAAGTAGAGACAGCTTATAGCTAGTTTGTGAGGAAGGATAGGCAGATGTCAGAGCAAAGATGCCCTCAGCCTGATAGTTTGGAATATGTCTATATTAATGCATGGAGTATCATAAACAAGGCGGATGAACTTAGAGCATGGATCAATGCGTGGAACTATGATGTTGTGGCCTTAACAGAGATTTGGATGACTCTGGCAGGAATGGCTGCTGAGTGTGCCAGGATTTAGATGTTTCAAAAAGTTCAGGGAGGGAGGCAAAAGAGGTGGGGGTGTGGCATTGCTAATTAGGGATAGTGTCACAATTGCAGAAAAGGAGGAGGTCATGGAGGGATTGCCTACTGAGTCAGTGTGGGTGGAAGTTGGAAAGAGGAAAAGGGCAATAATTCTACTGGGTGTTTTTATAGGACCCCCCCCCAATAATAACAGGGATATCGAGAAGCAGATAGGGAGGCAGATTCTGGGATGGTACTATAATAATAGGGTTGTTGCGATGGGAGAATTTAACTTTCCCAATATTGATCAGCATCTCTTTTGCGCAAGGTATTTACATGGGGTGGAATTTGTTAGGTGTGTTCAGGAAGGTTTCCTGATGCAATATATGTAGATAAGGCAACAGGAGGAGAGGCTGAACCTGATCTGGTATTGGGAAATGAACCTAGTCAGGTGTCAGATCTCTTGGTGGGAGAGTATTTTGGAGGTAGTGACCACAGCTCTATCTCCTTCAACATAGCATTGTCAGAGGTTACAGTGGGACATCAATCCCACTGAGAAGTGGCAGATAGAGTTCAACCCAGATAAGTGTGAAGTGGTTCAGTTTGGTAGGTCCAATTTGAAGACAGAATATAATATAAATGGGTAAGACTCTTGGCAGTGTGGAAGATCTGAGAGGTTTGGGGTGGTGTCAGTAGGACACTGAAAGCTGCTGCACAGATTGGCAGTGTTGTTAAGAAGGCATATGGTGTGTTGGCATTCATCACCTACGGGATCTTATCAAGAGCTGGGAGATAATGTTACAACTATATAAGACCTTGGTCAGACCCCATTTGGAAAACTGTGTTCAGTTCTGGTCACCTCACTATGGGAAGGATGTGGATACTATAGAGAGAGTGCAGAGGAGATTTACAAGGATGTTGCCTGGATTGAAGGGTGTACCCTATGAGAATAGGTTGAGTGTACATGGCCTTTTCTGCTTGGAGCGATGGAGGTGAGAGGGGACCTGACAGAGATGTATAAGATGATGAGGGCATTGATTGTATGGATAGTCAGAGGGTTTTTCCCTGGGCTGAAGTGGCTAACCTGAGGGGGCATAGTTTTACAATGCTTGGAAATGGGTACTGAGGGAATGTCAGGGGTAAGTTTTTCACACAGACAGTGGTGGGTGTGTGAAATGCACTGCCGGTGGCTGTGGTGGAAGGTAATACAATAGGGTCTTTTAAGAGCATCTAAGATAGGTACATGGAGCTTAGAAAAATAGAGGGCTATGCGCTAGGGAAATTCTAGGCAGTCTCTAGAGTTGGTTACATGGTCGGCACAACATTGTGGGCCGAAGGGCCTGTAATGTGCTGTAGACTTCTATATTCTATGTACTGCTAAGAGAAGTAATAGACTCAGTGACGTTTATCACCTCATAAGGAAATACAAGAAATATGAGATGAAAAATGCCTTCGGTAATTTGATTGTTCCCACAGAGTTTCCTTTCCTCAATCTCTAGATGGCCTTTCATCAGGTAAAGTCAGTATTTAGCTCTGCAGGGAGTCCTTGGTCTCTATGCTGCTGCTGTCATCCATTTCCCTATAAAATATGTTCTAAACCCATTCCTTCAATCTCTATTTTTGGTCACTCTTCCTAATATCCTTTTTAGCTTTGGAATATTAACCCACAGTTGCAGAATACATACCCTGATGCTCCATGATGTAAACTATTGCTAAAACATAGAAATACTAATCTCCTGCATTTCCATATCTCTGTTGTTGTTGTTGTTGTTGGCCTTATGCTTGTTGAAGTAATGATTGTTTCATGATGTATTTTTTTTGCACTCTTGAGTGGGGAAAAAAAATGTCTGGATTGCTCAGTAAAATGATTTCCAAATTGTCTGAAGTCTAATGGACATGAAAACCCATCTTTCTGGTATTAAAATGAAAGATCCAAACAATGTAGATGTTCAACTAAATAAATCTCTGAAAGAAAATTAAAAAGTCCAGAGCAACAATGTTAGCTTCAAATGTGAAATTGATGCATGCTGATTCTTATTCAGTGAGCAACACTTCCTGCAGGATTCAATTAGAAGGATAGTAAAGAGCATTGGTCACAATTAAATCTGCTCCTACCAACGTTACAGAGTAGAATATTATTGATATTTAATAAGAAACAGGAATGAGATTAATTAAACAAAAAAATCATGAAGTACATTTAATCAGAAAATCATTGAGTTGCAAAGGCAAATTATTCTGTTTTTATTGTTTATCACGGTTGTTAGCTGTTTAGTCATAGAGTTGCAAAATACATAAATGTGCCCTTCAGCCCTCCACATCTGTGCTGAAGGGCGTGTTCTAAGCTTCTGCAACCATCAATCTTCTGTCTGCTATGTAAAGCCCATAGGCTCTACAGTCAGAGCACACCTGTATATTAAAAAAAATCACTCTCAGCATCCACATTGAATTGGCTAAGATAATGCAACATTGGGTACAGGAGTCAAAAATGGAAATGACACTCATTTGCAGTAAGAGGCAAGAAATGTACGTCTTTGACAGATATGGTGCTTATTGGATTGCTGGGATTCTAGTCAATCATAAGGAAGGTAAGACTAAAATGGTACTCATCCATAGTCATGCTGTTATCCTATTGTGCCCTCACAAACTCTAAACTTAATTCACATAATACACCTAACCAAAACTATCTCTATTACAATAAATTAGAAATGACAAAACAGGGAAAATGTTTATTGGGCCTGATCTATTTTCCTGTATTCAACAGGAAAGTTTGCACTTTAACAAACCTAGCTGCAAAATTTATCAGGTCTGTTTTAGAAAACATTTAAATGTGTCTCCTTTTCCTTTATGTCCAGAGCATGACATTTCCAAAAATGCACAACCTAAGAGTGCAGAATTTTTTTTATCTTGTGTTGTATCAATAGGATTCTTCACAGACAGCTAGGATACAACATCCATGGTGGACCCTGACCGACGGAGGCCTCAGTCAGCCACACTGTATGAGTACATACAGTATAATACTATAACTACAGTCCATAAATAAGAGCAAAAGAAACTAACTTTCTAATAATTTAAATAGGGATTTTAAGCTCATCGCAGTATGGAAATTGGATAAGCAAGTAAGGGCACAGCCTCAGAAAAGAGGGGGCATACCTTTAGATCACAGATGAAGAGGAGTCTCTTTAGCCAGGGGGTGGTGAATCTGTGCAATTCATTGCCACAGGCGGCTGTGAAACCAAGTCATTGGGTATACTTAAAGCGGAGGTTGTTAGGTTCTTGATTGGTAAGGGCGTCGAAGGTAACAAGGAGAAGGATGGAGAATGGGGGTGAGGGGGATAATAGGCCAGTCATGGGGAATGACGGAGACCAGGCTCGATGGGCTGAATGGCCTAATTCTGCTCCTATGTCTGGTAGAGAAAGAGTATGTAATTTCTCTGAGAGGAAGTTTACTGCCTGTCCTCTGTGTTGCTCTCACTGGGAAGTGAGCTGCTTTTAGACGGGGGGGGGGGGGGGCGACAGAGACTGAGAAACAGCTGGTTATGACACTTTTACAAGCGAAGATGTAACAAATCTTGAAGATCAGCTGACTTGCTGAGTTCCTCCAGGATTTTGTGTGTGTGTTGCCATACAAAGCCAAGTAATGTCCACATCTACCAGAAATACCAAGGAGATTCAGAGTGCGATGTTGTTTGCACAACACAAACTGCAGTGGGACAAACAGACTAGAAGGAATGGAGATGTCTCTAATTAAACGATTTGCACACTAATAACAACTGCACCAAGCTGTGTTGCAAAAGGAGGAAGATTGGGCATGGGACTGGCAATCCAGAGCATTCTGTAAAAGCCCAGAGCTACAGAATTGCCAACAGAAGCTCCAAAGACTTCATCCCCAAGAGAGATCTTCACCTAAAAGACATATGAAGTCACTTGGTGAAAGCTGCAAGTCCGTGGATGGCACAGGACTGATCGACCTTCTCTCATCCAGTTGAAAACTGGCCCAGGACAGAAGGACTCTGGCGAGTTGCAGTTGGCAGCCTATGTCCCAGTAGGAGTGATGGGCTTAAGAAGAAGACCCATAACACTGAGTGTTGTGCGTGTGGCATAATTTCCTCTTAATATCGAGACATTTATATGCAACATCAGCTCATCAGATATATTTCTAAGGGGGAGAAAGTAGTGAAATTTCATCCTTTTTAGTCTGTTTCCTCTTCTGCCTATCACCTCAATGCGTGCAACAGAGATTATAGAAAGAACAGGCAGGAGATGATGCTTAATCGAAGCCAGTGGGATGAGTTACAGGGCAATACAGGCATGGTGCAGTTAAAACAGAAAGCAACAAATACTGGACTGAGAGTGTTGTATTTGAATGCACGCAACATAAGGAATAAAATGAACGATCTGGAAATTCAGCTACAGATTGGCAAATATGATGTTGTGGCCACCTTTGAAACTTGACTAAAAGGATGACTGCCGTTGGAAGCTGAACATCCAAGGATATATGGTATATCAGAAAGATAGATGAGTAGGCGAGGGGGTGGTGTGGCTCTGTGCAGAAGAAGTAATATTAAATCATTGGAAAGAGATGATATAGGATTGGAAGGTATAGAGCCTCTATGGGTTGAGTTAAGAAATGGCAAGGGTAAAAGGACTCTAATGGCAGTTGTATAGAGGCCTCCAAA
Organism: Mobula birostris; assembly: GCF_030028105.1. Classification (NCBI taxonomy): domain Eukaryota; kingdom Metazoa; phylum Chordata; class Chondrichthyes; order Myliobatiformes; family Myliobatidae; genus Mobula; species Mobula birostris. The sequence continues at coordinate 47,650,063 of NC_092377.1, forward strand.
CAACAGCTGGGATGTGGATCACAAATTACAGCAGGAGATAGAAAAGGCATGTCAGAAAGGCAATGTCATGACAATCATTGGGGATTTTAACATGAAAGTGGATTGGGGAAACCAGATCAGCAGTGGACCTTGAGAGAGAATTTGTAGAATGTCTAAGGGGTGGCTTTTTTGAACAGGTTGTTGAGCCCACTAGGGGATCGGCTGTGCTGGATTAGGTGTTGTGCATTGATCCGGAGGTGATAAGAAAACTTAAGGTTAAGGAACCCTTAGGGAACAGTGATCACAATATGATCGAGATCACATTGAAATTTGAGAGGGAAAAAATAAAATCCAGTGTGTTGCTATTTCAATGAAATAAAGGAAATTACAATGGCACGAGAGGGGAACTGGCCAAAGTTGACTGGAAAGGGACATTTGCAGGAAAGAAAGCAGAGCAGCAATGGCTAGAGTTTCTGTGAAAAATGAGGGAAGTGCAAGACAAATATATTCCAAATAAGAAGAAATTTTCAAAGGGAAGGAGGACACTACCATGGCTGACAAGAAGTCAGAGCTAGTGGGAAGTTAGAGGATTGGGAAGCTTTTAAATCTTGCAGAAGGCAACTGAGAAGGTCATTCAGAAAGAAAAGATGAATTATGAGAAGAAGCTGGGGACTAATATCAAAGAAGATACTAAAAGCTTTTTTAAGTATATAAAGGGTAAAAGAGAGTAGAGGGTAGATATAGGACCAATACAAAATGATGCTGGAGTATTGTAATGAGAGATGGCAGAGGAACAGAATGCGTATTTTGCATCAGTCTTCACAGTGGAAGACATCTGCAGTATACCGGACATATACAAGAGTGCCAGGGAAGTGAAGTTTGTGCGGTGAAAATTATGACTGCGAAGGTGCTCAGGAAGCTTAATGGTCTGAAGGTGGATAAATCTCCTGGACCTGATGAAATGCACCCTTGGGTTCTGAAGGAAGTAACTGGAGAGATTGCAGAGGCATTGAAGATGATCTTTCAAGAAGCGATAGATTCTGGCATTGTACTGGATGACTGGAAAATTGCAAATGTAACTCTGCTATTTAAGAAGGGTGGGAGGCAGCAGAAAGGAAACTATAGACCTGTTAACCTGTTATCAGTAGTTGGGAAGTTGTTGCATTGATTGTTAGGGATGAGATTACAGAGTACCTGGAGGCACATGACAGGATAGGCCAAAGCCAGCATGGTTTCCTGAAAGGAAAATCCTGTCTGACAAACCTACTGCAATTCTTTGAGGAAATTACAAGCAGGGTAGACAAAGGAGATGCCGTAGACATGGTGTACTTGGATTTTCAGAAGGCCTTTGCCAAGATGCCACACATGAGGTGACTTAGCAAGATAAGAGCTCATGGAATTACAGGGAAGTTACTAGAGTGGGTGGAGCATTAGCTGGTCGGCCAAAAACCGAGAGTGGGAATAAAGGGATCCTATTCTGACTGGCTGCCGGTTACCAGTGGGGTTCCACCAGGGTCTGTGCTGGGACTGCTGCTTTTTATGATCTATGTCAATTACTTGGACTACGGGATTAATGGCTAATTTTGCTGATGATACAAAGATAGGTGGAGGAGTGTGTAGTGTTGAGGAAACAGAGACTTAGATAGTTTAGGGGAATGGGCAAAGAAGTGGCAAAAAAAATAAAATGTTGGAAAGTATATGGTCATGCACTTTGGTGGAAGAAATAAACAGGCAGACTATTATTTAGATGGGGAGAGAATTCAAAATGCAGAGATGCAAAGGTACTTGGGAATCTTTGTGCAAGATACCCTAAAGGTTAAATTCCATGTTAAGTCAGTTGTGAAAAAGGCAAATGCAATGTTGGCATTCATTTCTAGAGGTATAGAATATAAGAGCAGGGATGTGATGTTGGGTCTCTATAAGGCGCACGTGAGACCACACTTGGAGTATTGTGTGCAGTTTTGGGCTCCTTATTAGAAACCATAGAAAAACTACAGCACAGAAACAGGCCTTTTGGCCCTTCTTGGCTGTGCCGAACCATTTTCTGCCTAGTCCCACTGACCTGCACACGGACCATATCCCTCCATACACCTCCCATCCATGTATCTGTCCAATTTATTCTTAAATGTTAAAAAAGAACCCGCATTTACCACCTCGTCTGCCAGCTCATTCCATACTCCCACCACTCTCTGTGTGAAGAAGCCCCCCCCAATGTTCCCTTTAAACTTTTCCCCCCTCACCCTTAACCCATGTCCTCTGGTTTTTTTTTCTCTCCTTGCTTCAGTGGAAAAAGCCTGCTTGCATTCACTCTATCTATACCTATCATAATTTTATATACCTCTATCAAATCTTCCCTCATTCTTCTACGCTCCAGGGAATAAAGTCCTAACCTATTCAACCTTTCTCTGTAACTGAGTTTCTCAAGTCCTGGCGACATCTTTGTAAACCTTTTCTGTACTCTTTCAACCTTATTTATATCCTTCCTGTAATTTGGTGACCAAAACTGAACACAATACTCCAGATTTGGCCTCACCAATGCCTTATACAACCTCATCATAACATTCCAGCTCTTATACTCAATACTTCGATTAATAAAGGCCAATGTACCAAAAGCTCTCTTTACGACCCTATCTACCTGTGACGCCACTTTTAGGGAATTTTGTATCTGTATTCCCAGATCCCTCTGTTCTACTGCACTCCTCAGTGCCTTACCATTAACCCTGTATGTTCTACCTTGGTTTGTCCTTCCAACGTGCAATATCTCACACTTGTCTGTATTAAACTCCATCGGCCATTTTTAAGCCCATTTTTCCAGCTGGTCCAAGTCCCTCTGCAGGCTCTGAAAACCTTCCTCACTGTCTACTACACCTCCAATCTTTGTATCATCAGCAACTTTGCTGATCCAATTTACCACATTATCATCCAGATCATTGATATAGATGACAAATAACAATGGACCCAGCACTGATCCTTGTGGCACACCACTAGTCACAGACCTCCACTCGGAGAAGCAATTCTCTACTACCACTCTTTGGCTTCTTCCATTGAGCCAATGTCTAATCCAATCTACCACCTCGCCATGTATACCTAGCGACTGAATTTTCCTAACTAACCTCCTATGCAGGACCTTGTCAAAGGCCTTACTGAAGTCCATGTAGACAATATCTACTGCCTTCCCTTCATCCACTTTCCTGGTAACCTCGTTGAAAAACTCCAATAGATTGGTTAAAAATGACCTACCACGCACAAAGCCATGTTGACTCTCCCTAATAAGTCCCTGTCTATCCAAATGCTTGTAGATCCTGTCTCTTAGTACTCCCTCCAATAACTTACTTACTACCAATGTTAAACTTACCGGCCTATAATTTCCTGGATTACTTTTCAATCCTTTTTTAAACAACGGAACAACATGAGCCACTCTCCAATCCTCCGGCACCTCACCCGTAGACAGCGACATTTTAAATATTTCTGCCAGGGCCCCTGCAATTTCAACACTAGTCTCCTTCAAGGTCCGAGGGAACACCCTGTCAGGTCCCGGGGATTTATCCACTTTAATTTTCCTCAAGACAGCAAGCACCTCCTCCTTTTCAATCTGTTTTCATGATCTCACTACTTGTTTCCCTTAACTCCATAGACCTCATGCCAGTTTCCTTAGTAAATACAGAGCTAAAAACCTATTTAAGATCTCCCCCATTTTCTTTGGTTCCACACATAGCCGACCACTCTGATCTTCAAGAGGACCAGTTTTATCCCTTACAATCCTTTTGTTCTTAATATACCTGTAAAATCTCTTTGGATTATTCTTCACTTTGACTGCCAAGGCAACCTCATGTCTTCTTTTAGCCCTCCTGATTTCTTTCTTAAGTATTTTCTTGCACTTCTTATACTCCTCAAGCACCTTATTTACTCCCTGTTTCCTATACATGTCATACAACTCCCTCTTCTTCTTTGTCAGAGTTGCAATATCCCTTGAGAACCAAGGTTCCTTATTCCTATTCACTTTGCCTTTAATCCTGACAGGAACATATAAACTCTGCACTCTCAAAATTTCTCCTTTGAAGGCTTCCCACCTACCGATCACACCTTTGCCAGAGAACAACCTGTCCCAATCCACACTTTTTAGATCCTTTTTCATTTCTTCAAATCTGGCCTTCTTCCAGTTCAGAACCTCAACCCTAGGACCAGATCTATCCTTGTCCATGATCAAGTTGAAACTAATGGTGTTATGATCACTGGAACCAAAGTGCTCCCCTACACAGACTTCCGTCACTTGTCCTAACTCGTTTCCTAACAGGAGATCCAATATTGCATCCCCTCTAGTTGGTTCCTCTATATATTGATTTAGAAAACTTTCCTGAACACATTTTACAAACTCTAAACCATCTAGACCCCTAACAGTATGGGAGTCCCAATCAATATATGGAAAATTAAAATCCCCTACCACCACTACTTTATGTTTCCTGCAGTTGCCTGCTATCTCTCTGCAGATTTGCTCTTCCAATTCTCGTTGACTATTGGGTGGTCTGTAATACAATCCCACTAATGTGGCCATACCTTTCCTGTTTCTCAGCTCCACCCATAAGGACTCAGTAGACAAGCCCTCTAACCTGTCCTGCCTGAGCACTGCTGTAATATTTTCCCTAACAAGCAATGCTCATCCCCCACCTTTCATTCCTCTGCCTCGAACACATCTGAAACATCGGAACCCTGGAATATTAAGCTGCCAGTCCTGCCTCTCCTGTAGCCAAGTTTCACTAATTGCTATAACATCATAATTCCATGTGTCAATCCACGCCCTCAACTCATCCGCCTTCCCCGCAATACTCCTAGCATTGAAATATATATACACCTTAGAAGATTTTTACCACCACTCACAACCTTTCTATTAGCGGATTTGCTTGAACTTTTAACATCATTTATTTTCACCCCAGCCACGCTGTCAGCTCTGGCACTCTGGTTCCCATCCCCCTGCAAATCTAGTTTAAAGCCTCCCCAAAAGCACTAACAAACCTCCCTGAGAGGATATTGGTCCCTCTGTTGGTCCCCCTGTAGTTCAAGTGTAACCCGTCTCTCTTGTACAGGTCCCACCTGCCCCAGAAGAGGTCCCAATGATCCTGAAATCTGAAACCCTGCCCCCTACACCAGTTCCTCAGCCACTTGTTCATCCTCCAGAGCATCCTATTCCTACTCTCACTGACACGTAGCACAGGTAGCAATCCTGAGATTACCACCTTTGAGGTCCTGCTTTTCAACTTCCTACCAAGCTCTCCAGGACCTCCTCACTCTTCCTTGCTATGTCATTGGTACCGATGTGCACCACGACATCTGGCTGATCACCCTCCCACTTCAGGATGTCATGCAAGCGATCAGAGACATCCTTGACCCTGGCACCCGGGAGGCAACAAACCATCCTGGATTCTCTGTCACAACCACACAACCTCCTATCTGCACCTCTAACTATCGAGTCCCCCATCACTACCACTGTCCTCTTTTTCCACCCTCCTTTCTGCACTGCAGAGCCAGACTCAGTGCCAGAGATCCAGCTACTGCAGCTTGTCCCAGGTAAGTCCTTTTAGAAAAGGTATACTGACATTGGAGAGGGTTCAGAGGAGATTCATGAGAATGATTCCAGGAATGAAAGTGTTACCATATGAGGAACATCTGGCAGCTCTTAGACTGTGTTCCCTGGAGTTCAGGAGAATGAGGGGGGATCTCATAGAAACATTCCAAATGTTAAAAGGCCTGAACAGATTAGATATGGCAAAGATTTTTCCCATGGTAGAGGATTCTAGGGCAAGAGGGCCCGACTTCAGGATTAAAGGAACGTCCTTTTAGAACTGAGATGTGGAGAAATTGCTTTAATCAGAGGGTGGTAAATCGCTGGAATTTGTTGCCATGAGTGGCTGTGGAGGCACTGGGTGTATTCAAGGCAGAGATAGACAGGTTCTTGATTAGCCAGGGCATCAAAGAATATGGGGTAAAAACAGGGGAGTGGGGATGACTAGAAGAATTGGATCAACCCATGATTGAATGGTGGAGCAGACTCAATGGGCCAAATAGCCTACTTCTATTCCTATATCTTATGGTCTAAGTTGAGTTCCACTATTCCTCTGTCTCAGGGGTTGCCAACATTTTTTATGCCATGAACCGATACCATTAAGCAAGGTGTCCATGGACCCCAGGCTCAGAACCCCTGCTCTATATTGGCATCAAAAGTAAACACTTCTAACCTTTCTAATACTGCAATTAATCTGATAAGAATAGCCCATCAAAAAAATCTAAATGTTTATAATGTTAAACAGAAAAATTAATAAGTGCAAAAGAAATATAAATAGCTATAGTAGAATGGTATGGGACTAACTAGGGGTCTGAGTGAAATTGACATTGAAATAGATCTTTTGTTTTAATCAATTGAAAAACAACATCCAAAGCATTTTGATGAGAATTCCAAATATTTAGTATTCTTTGTATGAAATTCCTAATTTTAATCCTGAATGTATTGACTCTTGTGATTAAATGACATTACTATTGAAAATGATGGCAGAAGGTCAATGACACAGACTGAATTTGTTGATCTGGCTAAACCTTTTCCCTTTCTGCCAAATGTTTATTGTCATCTATTAAATCAGCTTACTGGGAAAGGCATAGACCATTCCTGTTCATACCACCTGTTTCTGACCTCCTTTAAGAAAAACGAAACCAATATTCCCAGGGCGATTCTCTTTCCCCTTTTGTGAACCACAGAAGGAAATAGTAGCTGCACAAAAGGAAGCCATTCGGTCTTTGATTCCAATCCTCCTGTCTGCAAGACGAAGCTTTTCTCTAGAGCACTAATTTTTTTTCAAGTTGGGAATGAGGATGAGCGGCTTTAACTGCTGTTGTCAAGAGAGCTCTCTTGTTCACTCCAATATGTTTACAGATTTCTGTTTGGGAGGTTCATCTAATATTTGAGAATTTTCCGAAGCTGCTGCAGCATCTGTGAGTTTAGGTGATGTTTTGAAACTTAAGTAATAACATAAATAAAGGGAATTTTAGCCATATTCAATGCACTAAAGCCCTGCTACAATTCCTGCTAATATTTTATACATTCCTGGCTATTTCCCAAGGAAATTCAAAATTCCTATTGGAAAATGTTGAGATTACACAAAACTCATTTCATAGATGTCATAGAATGCTTTATTGCTCTTTGTGCAGATGGGTGCAAGTCTGTATATGTTATCTTTCTTGCTGATATAACACAATTATCTACTTATATCTATGAAAAAAGGTAACAGAATGTCTTCCAGTGAGTCAGCAGCATCAGTTACAGGTGTCGCAGGTAGACAGTGGTGAAGAATAATTTTGGCATGCTGGCCTTTGTCAGTCAGAGCAGTGAATAGAGAAGCTGAGATGTATCTAGACAGCTAGGACACAATATCCACGACTGACAGAGGCTGTCGTATTCTATGCTGCACACTGACATGGAAGTCTTCAGGTGTCAGTCTCCTCATGTGGATTCCAAACTTACTTTCTCAAACCATATTAAGTTTAAATTTAGAAAAAATTAGAAGTGATATTTTTGACCCTTCGGTTAAATTTGAAGAAACTTGGAAACCTTTTATGCAACATTTTCATATGATGTAATCTGACCTTTCCGATTTTTTTTCTAAATTTGAATTATATGATGAGAGGAGCGGAGTTAACGACATTATTGAACATGTCCGATATAAGCTGTTGGTCTAGCCCTGTTTTGTTTTTTCTTTCTTGGGGTTTTTTTCTTTTTTTTTCTTTTGGGGTTTTTTTGTTTATATTTTTTTTCTTTTATTTCTTTTTTTAATGTTTAATCTCATTATGAGTTTGGAAGTCTTTTATATCTATGTTACTTAAAATTCATTTTATACATGTTGATGAACATTTTTCCAGTCTCTGTGTACCAACTTTGTTATTGAGTTTGTAATTTTGAAAAATTAATAAAAAGATTTAAAAAGAAAGAAAGGATTCCAAACTTACAACATTAAGAGGAAGTGATATGAAGTCTGTTATATTTGAAAATATCCCTTGTAACCTTTGAAGATGTTGCAGATGACTGTTCCAGATGATAAGAAAACTCTTATAGAGAGGGTGCAGAGGAGATCTACAAGGATGTTGCCTGGATTGGAGGAAGTAACTTATGAGAATAGGTTTAATGAACTTGGCTTTTTCTCCTTGGAACGACGGAGGATGAGAGGGGTATAAGATGATGAGGGGCATTGATTGTGTGGATAGCCAGAGGCTTTTTCCCAGGGCTGAAATGGCTAATACGGGTCGGGGGGGGGGCATAGTTCTAAGGTGCTTGGAAATAGGTACTGAGGGGATGTCATGGGTAAGTTTTTCCACACACACAGTGCTGGGTGTGTGGAATGCACTGGTGGCAGCAGTGGGGAAGCAGATACAATAGGGTCTTTTAAGAGCTTCTTAGATAGGTATATGGAGCATAGAAAAATAGAGGGCTCTGTGGTAGGGAAATTCTGGGCAGGCTCTGGAGTAGGTTACATGGTTGGCACAACATTGTGGGCTGAAGGGCCTGCAATGTGCTGTAGATTTCTATGTTCTATGTTATGTTGCAGTTGTATAAGATGTTAGCGAGGACTCATTTGGAATATTGTATTCAATTTTGTCAACCTACTGTTAGAAAGATAGAATTAAGCTGGAAAGAGTGCAGAGATTTGTAAGGTTGTTGCCAGGACTTGAGGAACTGAGTTATGGAGAGTGGTCGAGTAGGTTGGAACCATTTTCATTGGAGCATAAGAGAATGTGGGACAGTTTAATGGAAGTGTATAAAAGAATGAGGGACATAGAAAGGGTTAATGTGTAGTCTTTTTCCCAGGGTTGAGAAATCAAGAACTAGTGGACATAGGTTTAAAATGAGAGAGGAGAGCTTTATTAGGAATCTGAGGTGCCTTATTTTCACCTAGAGGGTGATAAGTATGTGAAATGAGCTGCCAGAACAAGTGGTTGAGGCAGAAACATTACAAAAATGTAAAAGGTACTTGGAGCAATACATGGATAGGGAAGTTTAAGAGTGTTATGGGCCAATCGTCCGTGACCACTCAGGATGTGCACAGCACAATTGGCAGGTATGTTTACAGACATATTTAATCTCTCCCTCTCCCATTGTAGAGTGCCCTCCTGCTTCAAATTATCCACCATTGTCCCTGTATCAAAAAAGACCAAGGTAACATGCCTGAATGACTGGTGTCCTGTTGCACTCAGCTCAATAATAAGCAAATGTATTGAGAGGCTGGTCAAGGACTACATCTGCTGCATGCTACCACCCAAACTGGATCTCCTACAGTTCACCTACCGATGCAACCAATCGACAGACGACGCAATAGCCACTGCTGTACATACTGTCCTTACACATCTAGAGAGGGATACTTAAGTGAGAATGCTGTTCTTGGACTACAGTTCATCATTCAACACCATAATTCCATCCAGGCTCGACAGGAAGCTCAGAGACCTCGACCCTGAGCCTGCTTCGTGCAGCTGGATCCTGGACTTTCTGTCAGATCTCCAGCACTCCCTCACCTCCACCCCTCTGACTCTCAATACAGGACCCCTTCAGGGCTGTATACTAAGTCCCCTCCTTTACTCCCTGTATACACATGACTGTGTTGCCGCCCACAGCTCTAATCTGCTAATTAAATTTGCTGACAACACTATAGTGATTGGCCTAATCTTAAACAATAACGAGGTGGCCTACAGGGAAGAAGTCATCTCTCTGACACTGTGGTGCCAAGAAAACAACCTCTCCCTCAATGTCGCAAAAACAAAGATGCTTGTTGTGGATTACAGGAGGAATAGAAATGGGCTAACCCCTATTGACATCAATGGATCTGGGGTTGAGAGGGTAAACAGCTTCAAGTTCCTCAGCATCCAAATCACTGAGGATCTCACATGGTCTGTACACATCAGCTGTGTGGTGAAAAAGGCACAACAGCACCTCTTTCACCTCAGACGGTTGAGGAAGTTTGGTATAGGTCCCAAATCCTAAGAACTTTCTACAGGAGCACAATTGAGAGCATCCTGACTGGCTGCATTACTGCCTGGTATGGGAATTGTACCTCCCTTAATCACAGGATTCTGCGGAGAGTGGTGTGGACAGCCCAGCGCATCTGTAGTTGTGAACTTCCCATGATTCAGGACATTTACAAAGACAGGTGTGAAAAAAGGGCCTGAAGGATCACTGGGGACCTGTCACCCCAATCACAATCTATTCCAGCTGCTACCATCTGGGAAACGTTACCACAGCATAAAAACCAAGGCCAACAGGCTCCGGGACAGCTTCTTCCACCGGGCCATCAGACTGATTAACTCACGCTGATTTGAGTGGATTTCTATGTTACATTGACTGTTCTATTTATGGCAGACAGAGTGTAGGTGTTCAGAGAAACGGTCTCCCAGCCTGCGTTGGGTCTCACCAATATATAGCAGGATTTCCCAGTGACCACACATTTTAATTCCATGGGGTTCGTGACAATACTCCTTGCTCATCCTCTGGGCTTTCCCCCTCCCCCTTTCTTCCTGCCTAAGCCTCCCGTTCCATGATCCTCTCATATCCTTTTTGCCAATCAACTTTCCAGCTCTTAGCTCCATCCCTCCCCCTCCTGTCTTCTCCCATCATTTCGGATCTCCCCCTCCCCCTCCCACTTTCAAATCTCTTACTATCTCTTCTTTCAGTTAGACCTGACAAAGGGTCTCGGCCCAAAATGTCAACTGTACCTCTTCCTATAGATGCTGCCTGGCCTGCTGCGTTCACCAGCAATTTTTATGTGTGTTGCTTGAAATTCCAGCATCTGCAGATTTCCTCATGTTTGCGTATTCCCTTTATTTGTATGTTCCAAGTATTTATAACTAAATGAAAAGTTACAAAGCATTGTTTAGCCAGCAAAAATACTACAGCAGTGTTGTAACAAATTGATATCTGGAAATGTTCAAAGGTATCATGGTTGAGTTCTGCTGTTGCAGAATGCTGAAACAGTTCCTTTCTGTTTATAAGTGCAAATTGTCGTGTAACCATAGTGCCTGTTAACAAGTTCATGTTGTTTATTCAGTTCCAGCCAGAACATTTGGTTCACTAACACAATCAACTTGCTTTTTCAATTATACATAAATCACAAATACTATATTTCCTTGCCACAAATTCTTCAGAGAATCTGTAATCAAGTTTTTTCATAATGGTTTAATGAAATATAGATTCTTTTTCATAAAAGGATTTTTAAAAAGTTGTTTTTCTCTGTTGCTGTTTGCAGCTATTATTTGTGACTTTTGTGCAACATGTTAACGTGGATGAAGTTCTAAAAGTAATTTTAATTAATGCTATAAACATAATAGTCAGAAATGTGGTCTCAGTAACTAGTGGTTCAGAAGGAATCCGATGATATTCTTAACTTCCCACACTAGCAGATGCTGGACATAATAAATGATAGATGACACTGCATCCATCACTTTGCTCAATCACTGAATTCCACATGGTGAGAAACAGCAAGGAACCTCAGATGCCATTCAGTTTAAAGGGAGTGATTCCACCTGAAGCAATGGGAAGTTAAGTGTATTTTTAAAAAAATATACAGATATTATCCTATAATCAGATTCTGATTTATCGATCACTTACACAATGTCAAAGCTATTGTTTTATAGCAGCAGCACAATGCAAGACATAAAATTCCAAACTGTTCAGAAATCTGTTGGTGGAGGGGATGAAACTGCCCTGAATCATTGTGTGTGTGTCTTCAGCCTCCTGTACCTTTACCCAAATATTACTAATGAGAAGAAGACATGTCCTGGATGATGATGGTCCTTAGTAATGGATGTTGCCTTATGGAGACACCACCTCTTGAAGGTGTCCTCAGTGGTGGGAGGGTTGTGTCTGTAATGTAATGGCTGAGTCCATAACCTTCGACAGCTTTCTGCGATCCTGTGCATATGGATCCTCCATATCAGGCTGTAATGAAACAGTCAGATGCTCTCCATTGTATGTCTATAGGAATTTATAAGAGTCTTTGGTGACATATCAAATCTCCTCAAACTCATGACAGCGAGCACTGCCATGCCTTCTTCTGGTTGCATTAATATGTTGTACATTTTTGTAATGTGTTGCATCAATGTGATCCCTTGAGATGCTGACACCCAGGTTTTGAAGCATGACGGTCAGTGTTGAGGGGATGATGGTTTTGAATGCTGGGTTGTAAGCAATAAACTGATGCTTGTTTGGTAGCTGTCTACGTGCTCCGAAGCAGAGTGTAGAACCAGTGAGGATGTCGCTGTTGTTGAACTGTTGTGATGGTAGGTGAATTGCAGTGGGTTCAGACCAGATCCTTACTCAGCCAGGCATTAATTGTGGTCACAACCAACCTCTTGAAGCACTTCATTATGTTAGATACTGTATGAGTGCTACCAGTTATTGAAGAAGCTCACCCTGCTCTTCTTGAGCTCTGCTATGATCAATAGCCTCAGAACTGAGAGGATGAAGATGTCTGCGAACATTTCAGCCAGTTGGCCGGCACAGGTTTTCGGTACCTCACCAGCTACACCTTCAGAGCCTGATGCCTTGTGAGGATTCACCCTCTTGAAAGGTGTTTTGAACATCTCCGGATACAAGACAGATTTTTAAACTTTAAGAACAAAAATTTTACAAGGTTTGATACCAAGAAGGTGGTCTGTCTTTAGCTTTGCTTTCTGTCAAAGCCTGTTGGACACAGCTTAATTCATACTGATCAGCAAGTTTGGGCCTCCACTTTGAGATCAGGTCAGTAAAGGCAGGCAGGCAGAGATTTGGGGCATCATTTCAGGGAGGTTTAGTTAAATCCATACCATTAGCTATCATTTCTAACTGTAATGGTTTGTTTGCTATGTGCTTAGATCTTTTTATTGAATGTTCATCCATTACTTTAACTCCCAATCGTTTGAGATTTTGTTCTGAATTCCACTTTGGGAAGACAAAACTGGACAGGACTTGAGCCAGATTTGTTGAGGAACAGAGACCAAGGTGTTCAGGTAGATGAAAGTGGTGATGTAGGTCAACAGGGTGATAAAGAAGGCATTTGGCATGCTTACATTCATTAAGAAGATACAAGAGATGGGACGTCATGTTACAGGTGTACAAGACATGGTAAGGCCGCATATGAAGTACTGTGAACAGCATTTTGTCTGTGTTGCCCAGCAAGCTGCTTTTCTTTTTGTACTCTCGAACCACTATCACGTCACATTAATCATACCAGTTCTCCATTTTGAAGGTGTGGTGGCAGTGGTTTTAAGAAGAGGCTTTAACCAAAAAGTTACATTATAGTCACAACTACAAACTTTGTTTCAAATCTATACTGAGAGATATCCTAAGGTCATGCAAGCAATTCTATCTATATATCTATCTCCCTCCCTCCCTTTCTTTCTACCTATCTATCTCCCTCCCTTTCTTTCTACCTATCTATCTCCCTCCCTTTGTCATGGTGTAACAATGCCAAATCAGAAGAGTACATGTTCATTTCATATCATGGTCACCATGATTTCAGTATATCCTATTCCTAAGGTTATTTTAATGCTATGGCTTTATGGACATATCAGTTTTTGAGAACTGGTATTCACTGCATAGGAAATTAGATGGATTGGATTGATTTCCAAAGTTTCAGTGCAGATTTTCTCTTTCCTCAGATTCTGCCTAGCCTGTTTAGAGTTGCTATCGTTTTCTGTTTTAACTTCAGATTTCCAGTATCTACAATTGAAACACCTTCAGTAAGTCCAAAAGACTGAGGTTGGGTAAAATACTGAAAGGCTTTTATTCGCTGTACAATACGACCTCCATGGTGAATGTCTGCCCCCCGGACTGAGGGGGAGGGGCAAGGTGAAACACCTTTATACAGGATTCTGTGGGAGGAGCCACAGGGGCAGTCAGCAGAGGAGTGTGTCCAGACAGTTAACCCAGTTACAACATATATACATGGTTTACCACAACCACTTATTAGATTTTCAGGATAGCGTCAAGTATAATCTGCACTTTGTAAAATGCAACAACTTATTTAATTTGTTCACTGAGCTGCTATCAATGTTTGGTGAGGAAGAATATTAGAATGAAACTATTCTGCTTTTATAGACAAAGATCAACTGAAAAGAGAGAGACTCAAGAAAGCAGGACAAAAGTATCAGAAGAAAATTCTGTACCTCCATCCATCACCTCAAATGAACACCGGGTCTGTCTCACCATCAGCATGCAGAGTAAGTACAATATAATGTAATTTGAATATGTTTATTATGGTTTATACATGTGTCTGTGTTTGTGTTCAGCCTTAAGAGAAAACCTGTAAATGCTGGAAATCCATGCAACACACACAAAATGCTGGAGGAACTCAGCAGGTCAGACAGCATCTATGGAAAAGAGTAAACAGTCGACATTTTGGGCCGAGGCCCTTCAGCAGAACTCCAACTTACCGGAAATGTCAACTACTGTATACTCTTTTCCATAGATGCTGCCTGGCTTGCTGAATTCCTCCAGCATTTTGCGTGTGGAGCTGTTACCATTGTTGCTTTGTATCTTTCCAAATTATCACATTATTAATACTTTGCTAGGATTACTCTGCACTTCGCAAAATGCAGTGATCCAGTATTTTCTTTCAGCTTAGAAGAAAATGAAAATGACCCCCCTATGCAAAGGATTGGTTACTTACTCAATCCTGGTTATACTTTCAACAGTCTCCATGCTAACCTGAAAGCAGATAGATAAGTTTTGAACCATATTCCCATACTATCATTAATTTTCTCCTCTAACATTACTTGACTCTGTCCCTCTCTCAGCTCATCTGCTTCTGAAAGCTGATTCATTTAATTTATTTATTTATTACCTCTACCCATAACAATTCCAAAGCATTCTCAACTGAACTCCCGAGCTGTGGAGTTATAACATTTAAAAGAGCTTTGCAGTAACTGAGAGTGCTAGAAAAAGAAGTTCAGCTGTCCTAGAGTTGACCGTAGATCATGTGTTCCCTATGTGATATTAAATAAAATACAGAAGAAAATTCTGCAGGCCAGGCAGCATCTTTAAAGGAGAAACAACTAATGTTTCAGGTCTGACATTCTTGACTTCTTTTTGTACCTTGCATATTGTGAATATAATATAAATCACCATTTGTCTAGATCAGGGATAGCTGATCAGACACATGCGCCAGAAGTGGTGCATTGGATGATTAGAAGTGGCACTTTGCACCCCAGTGATAATAATAAAAATGTAAGCCTACTTATGCAAAAAGTATTAACCAAAAACAGATTTGTAGAAAAAAAATCAGTTCGTGCTTTGTGAACATTTGCAGTTTTGTACTTTTTCGAAAATTAAGCCTTGTTTTTACATTCCGTTCCCCATCACGGTGCAAAAGAAAATGAGCAAAAGAAAAGCAGAATGTGCTAGTAAGCGTGAATTCAATGAACAGTGGGAAAATGAGTTCTTATTTATAGCGGGTCTGGCAGGAAAACCTGTGTGCATTGTTTGTGAAAACACTTTCTCACATAATAGAAGACATGATCTTAATAGACACTATAAAACAAAACATCAGACTGAAATAGAAGGAAAACTGAAGCTAGTGCTTGGGTCTGAGTTACGGAAAGAATATGTGATTAAGGAAAAAGAAGAAATCAAAAGAAGACAAAATATACAGTATTTGTTAAAAGCCTCATTAAGGTAAGTAATGTTTATCTTGTTTTTATATTGTCAATATATCATGTAAATGCTAAGTAAATCTATATTAACATATTTTTAAAAGAATTGAATGGGGGTACAAGAGTTGTATGGTGCATCTGAATTCATGCATGAAAAGATTGACGCACGGAATGTGAAAGGTTGGCCACCCCTGGTCTAGATCATTAAAATCTGTCTCATATCTGGCTCAAATTTGCCACAAGGCAATAATTTTTTTTTGCAATTGATATACTTTAACACATTTGATCAATCAACCAGAAGACATCCATCACCATCTATTTGCTTCCTCTTCACTCCCTCGCTCAGGAACATCTGCTGTATTTATCAACTCAGTGCCAGATGAGAACCATTAGGACTTGTCAAATGAAGTAATTTATAGTCCATATCAAAGAATGCTGAATCTGAGTATTTTCCAATGTTATGTACACATAACTTTTATGTATACATTGGTAAAGAGAAATGCATGCACTGTTAATAACCCCAAGAGATAACAAACTTCTTTGAAGACGTTATTCACTAAATAATGTCAATGTTGTAATGTAGGGAAGTATGGCAACCAACTTACAGACAGTACAGACAGTAAACAATGATGTGATGATGCCCAGATAATTTGTTTCATCAGTTATAATTGTTCACAAAGGCACTATAGAGTACTACCTTGCCTTTTAGAATAGTACCGTGAAATCTCTTTTTGTACTTACCCAAAAGCAAAACTTAATGGTCCATTCTTAAGATGGCATATCCAATACTGTTGTATCCCCTCAATCATCCATCATTCACCATAGTGAAAAATTGTACAAAATCTATTTTGTGAATTCCCTTCACAGTCATAAAATTGGTTGCCACATGTTGTCATAAAAGTTGAAGAGTAAAAATGTTTCTGTTCCACAAACTATCTGTGGCTGTATGTGGAATATAATAAAGATAAAAGTATGAAAACTTATTTTTTTGGCAATGATCAGCCATCTGCTTCATATCTGTTATCTCTGCTAAGCTAGTTCCATTTTTCAAACTTTCCATTGCCGGCTCCATCTTTGACCTGTAACAATCACACAGAATTTTTATATTTCTATAAAATCCCACCCTCAAAATTAACATTTTTCCCAATTACATCCCTATCTTAAATTTTTCTTTCCTCTTGAATGTTCTGTAATCACCATATATTTTGCCTCTCACTCCTTACTCCCTTTTCAAGTCTGTTTACGTTATCTTCTGTGTACCTGGTTGAACTATATGATACCACTGACAATGATGATCCACAATGAGACCCTAAAAAATGTACACTTAGTGCCCTCTTTATTGGGTGCTCCTATTGTTATTTGAGTTACTATCAGCTTCCTGTCAGCTTGAACCAGTTTGACCATTCTTCTCTGCCCTCACTCATTAACAAGGCACTTTCAGCCACAGAACTTACGCTCCCTGTTTTTTTTTGTCTTTTGCACCTTTCTCTGTAAACTCTAGAGAATGATGTGTTTGAAAATTCCAGATCAGTAGTTTCTGAGATACTCAAACCAACTCATCTATAACCAACAATCAATCCACAGTCAAATTCACTTAGATCCCATTTCTTCCCCATGTCTGTATACTTTTATGCACTGACTTGCTTGTCACATGATTGGCTAATTAGATATTTGTATTAATGAGCAGGTGTAGCTAATTAAATGGCCTCTGAGTGTAGACGGTCTCCCATATCTTAGTAGCCAGTTGTCATTTAAGGCAGACATTGATAATTCAATGCAGCAGTACAAGTGTTAGCCATTCAGAAATAGCATATTTGAAAATCAACTCTTCAAACTAAACTCAACTCAACATACACGGCCTCCCAGAGAGTAGTGCTCATTATATGCCTGAAACTTCTAAGTTGCAGACCTCAAAGCACTAGAGAGATACAACCAAAAGGGTGTTGCCAATTTCTGTAACATACAGCTGACTAAATTGTTCACAGGTCTAACACCAGACTCTGAAACATACAGTCACTCACCATGACTAAATAGATTACCAGGTGGACAGAGGAAAACTAACAAAGATTCTTCAAAGTTTCTGTTTGTGAAAACGTAACATACCTGGCTTATGACTGCTCAAAATATTGATGCTAAACATACAAATCTATAGCACATTACAGGCCCTTCGACGCACAATATTGTGCTGACCATGCAGCCTACTCTAGAAACAGCCGAGAATTTCCCAACCCCAGAGCCCTCTATTTTTCTAAGCTCCATGTACTAAGAGTCCCTCAAAAGATCTTATTGTATCCGCCTCCACCACTGGTGCCGGCAGTGCATTCCATACACCCACCATTCTCTGTGTGGAAAAACCTACCCCTGACATCCTCTCTGTACCTAATTCCAAATACCTTAAAACTGTGCCCCCTCATGTTAGCCATTTCTGCCCTGGGAAAAAGCCTCTGGCTTTCCACATGATCAATGCCTCTCATCATCTTATACACCTCTATCAGGTCACCTCTCATCCTCAGTCACTTCAAGGAGAAAAAGCCAAGTTCACTCCACGTATTCTCATACAGCATTCTCTCCAATCCAGGCAACATCCTTGTAGATCTCCTCTGCACTCTCTCTGTAGTACCCACATTCTTCCTGTGGTGAGAAGAACAGAAGTGAACACAGTTCTCCAAGTGGGGTCTAACTAAGGTCGTGTATACCATTAAAATTACCTCATGGCTCTTGAACTCAATCCCATGGTTAATGAAGACCGTCACACCATACACCTTCTTAACAACACTGTCAACCTGTGCAGCAGCTTTGAGTGTCCTATGGAAATGGAGCCCAAGATCTCGCTGATCCTCTACATTGCCAAGAGTCTTACCATTAATATTATATTCTGTCTTCAAATTTGAAATGAACCACTTCACACTTATCTGGGTTGAACACCATCTGCCACTTCTCAGCCCAGTTCTGCATCCTATCAATGTCCCTCTGTAACCACTGCATCCTGTCGCAAACTCTATGTTGTCAACACCATCCACATCAGAAACTAGAAAAGGAAATGTGATTGTGTATGATCTTGAAATTATACTTAACATGCCGACGAGGTTTAGGGTGTGCAGTTTAAATTCCTTTGTGCACTAGTAGCAAAAGATGTGTGCTCGCTCACCTTAGAGGAAACATTGCTCCTGTGTAAAGAACACATCCTAACCAACCTCTAGCAGAGTAAATGGTCCTCGCATTGATATATCAGCCATCGCAGAACTTACAGAGCTGCAATGAGAGCAAATTGTCCTTGATCCTAAGAGATAAAATATAATGTTAAAGAACAGATTATTGAGGGCAAAGATATCCTTTTCTGCAGCCACGAGCAAGAGTCCTAAAGACTGTTTACTGCTTAGGGCCAGGGTTAAGCTGGACAGGAACTTACTATCATGCTGTATATGAGAATTAGTCAATGACTTGGAAAAGTCAAAGATGTAAAAGTATGAGCAACTGCAATCTAAGTTTAAAAAGTTGTGTTGCTATGTGGATTGTTACTTTTGTGATACAACTTTTTGAACTTCAGATTGCAGTTGCTCATGGTTTTACAGCAGAAGTACCTGTAAAAGTATAAGCAATTGGACCATACGTATATGTGAATAAGGTTATTCAGATCAACATTGAATTATTGCCTCATAGGTTGATAAAGAAGAAGTGGGATTCACATAATCTCATGAGGCATTAGCACCAGACTGGTAACGGATCACTGAATCAGAGACAAACCAGTGCCCAAGCTAATTAAATAATTGGCATAATAAATAAGTAATGGGAAGGACAGTTCTGGATTAGGGAATTTAGAATGTTAAAGAGACAAGGCAAGGTAACAGTGCAACGTTAAAACAAATGGGTAGTAATAACTACACATTTCAGAAGGCACAGAACATGTAAGAGTGTACATTAATGTAAAGTCCAATCAGGAAGAAATAGTATAAAGGCAAAACTGAGGACTCTTTCTGGATGTATACATCATAACTAATAGCTGTTACAGAGATGTAGTAAGAAAGTAAATATCCCAATTTTGTTTAAAGACAGTCAAATTGTAAAGGAGGATAGATAATGGGAAATGGGGTAAAAGCATGAGAGAGGGAGGATCTCCATTCAGAAAATCAAAAGGTAAAATCAGTTTGGGAGGAGCCAAGAAACAATAGCTGGCAAAAAAACTGGTGTGGGTTATCCAGAGGCCCCCAAATATTAGTGGAAAGGTGGGGAGGGGAAAATAAAAAAAGCAAATGCACTTTCTGCAATGGTAATGCAGTAATCAGAGGATATTAATGTGCCTTAAAAGGATTTTAAACAAAGCATTTGAGAAACTTAGTGAAACATAATGAGTTTCTTGGTAATGTTTAACCTAATTTAAATGTTACTTAGATTAAGTGTTTTCTCTTCTAATTTATTTTCATT
The DNA here is from genome assembly GCF_030028105.1 of Mobula birostris. NCBI lineage: Eukaryota > Metazoa > Chordata > Chondrichthyes > Myliobatiformes > Myliobatidae > Mobula > Mobula birostris. The sequence continues at coordinate 47,670,121 of NC_092377.1, forward strand.
TGTGTTTCTTTGGTCAGATTCCTTCTGCAAAAGAATTGACTTCAATGAAAATAACAAAATGCAATCCAGAAAAATCTGCAAGTATCTTCCATAATAACGTGTTGTCAGAACAAATTAACACACAAGAAATAAATTTCTCAAATGTATTTCCTTTAAAAATCCCCAAGCCAGTTTCTCCTGTTAATACACAGCTAAAAGAACCCATTGAAGGTGTTATCACTTCTGGTTCATCACTTCCTATAGGCTACGGCAAGAATAATTTTGGAAAATTTGTAATTCCTTGCGACGGATCAGTCCAACTCAACAACAGACATTTGATGAACAGATCTTTCCAGGACCCTCAAAAGAAAACATTCAGTGGAGACATTCTTATTAAGCATTCCAATTGTTTTACAGAAGAAAATCAGTGTTTTACTCCAAGAATCTTGAAGAAAACTGCAAAGTCATTTCTTTCAAAGTATCGATATTACACAGCACCCAAAAAGAGGCAAGTTTATCAAAATATGACTACATGAGCACTACTAAAGTTGGCATAGAGAGCTGCTTTAACTTTTCAGATGGTATAAAAGAATCTGAAGCTAATCTACTGAATGTACAGTTTCTAAAAGCATTCCCTTAGGCCTGCAAACTGCCCACCACAACCAAAGGCATGATGTGAGCTAAACCTTGAACAATACTTAAATCTCAGTCAGCAAGAAATAATAAATTGGCTTATTTATTTTTTAAATTTGAATTTGTGTAGACGTTTGTATTGGTATCATTATTAATAATGGTGGAGTAATCTACCACAATGATATCCATTGTTAGCTTGCCACTGCTATCACTCAGAGATACTTATGTTATCAGTCAGCTTTTGGGGTTTTGTCCGCGATGCTTCACTACATCCAAAAATGTTTGAAGCATCAGGGGATGACACAGGTGATGCACGCTTGAAATAATTCTGTGCGTCCTCAGATAGAGGAAAAAAGATTTGAAGACAATGAATACTTTTGGCAAGTATTTTGGGGTGATTTTGTTGACTTGCCTTCTGTAAAGAAGTTAAGTGAATTTATTACACTAATGCCTTTCCCAATGAGGGTAATTTTATTTAAAACATGTAGAAATCCTTAAAACAGCAGATTCTTTTCAGTTCAGTAACAAGAAGCCTTCCAAATTTCTTGACATGTTATGTCTTAAAATAGTAAGTGTGTCTCATAAACAGTGGAGGGTATCCCACTTTTATACAAATTGTTCCTGGAAAATGACCTCAACTAAGGCTAGGGTTGGCCGGCCAGTGGAGCAAGTCAGGGTCAGGGAAGGGTGATGAAGCCAAGTTGAAACCAGGAAAAATTAGCAAGACCAATCTTGGCCCAAAAGCAGTGCACAAAGAATAGTGCAGCGTTGGACAGCTCATTCAGCCAATGTTATTCTTGATATGAACTGATCATAAGTGCCCTTTTGTTGTGTAGCTTCCATATCTTTAAATTCCCTTCAGAACCCATCTATTTAAAAGCCTCATACTCTTTTTTTTAAAAAAAAAACTACCTGCTTCCACTGCTATCCCTGGTAATCCATTCCAGACACCTGCAACTTTGTATGAAGTTTACACTGTAAACAAAAAACTTGCCCTTCACATCATCGTTAAGCTCCCTCATCTACTCCCCCCCCCCCCCCAATCTTAAAAGCATGTCCTCGGGCTTTTGATATTAATACCCTGGGGAAAAGATTCTAACTGTTTACCGTATCTGTGCCTCTCATTATTTAAAAAGCCTCAATCAGGTCTCCTCTCAGCTCCCAACACAATTGGGAGAACAACCCAAGTTTGTTCAACCTTTCCTTATAGTTTATAGTCTCTAACCCAGGCAAACCTCTTTCCACAAACTCCACATTCTTCCTATAATATGCAACCAGGACTGCATACAATACTCTGTGGTCTGACTAAAGTTTTGTATAGCTGCAGCATGACATCCTTATTCTTGTAGAAAACATCCAAAACAATAAAGGTAAGCTTGCCATACATTTTTTTATCATCTCGTACTCTTCAGTGAACTATGAACTTGAACCGCAAGTTATCTCTTTACCTCAAAGCTGTTAAGAATCTACCATTAGCTGTATACATTTTCCTTTTACTTGACCTTCTAAAGTGCAGTAACTCACACTTGCCCAGATTAAACATCATCTGCCACTTCCCTGTCTATAACTATAACTGATCTATATCCCACTTGCATTCTTTGATAGCCCTTTGCACTGCTCTACAACTCCATCAGTCTTGGCTTCATCAGTAACCTTACTAATCTGCCCATCTATATGACAATGATATACATCACAAGCGGCAGATGTCCCAACACCAAACCTTGCAGAACACTACTGGTCACATTACAGACTTCTAGTTCTACTCTTGTTTTCTATGGGTAAGCTATTTCCAAGTACAATCTTGCCATTCATCCTGGATATCATGCATCTTAATCTTCTGATACAACCTGCCATGAAGGACTTTATCAAATGCCATAACATCCACTGCCTTTATGTCATCAAGCTTGTTTCTTTTCCCCTCAAAAATTCAATCAAGTTTGTATGGCATGACTTGCTCTGCGCAAAGCTATGCTGATTGCCACTAGGTAGGCCATACCTTTCCAAATATGTATGAATCATAACCTTCAAGATCCTCTCCAGTAGCTTGTCTACCACTGACATGAGGCTCACCAGCTTATTGTTAAATGGATTATACCTATTTACTTCTTGAATAAAGGCATAACATTTGCTTTTCTCCAGTCCTCCAAGAACTCGTGTTTTGCTAGTGAAGATACAAAGATCTTTGTCAAAGCCCCTGCAATCTTCTCACGGCCAAATCAGAGCTACAAAAGACTAATGAGGTGAACTCAAGACCAGAGAAGGCTATTGGGATAACTAACAGCAGGAAAATGGTAGTGAGGCATCATGGCCAGCAAAGGCTGTTGGGCTAGAACAAGGGCCTAGGAAGACTGATAGGGCAGGTTGTTTCTAGGGAAGACGAGGGTGAGTGTCGGAGCCAAGAAAGTAAATAAAACTAATCGGGATCCAGGAAGGCCCTGATGGAGCCTGTGAAGTCTAATGAGGCAAAACCAGGACAAGGGAAGGCTCATGAGATCATGGTTAAGGAAGTTTTGTGGACCATGTCAAAGCAAGGAATCACTAGTAATCAAAGATAGGGTGAAAGAAATTTAGTGATCCTATGTTTGGGACTAGGAAAGACCGGTGGCCAGGTCATCAGTTTATTACATTGCTAGTACTGGAGCAAAGCTTCAAGAATTTTTGTTCTAATGTGCTAATTTGAAAATCCATCTTCTCAATTACTCACGTTTTGCTCCACAGGATAACAGATATACCTGTTGTTCAGGTAAATCTGGATGCAGATGATGCCGAGCAACATCCAACACAGGTACTGGTGTTCTAATTCTAATTGTTGCATGATTGTAAAATGCATTCTTGGTTGCATATATTCAATGTACTCAATTTCCAAAATTTGGTATTATTGAAGCCAATGAAGCCTACAGTGTTTATGTGTATAATGTCCACATAGCATCAAATTGTACATTTACCATGGGACAGATCACAAATTTCTGACTGATAAATAGCAATACCAATGCTTAAATTGCCATAATTTTATATGTCGTGTGGGGGGAAAAAAAAGAGTCAAAAAGCTGAAGGTTTACTGAAAAACTAATAAAAGATTCATGTTAGCTTTCAGCACAGTAGTGCAGCAGGTGGTGCTGCTGCATCAGAGCTTTGGCAATTCAAGCTTCGCCCCTGACCTCTGGTGCAGACTATGGGGAAAATACTCATTCTTTAGATTGAAAGAGTTTCACACACAAAATGCTGGAGGAACTCAGCAGGCCAGGCAGCATCTGTAGAAAAGAGTAAACAGTCAGTATTTCATGCCGAGACCCTTCATCATGGGTCTTAGCCTGAAACAATGGCTGTTTACTCTTTTTCCATAGATGCTGCCTGACCTGCTGATGAAGGGCCTCAGCCCAAGCTTCAACTGCGGAGCTCCTGGCCCGCTGAGTTCCTCCAGAATTTTGTGTGTGTTGCTTGGATTTCCCACATCGGCAGATCTTCTCGTGTCTGAAAGAGTTTCCCTTACTTCCCTTTCACATCCAAATTATTGTAAATTACCCCTAATGTAGATAGGAGGATCAGGATGCATTTAATGGGTATTTGTGTGTGTGTGTGTGTGTGTGTGTGTGTGTGTGTGTGTGTGTGTGAGAGAGAGAGAGAGAGAATGTGTTACAGGGAAGTAAGTGGGGAAAAGGATTGATGGGCTTTCTCTGATAGTTGGCATTGACTTAATGGTCTAATCACTTTGAGATGAGTACATTTAATGAAAGAATGGAGGCATTGGTAGATGACAAGGGAAAATTTGGTTAGTTAGCAACAAATAAGCTCTGAATTTATTGTTGTCTATTTAATGTTATGGCCTGTATTTTAATCTTATGTTAATATTGCAGCCCTGAGAATCTGTGAGAACTGATCCAAGAACATAAACCCCCTAAGAAAATTCTTCTCGTATGTCCATGGCATAAACTAATTTGGGCAATCTCCACAGTAATTCATTTCCCATGGTTACAATGATCTGCAGCAAATCAGTCAGCAACAAATAATCAAATGTATGGGTCATCGCATCTTGTACCACTGTAGAAAATGAAGGATTTACTTGAATTGCTATTTTAAGAGACATTTGACCTAGAAATAGTAACAGCTGAGAATGCAGTGAGGAAATACTTTTTAAGACAGAGCCTGAAGAAAAGCCACACACACAAAATATTGAAAGAAACCAACAGGTCAGGCAGCATCTGTGTAAGTGAACAAATGTTTTGGGCCAAGGACATTCTTCGGGACTGGAAAGGAAGGAGGAAAATGTGGGTGGAGGAGAAGGAAGACAAACTAAAGGTGATAGTTGAAGCCAGATAAGTGAGAAAGGTCAAGGGCTGGAGAGGACGGAATCTGATAGGAGAGGAGAGTAGACCATTGGAGAAAAGGAAGAAAGAGGAGCACAAGGGGGAGGTGGTATGCAGATAAAATGAGATAAAAGACCAGAGTGGGGAATTGAAGAAGAGGATGAGGTGAGAATTTTTTTTACTTGGAGGAGAAATTGATATTCATGCCATCATAATGGAGGCCACCCAGATGGAATATAAGGTGTTGCCTCATCTTAGGACAAGAGGAGGCCATGGTCTGACATGTAAGAATGGGAATGGGATTTGGAATTAAAATGTCTGCCACTGGGAAGTTCCGCTTTTGGCAGGTGGAGCGGAGGTGCTTGACAAAGCAGTTCACCAATTTACTATGTATCTCACCATTGTAGAGAAGGCCACATCGGGAGCACTGGATAAAATAGATGACCCCAGCAGATTCACAGGTGAAGTGTTGCCTCATCTGGAAGTACTGTTTAGGGCCCTGAATGGAGGTGAGGGAGGAAGTGAGGCAGATGGAAGTAGCACTTGGCTACCTGCAGAGACAAGTGCCGAGAGGGAGAATAGTAGGTAGGGGTGAATGGACAAGGTAATCATGGGGGGAGCAATCCCTACAGAAAGCTGAGAGTGGTGGGGGGAGGTAAAGATGCATTTGTTGGTAGGGTCCCTTTGGAGATGGCAGAAGTTGCACAGAATGATGTGTTGGACGCAAAGGCTCATGGGGTGGTAGGTTAGCACAAGAGGATCTCTAGCACTGTTAAGGCAGCAAGAGGGAAGATGGGTGAGTGTGGATGTCCGGGAAATGGAGGAGATGTGAGTGAGGGCAACATCAATGATGGAGGAAAGGAAACCACGTTCTTTGAAGAAAAAAGGCATCACTGACACCCTGGTAAGGAAAGCAGTCAGGAGTGCTGAAGTTGAGCTGGTTGGTTTCTCATTTGAATAGAATTCCATATACGAAGGACCCTTTTTACAGGGATCTGGACAAAGAACAGAGGACTGGGACTAAGGATATCATTCCCTGAAAAAGCCATCACATTCCTGATATGCAACTGTCCACTTTTCATGTCATACCATTCAGTGCTTTGAACCTAGAATTTAAAAAAACGACAAATGTTGCTTTAATTCTTTGAGTGCTTTTCTAAATCATTTTTAATTGTAACATCTGCAAGATTGGCATTCAGAACAATGCTCAGACATTTAACAAATTACTGTCTAGATTTAACTAAAGGACATCACAATGCCTTTGCTTTCCAATCGATAAGTGTTGTAACAGCTCTTAGAGAGGGCTTGACATTTCTTGTGTTACTGTGGCATCTTCTTTGCGGTGGGTGGAGATGTGAAATGTAGAATTCTACCTGGCAGTGTTTTTCATTATCAGTGGAGCAAGGAGTAGATGCAATGCTGAAGCAGGGGACTATATACACCATTATTATCTACAATGTATGAATGAAACTTTATTTAAATGATTGGCATGATTCTCCCATGAGGTAACTTTTAAAATTATTGAATTAGGCTCTTCTTAAACTGCTTACTGAAGAAATTCTTTAAATTTCTGCAGTGTGTTTGGATTTATGAAATGGATTGTATTTCTGATGATTTTTTGTTTCAATGCAGGAATTTAGATCTACAAGATTGGCTAAGAAAACGCAGAATATATATTCAGCAAAATCAAGATTGGCATGGTAAAACAGGTCTTTTGTCTGAAACTTGTACAACAAGTGCAATATGGATGAAATGGACTTCCAGTTGGCCATTTAAAATAATGGAGAAACCAGGCATGACAGCCCGATTATTTCTTAACCTATCTTCCCTGCAAGCTCTGCTAAGATTGAGGCATCACTTTAATCGTTTTAGTTCACCTTTTGGAAATAACGTTAACGTTTCTAAGTTAAATGACTTCATTTCAAAAGATCGCCAATCTGAAACTGTTAATTCTGTTTTGCTCTTCATAGGTGTTGGGTTTTTCCAACATTTTCTGATTCATTTCGAATTTTTGCCATCTGCAGCATTTTGCTTTTGGATTATTCCATATGGAAAGAATATTAGGAACAGTTCAGGAAAGTAATTATAAACTCATTTATAAACTAATTAAAATACAATTTTCTATTGTGTTTCACCATTGAATGTATGACAGGATATTATATGCTCCCCAGAAATATTCTACTTTGATTCTTCAATTTTTCTTGAGTCAGTTTCCTTTAACGTTCACTTAGCTTCTGAGTCCTATACAGGAAAGTGAAATCTGCTGCTATTAATATTTGTATAATAATGTTCCTGTTGTATTAAATAATTCAAACACAATTCATTCAAGATTGTGCCCTGTAAACTTAAAAGTCTATTCATATTTCTTTCCAATTTCTGCCAAAGAAATTTCTGCAATTTCAAAGACATGAATATTTGGAGTGTTTTTCATCATATAGACTGCAAACGTATAAGTATTTATATTCAAAGTAAATTTATTATCAAAATACATGTATGTCACCATATACTACCCTAAGATTCATTTTCTTGCAGGCTTCTACAGTAGATACAAAGAAACACAATAAAATCAATGAAAAATTACAAACGAAGATAGAAAATAGCCAATGTGAAAATACACAAGATAGTAGTACTAATAATAAATAAATAATACAGAGAACATGAGCTGTAGAATCCTTTAAAGTGAGTCCATAAAATTGGAATCAGTTCAGTGTTGAGCTGGTTCAGGAGCTTGATAATTGAAGGATAATAACTATTCCTGAATCTGGAGGTGAGGCTTCTGTTCCTCTTTCCTGATGACAGCAGAGAGAAGAAAGCATGGCCTGAATGGTGGGAGTCCTTGATGATTGATGTTGCTTTCTTGTGGCAGCATGCCTTGTAGATGTGCTCAGTGGTGGGGAGGCCTTTTCCTGTGATGGACTGGGTTGTATCCACTACTTTTTGTAGGCTTTTCCATTCATGGACATTGGTATTTCCATAGCGGGCCATGATGTAGTATAATCGCATATAAAACAACATAGAAATATTTATCTAATTGTATAATTTCATATGAACCATTGCATTTATTCAACATGGGTGGCAAGATGCTAGAAAGAGAACAAGATTCAGTTCTTCTCAACTTGCTTGAGTAAATGATTTAGTAACTTAACCACTCTCAACATTCGCCACCAGAGTGTTCACCATTCAATTTGATCATGACTAGTACATATCCCAACTTTCATGAGTAATTCTCAACTTTGAGTTTTACTTGGGTTCCTAACCTGTGCAGTATCGAAGCAAGCAGACCAACTGAATCAACCCTTAATCTTCTATACTTGAGGAATTTAAAACCATCGTCATATCTTGAGACTTTTAACCCTGGTAATACAGTTGGCAAATCTGCAAGTTGGTCCTGCTTAAGGTATAGCATTTAAACAGGATCTGACCAAAGTTTTATTGGTTTAATTAATTTTTGAACAGATTAATAATGTTTTTTATGTCATGCTTTTATTCAGGGATAATGAACTGAAATACTTGCAGTTTCTCAAAGATATAACCGATGATATTTTGTTCAGAGGTTATCATTCAAACAAGTAAGTAGATAGTATTTCACTCCAGTTACAATTTTACAGTTGTAGGTATTAGCTACAAGAGTAACTTGAAAAAGTTTTGTGCTAAAGGAATAGAATTGCACACATCAAATATGACAATGTTTGATCCAAACACACAAATGAATGTTTACTGTGCTCACAATATCCTTTGTGGGACAGCAAATTTTTTTGAAAAATATATTCCATTGGGTCAGGGAGCATCTATAGAAAGGAATAAACAGTTGATGCTTTGGGCCAAAATCCTTCATTAGATGCTGCCTGACTAGGTGAGTTCCTTCAGAGTTTTGTGTGTATTAATCAATATTTCCAGCATCAGCAGCATCACTTGTGTTTATAAAAAAATATTGACGATTGGTCTATTTTTGTCAATCTGTGCATTTCATGATGGGTACTAATTTTTGGTTTAGGTGAAAAACAACGTGATATAATGTGTAGTATATCTATTCAGTTTTAATTCCACTAATTTGAATGTAGGGGTAGGCACATCACAGACCCTTTAGTATTTCATAGTACTTATCATATAAACCAAGCTGTATCGTCCCTAGTGCCCTTCCCTTGGACAACATTGGTGACATGGAGAGGGGAGACTTGCAGCATGGGCAACCGTCGGTCTTCCATACAACCTTGCCCAGGCCTGCGCCCTGGAAAAACTTTCCAAGACGCAAATCCGTGGTCTCACGAGACTAACGGACGCCTATAAACCATTGACTATTAATAGAACTGGACTCGGTGCATGTCTTATTGTTTGACTTATTGTGTGATTTTATTGCCTTGAGAGAGTCCAGTATGTATTACCCATTCCTATACTTTCCTTGAGCCAACTCCTTTCTTCCTTGCCTGTAGTCACATCAGTGAAGGTAGTCAATGGTACTGCCGGGTAGAGAGTTTGAGAATCTAGATTGGAGTTTTATTCTTTTCCTATCATTACTTCCAGTTTGGAATAGTTTGTGGTGGGGAGTGCTAGTTGGAAGTAATGGTGTCTCAATGTGTCTTTTGTCTTTGACCTCATTCCCAACATGTAAATGTATCAGTATTACGGTGGAGTAAAGGGAATCACAGAGGCATGAAAGAGGAGCTGGCCAGAATTGATTGGAAAAGAGCACTGGCAGGGATGATGGAAGAGCAGCAATACAAACAGGATAGACAAAGGAGAATTGGTGGATATTGTGCTCTTGGATTTTCAGAGGCCTTTGACAAGGTGCCATACATGAGGCTTCTTAACGTGTTATGAGCCCATGGTATTACAGGAAGGATACCGGCATGGATAAAGCACTGGCTGATTGCCAAGAGACAGAGAGTGGGAATAAAGGGATTCTCTGGTTAGCTGTTGGTGACTAGTGGTGTTCCACAGGGGGCCTGTGTTGGGACCACTTCTTTTTACATGATATGTCAATGACTTGGATGACGGAATTGATGGCTTTGTGGCCAAGTTTGCGGATGATATGAAGATAGATGTTTTGAGGAAGTAGAAAGGCTGAGGAAGGACTTGGACAAATTAGGAGAATAGGCAAAGAAGTGGCAGATGGAATACAGCTTTGGGCAGTGTATGGTCATGCAGTTCGGTAGAAGAAATAAAAGGGTAGACTATTTTCTTTTGCTGGCTGGTGGTGCTGGTTTGAGCATTGAGTGAACAACTCAGCCTGTTTAAAAAAAAAAACAGACAAAAATGCTAAAGAAGGGACAAGGTTGCCCCCCCCCCCGATGCGCCACAAGGTGTGGAAAGGAATGGCTATTTTCTAAATGGAGAGAACATTCAAAAATCTGATGTGCAAATGCACTTGGGAGTCCTTGTGCAGGATTCCCGAAAGGTTAATTTGCAGGTTGGGTCGGTGATGAGGAAAGCAAATGCAATGTTAGCATTCATTTCAAGAGGACTAAAATATAAAAGCAAGGATGTAATCTTGAGGCTTTATAAAGCACTGGTGAGGCCTCATGGAATACTGGGAGCAGTTTTGGGCCCCTTATCTATGAAAGCCACCCCGAGCTACCTGCCTGCCTAGTCATCACACGGGAGCCTAAGCACGGGAGGATGAACGCTGGGTGCCCTCCCAAGACTATGGTCAACACGCTCCTAGAAGACAGTGGTGCGGCTAATGTAGATGAACTGAACACACTGATGAAGGAGAGGGAGAAGTGGAGAGTCCGTCATCGTGCCCGATGCCGGCCCCCTAGGCCTGAGTCGGCGTAGTAGTAGTAGTATCTATGAAAGCATATGTTGACATTGGAAAGGGTTCAAAGGAGGTTCAGAAGAATGATTCTGGGATTGAAAGGCTTGTCATATGAGGAGCATTTGATGATGCTGGGCCTGTATTGACTAGAATTCAGAAAAATGCAGAGTGACCTCATTGAAACCTATTAAATGCGAAACAACCTCAATAGAGTGGATATGGAGAAGATGTTTTATATGGTGAGGGAGTCTAGGACCAGAGAACACAGGCTCAGAATCAAGGAACATCCTTTTAGAACAGAAATGGGGAGGAATTTCTTTATGCAAAGAGTGGTGAATCTTTGGAATTTGTTGCCACAGGTGGCTTTGAAGGTCAAGCCATTTGGGTATATTTAAGACAGAGGCTGATAGATTCTTGAATAATCAGGGCATGAAGGGAAATGAAGAGAAGGCAGGAGATTGAGGTTGAGAGGAAAAATGGATCAGCCATGATGAAATTGCAGAGCAGACTCAAAGGGCTAAATGGCCTAATTCTGTTCCTATATCTTATGGTTTTATGGTCTTAATAGGAGTTTTAGGTTTGTGAAACCCTGCAAAGACATCAAGGTGAATAGCTACAGTTCATCCTGAGGATAGTAAGTACTGCAATTACAATGTACCAGTGCTGGAGGGGTAAATTGTCTGGAATGATATTGTGCTGCTTGTATTGCTGGAGCTACAACTATTCAAGTAAATGAATATTGCACCTACCTTGCACATTATGGACTGTGGAAAGGCTTTGGAGAATTTGAAAATAATACAGGGAACATGTTCTCCTTGCATTTACAGAACTATTAAGGTAAGTGAGTGTAGTCATAGTGATAAAGTCAGAGTGGAGCTGAAGGGAATGTGGGAAGAATAAAATACATATTGGTGCTAATGGTGCACGGGCTCAGTAGACCAAAGGGCCTGTTTATTTGCTTATGACTCTCTGACTCATTCAGTAATTGGACAAGTTACACTCAGTAATGGACACTGAAGATCAAGAGTACATTCTGTGCTCTTGGTATCCTTAGTGTTATTTTTTTAAGTAATGTGTTCAGCAGAAAGTATTACTTCATAGGTGCGGGATGATATGGGTAGATATCAGCATGGGAATTTCTATGTTCGTAATTAACCTGAAGTTCATTTAGTCTAAAATGAGTGTTGAGGATACCCAAAGCTAAATTCATACTGCAACTAAAGTGAGTAGTAGAACAGAACAAATGAACAAAAGCTGTGTGTTCTTTGTGATTAAGTGCTACTCAAGGCACTGAAGCTACTCTACAGATCTTTAGGGAAACTGGATATGCATAAGCTTATATGTACACATTATATAGAACTTTTTCAAACTTCTTTACCAATAAAATTGCCTCTATACATTTGTCTCATACCTAGAGCAATGTAGAGGATATAATTGTAATTAAAATTAATATTATTCTTCCACATTTTTTCAGGATCCTGGAAGATGTTTTCCAAAAACACATTGAAAGAAACAAGCATTATCTTAATGAGGTAAGCCGTAATTGAACTGCTTGTGTGTAATGCAATGTAAAAGATCTAGTATATTCACGATGCTATGATGTGAATTTGTGATGTGGACACCCACACCAACTGTTTTGGTTTGCTGATGTAAGTTACTCTTCAGTAAAGTAAAATTCAATCATTGAATTTTACTCAGCAAGTCTTCTAGGATAGCACTCAAACTTATTTCCAATAGGACAATGGTTCAGGGGTGAAATTATAAAGGAAATTGGGAAGACAGATGTGGTGTCTGATGCTGATATGTAAAATAAAAAAAATACACAAAGAACGAGATGTCTCTGTCCATTGAGAAAAGTAGCTGTCTAATAAAGATTGCAACAATATGAATACAGATCGATTCTCACTGAAAATATATGATAGCCTAGACCTGGTCATTCAGTGTTCCACAGGTCTACAGCAAAGTATTCAGTAACTTATTGCTGGTTGGCAAATGTGAGCCATCAGGGGGATGAAGTTTGATAACCTGTATTTGTTCAAAGAACCTCCATTTCATACCACTTGCCTTTCTTTATTCGCCTGTAACCTGCCAGTTGCCTCACGTCCTAGTAACTGAGTGCAAGTATGAAGTCACCTGGACTGTGGTATTGAAGAACATGGCCAACAACACCTTGGCTATCATCAGTGCTTTTAGTAGCCCACCTCAATATATGGTGAAGATGAAGAATTGCACGTGTAGATGTTATAAAAAATGAAACATCAAGATTTGTCATTGCACATATTAGATTTATACCATACGTACCGTTTAGTGTTGAGTCTAAAATGGTTCCACTTCAATCTCAACCGAGCACAAGACCTTCTTCCACATCTTTAGAGTATCTTCTACGTGACCCTTTGCAAAGTCTTTTACGGGCAGGAATATGGTTTTTTTTTTGGTATGTGGCGTAAATCTAAGACTGTGCATTAGCCAGGTAACGACATTCTGACTGTAAGGTATGGTGGAAGGAGCATCCTGGTGTAATGGGGATGTTTTTCAGCAGAAGGGACTGGAAATCTGGTCAGGATTGATCAGATGCTAAATGTTGCAAAATACAGATATATCCCAGATAAAAACCTGGTAGCCTCTGCCAGAGAACTTAAACTTGGGAGGAAGTTTATCTTTCAGCAGGACCACGACTCAAAACACGCTGCCAGAGCAGCCATGGAATGACTTCAAATGAAGAAAATTGATGTCCTTGACAGTCCCAGACAGAATCCTGCCCTTAATCCAATCGAACATCTCTGGCAAGACTTCAAAATTGCTGTCCACTGCTGCTTCCCAACTAACCTGACACAGCATGAGTAATTTTGCAAAGAGAAATGGGGAAATCTTATTCCATCATGTGTAAAACTAATAAAGACTTACCTGTATCCAAAAGGACTATTGGCTGTAACAGCTGTGAGAGGTGGTTCAACTAAGTGCTAGAAACGGGAGGATGAATAATTCTGAACAGCTGACATTTCAGATTTTGATTTTTTAGTTTTTCATGCTTTACAATTTTCCCTGTTTTTTGGGGATTCTACTGTGAAAAAAGAGCATGTGATTCACAAATAAAAATTCTCAATTAAATTGATCAAAATCCCTGGTTGTAATACTCATTTATGCAAACAAAGGATCAGGGGCTGAATACTTTCACAAGGCACTGTATATGCTTTAAACAGTTTGTTACATGTGTAACATCATTTATGTTTTTATTATACTTTATACTTTATTGTCGCCAAACAATTGGTACTAGAATGTACAATCATCAGAGCAATATTTGATTCTGTGCTTCACACTCCCTGGATTACAAATATTAAAGATATTAAAAATAGTTAAAATTAGTAAATATTAAAATTTTAAATTATAAATCATAAATAGAAAATAGAAAAATGGGAAGTAAGGTAGTGCAAAATAACCAAGAGGCAAGTCCGGATATTTGGAGGGTACGGCCCAGATCTGGGTCAGGATCCGTTCAGCAGTCTTATCACGGTTGGAAAGAAGCTGTTCCCAAATCTGGCCGTACGAGTCTTCAAGCTCCTGAACCTTCTCCCAGAGGGAAGAGGGACGAAAAGTCTGTTGGCTGGGTGGGTCGTGTCCTTGATTATCTTGGCAGCACTGCTCTGACAGCGTGCAGTGTAAAGTGAGTCCACGGACGGAAGATTGGTTTGTGTGATGTGCTGCGCCGTGTTCACGATCTTCTGCAGCTTCTTTCAGTCTTGGACAGGACAACTTCCATACCAGGTTGTGATGCACTCTAGAAGAATGCTTTCTATGGTGCATCTCTAAAAATTAGTAAGGGTTTTAGGGGATAGGCCAAATTTCTTTAGTTTTCTCAGGAAATAAAGGCATTGGTGGGCCTTCTTGGCAGTGAACTCTGCTTGGTTGGACCAAGTCAGGTCATTTGTGATATTGACCCCAAGGAACTTAAAGCTTTTGGCCTGTTCCACTTGCGCACCACCGATGTAAATTGGGTCGTGCGGTCCGCTATTCCTTCTGAAGTCAACAACCAATTCCTTCGTTTTGCTGACGTTGAGGGATAGGTTATTGTCTTCGCACCATGCCACCATGTTCTTAATTTCCTCTCTGTACTCAAACTCATCATTACCTGAGATACGGCCTATAATTGTTCTGTCATCAGCAAACTTGTATATTGAGTTTGATGGAAACTTGGCTACACAATCATGGGTGTACAGTGAGTACAGCAGGGGGCTGAGTACACAGCCTTGTGGGGCACCAGTGCTCAGAGTGATTGTAGAGGAGAGCTTGTCCCCTATTTTTACAGCATGGGTCCTGTCTGTGAGGAAGTTGAAGATCCAGCTGCAGATCTGAGTGCTAAGGCCCAGGTTCTGGAGCTTAGGAATCAGTTTATTTGGAACGATGGTATTAAAGGCTACAGCTCTATGAAAAGGAGCCTTGCGTATGCATCTTTATTCTCCAGGTGTTCTAAGGACTGCAAAGCGTCGAGGTTGACTGGTAGCCTGTGGTTGATGTGTGCCAAAACCAATCTCTCGAAGCACTTCATAGCAATTGATGTCAGAGCCACAGGTCGATAGTCATTCAGGCATGCCACCTTGCTCTTCTTCGGCACTGGGATTATCGTTGCCTTGTTAAAACACGAGGGGATCTTAGACTGAAGCAAGGAGCAGTTGAAGATGCCAGCAAACACTCCAGCTAGCTCGCTTGCATAGGCCCGGAGAACTCGTCCTGGGACGCCATCTGGGCCCGTCGCCTTCCTTGGATTTATCTTCAGAAAGGCCCTTCTAACGTCCTCCTCGTTGACGATGAATCTCGATGCCACCAGGTCCGGTTCATCCGGAGGGAGCAGAACGCTCCTCTTCTGTTCGAATCTTGCGTAGAATACGTTAAGTTCGTCAGGAAGAGAAGCGCCACAGTTATTGGTATTTCCAGCCTTTTCTTTGTGCCCAGTGATCTCACTTAGACCCTGCCATAGTCTACTGGCATCCCTTTGGTTAGCCTGGGCTTCCAACTTGGCTCGATATTTCCTCTTGGCACCCTTAATGGCTTTCTGGTGTTCACGCCTGAATTCTGTGTAGTGACTGGTATCCCCGGACCTAAAAGCCGCAGCTCTAGCCTTTAAAAGAGACTTGACCTCATAATTCATCCAAGGTTTCCGGTTAGGGAATACCTGGATCGTCTTGCGAGACACACAGTCCTCCGTGCATTTCCAAATAAAGTCCATGACAGCTAAGGCATACTCATCAAGGTTAGCTGCCAAGTCCTTGAATACTAACCCGTCCACCGATTCAAAGCCGTCATCGTGGACCTCATCCGTTTTCTCCATCCAACGTGACACTACTTTTGACACCGTGACCTCCCACTTCAGTTTCTGTTTGTAAGCCGGGAGGAGGAGTACGGCCTGATGGTCCGATTTTCCGAAGTGAGGTCGTGGGACGGAACAGTAGGCATCCTTGACTGCTGTGTAGCAGTGGTCAAGTATATTCGGGCCCCTAGTGGGGCAGGAGACATGTTGGTATAACTTTGGCAGCGCCTTTCTGAGGCTGGCCTGGTTAAAGTCTCTGGCTATAATGAGCAAAGCCTCCGAATACTTGGTCTCAAGCTCACTGATGTTGGCATACGGTATGTTCAGAGCACACTCCACGTCCGCCTGGGAGGGAATGTAGATCACTGTCAGTATGACCGAGGTGAATTCCCGTGGCAGATAGTAGGGACGACACTTCACCGACAGGTGTTCCAGGTCCGGGCTGCAGGAGCTTGTTAGTGCCACTGTGTTCGAGCACCACCCAGTGTTGATCAGTAGGCAGACACCTAAATCCGACGCTTAATCCCGGATGGCCGGGCTCCTTGCTGAAACAAGCCCTTAAGCCGAGTCACAGTTGCGGAGGCCTCCGCTCCAGTCGAGCCTCGGGCTCGATCTCCGAGGTCGGCGGCAGAGGCCTCACTTCTGGCAGCTGTGGATGGCCACCAGTGGGGCTTTACGGTATTTATTCTAGTAGTATAAATGCATACATTGCTGTATATCCACTTTCTGGTCTTGGTTAGTTCTGGTTAATGACTGGCAAGAGCTGCCCTAAGTTATATGCATAGACATACGCACAATGCAATAGGTGGGGAATGCATTCATTCCTGTTTACTGAACTGAACTGAGTCAGAAATTGGAAGGATAATATATTTGGACAACTGGATGTTACTTGGATGAAATGCACAATGCAGAAGTGAATCTTGTATGTAGTAATTTGTGATACTCCTTTTAAATGTCTATATTTTTTTCCTCTTCCCTCTCCTCTTTGTCCAAAGATTTTCTGTTCAATTTGGCTTATGCCCATAATATTATCTGTGCAGAATTTAAGAAAGGTGTAGGTTCTTGAGAGCCTGCTTGAAATGTTATGACCAACAGGTAGCCTTCAGTTGGGGCACATGTATTGACTTCAATAAATAGATTACTCTATCAGGTTAGTTGATGTGGATTTTGTTATACCTGCATAAAATGACAGAGAAGACGGTAATTTGTCCCATCAATGCATGCTGACTGTCATGGGACAATACTGTTATTCCCATTCCTCCTCTGTTTATTTCCTTTCATCTTGGAACTCGCTATATCTTGCAGATAACCAGAATTTTTTCTTTAATTCTATTTTTCATTATGCTACACTAAACAGTAATTTACAGTAGCCATTTAAACTATCAGTGTATTTGCGGGAAGAAACTAGAGCACTTGGGTAGGGAATGGGTAGGGGGAGCACCCACTGTCGCAGAGTAAATGTGCAAATTCCATGCAGACAGCACCTGAATTGAAGATCAATTCATGGAGCTGTAAGACAGTGGTGTTCACTCTGTGGGGCACCCTGACGTAAAGGTGTGCATCTCAGTTGATAAATGCTGTGTCCACTTGGCCATGACAGTGTTGACTGCCACACCATAGCAACACTATGGAAACCAGCAGCATAGCTGCAAAAATTGTGTATTAAGAGCCTTGGGACCAAGAATATTATTTCCACACAGCAACTACTCAGTTACTGGAAAAGCCAGCATTCCTTGCCCAACTTAATTGTATAGGTATCTTCCGAGTGTTCTGGTTTCCTCCCACATTCCAAAGATGTATGGTTAGGGCTTGTGAGTTGTGGGCGTGCTATTTTTGTGCAGGAAGCATTGCAACACCTACGGACTGCCCAGCACAATCCTTGCTGATTTGAGTTGACACAAATGATGCATTTCACTACGTTTCAATGTAGATGTGACAAATAGCACTAATCTTAAAATCTTCACTGATGGAGGATAAGTTCTTTTAGTGATGAATACATAGGTGATCTAGGGTGCTTTGATTGCTACATTCATGCAGTTGATGACAATTTACCTTGTGTGAGTCAATCAGAGCTGTATATCCAATTGCCCTCTCATTCCATTTAACCATATCAGTGGCAATTTTGTATAATTAGCTGCCCTGGAAATAGATATTTACTCTGTATCTAGTGAATTTGTGCAAAACCGACTGCAAATCCTTACCTTTACTTTTAGCAGAACCCATTTCTGTTTATGCATCTCTAAGACCAAATAATATTATCTTCAATTACAGTAGATTTCAGTTAATTAGGAGACATTGGGACTAGTATATTTTGGCCCAATTAAGTGGCTGTCCTAATTAGCTGAAGTTTCATGGAAATAGTTAAAAAGATGTAAAGAAGACAAACTACTTTTTAACTGAGTTAAAAAAGTATGTGTTTAAATGAAATACAGAACAAATTAGAACACTACCAATACCACAGCAGTTCTACATAATTGTGTATTAGTTCCTCATAGTTGAATTCATGCAGTGTATGCTGCTGTGTCAGTTTGATTGACCATAAATGAACAAGATCAGTACATACAGCTAGTGCAGATAACAGACTGCCTTCATACGCTGCTTTTGATGAGTGCATCCTCCAAATCTTCATTTTCATTGTAACATTCAAGATGATTGTCAATACCTTCAAATTATTCATAGTTCCTAACATGTTGACATAGCCAAATTGTTTTATTTTCCCTCCTGGCTATTTCTGGCATCTCTAAATCTGAATGCTTGAAACCACAGTGTGCAAAAGGGTTCTGTATTGCTGCTTACTCTCACCAAATATCCATGTCAAAAATTATTACTTTTTGAACGCAAATACACGCAACTGATGCTATTTAAAAACAGCTCACTCTAAGCATGGTGGAGTGTCTAATGGCCACACAAGTGCACGTGGCTAAAACTAGTTAGAAACTTTTTGGCAATAGTCTCTTGTCCCAGTTAGGCAACACGGTGCCCCAAATAAACAAAAGGAATCCGAGTATTTTCTGGATTAATTTTTGTTCTTTAAGAATTGTCCCAAATAAATGGCTGCCCTGATTGACTGATGACCCAATTAGCGAGAATCAACACAGTAAATACTATAGATGTTACTGGAAATGCCAGCATTCCTTGCCTCATACTTAATTGTCCTCGAGAATGTGATTGTAAATCACATACTCAGCTCTGTTGTTCCAGGATTTTGATCCAGTGTAGATATAGGAACTGGGTAAGCATGCGATTTGAAGCACGTAACCTCTCTCTACCTGTTGCACTTGTCATTCTGGGTGAAAGAAGTCATACGTTTTGGGAAGTATTCATGTAGGATAATTAATGTAAATGGATGCCTGTTTCTGTGCTGTCTGGGCCACCTCTAGGAAGGGCTGGAGTGGATTTTGTAGATGAAATAAACTGTGGTCATGATGTGCCAGGGCTGAAGGGAATGAATGTTCTAAGTTAGTGAGAGGTGCCATTCAAGCAGACTGCTTTGCCAGAAAGGAAGGTATGATCCTCTGTTCTTCTCCTCTTCCCCATTAATCTTCTTATTCAACAGAATTTTCAATGCCTCCAGTGTGATGTCCCTACCAGAAACATTGACCCCTCCATTTCTCTTTCAATATTCTGTGAGGACTATTCCCTCCATGAGGTTTTGTGTACTCTCCTGACTTCATCAACGCTGACTCATGTTCTCATGTTGACATATGAAACTGAAGATGCTGAAACCTGGAGCAAGTGACAATCTCTTGGAGGAATTCAGCGGGTTGTGTTCCTGCTGAAGGGAGAGGTGGGGGTGGGGGTTAGCCGATAGAAAGATGAGAGGTGAAATGGTAGAATAAGCACACAAGCATTTGGTAAGCAGAGGCAAGGTGAAGAAGGTGTAGAGCTTAGAAACAGAGGCAGGAAAATGATGCACCTAGGCAGAGAAAAAAGAGGCAGATGGAACCAGGTGGGGGTGAGGAGGAGGAGGTTAAAGTTGGAGATTGCTAGAAGGGTGAGACACAAGCACACGAAGATTACCAGTGCTGAATGTGATAAGTAAGGAAGGGTGCGGAGAGATGAATGGCAAATGAACCAGATGGAGGAGGTGGATGGGTGAAATTTTAGATCATGAGACATGAGTAGAATTAGGCCATTTAGCAATCGAGTCCGCTCCACAATTCAATCATGGCAAATTTATTTTCCCTCTCAACCCCATCCGCCTGCATTCTTCTTGTAACGTTTGATGCCCTTACTGATCAAGAACCTATCAACCTCCACTTTAAATATAACCAATCACTTGGCCTTCACAGCCATTTGTGATCTCACCACCCTCTGACAAAAGAGATTCCTCTTCATTTCTATTTTAAAGGGACATTCTTCTATTCTGAGCCTGCCCACTTACTGATGTAGCCGATGACAGATACGGCATATTCCTTAAGGTCTTTGTCTTCTCCGTTTCTGGCAGCGTCCTTGAACATCTGCCAGTTAGTCCAGTCAAAATAGTCATAGAGCATAGACATTGCCTCATTAGGTCATACAATGATGCTTTCTCCATGGATTGTCTGGTCTTTACCATGGGCTCTTGTTTAGCCGCCTCATGTGTGATATCTGGTCAAAGACCTTCTGAAAATCCAAGTAAGCATTGTCCACTGACTCTGCCTCATTGATCGTAGAAGAATTCCAATATAATTGCAGGCAAGATTTCCCTTTAAGGAAACCATGTTTACTTCATGTGCCTCTATGTACCCTAAAACTTCATCCTTAATAACAGACAAACATCTTACCATCCACTGCAGTCAGGTTAATTGGCCAATAATTTCCTTACTTTTGCCTTCTTCCCTTCTTAAAGAATGGAGTAGTATTTGTGAATTTTCTTTCCTCCAGAACCATTCCAGAAACTAATGATTCTTGAAAGAATCTCTTTATGCATCTGAAAAAAAAACCTTTGCTATCCTCTTTATTAGCTAGCTTAGCTTCATAATTCATCTTTTCTCTCCTTATTGCTTTTTTCACTTGGTCCATTTTTGACACCTCCCTCTTTTTTCTCGATCTCTCTCTGTCTCTATCTACTGATAGCATTTGTAAACCCACTGATTCTCTCAGCTACCTTGACTAAATCTCTTCCCAGCCTGTCACTTATAAAAATGTAATGCCCTTTTCTCAGTTCTGAATTTCCACTGCATCTACTCTCAGAATAAGGATTTTCATTACAGAACTACTGCTATGTCCTCCTTTTTCAAAGAAACGGGCTTCCCTTCCTTTACCATCATGCTGCCCTCACCTGCATCTCTTCCATTTTGCATACATTTGCCCTTATCTCATACCCCCACAGTCACACCAAGAATAGGGTTACTTGTGTCTTTACCTACCACCCCACTAGCTTCCACGTCCAGCACATGATTCTCTGTAACTTCCACTATCTCCAACGGAATCCCACCATCAAACACATCTTTCCCTCGCCCTCACTTTCCGATTTCTGCAGGTAACACTCCCTGCACAACTCCCTTGTCCACTTGTCCCTCCCCACTGATCTCCTTCCTGATACTTATCCTCGCAAGCAGAACAAGTGCCACCCCTGTCCTACACCTCCTCCTTCACTACTATTCAGGGCCCCAAACAGTCCTTCCAGGTGAGGCGACACTTTTCCTGCGAGTCTGTTGGGGTCATCTACTGTATCCGCTGCTCCCGGTGTGGCCTCCTGTATATCGGTGAGAACTGATATAGATTGGAAGACAGCTTTGCTGAGCACCTACACTCCATCTGCCAGAGAAATTGGGGTCTCCTGGTGGCCATCCATTTCAATTTGACTTCCCATTCTCATTTTGACATGTCAGTCCGTGGCCTCTATTGCTGCAACGAAGCCACACTCGGGTTGGAGGAGCAACACCTTATATTCCATCAGGGTAGCCTCCAACCTGATGGCATGAACATTGATTTCTCTAACTACCAGTAATTTCCTCCCCTTAAGATTCTCAATTCCCATTTCCCCCTCTCCCCTTATCACCTTACCTGACCATCACCTCCCTCCAGTGCTCCTCCTCCTTCCCTTTCTTCCATGGTCTTCTGCCCTCTCCTATCAGATTCCACCTTCTCTAGCCCTTTATCTATTTCACCAATCAACTTCCTAGCTCTTTACTTCACCCCTCCCCCTCCCAGTTTCACCTATCACCTACCACCTTGTACTGCTTCCTCCCTTCCCCCACCTTACTCTGATTTCTCCTCTTTCTTTCCAGTCCTGATGAAGCGTCTTGGCCTGAAACATCAACAGTTTACTCTTTTCCGTAGATGTTGCCTGGCCTGCTGAGTTCCTCCAGCATTTTGTGCATGTTGCATTTTTTTTTTAGTTACCCTCTGTTGGTTTATAAAAGCTTTCCAATCCTCTTGTTTTCCAATATTTTTTGCTATATTGTATGCCCTCTTTCTTGTCTTTAACCTCCCTTGTCAGTCATGGTTGCTTCATCCTTCCTTTAGAATGCTTTAGAATTTTTGTGGAATCTTCTTTTCCAACAGATACAACTCCTACCCTTTTACTTTCTCCTTTCCTATTATTCAAAACTTGTTATCAAGACAAAACAGCAAATTGTTGGTGTTCTTCCAACTTAGTATTCTGCCATTGATGTTAACCAAATGGCCTTTGGTGCATTGAGGAAGCCAAAGGCAGGTTGAGTGACCAATTTGGAAAAATCTCTTCAATATGCTGAGGTGACTTGTGGTCACCATTTAAGCACCATTCTACTCAATTTGTGACCTCAAATTTTGGTCTCAGCAATTATTGAATTATCTGAGAGGCCACATGCCCACTCCTGCTGCTAAGTTGCAAGCTTTTATGTTGTCAAGTTTGTGGTATTATATAATGCTTGTTGTTTTCAAAATTAATCAATGTTGAAAACAAATAAAATTGCCCGAGCCTAGAAATTTCAGGAGCACAGATGGTGAAGGAATTTCATGAAGAAGTCTAAAACACCTTTGGCCAGCATTTAGAGTAAGGGTAGCAGTGGAGAAGATTGGTACAGTGAGGTAGTGGTTTCCGAGCATCTGAAGCTCCACCAGAGAGTCAGCTCAGGGAGACCTTTTAGGCAGTAGTATTCCACAACTGCTATACATTTTTAATCAACTGTCCTTTCCATCCAGCCATCCCAGAAATGTTCAGTCAAACACAGGGAGGCAATGATAACAGTTAAGTGTTTACAGTAAGAAATTCATCCCTTGAAGGTAACATTAGATCTGCTATACAATATGGTCTGTGTTTTGTATTTTACCTCTGAATTTTGAGCAGAGTGACTTGAAAAGTATTTTTCGTTGGACATGAATTTATAGGCAATCAGATTAGAAAATCAGCTGCCATTATGAAGCAACACACATCAAAGTTGCTGGTGAACGCAGCAGGTCAGGCAGCATCTCTAGGAAGAGGTACAGTCGATGTTTCAGGCCAAGACCCTTCGTCAGGACTAACTGAAGAAAGAGCTAGTAAGAGATTTAAAAGTGGGAGGGGGAGGGGGGAGATCCAAAATGATAGGAGAAGACAGGAGGGGGAGGGATGGAGCCAAGAGCTGGACAGGTGATTGGCAAAAGGGATATGAGAGGATCATGGGACAGGAGGCCCAGGGAGAAGGAAAGCAGGAGGGAACCCAGAGGATGGGCAAGATAGTCAGAGGGGCAGAGGGAGAAAAAGGAGAGTGAGAGAAAGAATGTGTGTATATAAATAATGGATGGGGTACGAGGGGGAGATGGGGCATTAGCGGAAGTTAGAGAAGTCAATGTTCATGCCATCAGGTTGGAGGCTACCCAGACGGAATATAAGGTTTTGTTCCTCCAACCTGAGTGTGGCTTCATCTTTAGAGTAGAGGAGGCCGTGGATAGACATGTCAGAATGGGAATGGGATGTGGAATTAAAATGTGTGGCCACTGGGAGATCCTGCTTTCTCTGGCGGACAGAGCGTAGGTGTTCAGCAAAGCAGTCTCCCAGTCTGCATCGGGTCTCGCCAATATATAGAAGGCCACATCGGGAGCACCGGATGCAGTATATCACCCCAGCCGACTCACAGGTAAAGTGTCGCCTCACCTGGAAGGACTGTCTGGGGCCCTGAATGGTGGTAAGGGCATGTGTAGCACTCGTTCCGCTTACAAGGATAAGTGCCAGGAGGGAGATCAGTGGGGAGGGATGGGGGGGACATATAGACAAGGGAGTCGCGTAGGGAGCAATCCCTGTGGAAAGCGGTGGGGGGGGGGGAGGGAAAGATGTGCTTAGTGGTGGGATCCCGTTGGAGGTGGCAGAAGTTACAGAGAATAATATGTTGGACCCAGAGGCTGGTGGGGTGGTAGGTGAGGACCAGGGGAACCCTATTCCTAGT
Organism: Mobula birostris; assembly: GCF_030028105.1. NCBI lineage: Eukaryota > Metazoa > Chordata > Chondrichthyes > Myliobatiformes > Myliobatidae > Mobula > Mobula birostris. Next base: position 47,694,427 of record NC_092377.1, read on the forward strand.
GGGGTGGCGGGAGGATGGAGTGAGAGCAGATGTGCGTGAAATAGGGGAGATGCGTTTGACAGCAGAGTTGATGGTGGAAGAAGGGAAGCCCCTTTCTTTAAAAAAGTAGGACATCTCCCTCGTCCTGGAATGAAAAGCCTCATCCCGAGAGCAGATGCGGCGGAGACGGAGGAATTGTCCACCAGAGAAAGCAGGATCTCCCAGTGGTCCGCCAGAGAAAGCAAAATCTCCCAGTGGCCACACATTTTAATTCCACGTCCCATTCCCATTCTGACATGTCTATCCATGGGCTCCTCTACTGTAAAGATGAAGCCACACTCAGGTTGGAGGAACAACACCTTATATTCCGTCTGGGTAGCCTCCAACCCGATGGCACGAACATTGACTTCTCTAACTTCCGCTAATGCCCCATCTCCCCCTCGTACCCCATCCATTATTTATATACACACATTCTTTCTCTCACTCTCCTTTTTCTCCCTCTGCCCCTCTGACTATCTTGCCCATCCTCTGGGTTCCCTCCTGCTTTCCTTCTCCCTGGGCCTCCTGTCCCATGATCCTCTCATATCCCTTTTGCCAATCACCTGTCCAGCTCTTGGCTCCATCCCTCCCCCTCCTGTCTTCTCCTATCATTTTGGATCTCCCCCTCCCCCTCCCACTTTTAAATCTCTTACTAGCTCTTCTTTCAGTTAGTCTTGACGAAGGGTCTTGGCCTGAAACGTCGACTGTACCTCTTCCTAGGGATGCTGCCTGACCTGCTGCGTTCACCAGCAACTTTGATGTGTGTTGCTTGAATTTCCAGCATCTGCAGAATTCCTCGTGTTTGTGCCATTATGAAGCATTTTCATTCATGTATTCCTTTAGAAATGCAGGTTGTAAGCAAACTACAAAGTATTTTCATACATTTTATTGTTACATATTTAAGTTTTAATAGACTCAGGTATGCAATGATCCAAATATTGTTGGTGTTCAGTGTCTAAGTTTTTAATTCAATTCTCCATTGCTGTGAACCTTGGGGTCAAGCTGTCTATATCATCAGTACTTGCTATGCACCTATTGTTCATTAGCACAAGATATTAAATTGCTTAGAGCTTTTAAACATCTGCTTTTCCATTGTGTGCTGTTCATTATCGCTTCCAAAAATTGTTAACCTAGAGTTTGTCTTGAAGTTCAGAGTCAGCACGCAGGCATTCGTAAACATGACCCTGCATGACTGACCCCTTCAGCAGCCTCATGTCTGTTGTTGGAGAGTTGTCATTAAGTGATGCATGTGGCTCAGAATATAATTTCTGAGTCCCTATTTCCTTTGTTCCTGGTTTCCGCTACTTCTTTACCTTCATTACCTTTTGAACTCCAACTACTCATTACCACCTCAAGATTGGCATGTGTGGCTATTAACCAAAGTGACTGTAACTTAAATAATGTCAATGGGTGCCTTGCTGGCTGTCCATTTTCTACCTCGTTGGTTCTGAGGAAGAATTACTTTAGAAGAGACGCTGAAAATTGTTTCAAGTACACTAAGGAAATATTACTAGGAAATGGGAAATATGCCTAGTGCATGGAGTTTGTCTTAATTTGCAGCCTTCATTTTCTTCTGTTGTTAGCTGCAATATATTTAAGTAGACATGTCCATAATTTTTACATATTAATATATGGATTAGGAGCTGGATTAGGTCATTGCATCCCTCAAGCCTGCTCTGCCATTTAATAATATTATTGCAACCTCAACTCTGCATGTTTATCTATACAGTAGCCTTTCACCCCCTTATCAATCATCTCTCTGCTTGTATAATACAAAAAACCTGGCTTTTTCCCTTCCTTCCCTTTTTAAAAAAAAAATGCTCCAGAAACCTGAGCGTAAACATTTTTCCGAATCTCTTTTTAACTGTGTGATTTCCTAGTTTTAAAGTGTTCCCTATTTTCAATTCCTCCAGAGGAGGAAACATACTTTTCATGTTCACCCTTGGGATCTTGTATGCTTCAATCAAGTCTCCTTTCACTCTTCTAAGCTTCAGCAGATACAAGCCTAACCTGTCAATTTTTCTTCACAAGACAACCTGCCCTTGTTAGATATTAGTTCTAGAGCACAGGTTCCCAACCTGGGGCTCACAGGCCCCTTGCTTAATGATATTGGTCCATGGCATAAACATGTTGGGAGCCTTAGTACTAGACTTTATGGGGAGAGGGCAGGAGAATGGGGTTGAGAGGAATAATATTAGTTCTAGATTTTATGGCAAGGTTTCCCAACCTGAGGTCCATGGGACAGCATAAAAAGAAGTAGTTTGGGAACACCTGTTTTACGGGGAGAAGGCAGGAGAATGGGGTTGAGAGGGATATTAAATCTGCCTTGATGGAATTGCATAGCATACTCATGTGCCAAATGACCTAATTCTGCTCCTATGTCTTATAGTCTTATGGACTAATACTGTAACTGCTTTCGTGAATGTCCGATCTCAAATAAGAAGACCAATTCTATGCACAGTAGTCAAAATATGACCTCATTAATGGCCTATATAAATGAATGTAATTCTCTATTTTTAATTCAGTTGCCCAGGCAGTGCATGATAGCATTCCATTAGATTTTCTAATAGCCTATAATCATACAGTGGTCTGTCAGTTGGGAAGTTAAAATAAACCTTCCTGTTTATTTCTGTAAATTAAGGATTTAGAGCACAGTACAGGGCTTTTGGCCCACGTTATTATGCCAAATTTTAACCTATTCTAAGTTCAACTTTATCCTTCCCTCATACATAGCCTTCCACTTTTTGTACCATCCATGTGCCTAGCTAAGAGTGCCTTAATGCCCCTGATATATTTGCCTTTACCACCACCCTGGCAGAGTGTTCCACACACTCAACACATTCTGTGTTTATAAAGAAACTTACCTCTGATATCCTCCCTGTACTTTCCCCCAATCACCTCAAAATTATGCTTCCCAGTATTAGTCATTTCCAGCCTGGGAATGTGTCTCTGACTATCCACTCGATCTATGCTTCTTATTATCGTGTACATCTCTCATTCTGCTTTCCAATCCTCTTGTTTTCCACTATTTTTCTGTTCTATTTTTATATTTTATATTTTTATATTTTTTATTTTTTCTATTTCTATTCCATTCTATTTTTCCACTATTCCGCATCTTTCTTCTAATTTCCCCACCAGAACTGTATAGATTATTCATGCTGTTTTAGTATAACCTCTCTGCTCCTGCTCTTGCATTCCATGCCTCTGCTCTTTGGAAAGATCCCATATTTTCAATTAACTTACTGCCACCTTTAAGGCTCTTTTGAATGTTCCCTTCTCATCCTGCACCTCTTCAAATGCATTTTCTGATGTCTCTGGATTACATTCATTTTGCTATGTTTCTGCCCTGACCACCTCCAACTTCTAACAAATACTTCCTCACTACCATCAACACAACTGATTTTCTTAACATATCATCTGCCAACTTCTTTATCATGTCCCTTACATTTAAATTAAATCATTAATATGTACTGTGGATTTGGTTAATTGGGCCATCGGTTAATCAGGACTGCTGCTTATTTGGAACAACTCTTAAGGAACAAAAACTAATCAAGAAAATAGTCAAAATAATCAAAAATAATTAAGAAAGGTGGTTCTTACCCTGTCTCCTCATCTTTTTTTTCTCCAGTCCTGGTGAAGGGTCTCAGCCCGAAACGTCAACTATACTCTTTTCCATAGATGCTGCCTGGCTTGCTGAGTTCCTCCAGCATCTTGTGTGTGTAAATAGAGTATATATTCTGCATTTAGAGTGCTTCAGAGCAGCGCTGAAAATCAAACTCCTAATGATTGAATTTCAAATGTTATATAATAAAAGCTGCAGACAGAAAAAAGAGGTGTGTCCCTACAAAATGCTGAAAAAGAGAAAGTTGAAGATTTACCAAAGAGATTTGTCTCAGGAGTTCCCATTTTAGCTTGTCCAAATGTCAGACTATAGAATAATACCTGTACCTTACAACATTAGTGACATGTTACACAAAGAAGCTGAACTTCCTTAGTGGCTCTGTTACTTAATCTGATCAGATGAAGTTCATTTACTTGGTATTCTCATCCATCTTCTCTACTACCAAGACTAACCTATTTGCTCTCTGCCTCTGTTCTGATAATGGGATTTTGACTTGAACTGTTAACTGTTACTCTTTCCACAAGATGCTGCCTGATCCAACTTTTACACCATTTATTTTTGCAGTTAAGGTAGTATAGACATACATTTTCATGAGGATTATGGGCCTTCATGTGGTGTAATGTAACATTGACTGGACTCACTTTGCTTTGAGGGTACCACTTGTTAATTCACTCCGGTAAAATTGCATAGGAATTTATTTGCTGAATATACAGATAATGTGTGAACCATTTCATCAAGAAAGACACTGCCTTTTGTCCAAGAACCAGTCATGATGCTGGGACGGCACAGTGGCCTAGTGGTCAGCACAACGCTTTACAGTACAGGCAACCTGGGTTCAGTTCCCACCGCTGTCTGCAAAGAGTTTGTACGTTCTCCCCTTGACAACATGGGTTTCCTCCATGTGCTCCAGTTTCCTCCCATGGTCCAAAGATGTACCAGTTGGTAGGTTAATTGGTCACTGTGAATCTTCCCATGGTTAGGCTCAGATTAAATCAGGAGAAGGCTGGGTGGAGCGGCTTGAAGGGCCGGAAGGTCTTATTCTGTGCTCTAACCCAATAAACAAATAAATATTAATAAATGATTCATCCATTTATTCTGTCGGTGTGCCAGATCTGCCAGACTCTCCATATTACAGGTATTCATGTCAAAATCGAGGGTTGTATAGAACTGAGAACTATGCTTTTGTTTCCTGCTTTTGACTGTGGTGGGAATTCGCATAAGGATAAGAACAATCTGTGAATGCTGGTGTATATAATGCAACTCACAGCAAGATAGCTGACAAGAATTCCTTAAGCAATAAGATCATAAGACAAAGGAGCAGAAGTCAACCATTTGGCCCATCGAGTCTGTTCTGCCATTTTATCATGAGCTAATCCATTCTCCCATTTAGTCCCACTCCCCCGCCTTCTCACTATAACCTTTGATGTCCTGGCTACTCAGATACCTATCAATCTCTGCCTTAAATACACCCAATGACTTGGCCTCCACTGTTGCCTGTGGCAACAAGTTCCATAGATTCACCACCCTCTGGCTGAAAAAATTTCTTCGCATCTCTGTTCTGAATGGGCGCCTTTCAATCATGCCCTCTCATACTAGACTCCCCCACCATGGGAAGCAACTTTGCCACATCCACTCTGTCCGTGCCTTTCAATATTCAAAATGTTTCTATGAGGTCCCCCCTCATCCTTCTAAACTCCAAGGAGTACAGTCGAAGAGCGGTCAAACATTCCTCATATGTTAACCCTCTCATTCCTGGAATCATTCTAGTGAATCTTCTCTGAACCCTCTCCAACGTCAGCACATCCTTTCTTAAATAAGGAGCCCAAAACTGCCTACAGTACTGCAAGCGAGGTCTCACCAGTGCCTTATAGAGCCTCAACATCACATCCCTGCTCCTATACTCTACTCCTCTAGAAATGAATGCCATCATTGCATTTGCCTTCTTCACCAATATTTCTGATGTTTGTGCAGAAGTGATGGGCCCTTGCAGTACACAGCAGAGTCTTTAAATATATAATATGATGTCCTTCATGCTGCAGACTCTCAGTCTTTTAGACTCAGACTCAGTCTTTGCAAAGCATGGAGGAGGAAGGGAGAAGGCAATAAATGGAACATCTCCATGAACAAACAGTAGGGAACAACTCAGCAGACCACACTTTCAGTGAACACTATTCCAATTTTGAAATTTACATGAATTCATGTTTTCTTTTGATTACTGAACACCACGGCATTTGCTTAACAATATTGCCTAACCAAAACCTACACCAAGCAGCACTCTAAACTACATTCAAGTTTCTCAGTTCTTCAGATTAAACTGAAGGAAAAGAGAGGAGAGGGGACTGATGATGCAGTTAATGTATGGTGGGTAGAGAGGAGGAACCCTTACCAGTGGTACTGAAGGAATTCCAGAAACTATAACACTTTTCTGCACCTAGTAGCCACTTAGTTAGATTCCTCCTGTACCTATTTAAATAGCTACTGCATATGAAAGTTCTGCTCTTCTGCTGCTGTAGCCCATCTACTTTAAGGTTCGATGTGTTGTGCTTTCAGAGATGCTCTTTCGCACACCGTTGTTGTAACGTGGTTATTTGAGTTACTGTCATCTTCATGTCAATATGAACCAGTCTGACCTCTCTCATTAACAAGGCATTTTCACCCACAGAACTGCTGCTCACTGGATTTTTTTTGTGTTTTGCACCATTCCCTATAAGCTCTATAGACTATTGTTTTGAGTTGCTGCCACATGTTTGGCTGATTAGATATTTGCATTAACAAGCAGGTGTAGAGGTGTACCTAATAAAGTGGCCACTAAGTGTATGTGCTTTCAGTGCAGTAGTAGACTATTGTAACATCATACATCTGAGAATTTACAAATTCCTGACATTACTGGAAATGAAAAATGCGAGAGACATACAGTTAGGTGACTGAGTGATGTCCTGGACTTGATTTTATATTTTTGGCTTAGTTAAGCTAAGTGTGGAGTATGAGTATACATTAGTTGAAAAAGTGCTTTTTGAATTTGCTCCTTAATGGCCCAGCTTTAATATGAAGGTTTTAAATCTTGATACCGTTCCCAGAAGAAATAGCTTCTCTGCTTCTACTCTATCACATAATATTATTTAAGATATTTCATAAGACCAACATCTACTTTGTAATTTGAAAGGAAAGCAAAGTAAATATTTTCAGCTTGCTTTTTTTAATTCATATCCTATAATCTCCTGAGTACAGTTTTGGTAAATCTGGACCATGCTATAATCTTCAGTTCCAGAATTGAGAATGTTGCTTCAGACAGGTTCCAAGCAGAACTCCTTACTACCTAAACGTAACTGACTCCTCTTTTTATTCCTGGTCTCTCAAGAAAATGCCCAAAATTTAATTAACCTTTGATTATTTCTGTGCAATGTTATTAGCTTCAAATATTTGTGTTTTGGACACAAATATTCCTTATTGGACACACACATTCTTTTGTTTCTCTGCCATCTGCAACCTATCAACAAATAGAAAATAAACCCATTCACTGAGATCCAAAATAGCTGACTTCACTTCTGCACACATTGAAATCTGTCCTGTCAATGCTTTTTTTTAACTTTCTTCTGTATGAAATGATATTTCTTGTATTTTAGTGTAATCTACACACTTGGATATACAGCTGAATATTCATTCACTAATTTGATTTGTTGACCTACGTAAATAAAAATTGAGTGCCAATATAAGTCATGTGGAAAACTGCTTGCTTTCCTACTCTATACATTCTACCTTCAAACTGTTCCCTAAAGCTGCTTCTAATTCCATCCACTCTCAGATTTGCTAATAATCACTGTACTTTATAAAGCATATGCTGAAAATAAATTTGGATTTTAAAGAATATTTTGACTAGATTAGTCAATGTGAATAACTTCTAAAATCCATATTGAATCTTCTTGATCAGTTTTGTTGTTGATGACAGACTCCACTGTTTTATTTGATTGACATTAAATCACTAGTACATGGCTTCCTAGTTAATACTGCCATCTTGTCTGAAATAAAAAAGTTATTATATTTTTCAAATAGAAGAGTAATTTCCAGATCTATAGTGTTTTGTGAAGTTATTATAAATGAATCTGTAATTTTCTCAGAACACTTTAAATAATTAATAGTGAAACCATAAATTCTAGAAGGTACATGTTATCATTTTCTCAAGGTTTTTTTTTGGTTAATTTAAAATTTATCAGGTTCATCCTTTTGATGCATCTAAATTCATTTGCAGCATTGGTGTTAGGTTTCTGCAACCCATCATACTATTTTAACCGAAAATATAGGTAACACTCCGAAAAATATGGGTAACTCTAGGTAATTTCTAAGGTAAGGACATGTTCTGCACAGCTTTGTGGGCTGAAGGGCCTGTAATGTGCTGTAGGTTTTCTATGTTTCTATCAGGAAGCATTTGTGTAGAAACATACAGAGTTATCGGAATTGATCGAAACTCCATCTTCTCTCACTAAACCAAGCTCCCATCACTGCAAGGAAAATGATGATTGACCACAAATGAGGGGAGATTTATACCTCAAATTACAGCTCCATCAGGTTGCATAAACACCTACGAACATCTTTAGGTTTGGATTGTCTAGTGTGTCTCTGCAACTTCAGAGAAGCATTGCATCATAATATTTGAATCAAGCTCCCACAGTGCAGTTGTGAGCCTGATTTAAATTCCTGCTGGTTAGTCACATGAACTGTGTCTTGGCAATAGCGATATCATAAAGGTAAGCCAAGGGAAGGAAAACTGCTCCAACAGCCTTCAGACAAACTTCGGCAATCAGTCTGTCCTGCAATCAGCTAAACATTCATTAACTTTCCTATTCAGCTGCTGGTCTGACCTTCAGTATGCTCGGTTTACAAAGTATATTGTGGCATTCATTGATGTTAGGAGCGCTGATCCTTTTGATGGATCATGATTTGGTTGTGTCTAGCAGTATAATATTTGCAGATCCTATATAAAACTTGAGGATGTAACAATGAAAAGTAATCTCTATTTTACAGCTTATTGGGGTGCAAAAATTCAACCTTACAGAATTCACAAACCACTATACAAAAAAAAAGATCACGATACTAGATTTATGTGGGGATAAAAAAAACAGAAGAAAATTTTTTTTATAACTTGCGTTGAAGTTCCAGGAGCACATAAAGAGGCCCGTAAAATGGACAGGCACACAGCAAATGAAGAAGTAATATGCTTTAATAGAAGAAATGAGGGAAGTAAAAGTAACATTTCAAATGATGTGCATGAATGGTGATAGATGAATGGTGAAAGTACACTAGTTTTTTGAAGGCAGGACAAATTGAAAAGGCAACAAAATAGATTACAGGATGATTGCCTTTATTTTTAGTAGAATAATTTACAAAATGAAGGAAATAATAATAAGCCTTTACAAAGTAACATTTAGCACTGAAATGGAAAGAAAGCCAGATCATCCTGTCATCAGTAAGCTGCCTGAGCTTGCCAGTTAATTGCCTTCAGACCCTGCTGTTATCTGAACCTGGTCCCTGGGCACAGCCACATCCTGGAAGCTTGCTGCCATCTGATCAGTGAGGCCCAATGCCCAATGCAGTGAAGATGATAAGCCGTCCCTCCACAAATGCATTGAGATCTGGCTCCAAAGTTTATTGGCTGTCAAGGATGTCAAAGCTGTCAAGATATTTGGATTTCTTGGAACTCATGAACATTCAGCATTATTGAACTAATTAAAAACAAAACAAAGCACTGGGAAATAATTATCTTTAATTCAGCTCAACTTAATACGATAATTAAATTACTTTGTTGTTATACTTTGGTCTAATTTGCTTCTTCCCAATAAAATCTCCTATTCTAAGTTCATAAGGATTCAAACAGTGGAGCACGATTGTTCTGGGAGCTGAGTGGGAGACCACAAATCCAACTTCAGTTGAGAGTCCCAACAGCTACACTGTGAAAGTGGGTGGCTTTGAGCAGAACTAATGGCTTTTTATTGAATGAGCTGAACCAGATAGTTATTTCTAAATGGTACAATTTAGGAAAATGTCAAGAACATAGTGAGGATGCAAGTAAGATTTTCTGAACAGAAGATAGTGGATTCAACCCAGTACATCACAGGAGAATCCCTCCCAACCACTGAGCACATCTACAAAAAACGCTGTTTAGGAAAGCAGCATCCATCATCAGAGATCCCCACCTCCTAGGCCATGTTCTTTCCTCGCTGCTGTCATCAGATAGAAGGTACAAGAGCCTCAGGACCCAAACCACTCATGTTCTCATTATTTATTGCTATTTATCTATATTTACATTTGCACAGTTTGTTGTCTTCTGCACTCTGGTTGATCTTTCACTGATCCTGTTATAGCTGCTACTATTCTATAAATTTGCTGAGTAAGCCCACAGGAAAATGATTTTCAGGGTTGTATACGCTGGCTGACAGAAAACAAAGAGTAGCGATTAACGGGTCCCTTTCGGAATAGCAGACGGTGACCAATGGGGTACCGCAGGGTTCAGTGCTGGGACCGCAGCTGTTTACAATATATATTAATGATTTAGATGAGGAAATTAAAAGTAACATTAGCAAATTTGCCAATGGCACAAAGCTGGGAGGCAGTGTGAAATGTGAGGAGGATGTTATGAGAATGCAGGGTGACTTGGACAGGCTGGGTGAGTGGGCAGATGCAGTTTAATGTGGATAAATGTGAGGTTATCCACTTTGGTGGTAAGAATGGGAAGGCAGATCATTATCTAAATGGAGTCAAGTTAGGAAAAGGGGAAGCACAACGAGATCAGTCACTGAAAGCAAGCATGCAAGTACAGCAGGCAGTGAAAAAAGCTAATGGCATGCTGGCCTTCATAACAAGGGGAATTGAGTATAAGAGCAAAGAGGTCCTTCTACAGCTGTACAGGGCCCTGGTGAGACCACACCTGGAGTACTGTGTGCAGTTTTGGTCTCCAAATTTGAGGAAGGACATTCTTGCTATTGAGGGAGTGCAGCGTAGGTTCACAAGGTTAATTCCCAGGATGGTGGGACTGTCATATGTCGAAAGATTGGAGCGACTGGGCTTGTATACTCTGGAATTTAGAAGGCTGAGAGGGGATCTTATTGAAACATATAAAATTATTAAGGGATTGGACACGCTGGAGGCAGGAAGCATGCTCCCGCCGATGGGTGAGTCCAGAACCAAAGGCCACAGTTTAAGAATTAGGGGTAGGCCATTTAGAACGGAGTTGAGGAAAAACTTTTTCACCCAGAGAGTGGTGGATATATGGAATGCTCTGCCCCAGAAGGATGTGGAGGCCAAGTCTCTGGATGCTTTCAAAAAAGAGATGGATAGTGCTCTTAAAGATAGTGGAATCAAAGGTTATGGGGATAAGGCAGGAACTGGATACTGATAGTGGATGATCAGCTATGATCACAGTGAATGGCGGTGCTGACTCGAAGGGCCGAATGGCCTACTCCTGCACCTATTGTCTATTGTCTATTAAAATACATGTACTTTGGTAATAACACTTCCTTTGAACTTTGGAACTGTGGATCAGAGATTGTAGGTCGTCATTTTGAAATGACACAATTTAGGAAAATGTCAAGAATGGAGTGAAGATGCAAATAGGATTTCCTAAACTGGAACTATGAATGGAGAATGAAGAAACTAAAGCAACTGGCAATCCTTGTATTGAGACAGCAAAGGTTAAAAATAATCAGTTTGATGTAGTCAAATACCTGATTTTTTTTTTAGTAGAGGTAAATGTGGAGAAACTGTTTCCAGCAGTAGAAGGATCTATAACCAGATGACACAAAGAAAGAATCAAAATTGATGTGGTTTTCCCTGGGTGTGCTCCAGTTTTCTTGTACATTCCAAAGGTGTGTGGGTTTGTAAGTTTATTGTCCACTGAAAATTGCCTTTAATGTGTAAGTGAGCAGTAGAATGTGACGGGTATTATAATGGGATTCGTATGGGATTTGTGTAAATGGGTGTTTGATGGTCAGAACAGACTCAAAAAAATACTTGAAGATTTGACAAGATTGTGGGGACAGAGTAAGCAACTAGAATTAATTAAATAGCAGAGTGAATAAGCTGGTCCAAGAACAATGTATTGAATTGTAACAATAAAATGCATGAGATATCAACAATAATTCTGCAGGGTTTGTGTGCTTTAGGTTTTGGGTATTTCCAGAAATTCTGATTCCTTCTCCCTCTTTCAAGCTGAAATGATTCAGCTCTAGTGATTGTCCCTATCACACTGTGGATATTGGCTTAAATTTTTCACATTGCTTTGGGAACAGAGGTTGTTGGAAAATCAACACAGATTTTAAGTATGTGCAGGATTAGGCTTAAAGAGGTAACAAAGACCAAAGAGGAAAAAATTCTGAAAGGATAGAGCGCAGAAGTGATGAAATATAAAAAGAAATTCTGATGCAAATCAAAAAAGGGTCTGAGTAGTAATAAGCACAGTCCATAAATATAGGGTGCACTGTAAATAGTTACAGTGAAAACATTACCAGTGGCTACACTTTAGTCTTGAAAGTAAATCCTGTGCTTCACACAGTGAAAAGTAAAATGAAAAAAGTAAAGAAAGTAAATAAATAAATGGTATATAATTTTATTTGAAGTAAAATAATCCATCTGTTTCCTTGAGCATTTTAAGTAATAATTACTCAGTGACTTCCACATAAATATCTGCATAAAATAATGTTTTTTTAAAAAATTATCATGTAGCGTGTTGTCTATGCTCAAAATACCTCAGGTAAATCATAGTCACAAAACCAGTTGAACTTCACAATAAACCAGTTTTGATTCCTGGAGACAAATTAGCAATTGCTGATGTAACTCCCAGATAGCATTTGTGATTCCTGAGCCAAATTAATTTTCTTTCCGAACTAAATTTGTTTTTTTTTAATGTAATAGATCTTCCTGACAACCACTTTACCCCGGAACTGAAACAAGCAGCATGGTTGGCATGTTATTTCTGAACTAGAAATAACCAGTCAGATATTATGTCCACATTCCCAGTTGACCTGGATCCTGTTATAGATTTCAACAACCTTCTTCACCATACCATAAGTACTGGTGTGACAAAATGCACCTGAACATAGATTAATAAAATTTTCTCCAAAAAAACTAATATTCACAGTATGATGGGGACAGAGCACTTGAGCTGAATAAATGAGGCAGACAGTCATTCATTTGAACACCTCTTAATGGATAGATATTCATTTGAACACTGGATGCCAATTAACAATGGAACAAGACTGCATTTCTGCAAAAGTGTTGAATTCATGTTAATATTTTCATTGTTATGCATTTTAACCACTTAACTAATTTTCCCACCCATTTTAAGACTTGGCCATCAGAAAACTGGACTGAACACTTACTATTACTATTTAATCCTTATGTAATTTGATAAATTAGTTTATTATTGTCTCATGTACTGAGGTGCAGTGAAAAACTTGACTTGCATACATTCATGCAGATCAATTCATTACAAAGGTGCATTCAGGTAGTCCAAGATAAAACAATATCAGTACAGAATAAAATGTTACAGAGAAAGTGCAGTGTAGGCAGTCATTAAAGTGAACAGTTATAACATGGTATATATTATCTTCCAAGGGAATAATTCAATAGTCTTATAACAGTTGAACTGAAGATGTCATTGAGCAGGATAGTACATACTTGCAGGTTTTTGTATCTTCTGCATGAGATGGGCCAGATGGCAGAATGATGAGAGTGGGTAGGATCTTTGATTATGCAGGCTGCCCTACCAACTCAAGTGGAGATGAGTCTGGCAAGTGGAGATGAGTCTGGTTTCCATGATGTGCTGAGCTGTGTCCACAGCTCTGCAGTTTTGGTACTCACAGGCAGAGCAGTTGCTATACCAAACCATAATGCATTAGGATAAAATGCTTTCTATGGTGCATCAATTAAAGACACAAGAAATTCGGCAGATGCTAGAGATCTTGAGCAGCGCACACAAAATGCTGGAGGAATCCAGCAGGCCAGGCAGCATTTTCGAAGGCAAGTAAACAATTGACATTTGTAGTTCAGAGTCACTCCCCTCTATTTCTGCCAGCACCCCCACTCTCTTTTTCCATTCACCATTCTGGTTACCCGCTCACCCCATTTCTTCTCCGCCACGTTTATGACCAGCCCATCACCGCCTTCTGATTCTCCACATCCTTCCCTTTATTCCTTGGTCAACAGACCTCTCCTATTAGATTCCTTCTTCTTTAGCCCTTTATCACTTCCACCTAAACCTTCCAGATTCTTACATTATGCCTACAACCCACCCACCTTCCCCCTCACCTAGTCTCACCCAGCACCTGCCAGCTTGTTCAGCCACCCCCTCTTCCATCTTATTCTGGCTTCTGTCCCCTTCCTTTCCAGTGCCCGTGAAGTATCTGGGCCTGTAAATTCAACTATTTCCCTCCGTAATTGCTGGCTGGCCTGCTGAGTTCCTCCAGCATTTTGTGTGCAGTGCATTGATTAAAAGTTATTAAGGGAACATGGCAGATTTGTTTAGCCTTCCAAGGAATTGGAGGTGCTAGTGAGCTTTCCTGACTGTAGTTGCACCAGGACAGGCGACAGGTGATGTTGACTCTGAGGAACTTGAAAGTTCTGAATCCTGCCACCCGCAACATGGTTCACACACACACACAAACGTGCACTATCCTACTTCTGTGAATCAATGACCAGCTCTTTTATTTTTCTGACATTAAAGGAAAGGTTGTTGCATTGAAATCATGTCTCTCAGCCCTCTACCTCCTTCCTGTACTCTGACTCATCATTTGAAATATGGCTGACAACAATGGTATCATCTGCAAACTAGATAGTTGTGAGAACGCACAGAGCTGATGAACACATCACTATTTGGATAGTGAATGGTTGGGCCAGTTGGTGTTGGCTTTGCTCTCCTTAAATTTTTTTCTTCTGTCATTTGTGAATTAACACTAGATATTCAGTAATAATAACAAATACTGTATATAGTTTAGCACTTCCATGAATATTTTTTGTAATAAACATACTATTGATAAGAGTAAAACTATGTTATTTAAGTTTATCAGTAAGACATTTTTAAATTGCAGGTGCTCTTTTCAGCTTGTTCAGAATGTCAGCAAAGAAACACGTACATTTAAATGAAGGGAGAAGCAGCAGAGAGATTTTCAAGAGCCCTGGAGTGAAAGATTTTCCATAATTAAAACGGGTGATAAAGCATTATGCATCTTATGTTCCAAAAGCAGTAGTGTGCAGGGCTTCCTCCGGAAAGCGGCATGACAAAGCTGTTCAATCCCTAAACAGTGGCTGTGTGATACAAGTGAGCAAGAACAAAAGGAACATATTCTGTGAGAAATCAGCAACCAAAAGATGCAGTCAAATATCTTGATGACATTTATTTCAGGTAGTTCCAACTTCAGGTTTCAAAGATTGTTGCTCAACACAGAAAACCACTTGTGACAGCGAATATGTTAAAGAATCATGAATAGCAAATTTTGACAGTGTTCCAGAAAAAGAAATAAAATATTCAGTGCATTAAGGATTTGCCAGTGAGCAGAAACACAGTAAAAGATATAATATTAATGACTGGGACAGGATTAGCAGAACAAACAATGAAGGATTAGTTTATGTAAATTTCTTTACGTGGTTTCCAACCTGATGGCATGAACATCAATTTCTCTAACTTCCAGTAATTTCTCCCTCCTCCCCCTGCCAAACTTTCTCATTCCCATTCTGGCTCTCCTCTTACCTTTTTCTCTTCTCCTCACCTGCCCAGCATTTCCCTCTGTTGCCCCTTCACCTTTTCTTTCTCCCAGAGTCACCTGTCCTCTCTTATCAGATTTCTTCTTTTTTCAGCCCTTTACATCTTCCACCTATCACCTCCCAGTTTCTCACTTCATCCCCCGCCCTCCCCCAACAACACACCCACCTTCCCCCTCAGCTGGTTTCACCAGTCACCTGCTACCTTTACTCCTTCCCTTCTCCCCATCTTCTTTTCTGACTTCTTCACCTTTCCTTTCCAATCCTGATGAAGGTCCTCAACCCAAAATAAATGTTTCTTCCTCTGCATAGATGCTGCCTGACCTTCTGAGTTCCTCCAGTACTTTTGTGTGTGTTGCTCTATAAGACCTAGGAGCAGAATTAGGCAATTTGGCCCATCAAGTCTGCTCCATTTCCCTCTCAGCCTCAGTCTCCTGCCTTCTCCCCGTTTCTATCTTCATGCCTTGACTAATCAAGAATCTACCAACCTCTGCTTTAAATATACCCAATGACCTGGCTTCCACAGTTGCCTGTGGCAATGCATTCCACAGAGTCACCACTCTCTGGTTAATTTCTCCTCATCTCCGTTCTAAGTGGACATCCCTCTATTCTGAGGCTGTGTCCTCCGGTCTTAGACTCTCCCACCATAGGGAGTCTAAATTTCTTTTAGTTTGTCTTGATGAGAGCACTGATGTTATATCATCAACTAGGCTATTCTTATAGCTCCATTTTGCAGGGGTGATGAAATATGCGAAGAACTGGTTAACTTGGTAATGTTACCTAAACACACTATATCGCTAGTCACGAGAAACAATCTTCCACCATACCCACTGCTTCCATCCAATTGGCCAGCTCTGCCTGGATTCCCTGCAGTCTACTCTTCCAGAGCAGCCTACCATGTGGAACCTGAAAGACATTACTGAAGTCCATATAAACCATGTCTTCCTTCCTGCATTCATCAACTTTTTTGATCACCTCAGCAATTAAGCTCATTAGACATGATCCCCGCCCCCCCACCATGCACAATGCCATGCTGACTACTCCTAATCATCTCCTGTCTTTTTCAGATCTATGTATATTTTATCCTTCATCGTCTTCTCCAGCAATAGATGTTTGACTGACTGGTCGACAATTTGCACGTATTTTTTGCCTCCTTTCTTAATTTGTAGAAACTGACATTAGAGGGAAACTCAATACAAATTGATCATTCCAATTTTTCTGAAAGCTTGATTGAGATGCTAAAGAAAAGTAATTTATTAGCAAGAATATATGGCTTTGATCTAAGGAGCATAAACACAAGTACTGTTTCTTCAATCTCCAATCTCACTTTTGATTGAAACACAATAATTGTTAATAAGGGAACTAGATAATCCTAAATATCCAATAATAGCTCAAGTTATTCCAAGGTTTCTAACTTCACCACTCTGTTAGTAAGTAAATTTTAAAAAAAAGCTGATCTGTCTGTGTGAAGTATACCTTCCTAATAACAATTTTTTAAAGTGTTCATTTATCTTTATCTGTTCACTGTTGCTGTACATTTCACCTAGTTTATTCCCGGGGGTGGTGGATGATACAGTATTTGAATGATTTCATAGACCCCAAAAATTTTCTAAGAAAGGATGGAGGATTCAAGTAGTTGCATTATTTATATAACGTACTTGATTTGCAATTTCCAAAAATAGGGTGCACACTTCTCATGAAGCTGCTCTAAGTTCTGACATCTCATCTCTATAACCAAGTTCCAGAGTTATCTAGCTGATGAGAATGAAGTCTTGTATGTGTGAGACTTCCAGCTCTGTTGTAGGTTGTATGTTTGGGGGGTGGGGGGGGACACAAAAGTGAGAATTAGTTATATAGTGAAATTATAGAAATTTCAGCTAGCCATAATTTGAAAAGAGTTTGCTATGTATACATGCAGGAGGCAGCCACATTACCTGGAACACGTACTCACTAAATGGAGTGTGAGTGATGAATGTGACCTGGTGAAAGTTAGAGGATGGGACATTGGAAAAGCTCCCAATTTCCTTATTGCCATTCATGATTATGGATTTAAAGGATGTGAATAATTGAGAAGATACGTGTAAGTACAGTGCATATTTGTGTGCTGCATGAATGGGTTTCCACATGGTTGGTTATTCCTAGTAAGATCTTTGCAAATCTTTAATGACTGTGGAAGGCTACAATTAACATTGTGGTGCCATAAGGCAGAAACGTACATTTTTATGGCATTCCTCCCAAAAAAGCAGGATCGAGGAAAAGAAAGGATGGAGTGTGGCTAGACTAAGTCATGGTGTTACAATAATTGCCCCTTGTAGTAACAATCAGTGAGGCACAGAAAATCTGTATTTACTGACAAGTAACTTCTATTATTTCAACTAAAAAGCACAGCTCTATCCACCTGTGTGTACCCTACTAGAACCCCTGACACTCCATGAACAGTCAATGAAGAGAAAAGGTATTACCCGGGAAAGGAGTCTACGCCGGCCTGGTGTTTCTCATGGTCCCGATCTCCATGTGTCAGTGGGGTCTTCCTTATCCGCGATGGTTGGTCTCTGGCTGTGGGAGAGTTATCATCCCTGCATGTATGGAGCTCTTGAGTCTTATACTGTTCCTCATCAATTGAACCATTGGATCTTCACCCCATTGGCTCAAGGTCATCTTCTTACTGGTCATTGTACAGGACTACAACCAACGTTGTTTCGTGGCTCTGCCCACCCCAGCTTAGTGTATTTGTGTTTTTACACTCTGACTGGGCCAAACCTGGTAAATGAGGCAACCCAGACAGAGTCTAATGAGATTACACATTGCTTTGGTAGGTCTGCCATTTTACATAACAAGCAGCTACTCCTCTGAAAATTGTCTCAGGTTTAGTAGATCATTATCTGAAGCTTCCTGTGTCCACATTCAGTTGCCGATTAGATTATCCAAAAGCAAGAATCAGTTTGGAGTCCACTAAAAGGGGGAAACAAAGACAACTGGCTTGTCTGCTTCCCCTGTCCTTGATCAGACTGTAGTTTCTTCTCAACAACAATGGCAACACACACAAAATGCTGGAGGAATTCAGCAGGCCAGGCAGCATCTATGGAAAAAAGTACAGTCAGGGTTTTGGCCCAAAACATCGATTACTTTTTCCCATAGATGCTGTCTGGCCTGCTGAGTTCCTACAGTATTTTGTGTGTATTGCTCGGATTTCCAGCACCTACAGGTTTTCTATTGTTTGTGACTAAAGTAAGTCATTAACATTTGATTAACGTAAACCTTCTTAATCTGTAGCTTGGGTTTTTGTTGACTATTGAAGCCAATATGGGATCCACAGACTCTTTCAGAGAAAAGGCAAGAGATGCCTCATGGTACAGTTTGGTGGTTAGATTGTGAGATGGTGCAATCCTTAAACAGGGCTCTTATTTGCACCCTACTCCAGAATTTCAATATCAATCAAAACCGTCCTTCCCCATTTTGAGCTGTAACGGGCTAGAGTTTCCCAGGCATCAGCAAGAACATTGCAAGTCAAGTATGAATTAAAATATATTAGCAAACATTTAAATGGAACAAAATTACAAACCAAATGTCTTTGTTGTTGCCATGCAGTGAAAGAAATGGAGGCTGTCTTTTGTGAGACTGTTGTACAACCTCAATTTTGTAAGCTGATTTTGCTCAGGAATAGCTGGATCAAAGTAGTTCAAAATGGACACAATAAAGCCCTTACTGTATAATCAGATGATTATTTACGGATGATTTCCAAACAAGAAGCTGGTTGTGAGAATTTTTTTTTAGAACATGCAACTTTATAAATAGGGCAGTCTATGTCATTGACCTGAAGTATGCTGGTTCTAGCAACTGGCTACTGTGGTTAAACTGGTTTGAGCTGGTCTGATCCTTGTTACTTGGGAGAAAGGCAATAAAGTGATTCTGCCTTGGACCAAAGCCAATGGAAAAACAAACATACGTTAGCCAGCGAAATCAAAACACACCAGTTTGAATTGATAAGGAAAGAGAATAAGAATGTTGGACCTCCAGATGCAAAGTGAAAATGCTGGAGTTTAAAGATGGCAATGAAGGCCCCCATCTCAGGAGCAGGGAGAAGAAGGATCAATTGCTTGGCCATATTTCAGTGTTATATGTTGGACTAGTGGTCTGAATGAGTATTAGTACAAAAAGAACACTTATCATTGATGACTTAAGTTGTTCACCTGGGGGGTGTCAACATAATTTAAATTTACATTTGTGTAGAGACAATGAAATGCAAGATTTGAATTAATTAAGATTTGTTGGTGAATTGTCTAACTTGGGTCAGTTTCCTAACAGTCAACAACCTCGCGCTTCTTTAAGAATCTCGTCCCATAACAATACTGCGAAATATTACCTGCTTCAAGAGCCTTGGGTGAGCATGTAAATAGTATAGCCAGCCCAACGTAACCAGCTGTGCTTTGGAGAGGATATGACAGATAACTATTCAGAAGAGCTACAAAAGTTAGTTTTATTCTCTTCTGGCCTTAACATTTATAGTCCATCACAGGAGAACTTACCTGAATAACAGTGTTCAACATAAAAAGTATACATGTTTAGAACACATCTGGACAATCCGCAGTTGAGTGGCAAACACTTATTAGGGAGTGAGAGAGCCTGTGGTATGTCGAATATTGGGTGAACAAGTAGTCTTTGGGGTGTACTGCAAGTCTGTGTCTTTGCTGTTGCCTTGCTGCATGCTTGAGTGCTCAATGGTGGATGCCAATACTTTTTTTTTGCTGTGGGGGGAGGGGGGATTGTTGCTTGCTGCCACTTAAGCGCGGGAGGGAGGGGAGCTGGGGGGACTTTGGGGTTAGAAACATAGAAAATACGTGCAGGAGTAGGCCTTTCAGCCCTTCGAGCCTGCACTGCCATTCATTACGATCATGTCTGATCATCCAGCTCAGACCCTATACCTGCCTTCTCTCCATACCCCCTAATCCCTTTAGCCACAAGGGCCTTATCTAACTCCCTCTTAAATATAGCCAATGAACTGGCCTCAACTGTTTCCTGTGGCAAAGAATTCCACAGATTCACCACTCTCTGTGTGAAGAAGTTTTTCCTCATCTTGGTCCTAAAAGGCTTTCCCGTAATCTTGCAGGAAAGTTTGCTAGTGCTGCTTGGGGGGGGTTTAAACTATATTTGCAGGGGGCAGGGACCCAGAATGTGAGGGAGGATAGCGAGATGAAGTATAAAGGACAGGTGGGCACTACACGGTTCCGGAATATTAAATGTGAAGTAGAGAAAGGTGAGGTGGAACGAGTGATAAGGAGGATACACGTGCAGAGGGATGGTCTGACGGAGCATGGAGTTAAATGTGCAGAAAGAGTAAGTAAATTTAAGAAGGACAACAAAATTAAAGGGGCGTATAGCCTGGTGAGAGTTCGGGGAGCTGGGTTATGCACAATAGGCAGCGATTTAAACAGAGAGAGGAGAAATGGGTTAAGAAGTCTATATCTGAATGCACGAAGTGTCAGAAATAAGGCGGATGAGCTTGAAGCTTAGGTGCGAATAGGTACCTATGATGTTGTTGGGATAACGGAGTCATTGCTGCAGGGGGATCAGACCTGGGAAATGAATGTACAAGGGTATACGTGCTATCGAAGGGACAGAAAGGTGGGCAGAGGGGGTGGAGTGGCCCTGTTGGTGAGGAATGAGATTCACTCCCTTGCAAGGGGGGACATAGAATCAGGAGAAGTAGAGTCAGTGTGGATAGAACTGAGGAACAGTAAGGGCAAAAAGACCCTAATAGGTGTTATCTACAGGTCCCCAAACAGTAGCATGGATATTGGGTGCAAGTTGAATAGGGAGTTAACAATGGCATGTGGCAAAGGAAATGTCGCAGTAGTTATGGGGGATTTCAACATGCAGGTGAACTGGGAAAATCAGGTTGGTACTGGACTCCAGGATAGGGAGTTTGTAGAGTACCTATGGGATGCATTTTTGGAGCAGCTTGTATGAGAGCCGACCAGGGATAAGGCTATTCAGGATTTAGTGTTGTGCAATGAACAAGATTTGATAAGTGATCTTGAAGCAAAGGAGCCATTAGGAGGTAGTGACCATAATATGATAAGTTTTTATCTGCAAGTTGAGAGAGATAAGGGCAGATCAGAAGTGTCAGTATTGCAGTTGAACAAAGGAGACTATGAAGCCATGAGGGAGGAGCTGGCCAAAGTTGACTGTTCGGATATCCTAGCAGAAAAGACAGTGGAACAGCAATGGCAGGTATTCTTGGGAATAATGCACAAGGTGCAAAATCAGTTCATCCCCCGGAGAAGGAAGGATTCAAAGGAGGGAAAGTGGCCACAGTGGTTGACAGAGGAAGTCAGAGATAGCATAGCATTAAATAAGAAGTATAACAGAGCTAAGGTGAGTGGGAAGACAGATGATTGGGAAATTTTTAAGGAGCAACAGAACTTAACTAAAAAGGCAATACGGGGAGAAAAAATGAGGTATGAACGCAAGCTAGCTAGGAATATAAAGGAGGATAGCAGAAGTTTTTTTATGTATGTGAAGAGAAGGAAGATAGTTAAGAACAATGTTGGGCCCTTGAAGAATGAATTGGGAGAAATTGTTATGGGCAGCAGAGAAATGGCAGACGAATTTACTAAGTACTTTGGATCTGTCTTCACTAGGGAAGACACAAGCAATCTCCCAGATGTATGGATGGGCCAAGGACATAGGGTAACAGAGGAACTGAAACAGATTGATATTAGGAAGAAAACGGTGATGAGTAGACTGATGGGACTGAAGGCTAACAAATCCCCAGGTCCAGATGGTCTGCATCCTAGAGTACTAAAGGAGGTGGCTCTGGAAATTGCAGATGCATTGGTGATCATTTTCCAATGTTCCTTAGATTCAGGATCAGTTCCCGAGGATTGGCGAATAGCTAATGTTATCTCACTTTTTAAGAAAGGAGGGAGGGAGAAAATAGAGAACTATCGCCCTGTTAGCCGAACATTAGTAGTGGGGAAGATGCTAGAGTCCATTACTAAAGATGAAATAGCGGCATATCTTGATAGCAGTGATAGGATTGGGCCGAGCCAGCATGGATTTATCAAGGACAAATCATGCTTGACTAATCTATTGTTTTTCGAGGATGTAACCAGGAAGATAGACGCGGGAGATCCAGTGGATGTGGTGTACCTTGACTTTCAGAAGGCATTTGATAAGGTACCACATAAGAGATTGGTGGGTAAAATCAGAGCTCGTGGCATTGGGGGGAGGATATTGACATGGATAGAAAACTGGTTGGCCGATAGAAAGCAAAGGGTAGCAGTGAATCGGTGTTTCTCGGAATGGCAGGTGGTGACTAGTGGGGTGCCACAGGGCTCGGTATTGGGACCACAGCTGTTTACGATTTACGTCAATGATTTAGATGAAGGCATTGTGAATAACATTAGCAAGTTTGCTGATGATACTAAGCTGGGTGGCAGTGTGACATGTGATGAGGATGTTAGGAGAATTCAAGGTGACTTGGATAGGCTGGGTGAGTGGGCAGAAACTTGGCAGATGGCGTCTAATGTGAATAAGTGTGAGGTTATTCACTTTGGGAGCAAGAACAGGAAGACAGATTATTATCTGAACGGTGTGGAGTTAGGTAAGGGAGAAATACAAAGAGACCTAGGAGTACTTGTTCATCAGTCTCTGAAGGTGAATGAGCAAGTGCAGCAGGCAGTGAAGAAGGCTAATGGAATATTGGCCTTTATTACAAAGGGAATTGAGTACAAGAGCAAGGAAATCCTTTTGCATTTGTACAGGGCCCTGGTGAGACCACATCTGGAGTATTGTGTGCAGTTTTGGTCTCCAGGGTTAAGGAAGGACATCCTGGCTGTGGAGGAGGTGCAGCGTAGGTTCACTAGGTTAATTCCTGGGATGTCCAGACCGTCTTACGCAGAGAGGTTAGAGAGACTGGGCTTGTACACGCTGGAATTAAGGAGATTGAGGGGGGGGGGGGGATCTGATTGAGACATATAAGATTATTAAGGGATTGGACAAGATAGAGGCAGGAAATATATTCCAGATGCTGGGAGAGTCCAGTACCAGAGGGCATGGTTTAAGAATAAGGGGTAGGTCATTTAGGACAGAGTTGAGGAGGAACAACTTCTCCCAGAGAGTTGTGGAGGTGTGGAACACGCTGCCTCAGAAGGCAGTGGAGGCCAATTCTCTGGATGCTTTCAAAAAGGAGCTAGATAGGTATCTTATGGATAGGGGAATCAAGGGTTATGGGGACAAGGCAGGAACCAGGTATTGATAGTAGATGATCAGCCATGATCTCAGAATGGTGGTGCAGGCTCGAAGGGCCAAATGGTCTACTTCTGCACCTATTGTCTATTGTCTATAATCCTCAAACTGTGACCCCTCGTTCTGCACTTCCCCAACATCGGGAACAATCTTCCTGCATCTAGCCTGTCCAACCCCTTTAGAATTTTATACGTTTCAATCAGATCCCCCCTCAATCTTCTAAATTCCAGAGAGTATAAGCCTAGTCAATCCAGTCTTTCATCATATGAAAGTCCTGCCATCCTAGGAATCAATCTGGTGAAACTTCTTTGTACCTCCTCTATGGCGAGAATGTCTTTCCTCAGATTAGGGGACCAAAACTGCACACAATACTTTAGGTATGGTCTCACCAAGGCCTTGTACAACTACAGTAGTACCTCCCTGCTCCTGTACTCGAATCCTCTCGCTATGAATGCCAGCATACCATTCGCCTTTTTCACTGCCTGCTGTACCTGCATGCCAACTTTCAATGACTGGTGTACAATGACACCCAGGTCTCGTTACAATTCCCCTTTTCCTAATTGGCCACCATTCAGATAATAATCTGTTTTCCTGTTCTTGCCACCAAAGTGGATAACCTCACATTTATCCACATTAAATTGCATCTGCCATGAATTTGCCCACTCACCTAACCTATCCAAGTCACCCTGCATCCTCTTAGCATCTTCCTCACAGCTAACACTGCCGCCCAGCTTCGTGTCATCCGCAAACTTGGAGATGCTGCATTTAGTTACCTTGTCTAAGTCATTAATATATTTTGTAAACAACTGGGGTCCCAGCACTGAGCCTTGCGGTACCCCACTAGTCACTGCCTGCCATTCTGAAAAGGTCCCGTTTATTCCCACTCTTTGCTTCTTGTCTGCCAACCAATTCTCTATCCACATCAATACTATACCCCCAATACCGTGTGCTTTAAGTTTGCACACTAATCTCCTGTGTGGGACCTTGTCAAAAGCCTTTTGAAAATCCAAATATACCACATCCATTGGTTCTCCCCTATCCACTCTACTAGTTACATCCTCAAAAAATTCGATGAGATTCGTCAGACATGACTTTCCTTTGACAAATCCATGCTGCCTTTGTTCGATGATTTCATCGCTTTCCAAATGTGCTGTTATCACATCTTTGATAACTGACTCTAGCATTTTCCCCACCACCAATGTCAGGCTCACCAGTCTATAATTCCCCAGTTTCTCTCTCCCTCCTTTTTTAAAAAGCAGGGTTACATTGGCCACCCTCCAATCCTCAGGAACTAATCCAGAATCTAAAGTGTTTTGAAAAATTATCAGTAATGCATCCACTATTTCTTGGGCTACTTCCTTAAGCACTCTGGGATGCAGACCATCTGGCCCTGGGGATTTATCTGCCTTCAATCCCTTCAATTTACCTAACACCACTTCCTTACTAACGTGTTTCTCTCAGTTCCTCCATCTCACCCGACCCTTGGTCCCTTACTATTTCTGGAAGATTATTTATGTCCTCCTTAGTGAAGACAGAACCAAAGTAGTTATTCAGTTGGTCTGCCATGTCCTTGTTCCCCATGATCAATTCACCTGTTTCTGTCTGTAAGGGACCTACATTTGTCTTAACCAATCTTTTTCTTTTCGCATATCTATAGAAGCTTTTACAGTCAGTTTTTATGTTCCCTGCCAGCTTTCTCTCATAATCTTTTTTCCCTTTCCTAATTAAGCCCTTTGTCCTCCTCTGCTGGTCTCTGAATTTCTCCCAGTCCTCAGGTGTGCCGCTTTTTCTGGCTAATTTGTATGTTTCTTCTTTGGAATTGATACTATCCCTAATTTCCCTTGTCAGCCATGGGTGCACTACCTTCCCTGGTTTATTTTGCAAACTGGGATGAACAATTGTTGTAGTTCATCCATGCGATCTTTAAATGCTTGCCATTGCATATCCACTGTCAACCCTTTAAGTATCATTTGCCAGTCTATCTTAGCTAATTCACGTCTCATACCTTCAAAGTTACCCTTCTTTAAGTTCAGAACCTTTGTTTCTGAATTAACTATATCACTCTCCATCTTAATGAAGAATTCCACCATATTATGGTCACTTTTACCCAAGGGGCCTCGCACGACAAGATTGCTAACTAACCCTTCCTCATTGCTCAATACCCAGTCGAGAATGGCCTGCTCTCTAGTTGGTTGTTCGACATATTGGTTCAGAAAACTATCCCGCGTACATTCCAAGAAATCCTCTTCCTCAGCACCCTTACCAATTTGGTTCACCCAATCTATATGTAGATTGAAGTGGCCCATTATAACTGCTGTTCCTTTATTGCACGCATTTCTAATTTCCTGTTTAATGCCATCCTCAACCTCGCTACTACTGTTAGGTGGCCTGTACACAACTCCCACCAGCGTTTTCTGCCCCTTAGTGTTATGCAGCTCTACCCATATCGATTTCACATCCTCCCGGCTAATGTCCTTCCTTTCTATTGCATTAATCTCCTCTCTAACCAGAAATGCCACCCCACCTCCTTTTCTTCCATGTCTATCCCTCCTGAATATTGAATATCCCTGAATGTTGAGCTCCCATCCTTGGTCACCCTGGAGCCGTGTCGCTGTGATCCTAACTATATCATATTCATTAATAACTATCTGGTCATTCAATTCATCCGCCTTGTTATGAATACTCCTTGCATTGACACACAAAGCCTTCAGGCTTGCTTTTACAACACTCTTAGCCTTTATACAATTATGTTGAAAAGTGTCCCTTTTTGATTTTTGCCCTGGATTTGCCTGCCTGCCACTTTTACTTTTCACCTTACTACTTTTTGCTTCTACCCTCATTTTACACCTCTCTCTCTCTCTGCACTTGTTCCCAGACCCCTGCCACATTAGTTTAAATCCTCCTGAGCAACAGTAGCAAACGCTCCCCCTAGGACATTGGTTCCAGTCCAGCCCAGGTGCAGACCGTCCTGTTTGTACCAGTCCCACCTCCTCCAGAACTGGTTCCAATGCCCCAGAAATTTGAATCCCTCCCCCTTGCACCATTTTTCAAGCCACGTATCCATCTGAAATATCCTCCTATTTCTACTCTGACTAGCACGTGGCACTGGTAGTAATCCAGAGATTATTACCTTTGTGGTCTTACTTTTTAGTTTATCTCCTAACTCCCTAAATTCACCTTGTAGGACCTCATCCCGTTTTTTACCTATATCGTTGGTACCTGTGTGCACCACGACCACTGGCTGTTCACCCTCCCGCTCCAGAATGTCCTGCAGCCGCTCAGAGACATCCTTGAGCCTTGCACCAGGGAGGCAACATACCCTCCTGGAGTCTCGTTTGTGGCCGCAGAAACGCCTATCTATTCTAACATTTAACTGTTGTTCATTCTTTGGGGGCACTCCTCTGTTTTCATGGATGGTTGCAAAAAAAAAAGCATTTCAGGATGTATATTGTATACATTTCTCTGACATTAAATGTACCTTTAAAACCTTGAACTCGTATTGATAGGAGTTTCTATACTAATTGTTGAACATTAGTCATAGCAAAGATCAGATTGTACAGTAGCAATATTTTAGGTAGTTAAATGTACATCTTGAAGTTTTTGTTATCTTATTCTCCTTGTTCAGTAATTTTAATTGGAGCTAAATATTCCAACACAATGATCTGTCCTTTGACAAACATTACTATTAGTAAATGAAATTACTCAATGTTATTTCTGTATTGGTATAAACAATAGTGGGTTCCTTCAAAGCAGACAAATTGCTTGCCCGTTGCCAAGACTGTTAATAAGATGATTTCCTTAGAAACTTTGGGTCGAGGGATTTTTTAAAGTTTTTTATTCAGTGCCCAATACAATGGTTGCTCAAAGTCTGAAACATTGGTATAAAATGCTAAAAATATGCAGCAAGTCAGGCAGTATTTATGGAGATAGAAATGTTTCAGGCTGAACTTTCATCAGAATTGGAGAGAATTGTACAGGTGTAAAAAATGTTGAGCGTGTCCAGAAAAAAGGCAGTGGTACTGGTGGAACTAAAAGATTGGGTGGTGCTTAGAAAGGATAGAGTGAGTTTAGGAATTTAAAAATAAAAGTTTGCAATATGATTGAAGTTATGATTGATTAAACCAACAAATTCACGCCAGCATCTCTTGTCAAAAAAAGGAAACATTGATTGTGAGCTGAATCTTACTATTGACTCCAGGAGGTGGTCAGATAACTAATCGAAATACAGACTCTGTTCTCCTGACAATGTTCATTGAATTAGTACGGGAAGCCACGGGCAGAGGTCAGAAAGGAAGTAATGTGAATTAAAATGCTAGGCAACCCCCTTGGAGAGTGGGGCTATGTGTTTTGGGTGTATGCCTCAGGAATGGTTGAGGGGAGATAAATGTCTGGTGGATATACTACTCGTGGCTGGTGGAGGGACCCTTGCTGGGAGGTGGTCGTCTCGGGAGAGCCTGGCTTTGGATGTGTGGATGGAGATTGCAGTGGACGTTTGCAGGCTGGAGCGGATGGCAGTGTCTGTTGGTCATGGGTTGGAACGGTTTTGTTCATGCTGGAGGGAATGGTTTGACTGCATGGTACCTTATGGGCCTGATTTTGTTCTCACAAGTCAATGAATATGTTCTGAGGAGGGGTCACTCCCTGCTTCTGTGCATGATTTTCTTCTTTCGGTTGTTCATTCTTTCCTCTCCTTTCTATAAGTGTATACCTCAGATAAATATTATGTGGAGATTTGTGACCGGTATGATTGTGTGATGTGTGTGTACAGCATCTGAGATACATCCTGTGGAAATGTTTGTTTGATGATGAAATTCAATAAAAAATAAATTACAAAAAAAAATGCCAGGCAACCAAAACTCGTGAAGGCTAAATTCAGGCAGCTTGCAAACAATTTCCCAGTTTTCTTAATTTAAAATAATGAACAATTATTTACTGTAAAACATTAAATAAAAATTATATTTCCTACAAAGATAGTTTGTGCCCAACTTTTGGGGAAATAAAGTAAAATGATAAAGTTTTGAAATAACTGGCTTTTTCCTCTGAGTCATTAATTGCTTTTAGAAACAAATAAATCATAAACCTCCACTAATTGAAGTTGCTGTCAGTTTCAGTGCTCCTCATAGAACTTTTTGGCACAAATATAAGAGAAATGAAAGCATTCTGGAGATTTATCTACTGACTGTTACACAGTAACTTGATTGGGTTTGTCAAATATTGACTTCTCAAAATATAAGGCTTTTGTGAATACCTGCTGAGGGCTATTGGAAAACTGTCAAAAATCATTTGTACCAGGATCATTGAAGTGACTGTGAAAGGCACCCTGTAGATCATGTAAAAAAAAGATTTTTAAAAACATGTGGAAACTAAATCAAACTTTACATACATCATTTCCCTTATTAAGAATCTATTTACAACAGATGTCAATGAATGTGAGGTCAGTTCTGCTGCTGTCTGTAAGAAGATTGTACATTCTCCCTGTGACCACATAGGTTTCCCCTGAGTGCTCTGGTTTTCTCCTAAATTCCCAAGATGTACGGATTAGAAGGTCAATAGGTCACATGGGTGTAATTGGGCGGTATGGGCTTGTTGGGCCAGAAGAACCTGTTACCATGCTGTATTGCTAAATAAAATTAAAATGGTATTAAGAAGTATTGCCTAACTGAAATGTCTCTCAAAATAACAGAAATAGACAGTTTATTCCATAAGTAGTGAATTATTTTTACCCAAAGATGACTAGTTATCTTCAGCAGGTGGTGTCACTGGGTTCCATACTGAATGGAATGGGAACTTTTACTCATTGTTCCCTTGCACCATGATTTTTACCAGGTTAACGTCAGCATCAGGACTGTGTATATTGATTCAGCTAGATTCATTAGCTCATTAAACTTGCCTTGTTATGTCTTAATTTCAACATTAAAGACAACTTAATTGTGCCAGTGAGATATTTTAACATTTGTCATGGCAGGTAACCTTTGTTTCCTTTTCGTATCATTCCATCCAAGTTATCTGCTGATGAATTGAGACTGTCCAAATATGACACATCCTTCCAATTAGCTTCAGGATTCAAAGCTTACATAAAATACAATAACTCTAACAAATGATCTCAACAATAGAGAACTCTACCTGTACCTTTCCTCTAACTCTATTACTACTGGACTTAGAATTTGCAATATTATATTTATTGGCTGAATCAGGGGATATCTTTCTGCCTAACCACCATGTCAAGAATTTTTTTTATAGAATAAGAGTGCTATACTATTAGTCACATGCAGTTGTATGGTATGAAAAATTAGAAATAGAAATAAATAGCCTACTGTAAAAATAGCTAATAAGACCATAAGACATCGAAGCAGAATTAGGCCATTCAGCCCATTGAGTCTGCTCTGGCATTCAATCATGGCTGATTTATTATCCCTCTCCATCCCATTCTCCTGCCTTCTCCCTGTAACCCTTGGACTGTTTGTCCCACTCCCAACGGGGTGGAGGCTACACAGAACCACCAGACTCAAAACAGTTACTTTTCCCAAGCATTAAAGTTGATCAACACCTCCAGCCACTAACCCATCCCTCCACACCCCCATCATCACTACTTTATTATTTTCTGTCAGTCACCTTATGTATAGACTCTGTACCTAGTATCACTTTACAGATGTACAGTCAATGGTTAAGAGGTTTGTTTTATTAGCGAAGTATGCATGCAGAATACAACTCTGAGATCTGTCTTGTCCAGATAACCTCGAAACAAAGAAAAACCATGGAGTTTGTTGAAAGAAAAGACGTCAACCCCCACGCGCACCCCCCCACACAAAAAAGAACTGAGCCACCCCGATTTAATCCTAGCCAAATCACAGGACACTTTACATTGACCAATTAACCTACTAACCAGTCTGTCTTTGGTCTGTGGGAGGAAACTGGAGTACCCACGCAGTTACAGGGGAACATACAAACTCATTATAGGCAGCAGTGGGAGCCGCACCCCGGTCACTGGTACTGTCAAGTGTGTGGCTAACCACTACGCTACCATGCCAAACATTATACTGTATTTTTTGTGTGTTTTTTTAGTTACTGTGTTCCACAGAATTGTGTAGGAAGTGTGGAAACTAAACCAAACATTTTTTTAAATTTTGTAGGATAAGCTGAAAAACATTCTTCAAAACCTGAGAGATGAACTACAAACAGATCCAATCATCAGTTCCTCAGAATAAGGTGCAGCAATACAGAAGCCTTGCCATCTTAAACAGAGATTCAATCCTCTAAGGACAATAGTAAAAAAAAATGTGATTAGAATGATAATGTGGACTTACTTGATAATGAAAGCAACGCATTTCAAGAAATTACTTCTGACATGAAAATACAATCAACGATGCACTCAACTAAACAATATTTATTCAAAGCAAATTACTTGCTATTTATTCTAATATCTTAACTATTCCTGCCCATGCAAATGGAGTTGCTGTATCTGTACTTATGTTCTTATGGTTGAAACCCAGTGTAGTTGCTGGAATTTATATTCTGCCACTGCACTGCAGCAACAACTTGCACAAAATGCAGGTTATTGTGTAGGTTTGAACAAATTCTTGCAAGCATGCCACAATTACCAAACTTAAAGTTGGCCAAATCTTTCTTTCTTTTTCAATCTTTTTATTAGTTTCATAAAATATAAATATAACATAGCAATAATACAAAATTGTTGGAAATACATTGTTATACTTAAGATGAGTAATTATAAAACCAAATAGTATAAATTGACAAAACTCCCAATCATGTAGGATAGCAATGAATAATACAGGACAAAAAAAAAATAACTGGAGAAAAATCATGAAAAAGAAAAAAAAATTTACAAAAACAAACCCCACCCCCCAAAAAAACTAATCTAAACAGAATTAGTCAACTAAACTAAAAAGACTTGGGCAATTTTAGCAACGTAAAGATGGAAGAAAAGAAAACCTTTGTGTCGACGACTCCATTCCTCTCAACCAACACTACAGAGAAGTAAAATAAGTTTGGAAATGGTCAAATTACATCATATGAAAATGCTGAATAAATGGCCTCCAAGTTTTTTTCAAATTTGATGGAAGA
Source organism: Mobula birostris (assembly GCF_030028105.1). Classification (NCBI taxonomy): domain Eukaryota; kingdom Metazoa; phylum Chordata; class Chondrichthyes; order Myliobatiformes; family Myliobatidae; genus Mobula; species Mobula birostris. The sequence continues at coordinate 47,726,141 of NC_092377.1, forward strand.
GTCATAAACCACACTTCTAATTTTTTCCAAATTTAAACACAACATAGTTTGTGAAAACCAGTGAAATACAGTAGGAAGGTTAATCTCTTTCCAATTCAGCAAAATGGGTCTTCTAGCCATTAAAGTAAGAAATGCAATCATCCGACGAGCTGAAGAGGTTAAATGATTTGGGTCTATCATTGGTAATCCAAAAATAGCAGTAATTGGGTGAGGTTGTAAGTCTGTATTCAAAACCGTTGAAATAATATCAAAAATATCTTTCCAATATTTTTCCAACAAAGGACATGACCAAAACATGTGAGTTAGAGAAGCTATCTTGGAATGACATCTATCACATATAGGATTAATATAAGAATAATAACGAGATAGTTTATCTTTGGACATATGAGCCCTGTGCACTACTTTAAACTGTATCAATACATGTTTAGCACATATAGAGGATGAATTAACCAATTGAAGAATTTTTTCCCATTTTTCAATCGATATAATAATCTTAAATTCTCTTTCCCAATCAGTTTTAATTTTATTAGAAACATCAGGACATAAATTCATAATTATGTTATAAATAATTGCTACAACACTTTTCTGAGAGAGATTTAGATCTAAAATTTTTTCCAGAGTATCCATTGGATATGAGTGTGGAAAATTAGGAGAAGCAGTAATTCAAAAGTTCCTAATCTGTAGGTATCTAAAAAAATGAGATTTGGGTAAATTATATTTATTAGAAAGTTGATCAAAAGACATGAAACAATTATCCAAAAATAGATCGCGAAAACATACTATACCTTTGGTTTTCCAATCAAAGTAAGCTTGATCCATAGTGGAAGGTTGAAAAAGGAAATTAGATATAATAGGACTTGCTAAAATAAATTGATTGAACCCAAAGAATCTTCGGAATTGAAACCATATACGTAAAGTATGCCTAACTATTGGATTATTCATTTGTTTATACAATTTAGAAGAAGTCTAAATCTCAAGCCCATCAATATTTTCTTTGTAACAGCAAAGGTAGTTGCAGTAGCAAGTGGTAATTTTGCTTGGCATTCATGCTTTTTATTCATTTACGAATGTGGGCATTGCCTGCTAAGCCAGCATTTACTACCCATCCCTAGTTGCCCTTGAGAAGGGGGTGGTGAAGCTACCTGTTGAATCAACTGCAGTCTCTGAGGTGTAGGTACACCACAGTGCTGTTAGGGAGGGCATTCCTTGATTTTGACCCAGTGACAATGAAGGAATGGTGATTTGTTTCCAAGTCAGGATGGTGAGTGACTTGGAGGGGTATCTGCTATTCTTGTCCTTCTAGATGGTAGTGGTCGTGGTCTGGAAGGTGCTGCCTTAGGAACTTTAGTGTGTTGTTGCAGTGCATCTTGTAGATAGTACACACTGTTGCGACTGTTCGTCAATGGTGGAGGAATTGGAAGCTTGTGGAAGGGGTACCAATCAAGTGGGCTGCCTTGTACTGGATGATGTCAAGCATCTTGAGTGTTGATGGAGTTTCACTCGTCCTGGCGAGTGACAAGTATTCCATTACACTCCTGACCTGAGCCTTGTAGATGGTGGATGGGCTTTGGGGAGTCAGGAGGTGAGTTCCTAGCCTTTGACCTGCTCTAGTAGCCACCATGTTTATATGGCTAGACAGTTCAGTCTCCTGTGAATGGTAACCCCCAGGATGTTGATAGTATGCTGCCTAGTATCTAAAGATATAACACTATGTAACTCATGAATTAAATGCAGAATCTGCTCAGAAGATAAAAACAAATATTGCCTTGAGTATGTTTTCATCCCCCATAGTAAAAAGAAACAAGGTCAAATACAAATTGGTAACCTGCAGTTTGCCTTTTAACATATAACTACCAAATAATCCCACCAGCATCCAGATGAACTATTGTTAGAAGTTTTTGTCCATATCAATTGTTTACCAAGAAGGTAAAAACATAATGCAAGATTTTGTAGTCAGCAACAAGGCAACCCATCCTCATTGCTGACTTCAATAAGATGGATTTACCTTAAGTAATCTTTGCTGAGGGAACTTATAAAGAAAAAACAGGTAGGATCATTGAGGCATTAGTCCTTAGGATGGAAATAGACTCTTACTTCAATACTTAATGTTAACCCTGTTCTAGAAAGGAAAAATCTAACAACAGTCTAAGTCAGGGGTCCCCAACCTTTTTTGCACTGCGGACCGGCGGACCCGTGGTGTGTATGTGTGGGGGGTGGAGGGGGGTGGGTACGGTTGCCAATGGCCAAGAGTAGCAGTCAAATATGTTGTGTTTACCCAGATAAGACTACAATGACCATGAAGCCTTGCGCGGCACCATTGCACATGCGTGTACCTGCCGATGGATTTTTTTTCCCCTCCGCAAATCATCTTTGGCGATTCTGTTTGGGGGGGCGCGGGGCTGCTGTTAATCACGACTAGAATATCAGTGATAAGTGGCTAATACACTCAATTTCGTTTCTAAAAGGGTTTATCTAACGAATTTAATATTAAGCACAGCGCATATTTTCCTTGCAAGTATATAGTGATAAGCCAATTATCAGGGGAGGTCGGGGCGCTTGAAGTAAGTGTTGAAGGAACTTCCAGTAGAAGTGGTAGAGGCAGGTTCGATATTATCATTTAAAGAAAAATTGGACAGGTATATGGACAGGAAAGGAATGGAGGGTTGTGGGCTGATGCAGGTCGGTGGGACTAGGTGAGAGTAGCGTTTTGCACGGAGTAGAAGGGCAGAGATGGCCCGTTTCCGTGCTGTAATTGTTACATGGTTATATAAGTCAATAGCATCATAACATTTTAAGTAACGTTTGAATACTAAACACACAGCACATATTTTCCCCCGTATGAACATGTAAAATCATTGCAACACACCAATATCGCTGAATCAGCGGGAGCCCTGGGCTTGTTTTCCTGCAACAAGACAGTGATCGGAGACAGCGATACTCAAAGGGGGTTCCTTATGTCCAGTCTATTCCGCAATTTTGTTTTCATTGCGTTCATTGCAGAAAACTCTGCTTCGCAGAGATATGATGTTGGAAATGGAAGCAACGTGTTTAGTGGGTTCGTGGCGATCTCAGGATATTCAGCCTTGACTTCGATCCAGAATGCCGGCAGAGATGTTATGTCAAACATACTTTTCAGCCCGCCATCATTTGCAAGCTTAAGGAGTTGATTTCCTTCCCGCGCTGACACGCGGGTCATGACCTCGCGTGCATTTAAACTCAACAGTGCGTGACAGGGAATGAGGAAAGATGCAGCTGACTCATATCGCCAAATCATATCGTTCCCTTGCTTGGGGACCACTGGTTTAAGTCATAGACCCAAATTTAGCATAAGTAGTTAAAAACTAGAAGTTTTGCACATCTTTTGATGGAATAGTTTGCCTTATGTTTTGCAAAAACAATCACAAATGTAAAAACACAAATCTTTTAAAACCATTTTGTACTCTTCACAATTCTGTCCTCAACCACTCAGAGTTGTGGTATGTCTGCCTAATTCTACATGTACCTATTTCTGTAATAGCTTTCAAAAACTACAACTAATTGAAAGAACATGTTATTTTTCTGAAATTTTGTCTATGTCATGTCAATAACTCAGCCATAATGTTTTGAAATTCATCCCATAATTTAGGTACAGCCTTAAATATATTTTAGCTGCCCTACAAAAAGAAATTCAAATTCCTCCATAAGCATACCCATCCAAAACAATGAATGTGCAATATCAGTGGCTCATCTGATGTGTCATGTGACTTTTGAGTGAAATAGGCAGTGAATGGTAGGGAATCACTGAAAATTAATACTTTTCCCCTGAACTTCAGTATCAAAACACTGTCCACTTTCACAGCAACTTCAAAATTTCCTCATTCACATGCATCAAAATTCCAAACCTCCTGTCAATTACAGTACTTGAGGTATTGAAGATGGATGCTGAGTTTGCTATCATTATCACACAAAATCTAGCCCATTATTTAGGCTGTTTGGACGAAAAAGTTTTTTTTTCCAGAGAAATTAGAACTCAGATGTATTCACGTATCTACAATACAACTATGTGCAAAAACCAGAATTGTCCCAATTGGTTTCCATAGATGAATTTCTGAACAATTTCTAAATCACTCCATAATTGTGTAGTACTGAGAGGGTTCAACTTAATCCCCACAATACCTGGAGTTCAAAAACTCACTGTCGCTTTGACACATGAGCAACCTCTTCTGTTAAAATTCTGGTGAATCGCACATCTGCTCCCACAGGCAGTCTAGACTTGACTTTTTTGGGAAGTTCCTCATTTACAGTGTGTACCTCCTCCCTTTCAACTGAACTGTCTAGCCATATAAACATGGTGGCTACTAGAGCAGGACAAAGGCTAGGAACTCACCTGATTCCCCAAACCCTGTCAACCATCTACAAGGCTCAGGTCAGGAGTGTAATGGAATACTCGCCACTCGCCAGGACGAGTGCAGCTCCATCAGCACTCAAGAAGCTTGACATCATCCAGTACAAGGCAGCCCACTTGATTGGTACCCCTTCCACAAGCTTCCAATCCCTCCACCATTGACGAACAGTTGCATCAGTGTGTACTATCTACAAGATGCACTGCAACAACACACCAAGGTTCCTAAGCCAGCACCTTCCAGACTACGACCACTACCATCTAGAAGGACAAGAATAGCAGATATCTGGGAATACCACCACTTGGAAGTCCCCCCTCCAAGTCACTCACCATCCTGACATGGAAACATATCACCATTCCTTCATCGTCACTGGGTCAAAATCATGGAATTCCCTCCCTAACAGCACTGTGGTGTACCTACACCTCAGAGACTGCAGCAGTTCAAGAGGCCACAAACTTATCAATCACCTATGCTGTGGACACTTTCTGGAGGTGCAAGATCCATATGCTCCACGACCGCTGGACTTAGTGTGTAAATTTAGGAGGGGACTATGTTGAAAAATAAATGTGCTAGGTTTTCTAAGATGGACTCCTTCTACCTTAGGCCATGAACTTATCAATCACCTCTCATGCAATGGACTGAAACACTTGAGCATATAGATATTAAGAAAGCTGGAGCTTTTGACAAGTCTCAAATTAGATAAGTCACCAGATCTGGCCGAGATATATCCTAAGCTAATGTGGGAAGCAAGGAAGGAGATTGCTGAGCCTCTGATGATAATCTTTGCTTCATCAATAGGGATGGGAAGAGGATTGGAGGGCTGCAAATGTTGTTCCCTTGTTCAAGAAAGGGAGTAGAGATAACACAGGAAATTATAGACCAGTGAGTCCTACTTCAGTGGTGGGCAAGTTGTTGGAGGTGATGGGCAAGATGATGAGAGGCATTGATCGTGTGAAGGGCCAGAAGCTTTTTCCCCCAGGGCTGAAATGGGTGATACAGGGGGCATAGTTTTAAGGTGTTTGGGAGTAGTTATGGCGAGATGTCAGAGGTAAGTTTCTCACAGAGAGCAGTGGATGCTTGGAATGCACTGGTGCTGGAGACTGTTAGATACAGTAGGTACATGTAGCTTAGAAAAATAGAGGGTTATGCATAGGGAAATTCTGGGCAGTTTCCAGAATAGGTTACATGGTCGGCACAACATTGTGGGTCGGATAACCATAATGTGCTGTAGATTTCTATGTGATTATTCCATATTTTCAAAAAAAAATTGTATTTCAAATCCTCTACTTCAAAAAAAACTGCCTTGAGATTGCAAACTGATTCGTTCCAAGGAACAGTTCCATTTTAAAGTCTTAAAATATGAGAGTAGCTTCTATAATCTATAATATAGTCCAATATATAGCCTAAATACGCTTTTAGGCAACTGCGTAACCTTTTGGGCAACCACACATCTTCTCTCCCACTTCTTTGTTGATTACCAATGATGTGTTTGACTTTATACAAAATAACATCTTAATAAATGAATGTATAACAACAATGAAATAATTTTTTGGCGGGGGGATTCTAACTCTAATTTACTTTCTAATTCAGAAGGTAAAAATTTGGATGGGATATGTGGTTAGTGGTAGGATCCCATTGAAGATGGTAAGTTGTGGAGGATGTTGTGCTGAATGCAGAGGTTTGTGGCATTGTAGGTTACGTCATGAGTTGCTCTATCCCTCTTATGGTGGCAGGAGGATGGGGTGAGAGAAGATATCTAAGAAATGGAGGATGTGCAAGTGAGAGCAGCATCAATGGCAGAGAAGTCTGTTCTTTGAAGAAGGAAGACATCTCAGATGTTCTGGAATGGAAAGCCTCATACTGAGTCCAGAAGCAAAGGATTTTTACAAGTGACAGGGTGGGAAGAGGTGTAGTCAAGACAGCTGTGAGAGTCACCAGGTTTATAAAATATATCAGTAGATAATCTGCTTCCAGAGACAGAGAGATCATGAAAGGGGAGAAAGGTATCAGAAAGGGACAAAGTGAATTTAAAGGCACGGTGGAAGTTAGAGGCAAAGTTGTTGAGCTCAGCATGGGTGCATGAAGTAACACCAATGCTGTGCAGAAAGAATTGAGGAGCATTAAAAGTGAAGGCTTGGAACGTGGATTGTTCCACATAGCCAGCAAAAAGGCAGGCATATTTGGAGCCCATGCCTACACCTTAGGTTTGGAGAAAGTGCGAGGAGCCAAAAGAAATCATTGAGTGTGATTTCCAGCTCTGCAAGGGGGAGGAGGATGGTGATGGAGGGGAAGTGGTTAGATCTGTTGCCTAGAAAGAAGCAGAGAACTTTAAGGCCTTTCTGATGGAAGATAGAAATGTGAGAACCAAAACATCCACAGTGAAAGTGAGGCGATCAGGGCCAGGGAACTAAAAGTTCTCTGAGGTTGCATAAGGCATTAGTGAGGCTGAATCTGGAGTATTGTGTTCAGTTTTGGTCACCAAATTACAGGAAGGATATAAATAAGGTTGAAAGAGTGCAGAAAAGGTTTACAAGAATGTTGCCGGGACTTGAGAAACTCAGTTACAGATAAAGGTTGAATAGGTTAGGACTTTATTCCCTGGAGTGTAGAAGAATGAGGGGAGATTTGATAGAGGTATATAAAATTATGATGGGTATAGATAGAGTGAATGCAAGCAGGCTTTTTCCACTGAGGCAAGGGGAGAAAAAAACCAGAGGACGTGGGTTAAGGGTGAGGGGGGAAAAGTTTAAAGGGAACATTGGAGGGGGGGGCTTCTTCACATAGAGAATGGTGGGAGTGTGGAATGAGCTGCCAAATAAGGTGGTAAATGCGGGTTATTTTTTAACACTTAAGAATAAATTGGACAGATACATGGATGGGAGGTGTATGGAGGGATACGGTCTGTGTGCAGGTCAGTGGGACTAGGCAGAAAATGGTTCGGCACAGCCAAGAAGGGCCAAAAGGCCTGTTTCTGTGCTGTAGTTTTTCTGTGGTTTCTAGTTCATCAAGAGCATATGAAGTGTCACAGATGTAGGTGGGAACTGGCTGAACCAGGGCTGATAAAATGGACTCGAGATATGCGGACACAAGTAGAGCGTGGCAGGAACAATGGGCCTATCTGGAAAGTCAGGTTTGTGGATCTTCGGTAGGAGACAAATGGGCAGCATGGGGTATAGGAACTCTGAAGTTGGCAGTGGATGGGAGATGTCCAGAGTGTCAATGAGGTTGGTGATGGTGCAGCAGACAATGGCCTGATGCTCTTGAGTGGGACCTTTTTAAGTACAAGGAGGTGTATGAGATGTGCCACCTGACCACAGCAAGGTAAAGGTCAGTCTGCTTCAGCAGGATAGAATCCTAAATGATCTTTTTCGAACAGCTTTCCTGTGAAAGGCTCCTATTTCCCCACCATCAGAAAAAAAAGGCAACAATAAATTTACAACATTTTATAAACAATTAACATACAAATATAGTTTCAAGAAGATGATATAAAAGTAGGATTAGAAGTACCATAGCAGCTAGTAAGGAACCAGACCACAAATGAATGGTGTACTGCAGGTTAATCAACGTTCTAATTGAGGTCTACATGATCAAAATTTTACTGTAGAATGCTCGAAGTCACACATTACAGATCAAGCGTTTTCACTCCGCATCGGTTCAAATTCCTTTTCTTTGTGCAATTTAGCAGTGAGGAATGGAGAAATGGAGTCCAGTTCACCATGGGTCAGGATAGATGGGTGTGCAGTCTGGAAGTTGGTGAGTGGAGGACTTAGCAGAATGAAGCTAATTGAGATCATGGAATTGATGCCTAGGCTGGCACTGCATGTCATCAGTTATGTCTTTTCTGGTCAATGCATCTTATGCATGGTGGTAACAAAAAGAGTTCTGCAGACTTCATAGAACTCACGAAAGAAACATGATTTTCTTTACAAATTTTTAAAATTGAACTTGCATAATATTGCATACAAAAACTATTGTGACAGGCAATCCAATTTCTATGTCATAATGTACAGAAATTTCATTCACCATATGCTAATCACTATTCTAATAGTTTTTTTGTAACCATTTTGATTAGTTAATGTACTGGATTGTTTCTTCAAAATAAAGTTGCAATATATACATGCTAGTTCCTGTGTAAGCCACGTGGCCTTACTCAGTGCACATTTTTTCAGTCAGTTTTGTCCCTCTAGAAAATGTACAGTCCTGCTGCTGAAACTTTATAACGCTTGGAAGTAGTATTCAAATTCTGCTCTACCATTCATTGCACTTTGCAGTTACCATTTCCTTCTGTCTCTGCAATTTGTTCCTTGTGTTGATTCTTTGACTGTATAGATTTGTTCACATTTGGTGAGCATCTACTTTGTAAATGTTTCCGATCAAGATTTACAAAGCTCTTCTTCTTTAGACTATTTGTTAAAGTTGACAGAGGAGACTGTGCTGCAGCTGGTACCAGACCAGGAAATAATGCTGGAGGAGAACAGCTGGATTCAGATGGATGCTGAAGAGAACAAAAATAATTAATATCAATGCATTGGTTTGACTCCTATTATGTAAAAAAAAGCATTTCAAAATATACTGGCTATTTGGCAAAAAATGGACAAAGAACAACATGTAGGTAAAGGGACTGAGCAATGACTAGAAAGTATACTGGGCCCACATTTGCAATTATAATTACAGGTTGTACTCCACTACAAAGAATTTAATAATTTACAAATTTACTTTTAGGAGAAACATATCCATCTGTCTCAAGTTATTAATGATATTCTTTTTGTAGGATATATAATAACTAATCCATGAATGATGACTAACTCATCATTTTTTGATGAAAAAATAAAAATACAACTAATAATTCATTTTGATTCCCAAACTTAACTGATAGAACTAGAATGCAACAAAATTAAAAGTAACACCATTTGACTTTGTTACATTCATATACACCAATGGATTAATTATTTCTTCATCAATCACACAATCATAAGGAAACATTATGGCCCAGTAACATAGTGGGATGCTATTACAGCTTGGGGTGTCGTCTTCCAGAGTTCATTTTTGGCATCATCTGTAAGAAGGTTGTAACACATGGGTTTCCTCAGTGCTTTGGTTTCTTCCTACATTCTAAAGACGTACCAGTTAGTGGGTTAATTAGTTCTGTGATTAGGCCAGGTGGGTTGCTGGGCAGTGAGCTCAAGGCCTGTTCCACACAGTATCTCTAAATAAAAGATAAATTACCCCTTGATTGATTATTATTGGATTGTCCCGGAGGCACTCATGGCGTGAGGTTCATTCTGGCTTTGCTCCATTCCCTTTACTACTCTTACCTGTAATCACCCTTATTTACTATATCTATACCTACACTAAAGGGTTTATGCTACAAATATATCTTTGAATTTCAATTTTAACTTACTGAAAATGCTGACCAGAGGACAAGAAGTTAAAATGGGAAAGATTCCGGCGGGAACGGGAAAAAAGATGACGATCCTAAAGCATCTAAGCACATTCCATTAACTTTTGAAACAATGTTTAAACTTCTGAAGGATACACTTAACCAAAGGTTTGTTGTGTTTGAAGAAGTTTTGAAGACGATTCAAGATGATGTTAAATTGTTTAGACATGAAATCAATTAACAACATATTAGAATTTCAGAAATGGATGAAGCCGATCAGAAGAGAGATCGAAAAATTGAAATTCTGGAGGAAAATATAGCTTCGACATCTCAGCAGTTGGAACGTTTTAAATCAAAGATTATGGATTTGAAAATCAATCCCGGCAACAGAATCTGCGAATAATTGGGCTTCCCGAAGATGTTGAGACAGGTGATCCTACTAAATATTTCTCTAAATTTGGAATGGATATGTTTGGCTCAGAAGTTTTGGAGACCCCCCCATTGCTTGATAATGTGCATCGTACCTTACACCCCAAATCTTCCAAAGATTTTAAACCGAGACCTATTATTGTTTGGTTCCACTATGCTCACATTAAGGATCAAGTGATACGAGCTGCTCAGCAGAAAGGTATGATTGAATTTCAAAGTTTCAGATTTCACATCGTTCAAGATTTCAGCCTGGAAGTTTTGAGGGAACGGATGGCTTTTAAACCGCAGATGTCAGAATTTTATCATAAGGGCTTCAAATTAGCGTTGCTGTACCCAGCGTGTCTGAGAGTTGTTCTGGCTGATAAATCTCATTGTTTGTTTATGACTTCGGATGAAGCTCAAAGTTTTCTCGACAACCTGCCTTCGTCTGTTAAGGACTAGTTAACGCACTGTTTTCTTTTTTTTTCCTTTTTTCTAACTTGCTTTTCGGTTTTTTTGGGGAAAAAAAGCTATATTTAGCTTACAGATTTAGACTTTTTATATTTTGAGGGTTCTTGCCTTGGTTTTCTAGTGTAGGTATTTTTCGTATTTTTGAATAAAAGTATTTTTGCATTCTTCACTTTTAATCTTTTTGCTTTTGAGAGTAATTACGTAGTAGATTCAGTCTTTGATTTTCCTTTTCTTTGAAATTTTATTGGAGAAGTATTACATCTTAAGATGGAGGATTGTTCTCCTCTTCTCCTAAGTATTTATTTTTTCTATTTTTATAGATCCTTCAATTTCATTTGTGCATCATGAGACTATTTCAGATCCAAATGGCAGATTTTTGCTAGTTACTGGTTATTTAACAAAAAAGTTGTTACGGTTAATGTTTACACTCCAAATGTTGATTGTCCTGAATTTTTTTTAAACATCTCTTTACATCCCTTAAACGATGATATGTTGATTATGGGTGGAGATTTTAACTGCTGTTTAAATCCTTTGATGGATAGATCTTTGTCTAATCTGGCACTTCCGAACAAATCGGTTATTCTTATTAACTCTTTTATGGTGGACTCTGGAACTTCAGAAATTTGGAGATTCTTACACCCCAACAATAAAGAGTTCTCATTCTTTTCGCATGTGCCAAGCACCAAGTAGAAAACCCCAAACGCCAAGCGCTGAGCAGAAAATTGAACCCAGGTCGCTGGAACGGTGATAACGTTACGCTAACCACTACGCTTCTGTGCTGGACATTAAATCAAATAAGTACATCATTTGAGCTGCACTCCTGAACGTCCACTCTCAGCACTTTCCTGTCTACCCAAGTACTTCAGCTGGACCACTGTGGACCATTGAGAAAGCAGAACTGGTTTGTGACATTAGAATCTGAAAAACAAACTAATGTACGTTAGACTTTCTAGCTATAAAATAGTTCCTCTAATAATGACAACAGCCTCTCACTCAATGTCAGCAAAACCAAGGAGCTGATTATTGACTTCAGGAGAGGAAACCAAAGCTTCATGAGCCAGTGCTCATCAGAGGTGGAGAGGATCAGCAACTTTTAATACCTGAATGTTATCATTTCAGAGGACCTGTCCTGACCCCAACACATAAGTTGGATTAGTAAGTATGCAGATGATACTAAGATGGGTGGCGTTGTGGATAATGAAGTAGCTTTTCAAAGCTTGCAGAGAGATTTAGGCCAGTTAGAAGAGTGGGCTGAAAGATGGCAGATAGAGTTTAATGCTGATAAATATGAGGTGCTACATTTTGGTAGGACTAATCAAAATAGGACATACATGGTAAATGGTAGGGCATTGAAGAATGCAGTAGAACAGAGGGATCTAGGAATAATGGTGCATAGTTCCCTGAAGGTGGAATCTCATGTGGATAGGGTGGTGAAGAAAGCTTTTGGTATGCTGGCCTTTATAAATCAGAGCATTGAGTACAGGAGTTGGGATGTAATGTTAAAATTGTACAAGGCACTGGTGAGGCCAAATTTGGAGTATTGTGTACAGCTCTGGTCACGGAATTATAGGAAAGATATCAACAAAATAGAGAGAGTACAGAGAAGATTTACTAGAATGTTACCTGGGTTTCAGCACCTAAGTTACAGATAAAGGTTGAACAAGTTGGGTCTTTATTCTTTGGAGCGTAGAAGGTTGAGGGGGGACTTGATAGAGGTATTGAAAAAAATTATGAGGGGAATAGATAGAGTTGACGTGGATAGGCTTTTTCCATTGAGAGTGGGGGAGATTCAAACAAGAGGACATGAGTTGAGAGTTAAGGGGCAAAAGTTTAGGGGTAACACGAGGGGGAACTTCTTTACTCAGAGAGTGGTAGCTGTGTGGAACGAGCTTCCAGTAGAAGTGGTAGAGGCAGGTTCGATATTGTCATTTAAAGAAAAATTGGATAGGTATATGGACAGGAAAGGAATGGAGGGTTTTGGGCTGAGTGCAGGTAGATGGGACTAGGTGAGAGTAAGCGTTCGGCACGGACTAGAAGGGCCGAGATGGCCTGTTTCCGTGCTGTAATTGTTATATGGTTATATGTTATATATGGTTATATCATCATTCTTCTAGAATTGATTACTTTCTTATTGACTGTCAATTAATTCCACTTGTCTGCAAATATGATTCCATTGGTTCTGATCATGTGCCATTGAAACTATTAAGTCAATGGATACATCTTCCAGTACTAGACAATAGCGATTTAATACCACTTTGCTTCAGAACTCAGGCTTTGTTAATTTTATTGAGGAACAGATTGATTTTTTTTCAAAAACGAATTTTATGGAGGAAATTTCCAGCGGGGTACTATGGGATACTTTTAAAGCGTATATTCGTGGACAAATTATTTCACATTCTGCTGGATTGAAAAAGCGAACTAATAATAAAATACTTAAACTGGTTGACAAGATTAAAGAAATTGACAAGAAATATTCTATTGCTCCTAATCAGGAACTGTATAAAGAGAGAGTCGAACTTCAAATGGAACATAGTCTATTACTATCATCTTCGATTGAAAATCAGTTAATTAAAACTAGGAGTCAATTCTATATACATGGTGATAAAACTCGGAAACTACTGGCTAATCAACTGAAATCGGCTTTGGTTAAACGCCAGTTGTTAAGATTCGTTAAAAAAAATGGTACTCTGATGGTTGACCATGATGAGATAAATAAATCCTTTCAAGAATTTTATACTTCTTTATACCAATCTGAATTTTCTGATGATTACACTATAATGCACGAATTTTTAAAGAAATTGAATATTCCAAAATTACCACCCAATGAATGTTTAAAATTAGATGTACCTGTTACAGTAGAAGTAAAGAATGCTATTTCCTTGATGAATTCAGGTAAAGTACCTGGTCTAGACTGTTATACAGTAGAATTTTTAAAATCCTTTTCTACTATACTTTCTCCTTGGTTATGTAGAATCTTTAAGGAGGCTACAGTATCTATAGGTAAATTACCACAATCTTTTTATCGAGCTTCTATTTCCCTAATTCTTAAAAAAGATAAGGATCCTACTGAATGTGCATCTTACAGGCCTATATCTTTGCTGAATGTGGATTCTAAGATTTTTTTTCTAAAATATTGGCAACGAGACTGGAGAATGTATTGCCTCAAATTACTTCTGTTGATCAGACTGGATTTATTAAAAATCATTACTCTTTCTTTAATATTAGGAGATTAATGAATATTGTTTGTACTTCTTCACCTAGAACTCCAGAATGGGTCATCTCACTGGACGCTGAGAAAGCTTTTGATCGAGTCGAATGGTCATATCTGTTTAATGCACTTGAGAAATTCAATTTTAGTCCGATATTTATATCTTGGATTAAATTGATATACCTTACTCCTTTGGCTTCGGTATTTACCATTAATCAACGATCTCCCTTTTTTCAGTTATTCCATGGTTGCCCTCTTAGTCCATTATTATTCGATACTGCCCTAGAACCATTAGCTATTGCTCTTCGTCACTCTCCTAATATATTTGGTATTACCCGTGGGAATGAGATACATAAATTATCTCTATATGCAGCTGATTTACTATTATATATTTCTAACCCTCAGAAATCCATTCTGGCAGTATTATCTTTGCTTGCTCAGTTTAGTAGTTTTTTGGTTATAAATTGAATCTTAGCAAGAGTGAACTTTTTCCATTAAATATGCAGGCTCCCATTTATAGATGTTCACCTTTTAGATTGATTACTGACTATTTTACTTATTTGGGGGTTAAAATTGCTAAGAGGCATAAGGACTTATTCAAGCTCAACTTTTTACCGTTAATTAGCCAGGTTAAACAATTGCTTACTAAATGGTCCCCATTGTCTCTATCACTGATTGGGCGAATCAATGCTTTTAAAATTATTATTCTACCTAAATTTTTCTATCTATTTCAAGCGGTACCAATTTTTATTCCTAAATTTTCTTTTGATACTATTGATTCTAAAATTTCCTCTTATATATGGCAGAATAAAAATCCTAGGTTTATTCCTAGGAGATGGTGGTTTCTCCATTGAAAGATGGTGGTTTAGCATCGCTGAATTTAAGATTCTATTATTGGGCAATTAATATTCAATATTTAATATTTTGTACACAAGATTGGGATATAATTCCAAGTCCACAATGGGTAAACCTCGAAAATTACTCTGTACAAGGGTTTTCATTAGTTTCTATTTTAGGATCTTCATTGCCCTTTGTTTTCTCTAAATTGAATAAACAAATGGTTAATCCAATAATTAAACACACATTACAAATATAGTTCCAATTTCGTAAATTTTTTGGTTTGAACAAATTTATATCATCAAGCCCTATTATATCTAACTTTTTTCTCCAACCCTCTGTTATGGATCAAGCCTTCCTGATATGGAAAATGAAGGGTATAACACGTTTCCGTGACTTATTTTTGAATAACTGTTTCATGTCTTTTGAACGGTTGTCTAATAAATATAACTTGCCCAGATCCCATTTTTTAGATATTTACAAATAAGAAACTTTTTAAATACCATGCTGTCTACATTTCCGATTTCATACCCAACTGATATCACAGAAAAAATCTTAGGCTTAAGTCCTTATCAGAAGGGATTAATAACAACTATTTAAGATATAATTATGAAAATACAGTCAGGTATATCTGATAAAATTAAATGGGAAAAGGAACTTCAACTACCTATAGAGAAATGGGAGAAAATTTTTCAATTAGTTCGCTCTTCCTCTGTATGTGCTAAACACACGCTGATACAATTTAAAGTAGTGCATAGGGCTCACATGTCTAAAGATAAACTAGCTCCTTATTACTCCCATATAAATCCTATTTGTGACAGATGTCACTCTGATGTGGCCTCTTTGACTCATATGTTCTGGTCCTGCTCTCCCTTGGAAAAATTTTGGAAAGATATCTTTGATACCATTTCAACAGTTTTGCGTTTCGATTTACAACCCCATCCTATTACGGCAATGTTTGGTTTACCAATGATGGAACATAGATCTTTATCCTCTTCAGCCTGTCGTATGATCGCATTTGCTACATTAATGGCCAGAAGATCCATCTTATTGAATTGGAAAGAGATCAGTCCTCCTACTACATTTCAATGGTTTTCTCAAACTATATCATGTTTAAATTTAGAAAAAAATCAGAAGTGTCGTCTTTGATCCTTCAGTTAAATTTGAAGAGACTTGGAAGCCATTTATTCAACATTTTCATATGATGTAGTTTGAGCTTTTCCAAATCCTTTTTATTAACTTAGAATATATGAATAGAGGAGCGGACTTGACGACATTAATGAATGTATTCGATCTAATATATTGGTTCAGCCCTGTTTTGCTCTGTTTTTTTTGGGGGGGGGATTTCTTTGTGATTTTCTCTTTCTTTTTTATTTTTTTCTCTTCATGATTAATTATATCAAGAATCTGGAAGTTTATTACACTTCTACTATTTGTAGTTTCTCTTGTATATGTTTATTATCAATAACGTAATTCCAATCTCTTTATATCACTATTGTTATTATGTTTATGAACTTGAAAACTAATAAAAAGATTAAAAAAGAAAAAGATTATTATTACCTGGTGTTTATGGCTGCCTTCTGCTGTTGTCTCTGACTTCTTGCTTGTTTGTGTAACTCCTTTACGTCCACTTGGAGATACTCTACTCTGAGCTGCAAGAATGGAATTAGCACTGTTGAATAAGGTAGTTCTACGCAATGTGTAAGGGCTAGTTGATGCAGCAGGAACTTCCACAAAACCTGAAAGAAGATATGACCATCAGCAAGGAGAATATTGATGCAAATAGAATATTGAGCTCCCATTATCCAGAAAAAGCTTTCCTTTGACTTCATTTGACCTCCCACATTGTTCCAAACAAATTTTACCTCAAAGAAAGACGACTTGTTGGATGAATAGTCACATTCTGTCATCTGTACTAAATGACAAATTCAGTAATTTCAGAAAATCTGAAATTCAATTCTGATATTCTCCTTTATTTCTCCTCTTGACCCAAACATTATATCCCATTGCCAATCCCCTTTTCCTTGCATCTTTTTTTCATTTATTCTCTCCTGTCCTCCATCCTTTCATGAACATGTTAATTTTATAGCTTTTTCCAGTTCCAATAGAAGATCACTGAATTGAAGCAATAACTTCCCCTCACTACTTGCTGAGTATTACCTATCTTTTCTGTTCTTCCACTGCCAATATTCATTAAAGTTGGACATAACTAACAACTCTAACTACACAAAAAGATCTTCTGGATGCATGTTTTGTTGGTTTTGTCCAGTCAGACTAATATGCACGATAACAGGGATCCAATGGTGTCCATCAGTATTCTGGACCGTCCAGGCTGAGACACTGAGTCACAAAAATTTCTTTGGGCCCAATTCTGTGAAAAACTATTATTATTTTTGAAATTTGCAGCCAATCCCTCCCTATTAAGATGATTGCTGAAAAATTCTAGTACACATACTGGATGTATTAAGTGGACAAATATTCACTCGAGACTGTTTTGCATACTTTCCGATTAAAATTTTGAATTGAAAGTCTGGATTCATGATGGCTATCGGTGATTGGCTGAGTGGACCTGTGCAGTGGCAAAGGCTGGGTGGAAGAAGAGAAGAATATTTTAAAGAGATAATGGTATTCATGATTGGGATGGAATCATTGCAACAAGGAGGATGGAGACTTAATTGGCGGGCATCCCAGTCTAACGTGCTGTCTTGTGAATGCCCAATAACGGATTGTACAAAATGAAAATGGTTCATGTCTTCGTGGAGTGTTCCAAAAGGAGAGTGGCATGTGGAACAACATGTCTCTCATTTTACTCAGATGGTGAAATTGAAATACAATTACATAGTGCTGAGAGAGAATTACAGTACAAGAAGCCTCTCAGGTGAGATTGGATAAAACTCAAGGGCATAGATAGTTACACTGGACTGGGATATTATAGGCATTACAGAAATATGGCTAAGGGGGACAGGACTGGCAGCTAAATGCTCCAGAGTACAAGTACTATAGGAGAGATTGAAGTGCAAGAAAGGGAAAAGAGTTGCATTTCTGATTAAGAAGAACACTACAGCAATGGACCGAGATTACATTACTGAGGGATAGTGCAATGCAGCTTTACAAGTTGAGCTGAGAAATAAAGGAATGACCAATTTGCTGGGATTGTTCCACAAGAGCCTTAATAGTTAATGGAAATTAAATGAACAAATATGCAGGGATATTGTAAAAAGTTGCAAGTATAATGGGGTTGTCATAGTAGGGGATTTAGCTTTCCTAATATAGACTGGCTCTGCAATAATGCTCAGGGCTTAGATAGGGTAAGATTTGTTAAGTGTATTCATCAATATTTCCTCATGTAATATACTGAAAGCTCTACTAAGGAAGGCAAACCATGACCTACCCTTGGGAAATGGGGTAGTCAATGAGGAAGCACTTTGGGACCAGTGACCACAAAACTATTAGTTTTAAATTATATAAAGGTGCAGAACTAGTCTGCAAGCTAAAGTTCTATTATCTAAAATGTGGCAAGTCAAATTTTTATATTAGACAGAACTTGTGAAAGTTGATTAGAGTAGTTCAATCAAAAATGGACATTTGCCAAGTGGAAGGTTTTTAAAAAGCAAGATTTCAAGAGTTCATTATCTGCATTTTCCTATTAGAGTGAAACAGGAGTAAGGAAACCTGGATGACCAAGGAAATTTGAGGCTTTCATCAGGAGAAAGGTGGCATGGATTAGGTACAGGCAACTGGGATCAAGTGAATCCCTGGAGGAGTATGGAGGTTTCAGGAATATACTCAAGGAAATCATAAAGGCAAAAGGGAGGCATGAGATAGTTTTGACAGAAATGTTTAAGGAAACTACAGAAGAGATTTATTAAGTATATTAATGGGAAAACTGTAACAAAGGGAGAGAATAGGGCCCTAAAACACCAAATTGGACATCTTTGTGTGGAGCTGCAGTAGATGGGCAGGACCTCATTGAGTATTTCTTCTGTTTTTTTTATCAAGGGTAAAAAAACATTTAAGACTTTGGACCTTGAATGGGAATCTTTTTTGGATAACTTATATTAGAGCTGAGGAGGCATTAGATGCCTTAAAATGTAAGGAGGTTGATGAGTGTCTAGGGCCTGATCAGGTTTATCCAAAAGCACTGTGGGAAGCTAGAGAAAAAATTGTGGAAACCCTTGCTGGGATATTTGAATCATTGTTAGCCATGGGTAAAGTGTCAGAAGACTGGAGGGTAGCTAATGTCATGCCTTTATTCAAGAGCGGCAAGGAAAACCCTGGGAACTATAGACCTATAAACCTAACATCTGTGAGAACTAATAACTAGGGTGATTCTGACGAATAAGACATATTTAGTTGGAAAGACAAGAGTTGATTAGAAACACAAAAGATACTGGAAATCCAGCGTAGCACACACAAAATGCTGAAGGAACTCAGCAGTTCAGGCAACATCTATGGAAGTGAATAAACAGTTGATGTTCTGGGCCAAGATCCTTCATCAGGAGCTGATTAGAGATGGTCCACATGGCTTCATGTGTGGGTGACAGTTTTCTTTTGTAGAAGTAACCAAAAAGGTTGATGAGAGCAGGGAGGTATATGTGGTCTATATGGACTCCAGTTAGACCTTAGATCACATTGGACCCAGGGAGACAGATACAGAATTGACCTTAAGATTATGGTTGAAGCTTGACTTTCAGACTGGGTGCCCATGACTAGTGGGGTTCTCCAGGGGTTGGTGCTAGGGGTGAAATGGTAGCACAGCAATTAGCGCAACACTTTACAGTGGCAGCTGTGAAACGAGGATTCAATTTCCACTGCTGTCTGTAAGGAGATTGTATTCTCTCCCCATGACTACATGGGTTTCCTCTGGATACAGCGGTTTCCTCCCATATTACAAAGACTTACAGTTAGGTTCATAGTTAGTGAGTTGTAGACATACTATGTTGGTGCCAGAAGCAAGGTGATACTTACAGCTGCCCCCAACATAATCCTGAGACTGTATTGGTCAATGAAGCAAACAATATATTTCACTGTAGGTTTCCATGAACATGTGACAAAACTAGTCTTTAACTTTTGGCCCATTGGTATTTGACATCCTCATCATAGTTAAGAATATACAAGGTGTGGTCAGTAAGTTTGCAGATGACATCAAAAAATAGATGGTGTCGTTGACAGTGAAGACAGTTACAGGGAAAAACAGATGGATCTTGATCAGCTGGGTAAGTGGGCTAAGAAAGGGCAAATGGCATTGCAGTCTGGAAAGACAATGAAGGTGAGTTTTCACAGTCAATGGTAGGTCTGTGGGGAGTGTCAACAAATAAAGGGACTTAGGAGTAGAAGTACATGGTTCCCTGAAAGTGGAGTCACAAGTGGGCTTGGCACGCTGGCCTTCAAGTCATGGCAATGAGTATAGTAGTTGAGATGTTATGTTGCAATCACACAAGGCACTGGTAAGGCTGCATGTGGAATATTGTGTTTAGTTTTGGTCACCCCAGTTTTGTACCCCTTAAGCTGGAAAGAATGAAGAGGAAAAGTAAGAGGAGAAATTTAATAGAAACCTGAAGGACAACATTTTCATCCAGAGAACGGTCAATATATTGAATTACCTGTCGAAGGAAGTGGTTGAGGCAATATCATTTATAACATGCTTCATCAGGTGCATGGATAGGAAAGGTTTAGAGGGATATGTGCCAAATGCAGGCAAATGGGACTAGCTTCGGTAGGAACCTTGATTAGCATGGATCAGTTGGGCTAAAGGACCTGTTTCTGTGCTGTATGAATATCTGGACACATGTTTCATCGATCCAGTTAAATTGTGTTCTTCAAGCATAAATAAATATTCTGATGCAAAAATAGTTAATTAAATAGTACAAAATTTTTTTAGCGTTCTAGAGAACCACAGTCCTAAATGTTGCCACTTTTAAGGCAGATTTTTTTTATTTTTATCCTTTGATATTAGTACACATTTATACATAAAAACTCACCCATTATAACTTTATCTGGGTCACATGAAATTGCATCTTGTGCTTCACCACATCTGCTCTTCTTTAAAATATTCTGAACAGTTTCTGGTTTCGTTTCATTTTCCTCTTTTTTGGACTCAGCTCCTCTAAATCTTTTAGTCGTGTGTTTAAATTGTCCATCTGGAGACCTTTTATGCCTTTTGCTCACACTCAATTTCATAGGGGCATCCCTGCCAAGTCCTGATATACTGCTTACATCTGGTGATTTTAGACGTGTTTGCTGATTGTTGGACTGAGCAGGGGACATCCTTTCAGGCTCTTTAGGAACAGCTGCTTCTGATGTAGCAGCCGCTGGCTGTTCTGCCACACTTTCCTCATTCTCAGAATATGGCTGTTGCAATTTATTGTTCAGCAAGGCAACCCTACCCTTCAACAATTCATTTTCTTCCTCCAATTTGTGTGTGCTTTTGATCAGGTTCCAATATTTCTCCATATTTTCATCAGCTTCTTTTGTTTTTTCCTCTAACGTGTCTTTTAATTCCTCCATCTCGGCATTTAATTCGTCTATCCGTGAATTTGTACCTAATAATATAGTAAAGATTAAGGCATTAAAATGAACCTGTGAAATCTTTGCATAGACTAGGCTAATTCAGCTTAATAACAAGTGATTTCGATTTTACTAATCCTTTTATGTTATTTTGTTGCATTTTACCATTCAGTAAGTAGTATAGGCACTATACACATTATGCTGAATAAAATTCTATTTATGATAATGCACAAATAAATACATATGGAAATCTGGCTTTAAGAATTGTTTGGGGAAGTGTACTGGCACAAGAATGACAGATCAAATGTGAATAAATAAGGGAAACATCTAAATGGTTTCTATGACTTATTTATAACTGGATCTTGGGAAATCACTTTGGAATTCTTTGTGCTGAAAAAATATTTTTATTCATATTAGTACTGATAAATTATTCTATGGAATTTGTAACAGTTCTTTGAAGGAACTGTAGTTTAAACTAATTTATCACTCCACTCTTTGCCCATATTCCATAATTTTCAATCTTGCCATCATGCATACATAACATACTTCTTTGTATATTAGGGTATACATGAGCAGCACATCTCTCATCCACTCTCTAAAACCTCATCTAAAAACAAATCAACTTAGTGGTAAGGTTGATCAAATGTGGCTTAGTTTTCAGTAAATCTAGTTTAACTATGACTCACTATTTCCCCACTGCCAATGTTAAACAGGTTAACTATAATTGTTACATCTACTTTGCTACCTATTATTGATGAAGGAAGTCCTAGGTTCTGCCCTCCTGTCCCCGATTAAAGGAAGCCTGGAGTATCACAATTCTGACCTTCCTCTCAGATCAGATAAATATTGCACTTCAGTTTTCTACCATGTCCTTTAACTACTATGACATTATCATTACATACCTGCTTCATCATTTACCATAAATTTGGCTCAGTTCTCTTCCTTGGGAAATACTGATGAGAAGTATTCAACTGTAGCTCAACCTTGCATTCAATGTTCATCACTGGAACTTTATTTTCAAAAATACTAATGGCATTGCTCACCAAACCAAAGGATTTAAATGCCAATGGGGACAAAATAAAAGATGGGGCTTGTAAATGCATCATTTAAAGAACATAGATGTGTTGAACTTGAATTACTTTTCCTCTCAAATTCAAATATAGGATCCAGCTGCACCCCTTTACCTGGTTTCTGGCTATTCTGGAGCTTGGTGAGCAGTTCTTCTTGTTGTTGAATGTGCTTCTTCAGTGATTCTTTCTCATGCTCAAGTTGTTTACAGCTTTTCATCCAGAGCAGTAGTTTACTCTGAGCACAATCCTTGTCTCTTTTCAGCTTTGCCACAGATTTTTGCAATTCCTCCACCTAAGGAAATTGCCATCAGTAAACTATAATATTAGTTTCAGAAACTTACATTTTTCCAAAAAAAATTTACTAACCATTTACACCACCTTAATAGATCACTTTAGAAAAGCTCCACTCCAGACCTCACAATGATACCCACAAAGATGACATAATATTTCAATATAACACGCCTGTTCTAAACTGTGTGCTCTAGGCAGAATTTAGTGCAGGTTAGGCAGTTAGTGTTCACATGCTCTCAGAACAAGACCAGGAGGAATTTGATCACTGAAAGATTTCTTTTGAAGAGGCCAGATCTATTGTTGATAGCCAGATGATAAAAATGGGAAGGTTGGAATGGGGAAAGTCTCATGGTCTTCAATCAGACATTAGCATTAAAATTAATAAGACTGAAGTAATTTTTATGTCTTATTTGCATGTAAAATTAACATTCCTATAAATTATATATGAAGAAATAGTGCAATCTGGAAATTACATTCTCAGCACAAAACTAATGAAAATAATGCATCTATCACTAGGGAAGAACATGCCTGGAACTGGCAATGCAAACAAAAAAAAGAGCAAGATGCTGTCTTGTGATTGTTAAAATTACCCTGTAAAGACAAATTCTACAATCAATACCTAAAGATACTTCACACAGGTGAATCAGGACAAAGAGAAGCCACATCATGAAAAAGATAGAGAGCAGATAACAAGATGAGATACACAGAGTTTTTCATTCACAGAATGATAGGAAGTTATGGCACGGAAGGTATTTCTTCAGCTCATTATGTCCATACTGGTCAGGACTGAAGTTAGGTTAATCCCAGTTTCCACCTTTTGGTTCATTGGTCTACAGATTACGACTTTGACTGGTTATCCAGGTGTCTTTTAAGTATGTAAGTATTTCTGTAACCAGCACCATTTTTAGGTAGTGGTTTCTAGATTTCCCAGCACTTGGAGTTAAATATTATTTTTCTCAACCCCCTTATCCTTCTATTAATCAACCGACACATAGACCCCAAAGGACTGCTTAATCCATCTATTGATCACGTCAAGGCCTCTCGTACATTTTATATACATTAATCGAATCACTGCTCTGTCTCCTTTGTTCCAAAACAAAGAACTTCAGCCTATACTAGAAAAGTGGAATATTTATTAAATGCTGAAAGACTAGGTAGTATTGATATTCAAACATCCAGATGTGATGTTACATGTCATTGAAGGCCAACATGCACACATGAATAAGAAGATATACAGTATGTTAGACTAATGACTGTAGGATTGGATACAGGAGTAAAGTCTTATTGCAACTGGGGAGACTGTACCTGAAGTACCATGAATAGTTTGATCTCCTTACCCAAGAAAGGAGGCACTGGTCACAGAGGGATTGCAATGAAAATTCACTTGATTGTTTCCTCTGATGGCCAATGTACCATCTGGGAGATGGAGTAGAATGGAACTGTATTCTCAGGGTCGATAGAATGAAAAGAGATCTCATTGTAGCTTAAAAAAATTCTCATGGGGTGAATGGCCTGTTTCTAAGCTGTGCAACTCTACGATTCTACAAACAGTGGAGTAAGCTTGGAGGTACAAATTGACTACTCTTGTTATTTCTTTTCTTCACCTGGACAGTCTCTCCTGTTAACTGTAATTCTCCAGCCCTGGCAACAACCTTACAACTCTCTTCTGCATCCTATCTCACACAAATCATGATCTTCCTTAATGTGGTGATTAGAATTGGACTCGAGCCATGGCCAAAACAAACTTATACAGCGCTAGAATGACTTCTCTGCTCTTACAACCCATGACTTGGTCTATAATCAGTGACTTGTAGGCTTGCACTCCTCAATCCCCAGTTCTCTGCCCTACATTTACTGTGCAATTCCCCTGCCTGGATTGGCTTTTATTAATCACAATATCTCAAAACTTATGGGGAAAAGACAGGGGATTGGGCTTAGGAGGGACAATAAATCAGCCATGATGGAATGGCAGAGCAGACTTGATGGTCCAATTGGTCTAATTCTGCTTCTTCTTATGGTCTAATATTCCGAGTTGAGTTCTGTTTCCCATTTTGTCTTGTCTCTTCTCATCACTATCTACTGGATGTGATGGAAGCTGTTTTGTGCCCATCTTTATTTGGCTGAGCAGTCCTCCCAGTCCACTTGCAGCCATTGAGCATATTACCACAGAAATTTCTAGACAGCATCAACACACCACCTAGGTGCAACATAAAATTTCTTGCCCATATGACACATCCAAACAGTCATTAAGTTATAGCCAGACAAGTGTTAACATGGGAATAAGCACAAAAGCCATTGTTGAGAAATTTTACCTTGCAGTTGTCATCCTTTAAGACAGTATTTGCTGCTTCTTTAGCACTCTTTAGATTGTTGATTTCCACCTCTTTCGCAGTAAGCTGTTGTTTCATTCCAACCATTTTCTCTTGGTACGTCTGCAACTCAGCTTCGTGCTAACAAAATAAAATGCAGTATTTATAAATGACAGGAAACTGATCAAAATTTTAGCTAGGTAAATATGTACAAAACGTTTTTCAGGAAACAAGTAACGTTTGATAAAAACAAAGCAAGAGCAGAATTTACGTTAGACCAGCACTTAGGGACAAAAAAAATGTTCGGTGAATTTCAAGACAGAATTTTTCAAATTGTAAAAGTAGATCAGATAAAAGAGCCGCCATGGGTTAACAGAAAGCACATTATTCATGAAAGTGCATTCATGAAACACAAGAACATGATGTGATGTTGAATTTATTTATATTTTGGATAGGAAGGAGTTGGGTCATTCTTCAGCTCATCTTATATACTGTATAAGTTAAAGTATGCATTATGATCAGAGATTAAGGGAGCTAGGGCTTTACTCTTTGGAGAGAAGGAGGATGAGAGGAGACATGATAGAGGTGTACAAGATAATAAGAGGAATAGATAGAGTGGATAGCCAGCGCCTCTTCCCCAGGGCACCACTGCTCAATACAAGAGGACATGGCTTTAAGGTAAGGGGTGGGAAGTTCAAGGGGTATATTAGAGGAAGGTTCTTTACTCAGAGAGTGGTTGGTGCGTGGAATGCACTGCCTGAGTCAGTGGTGGAGGCAGATACACCTGTGAAGTTTAAGAGACTACTAGACAGGTATATGGAGGAATCTAAGGTGGGGGCTTATATGGGAGGCAGGGTTTGAGGGTCGGCACAACATTGTGGGCTGAAGGGCCTGTACTGAGCTGTACTATTCTATGTTCTATAAGGTTATAAACTTGTTATATAAATATTCCAAATTTGAGAATGTTGGTAATACAGGATGGTTGTTAATGTTTATCTAAATATAAGTTAATTTTGTCTGAAAATTATTCATCCTCATGTGCTAATATAATGGGATTTGACTTTATGAGTATTTCCTGTATTCTATAAGCAAATCTTATCAGTTTGTGTTTTTATGTCCAGGTATAGTGGTCTCCGATTTGGTGAAATTACATACCTTTTCCTGTACATTTTTAAGCACAGCTTGGTGATTCTCTTGGATACAACTTATGCTTTGTTTGTAATCTTCCACTTGTTTCTTCAGAATATCAGTGACTTGCAATTCATTCTGTAAGTATCCAAGGTCCTTCTCCAACTTGCATTTTTCTGATTGAGAGAATTCTAGCTGCAACTAGAATATGAAATCAACTTTTAGAATGGGAATAATCATATCTGAAATATTAAACACAAGCGATTTGAAATATCTGAAATATTATTTCAATAACAATCGTTGGATGGTTTCCATTACTCAATTTGTATTCATTCAATATTTTTATTCCCATATCCATCATTGTTGCAAAAATTGCAACATTGCTTTTGTTCTTTTCAAAATAGTAGTCATAATTAATTTTATATTACTGTAAAAGATAACTTTGCTTACTACAAAAGTATTATATTTGAACTATCTACAATGGTGCTGGACAGTTTGTGAACCCTTTAGAACTTCCCTGTTTCTAATAATTATGACCTAAAATGTAATCAGATCTTCACCCATGTCCTAAAACTAGATAAAGAGAACCCAATTAAATAAATAAACAAAAAACATTATACTTGTTCATTCATTTATTGAGAAATTTGTTGGAAAAAGTACATGAGCTTCCAGGATTATCAGCTCAGTTAAAGGGGAAATTAGAGTCAGGTGTTTCAGTCAATGAGATGATAATCAGGTGTGAGTGTGGGAGACACTGCCCTACTTGAAGAACATAAACCTGGGTCTTCACTATCAAAGTCTGATCTTTACCACACAAGTTTTTGGAAGTTTGCCATCCCTCGATCAAAGGGGATTTCTGAGGACCTCAGGGGAAAAAAAAAAGTTGTTGGTGTTTACCAGGCTGGAAAAGGATACAAAACAATTTCTAAAGAGTTTGGGCTCCACCAATCCAGTCAGGCAGATGGTATAGTATAAATGGAGGAAACACAACACAGTTGTTCCTCTTCCCAGGAGTGGTCGACCAACAAAAATCACTCCAAGAGCAAGGCGTGTAATATTCCAGGAGGCCACAAAGAACCTGAGTAACATCAAAGGAACTACTGGCCTCTCTTACTGTCAGTGTCAGCGTTAATGTCAGTGTTCATGAGTCTACCATCAGGCAAACACTGAACAACAATGGTATGCATGGTAGGATTGGAAGGAGAAAGCCACTACTCTCCAAGAAGAACATTGCTGCCCATCTAAAGTTTGCTAAAGACCACATGGATAAGCCAGAAGGCGATTGGAACAATGTTCTATGGACGGATGAGTCCAAATCAGAACTTTTTGGCTTAAATGAGAAATGTTGTTTGGCAAAAATCAAACACTGTGTTCCAGCATAAGGCCCTCATCCATCTGTGAAACATGGCTGGGGGCAGTGTCATGGTCTGGGCCTGCATTGCTACCTTGGGACCAGGATGGCTTACCATCATTGATGGAAGTATGAATTTTGAATTGTTCCGGCAAATTCTACAGGAAAATATCACTGTATCTATCCATGAATTGAAGCTCAAGAGAAAGTGGCTCATGCAGCAAGGCAACAAACTTAAACACACAAGTCAGTCGACCAAAGAATAGTTAAAGCAGAAGAAATTCCACGTCTTGGAATGGCCGAGTCATAGTCCTGACCTTGCTCCTAGAGAAATGTTGTGGAAGGACCGGAAGCAAGCAATTCATGCAAGGAAGCCCACCAACATCCTAGAGTTGAAGCAGTTTCGTAAGGAGGGATGGCCTAAAATTCCTCCAAGCCAATGTGCAGGACTGATCAACAGTTACTGGAAATATCTGGCTGAATTGGCTGAAGTTAGTACTGTACGGGGGGGGGGGGGGGGGGGGTGGTCACACCAGTTGCTGAAATCAAAGGTTGACATACTTTTTCCAATACATGTCATTTTGGATCATTTTTCTCAATAAATAAATGAACATGTATAATTTTTTGTGCTTAATTATTTAATTGATTCTCTTTATCTAGTTTTGGGATTTCTGTGATGATCTGATCTCATTTTAATTCATATTTATGCAGAAAGAGAAAATTCTGAAGGATTCACAAACTTTCTAGCACCACTGCAAATCAATGACTATTTATCTCTTCCACTATAAATAGTATACTTATGTTTGTATTTTCACTCTTGTTTATTTTCTTCCCAGTCTAAGGAAGTTTTGTGTACATTTTTAAAGTATATCAAAATATATCAGTAAAATATATCAAGACTGTTCATATTGTTTTGTAGATTCAATTACAAAGTTAAAGATTTTATATCAAACAACAAAATTGTTGAAATTTTATTAAACCTGACCTTAAAACTTTCAGTCTGGCTTCTAAACTCTTTAAGTTGTGCTGAAATTAAATTCTTTTCGTTATCAAAGTCTTCTTGTATTTGCAGAATCTTTTCATTGGCAATGGTCAAATCACTCTGCAGTTTATTATTGTTCTCAGTCAGTTCATTTACCTAAGAGAGAACATTTATGGTTAATAATTAAAGTGAAATGCTACACTATCTGGTTGCTTCCCCACATATTCTCATATCACAAAAGATTCACTTGGAAGAGTCTGTACATGTATTTATACAAGTCCACTTAAGATGTAATACAACACATTTGTCCTCACATTTAAAAACTAGCATGCCAGTGGAAACAATTTCTTAATCTCATCCAAGTAATTTAGAAGAAGCTGCAAGATAAACAAGCAACAAAGTTAAGAGTATTACCCTCTGGTAACTAGCTTTTAAAAACAATTGATAACACTCATTTTATATTTATCTAAAAGTAAGATTCATTTTGTCAATTAAATTTAAAAATTCGAGGCTCAGCATTAACCTGAAAATATAAAGGATGGAATCTATGAATGTTTCATTGCATCCATCGCGCTAAAGCATTGACATTTTTATACTTTTGAAGGACGATGGTAATATTTTTCTTACAGTAAAATTATAATGCACTAATTATTAATATTGTAGCAATGTTAGAAATAGCATTTGTACAGTTAATGGGTAATTCCTTTCACGTGAACATGTAATTTCTTAATCTTTATAAAAGATCATTGTAACTACAGAATTAGTTAACCAATTCTCCAAATAAACAAGGAATAGTCCTATCTTCTGCAGTTCTATAAAATAAATACCAGTCAAAAGGAAAACAGAAAAATGTATTTGTGTTTCCACTCTCTATCATATCTTTACAGGATTCAACAAATCAATAATAAATAAAACTTTAACATTAAAAGATACACAGTGGCTTTCAATATTCTATTTTTTTTTAAGTTTAAAGGAGTAATGACTGGGTAAACCAACAGAAAACAATTATACTGAGCCATATCATCTACCTTTCAAAAACTCAATTACAAGAAATAGGGAAGACAAAAATATTTTAACTACTGTTAAAATAAACACAGGCCTTATTCTTCATCAAGTATTTTAAAATGAATTTAGTTAGAATTAAACATTAATTTTCTGACCAGGGAAAGTGAAATGGTCTTGGTGAAGTTCTTATACCTGATCGAGAAGTGCAGAAGCCTGCAACTGAGCAGCGTGTACTTCTTCCTTTAGTTGCTTTTCAGAAGCTTCCATAGTGATTAGCATTGTGTTATGCTTAGTTGATAGATCATGTGCTGCCTGCTGAGATTCAGCTGCTGTCTTTTGTAAGTTCTGGCATTCTTTCATTAACTTCTCCATTTCAGTCTGCAAATGATACAAATCTGTTAAGTCCTTTTGCCTCAGGTTCTCCAAATCTGTGACTTGTTGCTGAAGTTTCTCCTTCTCTTCCATGTGGTCATTTAACTTCTGCTGAAGTACTTGAAGATCCTTATTTAGCATTGTGTTTGCTGATTGGAGACTCACATTTAAGCCAGCAACTTCCTGAAGTTGATTGGATAGCTGCACCTTTTCACATTCCAAACATGAATTTTGATCAATATGATTCTTCTCATTTTCTTTAAGTACTTCCAATTCCTCATGACAGGTTTTCAACTTTTCATTTAAATGGCTAATTTGGGTCTGTAGCTCATTAATAGAACTTTCATAGATTTCTACCATTTTGAGTTTTTCATTTTCAGCTGCTTCTGAGTTTCTTAACAAACTTGAACAATGATCCTCTAACTTCTCTTGATTTTGCAGTAGTTGCTTTTCTAGATTTTGTTTGTCAGAGGACAAGGTATTGAGCTCTACAACCAAAAGCTCTAGTTTCTCAGCAATAGCCTTCTTCTCTTCCTCCAATACTTCAGCTTGTTCCTTTGCAGTTTCAGCTTGCATTACCAAATCCTCTGTATTTCCCTCTGAGGCCTGAAGCTCCCTTTCAAGAGCCTCAATCTTATCCTGAAGAGAGTCTGCTTTTCGGTCACTCGCTTTGAGTTTTGCAGCCACGTCCAGGCTTTTCTTCTGATCTGCTTCAATGCGAACTTTCAGCTTCTCAATAGCATGCCGCATTTCTGCTACCTCTGTTTTGGTGGAGGTCAATTTTGATACAACTTCATCTTTTTCCAACAAAGAGGATTCCAATGATTGGAGTAGTTTCAAATTTTCAAGCTCTATCACACTAATCTTGTTTTGCAAATCTTTGGTCTGCTCATGCATGGACAAGTTTTCCTCTTTCAATTGATTCAATTGCTTTTGAAATTCCTCCTTTTCTTTGATGCCAAGCTTAGCATTATTTTCAAGATATTGGAGTTGTTTGATCAAGTCTTCCTTTTCTTTCAAAGCTTGCTCCATTCGATCTGCGACTGTTTGTAGCTGGCTAGTTAGCTTTCTTATTTCAGCTTCAAGCAAGCTGTTTGTATTAGCATTGTATATCTTCTCAGCCTCAAACTCTTCTACCTTGATCTTCAAACTGTTATTGGCTTTCTCTAGTTTCTCATTTGTTTCAGTGAAGGTATCAAGATCCTGAAGAAACTTGATATTTTTTGCTTCAAGCTCAGTCAGCTTCTCTGCCTGCAGGTGAAACACTTGTTGAGCTGATTCAAGTTCCTTTTCCAAAGTATGCTTCTTGGTCTTAAGCTTATCCAGGTCATCTTCCAGGTCCAGGATATGATTTTCTAAATTAGCTTTAT
Organism: Mobula birostris; assembly: GCF_030028105.1. NCBI lineage: Eukaryota > Metazoa > Chordata > Chondrichthyes > Myliobatiformes > Myliobatidae > Mobula > Mobula birostris. The sequence goes on from NC_092377.1 coordinate 47,757,212, forward strand.
TTGACTTTGTACGTTTCAGTTCCATTTCAAGCTCAAGGAACTGTTCATTTTTGTCCCTTTTATCTTTCTCAAGGCTCTCCAAGATCTTGGCCATTTCAGAAATTTTACTTTCATCCACCTGCAACTGCGTTTTCATATCACCAAGTTCTTCTTCCAGATTTTTTGCTTTGTTAGAAAGATCCTGATTTTCAAGAGCAGAGGACTTCAGTTCATTAGATAAACAGCGGTTCTCATCCTCAAGAATCATCACTTTTGTTTTTAAGTCCGTATCAGCAGCTTTGAAAAATAGCTCTTTTTGATGATTGGAATGCAAACCCTCCATCTCGTTGAGTAACACTTCAGTAGTTTTTTTCTTTTCCTGCCCCATTTGTACTTGTGCATTAATTGGTGCCTCATGATGAAGGTTCCCTGGGTCATTCAATTTCTCTTCTTTTAAATATATCTGTTTAACAATGTACTGGTGGTTTGCACCATCTTCATTCAGTTCATTAGTAACCATGCTAAGGTTTCCATTGTCATCAAAAGATTTGGTATGGTCACAGGACAACTCATGCTTTTCTTCTGAGGAACTTTGTACTTTACTGTCAGGGGTCATAGTTAGCACGTTAACAACATCCAGTTTATCTGCAACTATAGTGCTTTCATTTTGTTTTTCTGAACTAGTATGGCTCAGCTGAAAAACAAAAGTAGTTGCAATTAGTAAAATACAAATAGTAAATCTCCATCTCTTCAGACCAGGTAAACATATACATAACTGGCTGCTTACATAAACTTAAATATCGTACTTGCACACCACAATATGTGGCAATGCGATAAAAGCACAAACCATATTCAAGATCATTTTGGTATTTTCTTAAATTACACTGGACAACAAAGATTTTGCTTCCTGAATACCTTTAGGTGTATCTTATGAATTTTGGGCTACTGATCATGAAAATCACCATGAAAATCACCATGAAATTTCCCTATAACGCACCATTTTTAATAATCTTATGTTTATTATTTCAATTCATAATTCAAGTCAATTAAAATGTTGCCTACAATGCAAGCTGGAAAATGTCCTATCTTGTCCAGGCATGTGTGGGCATGCTTAGGTGACGTGGCTGCTGCATAGCAGGACAGGTTTTAGTAATAGTTATTGGGTTCAGGACAGTAAGGATGGAATTTGCTATCACCAGGCACAAAAATTTCTATGAAGGATTTTGATATTTGAGACAGATGCTTCCCAGAATAACTGTTGCCAAGATTAAGGAAAGCATTTTTGTTGGTCCACAAATCAAACAGGTCATCAATGACAGGCAATTTGAAGAACTTCTAGTGGGACTGGAGAAAATCACATGAAAGGCATTCAAGGAAGTTGTTGAAATTTTTCTTGGCATCTACAGAGCACCAAACTACATGCAGCTGGTTGAAAGCATGCTTCAAGCAGATAAAACCATGAAATGCAACATGTCACTAAGGATTCATTTTCTGCATTCCCACTTAGACTTCTTCCCTGCAAATCTTGGTGCTGTTAGTAACGAGCATAGTGAAAGGTTTCACCAGGACATTGCGGTCATGGAGAAAAGATTACAGGGCAACTGGAATCCATCAATGCGGGCGAATTATTGTTGGACATTTAAGCGAGAAGCCTCAGACACTGAGTACAAATGAAAATCATTAACAAGATATTTTTAACTTAGTTGAACTATTGCAAAGCATCAGCACCATTATGCAATTAAACACATTATATTCAATGAAAGTTAATTTCTTGTTTCTCCAAATTCCTACGTGATACAAGTAGTCTGAAATTATATCTGTGTTCATCTTCAAGCCCTCTATCATAAACAAAAAAAAATTCTGAGGAAGCAACACTTTTGAAAAAAATTGTTGCCCAGTGTTATCAAATGGAGCTTCTATTCAGTTTAAGAAGACTCTGTAACACTTCAATTGTGAAAAGTGTCCATAAATACAAGTTTGATCTTTCTTTCACATACTTACCAGTGGTACTTTTAATACCAGAATTCATTGAGCACAAAAATCATTCATGCACAAACTAACTTCTCAAACTAATTTACCAACTGGAATGCAAAAACTATGAGCAGCAATATATGACCCTGTGTGCCCCAGTAAGAATGAGGCTAATCCAATCTTGGCCTCAACAACACTTGTCCACTCTTTCCTTTAATCCTTAACGCCACTTAAATGCCTCACATCTTCACCATGAATATATTACATTAGAAAGAAAGAGAAATTGCCTTTAAACTCACGAGAGAGCAAAGGCCATCAACTTTTTGCTGTTGATGTTTCTGTAGCGGGCAATTTCTTTTTTACGAGGTCGAGTTGCTAGCTCGACGCTCAACCCAGCATGGGTGGAAAGCGTGCATGGGAGCCGGCTGGATTTGAACTCAGGACCTTCCACCCCAAAGTCCAGCGCTGATGCCACTACGCCACCAGCTGGCCTTATATTACATTACCCTGCCTCCAAATATCTCGGGGTGAGGTCTTCACCCAAGAAGGAAATTTTCTTCCCTGTCTGAAATGGAAGAGCCATATTCTGAAACTGCCTTGTTCAAAATAATCCCACTTAAGAAAGCATTCAAGATCCAACTTGGCAATCCCTTACAGATACTTTTAGATTTCAATGGGATCACCTCTCATTCCTCTGCTGTGTTTAGGTCAAAGCTAATTAATATTTCTCCAGACGTTAATCCTATATTCCAGGAACCACTTTTCCTGTTCTACTTCCAATGTAAGCAAATCCTTCCTTAGATATGGAGACCAAAACAGCACATAGTACACCACAGCACAAGTGTGGTCACACTAGCAAACTGCAAATCAAAACTTCTTTGTAACCTCCATATCCCTAGCAAATAAAGATCTTTTGAATTGCTTGTACCTGAATTTTGTGTTTCATATACTAAGAACTTCAAATCCCTCAGCATCACAATTGTGTAGTCTCACGCATTTTTAACATTCCAAGTGGATAATATCTCATTTTCTTCATTCCATTTTAGCACATTTTTCCCCCACGTACAGACTTCTTGCCCATTCATGTAAAGTAGGTCTGTCCCTGAACAGTTTATTCGTGTTATCCTCAGAATTTGTAAAACCACTTAGTTTTGTATTGTCAGCAAGTTTAACTATCAGATTTGCAATTCCTTCTCAAGGTTCATTTCTTCCAGATGCACAATGTTGAGAGCGAATGTAAGCTGATAACACTTTTATTCCTGCCAATGTTCCCACAACATCCCGTAAATAAATACAATTTCAGCTTTCCTCATTGTTGGAGAGATCATAGGCTCAAATTCTTTCATTCTGGCGGAGCACTGCAATTGGCCCTGGTAGTTAATAGGGTTAGCTTTAAAAGTTTAATTGCTGTTTCTGACCATCACTCCAGGAAAGAAATGCTTTGTTCCCATGGTGAAATTCAGAACCAGACACAAAGATACCCTGCTTCCAAACATAACTGGGAAAAAATGCTTATCATGGCTTACTTACTTTATTATTCACCTTTTGTGGCAAATCCTCTTTTGAAAAGTAGCTAGCATTCAGCAGTGATTGGGAACTGAGGTCTAGAGACTGGAGCTGGATCCTTGCACCTTCTAGCTCTGCAGATAACAATTCTGTCTGTTGTTTCTGTGCAGCCAATTTATTTTCCATCTCTGTTGTTAGATTGTTTAACTTCAATTGCCATTCATCTCTTTCAGATGAATGCTGTTGCTTTAGAGATTCAAGTGCTTGTCTTGTTGTAGTTATTATATGTTGCAAAGCTTGAATTTTTGCATCTGCATCAGCTTGCTGCTTGAACAGTTGTTCCTGCAGCAGTGCAACAGACTGCTCGGTAGACTCAGAACAAATTTCCAGTTGCAAACTTTTCACCTTCAAGTCAGTATCTTCATCAGAAGCAGCAGCTTGGTCATTCAGGTTGGCCGATTTCTCCTTTAACTGCTGACGCAGTAAAATTAGTTCATTAGCTTGTTCCTGAATCATCTTCTCTGACTGCTGCAAATAATCTTTCTGTTCAGATACATGAAGGTGAGCACTTTCTAATGAGGATTCAAGCATTCTCAACTGAGCTTGGAGTGTTTCCTTCTCTATCTTTGCTCCAGATAAGGCACTTTGAGCTTCAATCAAGTTACTCTGTAACAAGGATAACTCTGCCTTCATTTCTTCCACAGCATCATTATGTTTCTCATTTATGCTCAAAGTGTTTTTGTTTCCACATAATGAATTATTCTTAGCAATATTGCAAGCCGCCTCCTCTTCCAGTATGTTTTGATGCCTTATTTCTTGGGGCATAATCATGTTTTCATTTAACTTGGTGAAATCTGAAGCATGTGCATCAGTACTCTGTTTGGTTAAATTCACTTTATTCAACAGGTCCGTATGCATATCTGCTGTCATATCCTCATTTTCATACTGAATATTGTTTTCACATCCACTTATTAATTTCTGTAGTGAACATTCAGTCAAATGCAAAATTTTGGGTGATAACTCAGACTGCACCTTACTCAAATTCTGTTGCACACAAATTCTTTGCTCCTCACTCTGTTGCAGTTCAGACTGTATCTTACTTAAGTCCTGTTGCAAAGAAATTCTATGCTCCTCACTCTGTTGGAGTGCAGATTGCATCTTATTCAGGTCCTGTTGCAAAAGAGCTCTTTGCTCCTCATTCTGTTGCAACTCAGACGCCACCTTACTTAAATCCTGTTGCAAACGAATTCTATGCTCCTCACTCTGCTGAAGCTCAAACTGTATCTTACTCAAATCCTGTTGCAAAGGAATTCTATGCTCCTCACTCTGTTGAAGCTCAAACTGTATCTTACTCAAATCCTGTTGCAAAAGAGCTCTTTGCTCCTCACTCTGTAGCAGTTCAGACTGTATCTTACTTAAATCCTGTTGCAAAGGAATTCTTTGCTCCTCAATCCGTTGGAGCTCAAACTGCATCTTACTCAGGTCCTGTTGCAAAAGAGCTCTTTGCTCCTCATTCTGTTGCAGTTCAGACTCCACCTTACTTAATTCCGATTGCAAAGAATTTCTTTGCTCCTCACTCTGTTGGAGTGCAGATTGCATCTTACTCAGGTCCTGTTGCAAAAGAACCCTTTGCTCCTCACTCTGTTGCAGCTCAGACTCCACCTTACTTAATTCCTGTTGCAAAGAATTTCTTTGCTCCTCACTCCCTTGGAGTGCAGACTGCATCTTACTCAAGTCCTGTTGCAAAAGAACTCTTTGCTCCTCACTTAGTTGCAATGTGTTCTTGACATTGTTCAAAGTAGATTGCATTTGTGCATTTAACTCCTGCTGTAATGAATCCAGTTGAAATTCCAAATTACTCTTTTGACTCCTTAATTCAATAATGTTGGTTTCAGACTTAGACAGTTTATCCTGAAGATCCAAAATCTCTGTTTCTTTTTGGTGATATTGCTTCTCTTTGGCCTGGCTTGCATTAAGCTGGTTTTCCAAGGAACAAAAATCCTTTTCTTTCTTTTCAAATTCACTTTTCAGTCGGTCAGTTGTTTGCTTCTGCCAAGATATTTCTTCCAGCAAAGATACTTCATTATTCTTGCTTTCTCTAATTTTTAAATGCATAGCTTCCATCTCTTCCTGCATTGTGCTCACTTTTTTTTCCAGAACAACCCTATTTTCCTCACTGTGCTGCAACTTGCTCTCCAAAATTCTATCATCAGTCTGTAATTGTTTTAATTGACATAAGCAAGATTCTAATGAGGCCTCTTTATCTTCAAGGTCCATCTGAAGAAGCTGAAGTTGGGCTTGAAGCCTCTGAAGTTCATTTTCTTTAGTTATAATTGTATCTCGTAACTGGTCTAAAATTATATTGTTTTCTGTAATTAGCTTACTGCTTTTAACATTTTCAGATTCTACTGTTGCCAAATCATTTTCAAGTTTTTCTATTTTTGCTTCAAAAATATTTTCTTTTACAGTTTGACTTTGTATCAGTTGTGTCAATTGTTCTTTGTCCTGAAGTAATTGATTGTAATCCTCTAGTATTTTGCTCTGTCTTGCATTGGACTCTGCAAGTTCTTTTTGTAAGTGATCGATTTCTGTTATTTTCTCCATTTGTCCCTGCAGGACTCCCATTTCTTCAACTAATGCTTTAACTTTTGCCTCATAATCTGCAATTTTGGAATTATATTCAACAGAAGCATCTGTGCACTTTCTTTCCAACTTCTCTACTTCTGCATTTTTCATTAATAATGCATTTGCTTGCTCACATAATTGTTGTTCCAAGAAATTGTTATTTTCTTTTACAGCAGTACATTTGTCTTGAAGATTCTTTATTTGTTCTTCTAGCACAGTACACTCATGCATCAGTTCACTTTGCCTACTTTCCCCCTCATTCATCTTTTCCATTAATTGTGTAATAGCATTTTCTTTGGCTTCTACAGTATTTTCCAGCAACCCATGTTTAGCCATTAGTTCTTCACACAGAGTTTTAAGATCATTAATTATGATGTCCTTACTTGCAGATTCTTCTTTATATTTTGCAAGCGCTTCGTGCATTTCTTCTTCTTTCTTCATCATATCAACAAAAGCAGAATTCTTTTTGTTCAGCTCTATCTTCTCCTGCATTAAATTATGAACAGAAGCCTTCAATTCCTCATTTTCCTCAGAAAGCTGACCTAATGTCTTTTCCTTCAAACTAATTAACTCTTCTTTTTCCTGAATGCACTTCTCTAATAGAAGTTGACCTTCCAGCTTTGTTTCCAACTCTTTGTTGGTCATTTGCAAACATTTCAAATTATTCATGTTGCTCTCAAGTTCTTGTGTAAAATTTTGGATAGATTTATCTTTCTCATCTACCGTAGCTTGCAATACTGCCTGCTGCATCTTTAGTTTATTAATTTCTTCCCCCAGCTCCACATTTAAGTTCTCATATTTCTCTCCAGCCTCCTCAATGTTTTCTTCCAATTCTTCCCTCTCCTTTAGTACTGTTTCATATTTACTCTGCAACTCAGATCGAAGATGCTTTTCAAGCTTCAGCAAGGAATCTTGTGAAGTTATCTCTCCCTTGAGGACAATAATATCATTTTCTAGTGCTGTTCTTGCCACCTCAACTTCAACTTTGTCAAGCATGCTCTTTTCATGTTCTTGCATTAAATTTTTTTTCTCAGTTTCAATCCGGGCAAGTTGCACTTCAAAATCCTGTGTGACCTGTGATATGCTGTCTTTTAAATTCAAAATTTCAGTTTCTTTTAGATTTATCAAGTCATCTTTTGATTTGGCCATATTACTGACATTTTCATATTCAGCACTAAATACACGTTGAGACTCTTCGAGTTTTAAAACCTTATTAGTTTCTTGTTTCAGACTTTTCTCCAGTTCAGCTACCTGCGATGTAAGTTGAGAGATAGTCAGGTTAAGGTTTTCTACATCATGTTTATCTTGCTTTGTTTTTATCATGAATTCTTCAAAGGCTTGTTTTTCTTTCTGTAATTCCAATGTTTTGTTGTCTAGCATTTGTTTGACATCGTCAAACTGTCTTTGCAAATTCTGCTTCTCATCTTCAAGTAACTTCAGTCTTTCAGATTGCTTTTCGGTCCTGTTTTGATAAACCTCCAGATTTGCCTCTTGCTCTTGATTTTTATTCTTGAAAAATTCAAGATTCTGATCCAATTCTTTAATTTTGTTCTGCAGCTCTTCTTTTTCATGCTGAAAGATACCTAAAGCTTGGACGTTTTCAGCTTTCCACTGAGCCAGGGAACTGTTCTCCTCCTTCAGTTTCTGACATGTCTCTTCCTTTAGCTGCACGTCGTTTTGCAGTCCTTCAGTCTTATTTTCCATTTTATCAATCTGGTCATTCAACTGCTCAATACTCCTTTCCTTCTCTTTCATGTCCTTTTGAACAACGTCTTGCTCCATTTTCATCTTTGAAATTTGCTGTTTAAGGTTTTCCACAGTTATACCTGATGATCTATTTTGATCATCCAGTTGTTGTTGAAGACTTTTTAATTCAAAGTCCAGAGCATTGATCTTACCTAGAAATATGAAAGAGATAATATAAAAATATGAATGGCACAGACCAGAGATCAAAAGGAAAGATATCTCTCTGCAAATTAAATTTAGAAAAGAATGAAGTTTGATTGGTCTTGCAAATGGCAAGTTAAACATTCAAAAACTTCAAAGAAGGAGGTATTCTTGCACGCATTCAATGTATACAAATTGCACTTTCTAAACTGCTTCGATGAAGGTATTCCTCCAAGTTAAAAATCTAATATATCCATTTAAAAAAGCACTTTTTTTTATACCTATCAATACCTGTTATTTCAGACATGCCTTATTTTGGGCTATTATTGACCAATAATAATACCTGCTCAATTGTTTATGGCATCCTGATGAATCAGCTTTGTAAAGCAATTTAATAGAATCATCAGAACCACCTGTAGCTAACATTTTGATTCAGATTTAGTTCAAATGACCGTAAATTCACCAATTTTGTTATCACCACACTAGGAAGCCAAAGCAATTTTGTAATTTCCGTGCACCCGCAATTTAACATTGATATCCCCAAGTAACTATTAGTGATTCAGTTCTCCTCAGGGTTGTACTATTTTACAGCCTTCTGTTCGGTAATCAAGGGAAATCAGTTGAATCAAAGAACTAAGGTATTAATAAACTGTAAAATACTCTGAAATATTAGAGTTTGTGGCACGAAATCCAATTAACTTAAAATTGCTCATGAAGCCATTTTACAGTCCAGTTCTCCAGAGGTCAAATAAAAAGTTAAGGGTAATCATCTTCTCAAATATTTTAAAAATATGAAGGAATTTTTTGTTTAATTTCAGTAAATTTCTAGTAAAAAGGATTTGAAAAACAAGTTCCTTCCCCCAAGAACCTCTGTTGTGAGGATAGTTTAATATGATTTGTTGCTCAGCCAGCGCCATGTCAACACATTTATTGGACAGAAGTGATATCTGACAGAAGTCAACATCATAAAAAGGGGATACAGGTGTGGATGGATCTTTGAGAGCACAGTTGTAAGCTTGTATCATTACATTTAAAATTTAAACACTTTCTATCGTTAAGAATTTAGAAAAATAATTCAATTATTAGAAATTATAGTGACAAATAGCTCAAGAACCAGCAATTTATTATTTGTTTGATATTATATAGCTCTGAAGACCAACTATCAAGTATCCCCCATTACTGTTCATTATCATGCCTTTTAGGAAATGAAGGATTCATTATATTAATTTTCCTCCCTTCGTTTTCAGGAAATGCTTGGCTTCCAATGTCATGAAGCTCAGCAAAGGATAACAGGATAAACTGCAGGCATTCTACTAAAGTTTGCAATGACATTCTTTAATAGTAGGAACTCTAGGAGATTCTTAGTTTAGGTACAAAAATAAGTGCTATTGACATAATGCTGCAATTATAAGGGTCAAGAATGTTGAACGTCGAATTTGTCGGGGTGAATGATTTGTTTTTGTTGTACTGCAGATTACGGTCTCTTTGTGGGCTTTGCTATTGCTTGCTTGGTGAGATTTTAACTCAATAAGGAGGTCCGGATAAAGCCCTAAGAAACACTTGGGCAGTCAAAATCACATCTGAATAATCTGTTTCTCAGCTGGTGATTTTTATTTTTAATTTTATTCCCACCATCAGAAGGAATCTACCATTTTAGATTTCCATATGTCAGAAGGTACAGATGTTGGCCATGAAATTATGACAGTCAACTCTATGGGGAATCACTGTAAAACATTCACTGTCATGGAAACCAATCAAATTCCAACAATGCAAGGAAAGACTGGTCATCATTTAAATAATTATGCAATCATAGTCCCTCAGCTGGACATCTTCTTTGTGGAATTTCACGGCAGTGGATTGAATGTTCTCTTACAAAAACAAGTTCTTAAAACATTTGTTCATAAAATAAACCAGAATTGGAATGGATTAAGTTAATATTTTTTCTTGACCTTGGTGAATATTACTGAGTTAGTATTTAAAAAGTAAAAGCTTTACTTTTCAAGTCTTCACCATAAGTGCTGGCACGGCTAAACTCCTGTTTGGTCTTCTGTAATTCATTTTCCAGTTTATGAACTTGTGTAAAATTCTGCTGAAGCTGATTTCTAAGACCATCTCTTTCTTCCTGAACATCCTGACAGAAGAAAATGGTTAAAGCTCATTTCTATATCAAATTTACAATTTTAAAAAAAACTGAAAATGGAATAGAATCATTTTGAATTGTACACCTCATTGCTGATACAAATTCTAAAAAAAATGGAAAATGAAAAATTCCAGATGCAACCAATCATTGCTCTGCATCTGTCCATTTCCCCCATTAAAAGCTTCACCCCTGCCACCTGGATGCTTGAGTAATTCATTTGAAGTACAAAGATACTGGAAATCCAAGCAAAAAGCAAAATGCCAGAAGCACTCAGCAGGCCAAGCAGCATCAATAAGGCAAAAAAGACAGTCAATGTTTCAAGTGAAGACCCAATTCATCAGAGCTGGGTAATTGTATGTATATTAAAACTGCCAAGTGTGTGTCTTGTCTGTATCCGTCCAGGAGACGGTGGTGGGAGGGGAAGATGCTTTACTTTTTTCCCTGCTCTGATGAAAGTCCCTTCACTGAAAGGTGGCTCTGTTTCTCTTCCCAGTGATGCTTCCAGCATTTTGCTTTTAGGAATGCATTCCTAAAGAACTTCCGATTACAGTGGATTCTGGCTAATTGGGCCATCGGTTAATCAGTGCAGCTGCTTATCTGGGGCAATCCTTAAAGAACAAAAACTAATCAAAAACATAGCCAGGATTCCCTTCATTTATCTGAGACACTATGCTGCTTAGCTGGGACAGGAGACTGCTGCCAAACAGTTTCTAACTAGTATCAGTCACGTGCACCTGTATGGTTATTGGACACTACACTGTGCTTAGAACAAAGTTTTTAAATTGCAACAGTTGCAAGCGTTTGTGTTCAAAAATTAATGATTTTTATTACTGCTACTTGACAAGAAATAAACTATTCAAACTGCTTTGTTCAATGCATGCTTCAAGCATTCAAGCTTGGAGATGCCAGAAACAGCTGGGAGTGAAAATGAAACAATTTTACTACTTCAACAAGTTAGGAAAACTACGAAAAATTTGAAGGTATCGCCAATCATCTTGAATGTTACAATGAAAATGAACATTTGGAAGACATAATCACCAAAAGCATTGTATGATATGAAGGCAGTCTATTATCTGCACTGGGCATTTGTGCTGATCTTGTCAATTTAGTCTATCAAAAGAATATAGCAGTGTTCACTAGATGAATTCCTCCATCAATAAATATTAGGAACTAATAGAGTTTCATCGTACTGTGGTAGTATTATTAATGATGTTCTAATTTATTTTGTATTTCATTTAACTACATAATTTATTACTCAGTTAAACAATAGTTTGACTTTTGTTTTATACCTTTTAACTATTTCCATAGAATGTCAGCTAATTAGAGCAGCAACTTAATTGGGCCAAAGTGTACTAATCCCCTTTTCCACAAAATTATTCATTGTTCATATTAAATTCAACTTTCAACTATGTGCCCTGTAACACCAACTGGCTGTCACCACCCCTTATACAAAATTTAAGAAGAATCTTTCAGAGTCACTTCCACTCTAAAATGGATCCCTTCTCCCTATCACTCCCAATTGTCTTCAGATGAGCTCTCAAGTGTCAGCCCTCTTGTCCTCCACTACTGATCTCTGCTACTTTAGAATTCCCTTCCTGAACCTGTCCAGCTTCCCGCCTTGTTTCAAGTTGCCTAAATCCATTGATGGCTTTGTCCTTCATAATCTGCTTTCACTCATTATTTTATCCTTTTATGCATTACTAAAGGATGTTGCCCACATTAAAAACTCTATTGAATTGCAAGTCATTGTTGGTATACAAGATTTATTAAGTGTCAGTGATTTGGTCTTCCTCGCTTTTCAAATGTGGTTTATATCTCTATGCAAATGGCCATTCAATCAGGGAAAACCATTTGATGCTTAGAGAATTTGAGTTTTTAAAAAAAAATTACAAAGCAGAACTTCCAAGATATATTTTAAATAATTTACTAAATCTCACTTCAAGCTTTTTCTTCAGATCATTTTCCTTCGACTGATTTGCCTTTTGAATTTGATCTGATTGGCGTAATTGCTGCTTGATTTCATCCATTTCTTTTTCCAGTTTCTGTTTGCCTGCTGTTAACTGTAATCAAAAAAACATCAAAGTAAACAAGAGACATATAGTATAGTTTTTCCAAATGGAAATAGGTGTGTTCAAATTAAAATGGTAAGTTGGTTTATCATTGTTGTATGTATTAACCTACAGTGAAAAACTGTTTTTCATGCCACCCATACCGATTATCTCATTACACAGTGCATTGAGGTAGAACAAGATCAAACAATAACATTGCAGAAAAGAGTGAGCAGCTACAGAGAAAGTACAGTGTAGGCAAACAAAGTGCATGCTCATATTGAGATGGATTGAGAGGCCAGGAGTCCATTTCATTGTAGTAGGGATCACTTAATGGTCTTATAACAGCAGTAGACAAGCTGTCGTTGATCCTAGTGGTATGTGCTTTTATGTTTTTGCATCTTATGCCCAGTGGAGGGGGATAAATGCCAGAGAGTCTGGGGTGGGTGGGGTCTTTAATTATGTTTGCTGCAGTGCTTTAACCGAGGCAGCAAGAAATGTTGACAAATTCTAGTGCATCGTGCCTTTTGGGTCCGAAGTTTATCTATTGTGTGAATAGGAGTAAACGTTGGCTTTATTGTGTAACGAGAATAATTTATCATACATGCTTAGTAGGTCACAATTGGGCTGGAGAGTTCAAATCAGTAATTAATTCAAAAATTGCAATTGTATCCATCAACAAGACTTGAACCAATAACTTTAAATCCAAAAGTACATACTTTATCAACATCTAACTGCAGAACATTGTAGTCTTTTTTAGCTTGTTGCAATTCCTGGTTCAGTTTATTTTTTGTCTGGATGAATTGTTGATCTAGGCTTCTTAGAGAGTGCTGATGATGAGAAATTTCCTGCAGAGTAAAAAATAACACTTGCAATTTCAAATACTAAATATCAAAGGGATGAACAGTGCTTGCATGCAGATAAACAAGCTGTAAATATTTACATTCAAAATTCCGAATTTTCCCACATTATACTGACTCAGTCTTCACAAAAGCTTCTTTTTCACATGTAGTGAGATACTGAGAGGTGCTCCACTCTACTTGTCGCAGACAGGAATTTAACATACACCAAAAGACTAAAGTAGGAACATAAATTCTGCACCACAATCAACAATAATGGCATGACAGTGGCTGAAAATGAAGTGGGAAGAGTTATCACCCATTCTGTTAATCAGATCATTTATGCAATGCTGCAGAACTATTTTTGCACCACACACACACACACCATCTTCACCTCTCTCCCCTTCAGATAGCTTTGAGGCTTCAATCATTTTATTTCAACAGTAGCATAAAACTCACATTCCACCACACCAAAAATCTGTATTTGCATAACCCTATGACAATGTAATCCAATGTTAACTACATTCACTGAGAATTTATTAATAATATTAATTTTTAAAAAATATTTAAATAAGTACATAGTCCTTCCGGCAAGATGTCAGCACGGTTGATCGCAGCTGTTTCTAGTTATTATTATCCTTTTAAACATATTTTTTATGATCACAAGATCTTGCTGGACATTGGGAACTTAAAATACCACAGGTCTACCCCATCAGCTGCTCGTTGCTCGTTGGCAGAGAAAGTGAACATAGAAATCTACAGCACATTACAGGCCCTTCAACCCACAATGTTGTGCCAACTATGTAACCTACTCTAGAAACTGCCTAGAATTTCCCTATTGCATTGCCCTCTATTTTTCTAAGCTCCATGTACCTATCCAAGAGTCTCTTAAAAGACCCTGTAGTATCCCCCCTCACCACCTTTGCTGGCAGTGCATCTGCGCACCCACCACTCTCTGCATGAAAAACTTACCTCTGACATTCCCCCTTGTACCTACTTCCAAGCACCTTAAAACTATGCCCCCTCATGTTAGCTATTTCAGCCTCTGGAAAAAGCCTCTTGACATGATCAATACCTGTGAAAGCTGGACGGTGTGGATCGTGCTGCTGCCTGCGTCAGAGAGGCAGTAGAGGAGTCGGTGTGCAAAGGTAGTGTGCAGTCTAATAGCCAGTGATCATCTTAGTCACTTTCCTTGTGATTGCAAGACCCTGACGGCATTGTTAATGAGGAATATTGCAAGTCAAATTCACTGATTTGGATAGTAGGGGCGGACAATGGGGGAGCTGCACGGCCTCGGTCATAGCAAGGACTGGACCTCATCCCACAGTGTCGCCTGTTTACAGCCACCAGGAGAAAAGCATCAGAGTGGATGCGCTCCAGCAGAGGTGGTGTGGCGTGGCGTCCAAGCTGCATTTGGTGCTGCCCTCCCCCAGTGTTCACTCTGCAGAAGACAAGCTGTATTGTGTTCGACGGTAGATTTCTTCAACATTCATGGACTCAAGGACTTGGACTATGTTTTTTGTGTGACACTATTTTACTGATATTTTATACGTGCTCAATGTGCCTGTGCTGTGTTTCACTGTTGGTACTGTGTTTTACACTTTGGCCCTGGAATAATGCTGTTCACTTGGCTGAACTCATGGATATATGTATGGTTGAATGACAATTAAACTCACAATTGAAAATACTAGACCCCACAGTTAGACATATTATCTGAACATTCACACTGTATAATCAATCATAGTGCAAGTTTTTTGTAGTAAAATTCATGTAAATAGCTAACATCACATCACTGCAGCCACATATGAACAGCACAAATGAAATGTCATTTATTAACACAGCCCAAACAGGACACGTTTACCAATACCACAGGAGTTTTGTTTTCTCTCAAGAAACCGAACAGGGATAATGATGTGTCATTAACTCATGCCTCCTAACCACACTGGAGGCAGAATGCCAATCAAGTTGATTCTCATTTCCATGCGTGCTAATTGCACCTTTCAAGCTCGGTGCTGACTGGTGGCGTGAGCCCAGTGATTTATGCAATCAACTCTGGCTCAAGAGGCATGCAATATTTGGAGGTTACATCACTTTAATATACATTGAGAGATCTCAAAACAGGCTACATTTGATCACTTTTATCATTTATGATCACTACTGGTAGATGGCATGACACATTGGCCTCTTTGCCATCCAAACTTTAACAGAAATAACACCATTATGATAGCACACAAGAAAGCTGAATGAAATTCATCACAAGGTCTGGTCCTAAGTCACGTGCCAGTATAACTCACTGAAGTTGCTCAGTCTATGGCAACAACCTTCATATCAAATAAGAACATGTTTTTATTTGTGCAGCTTTTGTCTGCAATTATATTAATGCAACAGTTTTATAACTATATTTTGATTACCTCTTGGAATTCCTTTTCCTTGTCTTTCAACTTCTGCTCAACATTGCGCCGTGTACTCTCAGCATTTTGCCTGCAGCAAGTCAGCTCGTCTGACACCTGCTTTAGTTTTTGCTCAACCATTGCACACTAGAAAGAGTAGAGAGACATAGATATTTATATTATTTTGTAATTTATTTTGTCATTAACATTGTTTGTAATGCAAGAGAGAGCAAACTACAAAGTAATCTAAATTCATAAAGGACATCCATTATGTTTCTTTTAAATTGCTTTAAAAATTTTTGATGCTGGTAGAAAATGTTGACATTAATATAATTTCACAACTCTGTTCTGTAACTACTTTCAAACTGTCTCAGTTTTAAATCACGGCTAACCAATTTGCTTCAGGATTATATTATTTGGCTGTGGTACCACAAGATGTGTAAACAATTTACTACTGATTTACAATTTATTTCACCCCATGGGAAGCAATGTGTTTGCCAATTAATTTATTTCATGTTCTTGGATGCTCAGCTAACATTTTAAAAAAACAACTGGAAAACTCAGAATTGCAAAGCTAGATCCCACCATAGTCTACAAAGACTGCGGTGAAATAGAAAACAATTACTAGCCTCTTTCACAAAGTAGATAAGAAGTGAAAATATTTTGCATCCCAATTTCCGTTTTTAAAATATCTAAAAGTTCATGAATAT
Source organism: Mobula birostris (assembly GCF_030028105.1). NCBI lineage: Eukaryota > Metazoa > Chordata > Chondrichthyes > Myliobatiformes > Myliobatidae > Mobula > Mobula birostris. Next base: position 47,773,307 of record NC_092377.1, read on the forward strand.
CCATGGTTGGATTAAATGTGTTAAGCTCAACATTCCGTCCCCATTCTCTGTCCCTCAAGGATTCAGAGTACTTCAAAGATGCAAAAGATGGGTCATAAAACAAAGCCAAGAGGTAACTGGTTAATGAGGCAATAAAGGATTTTTATAGGTAGAAAAGTGTTTTCATTTGGCAAAGGCTAGATGGACTTGGGCCAAGGATTTCAAATTAGAGACCAGGACTGGAGGGAGGCGAATGTTGTCTCCTTGTTCAAAAAAGCTAGTAGGGATATTCCGGGTAATTATAGACCAGTGAGCCTTACGTCTGTGGTGGGAAAGCTGTTGGAAAAGATTCTTAGAGATAGGATCTATGGGCATTTAGAGAATCATGGTCTGATCAAGGACAGTCAGCATGGCTTTGTGAAGGGCAGATCGTGTCTAACAAGCCTGATAGAGTTCTTTGAGGAGGTGAGCAGGCATATAGATGAGGGTAGTGCAGTGGATGTGATCTATATGGATTTTAGTAAGGCATTTGACAAGGTTCCACATGGTAGGCTTATTCAGAAAGTCAGAAGGCATGAGATCCAGGGAAGTTTGGCCAGGTGGATTCAGAATTGGCTTGCCTGCAGAAGGCAGAGAGTGGTGGTGGAGGGAGTACAATCAGATTGGAGGATTGTGACTAGTGGTGTCCCACAAGGATCTGTTCTGGGACCTCTACTTTTCATGATTTTTATTAATGACCTGGATGTGGGGGTAGAAGGGTGGGTTGGCAAGTTTGCAGACGGCACAAAGGTTGGTGGTGTTGGGGATAGTGTAGAGGATTGTTGAAGATTGTAGGGAGACATTGATAGGATGCAGAAGTGGACTGAGAAGAGGCAGATGGAGTTCCACCTGGAGAAGTGTGAGGTGGTACACTTTGGAAGGAGAAACGCCAAGGCAGAGTACAAAGTAAATGGCAGGATACTTGGTAGTGTGGAGGAGCAGAAGGATCTCGGGGTACATGTCCACAGATCCCTGAAAGTTGCCTCACAGGTAGATAGGGTAGTTAAGAAAGCTTATGGGGTGTTAACTTTCATAAGTCGAGGGATAGAGTTTAAGAGTCGCGATGTAATGCTGCAGCTCTATAAAAGTCTGGTTAGGCCACACTTGGAGTACTGTGTCCAGTTCTGGTCGCCTCACTATAGGAAGGATGTGGAAGCATTGGAAAGGGTACAGAGGAGAGGTACCAGAATGCTGCCTGGATTAGAGTATGCATTATGATCAGAGACTAAGGGAGCTAGGGCTTTACTCTTTGGAGAGAAGGAGGATGAGAGGAGACATGATAGAGGTGCACAAGATATTAAGAGGAATAGATAGAGTGGATAGCCAGCGCCTCTTCCCCAGGGCACCATTGCTCAATACAAGAGGACATGGCTTTAAGGTAAGGGGTGGGAAGTTCAAGGGGGATATTAGAGGAAGGTTTTTTACTCAGAGAGTGGTTGGTGCATGGAATGCACTGCCTGAGTCAGTGGTGGAGGCAGATACACTAGTGAAGTTTAAGATACTACTACACAGGTATATGGAGGAATTTAAGGTGGGGGCTTATATGGGAGGCAGGGTTTGAGGGTCGGCACAACATTGTGGGCCAAAGGGCCTGTACCGTGCTATACTATTCTATGTTCTATGTAAATACAAGATAGTTTCTAATACATCTGATGAAGATTTCAGGGAAAAAAACCATTTACACAATAAGTGGTAAGAACAGTCAAATGGAGTAGAGTCTGAGCTCAGAGTATCTGAGACAATTAGTATAGGTTCTGAATGACCCCGAGGCAGGTACAAGTTTATTTTAATGAAATGAAACGAAACATGTTTCTATCTGCCATTTGGATTGGATATAGATGTTACAAATATAAACCCAAGACATCAAAATTGTTTAACAATGTATATTACAGTAAAGCATAGTAAATCACTGGGGCAGTATGGTAGCGTAGTGGTTAGTACATTGTTTTACAATGCTAGCGACCAGGGTTCAACTTCCACTGTTGTCCAGTACATTCTTCCCATAACCATGTGGGTTTCCTACATATGCTCTGGGTTCCTCCCACATTCCAAAGATGTATGGGCAAAATTAAATTAAAATTAGTTATTTCAAAAATGTACATCGAAAGTAAACTTTAAAGATTGAATAAAAATATACCAACAAGAGACAGTCATGTCACAGAATAGAGAATATTTGTATCCAAGCCCAAAATGCTGACAAATTAGGAATTTAAGCAAATAATGTAAATTACTTTGCCCCATCATACCTTGGCATTGCTTTGTTCATACTGTGTAGTCACTTTGGTCAATTCTTCACGGCTCTTAGTCAGTTTGCGTTCTTTCTCTGAAAGCTCCGTTTTAGCTTTCTCAAACTGGAATTGAATTTCATGAAGCTTGCTCATATGATTTTTCACTTCTTTCTCCTGAGCTTCAAGTCGAAGTTCCAGATCCAAAACTTTGGTTTGCAGTTCTTCAATTAAAAATAAGACCCTCTCATCACAATTGTATATTAGATACTACCATACCAAAAAGAAGAAAATGGTTAACATTGTTAAGGCATGTGAAATATTTAACTGAAGAGAAAGTAACGCTATACTTCCACCTTAATCCATTAACAAGAATTCTTAATTTGCATTACTTTATGCCACGCTTAAGAGAAGCGCAGGAGAACAATTTTTATTACACTTATGTGCCCAAAAGTCTTTTAAGTGACCCTATTGTATCAGCCTCTACCATATGTCCAGCAGTGTGTTCCATGCACCCACCTCTGGGTAAAAACAAAAGCCTACCTTTGACATCACCCTTAAACTTACTCCATCCACCTTGAATGGATGTCCTGTAGTATTGGCTATTGCGGCCCTCGGAAAAAGATAATGGCTGTCCACTATCCACGCCTCATCCTCCAGTGCAACAAAGAGAAAATTTCTCGTCGCAGAAACCTTCCTCATAAGACACGATCAGTAATCACAGCATTATCCTGATAAACCTTCTCTGCACCACCTCTGAGGCTTCCACATCCTTCCTAGAATGAGGTGACCAGAACTGAAAACAATACTTTAAGTGTGGTCTTATAGAGCTGAACTATTACCCCATGGCTCTTGAACTCAATCCCCCAACTAATGAAGACCAGCGCACCACACAACTTCTTAACCAGCCTATCAACTTGTGGATCAACAAGTTCCTCCACCTCAATTCGTACCTCAAGGTCCTTCTGCTCATCCACACTGCTGGGAATCCTATTTTCAACTGACGTCCAAGAAGATATTTGGTTACTAGACAAAATTTACCAATTAGCAATTTATTAATAAAACAAATGCTAAAAATACTCTTATACAGTGTTTCTAATAAACTTGGACTCAGCATACATTGCTGCATCAGGATAAATCAATTCTAATTTTTAGCTGGCTATGTTACCAATGATTGAAGCAACAGAACTTGATGAATTTGGAAATTCTGCAAAATATCATCACAATTCCAATTTGCAAGAATTTTAAAAATAAGTCCATGTTCACTGTGCATAGTCTTCAAGCTACAGTAAAACTGAGAAACCAGCAACCTTTGGTGGTGCAGGATTAGATTTTCTTTACCATTGAATGTTACTCCTAATGAATTCCCCAGAGCATATACTTCGATTCTTTTCACATTCTACATTGTGATATAATATATTTATCACTTATCTGGTGTGTTTAAAAAAGATCAGGAAGTACCAGCTGAGTTTCAGCTTGTATGTTCAGTTTATCAAAGTAAACTGAAGCAAAAATAGGAAAACAGATTATTATCTGAATGGTGGCCGATTAGGAAAAGGGGAGGTGCAACGAGACCTGGGTGTCATTCTACACCAGTCATTGAAAGTGGGCATGCAGGTACAGCAGGCGGTGAAAAAGGCGAATGGTATGCTGGCATTTATAGCGAGAGGATTGGAGTACAGGAGCAGGGAGGTACTACTGCAGTTGTACAAGGCCTTGATGAGACCACATCTGGAGTATTGTGTGCAGTTTTGGTCCCCTAATCTGAGGGAAAGACATCCTTGCCATAGAGGGAGTACAAAGAAGGTTCACCAGATTGATTCCTGGGATGGCAGGACTTTCATATGAAGAGAGACTGAATGAACTGGGCTTGTACTCATTGGAATTTAGAAGATTGAGGGGGGATCTGATTGAAACGTATAAGATCCTAAAGGGATTGGACAGGCTAGATGCAGGAAGATTATTCCCGATGTTGGGGAAGTCCAGAACGAGGGGCCACAGTCTGAGGATAGAGGGGAAGCCTTTTAGGACCGAGATTAGGAAAAACTTCTTCACACAGAGAGTGGTGAATCTGTGGAATTCTCTGCCACAGGAAACAGTTGAGGCCAGTTCATTGGCTATATTTAAGAGGGAGTTAGATATGGCCCTTGTGGCTACGGGGGTCAGGGGGTATGGAGGGAAGGCTGGGGCGGGGTTCTGAGTTGGATGATCAGCCATGATCATAATAAATGGCGGTGCAGGCTCGAAGGGCCGAATGGCCTACTCCTGCACCTATTTTCTATGTTTCTATGTTTCATACAAGTACTCCCAACCCTTGCTGTGGCCGCAAACCTATCCATACCCTCAACTCCCCAGTGTTCCTGACATCCAACCCCAACTCTGGCTATACTCTGGATTAATGAGTATCAAGATTGCTTTGAGAATTCTGAAAAATGAATAGAATCTTGCTGTACTTTACTGTATATGCATAAAGATCCAGGAAGCAGTTCCCCTTTCATAATAGGAATTTCCTAATGATTCATTGTGAGAAATTTTTATTCTGCGATCACTACACTACCTTGATTTTGTAGTTTCAGCTGTTCCTCCTGCTTGGAGCTATCCGTGTTGTTATTAAGCCATCCTATGGAACGGTTTCCCCTTTGCAAAGACTTGGGATAGTGCTTGAAGGGAGTTTCTTCCTGTTCCCATTGAAGATTCATGGCAACACCCTTTAATGGGGTCTCCAGTGAATGCGAGGCATGCTGACTTGGAGTTTGATCTTGTTGCCATGGAAACACAGATGAAGCCGATCGCTGCCGTGCAATATTCCGCTGGCTAATAGTATTCTGATGTTGCGTTTGATTGAACTACAAAATTCAAGAAAAGATTTTAAAAACTAAGGAGTTTTCTTTTTAATGTTTCAAAACAACTTAGTGCATTAAGCCTAAATTGAGAATGCCCTTTCCATATAGGAACTTTTGTTTCTACAACATAATGGTTATCAGTTCCATAACTTATCTGTTAAGGATGTGAAATAGGGCTTCATTTGGAAACTTATAGTATGTGGAGGCATCTATGGTCCAATGGTGATACAAACATAGCTCCCATGAGCAGGATAACCGGATAACCATTGCCAAATCTTGGTTATCAGAAGTATGAAACCATGTATGAGATACTACCTTATACAAGTCTGTAGTGTGACTTATGGTGATCTAAAAACATCTTTAGAAAAAAAAATGGGAGATTATGCAAAGGCAGAATAGGAACTGAAGGACACAAGTTGCGCAAGATCAAGCCATGAACAAACATTTCTCACTTTCAAACAATTTGATTCTAAAAAATTGTCAACCACCAGCTCTAACCCTTTAAAGAAAAACTTCCATATTTCATTTCACTTGATGAATATTCATCTCCAATTCCTTTAAATCGTTTAATCCACTGTGTGGCAGGATTCTGCTCTAATTCCATTGACAAATTCACAGATGACACCACCATTGTGGGCCAGATCTCAAACAATGACAAGACAAGAGTGAACAAAGGCGATAGAGAGCCTAGTGTTAAGACAACAAACTGTCCCTCAAATGTCAACAAATAAAAGAGCTGGCCATTGACTTCAGGAAGTGGGGTGAAGCACAGGCCCCCGTACATATCAATGATGCAGGTTTATAGCTTCAAATTCTTCGCTATAAATATTACAAATAGCTTATCCTAGTCAACCACACAGACACTCGGGTCAAGCAAGCACACCAATACCCCTAATTCCTCAGAGGGCTAATGAAATATGGCATGTCCCTGATAATCCTCATTAATTTTTATAGATATACCATGGACAACATTCAATCTGGATACAGAGGTTGGTATAGCAACTGCTCAGCCCAAAACATGAAGAAATTGCAGAGTTGTGATTGCAGCCCACTCTACCATGAAAACAGAAAAGCAGCATCCATCATCAAGGATCCTTACCACCCAGGACATGCTCTCTTCTCACTGCTGCCATCAAGAAGGTGGTACAGGAGCCTTGGGACTCATGCCACCAGGTTCAGAAGTAGTTATTACGCCTCAACCAATAGACTCTTGAATCAAAGGGGATCATTTCACCCGACTTCACTTGGCCCATCATTGAAATGTTCCCACAACCAAAGGACTCGGACTCTTCATCTCATGCTCTTGATATTTATTACTTATTTATTTATTTATTATGATTATTATTTCTTCCTTTTTGAATTTGCACAGTGTGTTGTCCTCTGCACTCCGGCTGAACATCCAAGTCGGGTGGTCTTTCGTTGATTCTGTTATGGTTATTAATCTATGGATTTACTGAGTATGCTCGCAAGAAAATGAACCTCGGAGTTGTATATGATGACATATACGCATGTACTTTGATAATAAATTTACTTTGAACATTGAAACCAGCCTGCTCTCAGTTGAATCCTGTCTACACCAATTTCCTAAAGAAGCCAATATATTCAAAAGCCCATCTCTTTTTTCCCCCCTTCCATGAGTCAGAAGATACAAAAGCTTGTAAACACTCACCATCAGGCTTAAGGACAACATCTATCCTGCCACTGAGAGACTCTTGAATGGACCTCTTTTATGATAAAGATAAACTCTTGCACCTTACACCTTATTTGCCTACCTGCACTGCACTTTTCTGCAACTTTAACACTATATTCTGTTTTGTTTTTCCCCCTCTGTATTAGCTCAATATACTGATGTTTGGAAAGTATGTAAAACGCAGTGTTTCTATTGTTCCTTGGTATATGTGCCAATAAAGCTTCAATTTCCGATTCTCTTAAAAACTAAATTTTACCCTCTACATAAATTCTGACTTACTGACAACCCCATTATCACCCCCGATCTCTCTATTCCTACACTATCAATCAGGTGAAGACACGACTCATTATTTCCTCTTATCCCTCACCAACCATATTCCTCCCCATCACCGCAAGCCTCACTCCTTTAATTATCTGTACATGGTGCACCTCAAATCTAAAGAGCATACAACTGCCTGAATGCCTAACATTTGACATTCCATTTTCCATAATACATCTGCAGCCATTCACTTACTTAGCTATTACTGTTTAGGAAAAGGTAATATCAGTTTTTTAAAATGTACCTGACCTTGTGTCTGTAGATGATGTCAACAGGATGCACAAAACAGATAAGCAAAAGTAGCTATGAAGATCAATTTGCATTCTATGTGCTGATTCATCACCACCTTTGATTCATTCAACAACAGTGGCGTCATCTGCAAACTTGAATATGGCATTCGAGCTGTGTCTAGCCACACAATCATAATTGTAAAGCGAGTAGAGCAGGGCTAAGCACAGAGCCTGGTGGTGCTGACAGTATGTGTGGAGCAGATATTACCAATCCATGCTAGCTAGAGTCTACCAGTGAGGAAATAGAGTGCCCAGCTGCATAGACAAGAAGCAAAGCCCAAGTGTCGGGGCTTTGTGATAAGTTGAGGGAATGAAAATGTTGAATGCTGAGCTGTAGTCAATGAACAACATCCTGATTTATACAATTTCTTTATCCAGGTGTCTAAGAGCTGAGTGGAGAACCAATGAAATAGCATCTGCTGTTGACAGCTTATGATGTCAGGCAAATTGGAATGGATCCAGGATGTTCCTCATGCAGGAGTTGATAGACTTCCTGTCTAACCTCGCAAAGCACCTCATCACAGTGGATCTAATTGCTTCTGATTCCAGCACTGATGGCTGTTTCTTAACCCTGATCATCTCTCTAAACCTGTCAATCTTATAAAGCTGCTCCTTCAAACCTAGTCCAGCAAGGTTGGTGATCAATTCTGACAATGCCTTGTGTGGGTCAATTATAAAAGTAGAAAATATTGAAAATACTGTTTGGCTGCTGCATCACATTGGAAACTGCAGCAGACAATCATCTGATTACAAATGTTGGCTGAGTGTGAAAAGAGAAAACCATCCTAATTCTGGGCAAGGAGTTGTGGGTTTTCTGTAGTGAATGGAGCAAATGCCGTTGAGAGCCATGTCAACAGTGGTAGGTGGGAAACCACATCCAATGGAGCAATAAGACACATCATACCGCTGGGGAGGAAGGGTTGCATTGTCAGAACCGATCTGACAGAGGTGGAGAAACTCAGAGTCCTTTATAGGAATTAGGTTGGAAGAAAGTATAGAAAAGGTACTTAAGAGTGTATGTTGACTTGGAATGGACACTGATTGTTAACCTGTCCTCTGAGGAGATAGAAAAGGGAAGAGTCAAAGTGAAACAGGTGAAGCTGAGAGCAAGTGTAACCTGGTACCAAGCGCAATCAAACTCTGGCATTCTTAATAATGTTGTTCATAATAAGCATGTTGGGACAATTTGCTATGTTAAAGCAACTCCATAAATGCAAATTGTTATTGTTGCAATTTGCCTTTAAGAGCAGCTTGAACTACACATATTTGACAAATCATCTAGAATGCACTGTCTGTCAGGGTAGTGAAGGCAGATTCAATTGTGGCTTTCGTGGAGGAAATTCTTTTTCACTTTTCCGCTTAAGTGAACAGGAAAAGAAAATTAGAGTGTGTAATGTGGAAAGATTCATGTTACGTGTAGAGCCTCCCCACCACTTACTAGAGCTGCACTGCCAGCATATTGTCTTTAGAGGCCAAAGACTCATCTCACCTTGGCCTGAATTATTTTTAATTCTGTTTCCAGTCGACTTCTTTCTTCCACTTCTTTGTTATATTTTTCCTGCATTTCCTCTAGTTTAGAGTCTGGAAAATAATTAACAAATTAATTAATGTCAAACAGTCTGTTCCAACTTTCCTTCTCAAATGCAGAGGAAAGTATTAAAGCCTTTTGGTGCAATGTGCAAGATAAGCAACCATCAACTTATTGTGGATTTTTTTGTTTAAAAATGTACAACTCACTTTCCCAATAAAACACAGAACAGGAGATATTACCCAGAGCAACACTGGTATTACAATTATCTTGCAATCAGCAGAATGGAACACATGTTCAATAACTATCAGAAGCCAATGTGCTTCTTATAACCCAATACAAACACTTATATTTAAACACAGGAAAATCTGCAGATGCTGGAAATCCAAAGCAACGCACACAAATGCTGGAGCAACTCAGCAGGCCAGGCAGCATCTATAGAAAAGAGTAAACTGTCGATATTTCAGGTCAAGACCCTTCATCAGAACTGAAGAACTCTTAATGAAGGGGTCAAAACATTGACTGTTTACTCTTTTCCATAGATGTTGCCTGGCCTGCTGAGTTCCTTCAGCATTTTGTGCATGTTGATTATATTTAAAGATAGGTAATACTTGACTCTTCATGTTTATACCTGTAATCTGCATTTTATACTCTTTAATTATAATCTACATACATTGCCTCTCCTTATGATTTCTACTAAAATGTACTAATTCACACTTCTCTGTATTACGTTTCATCTGAAGAGTATATGCCTATTTTTGTTTACAGTCTTGTGTCCTTCTGAAGTCTGATACAGGTCAACTTTCACTAATCCAGCACCATTGGGACCTGAGGAGTGCCGGATTATCAAAGGAACCGGCTGACAGGTAATTGGATTAGTGAAGGTCGACCTGTACTATTTTCCTCATTTCACTCCACTTTCTAGTTTTGTGTAGTCTGTAGATCTTCAATATTTCCTCCTAAAAGTTTCAAACAGCCATTTATTAACTGCATTCCAGCACTAAGCCCCAGAGAGAGCTTCGGTGTACGATGCCGTTTTTCACCAAAAATCTCCGTTGTGTCTCATATTTGTCTCATGAATTGCTCTTTACACACTCCTTTCACTGTAATTTTTTTCCTAAATTAGTGTTTTCAAAAGCTTCCCCACCAAATGGCCTACAGATTTATTACCTTACTGGCTTTATTCTATTCTCCATTTCAGCCAGTGACTCAATATAATTTTCTGTATTAAAATCTTTACAATACTAAGATGTAAACAAGCTTACCAACAACATTTTTATTTGGTGTTATGGACCTTGAGCAATTCGTTTTCGGCGTTCCAGATGAACAATCTGCAGGCATTCCAGTTGCTTGGCATCGCTCAAGTTCAGACTTGCATCTATAAGCAGAAAAATACAGGTGTTCAATGACCATGTGCATTGTCTTTCCATTCGCAGAACCAGTAATGGTTAGCTTCATTTCAAAGGTAACAATAGGAGAAAACTTCAAATACCGCTCAACTTCAGTATGTATTGTTACGTACCCCGTAACTGGGTTGTCAAACCAGCAGAAATGGAACACTCGTTGGAGTCTGTGATTACTAGAAACTAATAAAGTTTTATTAACAAAAATAATACAGTACACTAACCGCAAGGATATAAATATAACAGATTAGCAATGATAATACACACATATACACAGAAATGGGGTAATAGGAATCAACCAAGCTCTGTCGCAGTCTAGGGGTAAAATGATCAGTCTTAAGGTGAAGCAGAGTTCAGTTCAGTCTAGTGCAGTTCGAAGTAATCGCTGTTGTTGTACCGTTGGGGGGAGAGAGAGGGGAGGGGGGAGAGACAGAGAGAGAGACACACACAAAACTTTCAATGCTTTCTGACCCCAATGTGGTCACCGACTGTGACACTTCTGTTCCGGATGCGACCGTTCTTCCGTGGTGAACCCGGCACCCAGGCAAGGGCGAACACACAACAGGTTCCCACCGGTCGTACCTTTACACCCTGTAAACCTCTGGCCGATTCCCACGAATTGGTCCTCCAACTCCCACCAACTTGTGGGGCACAATGCTCTTTTCAGGGTCTCATGGCATGTGTCCTGTGCCTTAGCAAACCCGCTATTTTTATCCTCTTGATGTGGTATCACCTGTCCATCAAACTTCACACTTCCTATTGTCTCAGCAGGATTGTTAATGAACAGTTCAGGTTCAAAGCAAACTGTCTGTGGCAGACGCCAACATCTGAATTATATGTCTCGCTTTCGTTATCTCTCTCTTCTCTCTTATTAGCATTTTGAATGGCTCTCCGTTGTCTCTCGTTATCTCTCTCACTAACATCATCCATTCTGCAGCTCTGCTTGGCTTCACACATGACAGTATGTAAGGGTTTCTCGTTTATGTTAACTGCTAAGGCTAATAAAATGGCTTCTCTGTAATGTTAACTGCTGAGGTAATGGGTTCTCTGTAGCAGCATAGGTACAGACATAGGTAGGTTATAGGTAGAGATAACGGGACTTTGGAATTCAGTTGCTAACCAATGGGCGAGATGTTATTCTTTCTTGTTTGAGTGAAAGCTGTTGGTTCTCGCGGGCTTTGAGCAGAAGACGTGAGGGGAATGAAGAGAGGAGACACGACTTGACAAGTCGGTGGGCTGCCTGACTCTCCAGGCTCCAGTGGAGGCCAAGGGTCGACGACGATCGAAGGAGGAATCAGCGAAGGAAAACAGTGAGCTCCAACGAATTGTGCACAAACTGGTTAAATAAATTCTTTATATTTTGCTCTCTACTAGTCTCATAGTCCAAGTAAGAGTTGTAAAATCTTACTTGTTTAACCGCATATTGTGTACTGTTTGTTATTTTGGGGTACTAATTTGACACAGGGGACACTTCACGCAGCATCCACCCAAACGGGTGATGGCCGGGCAGGGGGGGGTTACCACCCCTGAGATCATGCCACTAGGCAAAGCGAGTGTTACATGTGTAATCGCAATTTACATAAAGATGAGCCCTTTTTTGCTTAATGTTATTATTCACTTCCTGCACCTCTATTCCCTTGCGCTCAAAGTGAATGTAAAATATGTGGCTACTAATTTTATTTTAAGGCTAATGTAGCATCTCATTATTTAGAAGTTGCTCCTAAAGATGGCCTACATCGCCCTTACATTGGGATTCTATCACAACAGCAGAATAAATGAATGAAGAAACAACAAAAGGTCATCATGAATGGCCATTTCCTTCTTCCAACTTATTTTTGAGCTGAATACATCAACTTCTTCCTGTGATACAACTCCAATCTATCAGAGTAGGTTTCTTTGCCACATACATCATTGCAGCGGAGTTCATTGAAGCATTCACATGATGTGCTTTGGATGTGCCTCCACAGCTATCTGTGGCGGTGAGTTCTGCAGTCTGCCTTTGGGGTGGGGGTGGCAGGGGTGTCTGTTCTAGGAGGCATCCTTCTGTGCTGAGGCTGTGACCTCCAGTCCTAGACTTTCCCCACAGTGGAAACATCCTCATCACACCATCTCTGTCCAAGCCTTTCAATATTCAATAGGCTTCAACGAGATCTCCTTTGATCAAGTAATATAGGTGACAACAGGGCTTCACTTCCAGATGAGCTCGATGTCTTCTATGCTGGCTTTGTCCATAAAAACTTGAAGGAACCGTCACAAACTCCCACAGTCTCTGAGGCTGACGTGCGAGCATCCTTCAGTAAGGTGAACCCACGAGAAGCATCCGACCCAGACAAAGTACCTGGCCGAGTACTAATGACCTGTGCTGATCAAATGGCTGGACCATTCACTGAGATCTTTCGCCTCTAGCATCGGAGGTCTAAGGTACTCACCTGCGTCACGCAGGCTTCAATTATACTAGTACCGAAGAAGAACAGTGACCTGCCTCAGTGACTCATCCAGTAGCACTTACATCCACAGTGATGAACTGCTTTGAAAGGTTAGTGATGAAACATATCAACTCCTGCCTGAGAAGTGACTTGAATCTGCTCCAGTTTGCCTACTGAAGCAACAGGTCCACAGCAGATGCTGTCTCATTAGCTCTTCACTCAACCCTGGAACATCTGGACAACAGAGATGCATAAATCAGGTTGCTCCTTATCGACTATAGCTTGGCATTCAATACCATCATCTTCTCAAAACTAATCAATAAATTCCAAGACCTTGACCTCAATATCTCCTTGTGCAATTGGATCCTCAATTTCCTTCACTTTCAGAGCCCAGTCGGTTTGGATTGGCAACATCTCCTCCATGATTTCCATCAGCACAGGTGAACCACAACCTGTGTGCTTAACGCTTGCTCTATTCACTTTACATATACGACTGTGTGACTAAGCACAATGCCAATGCCACATTCAAGTTTGCTGACAACACCACCGTCATAGGCCGAATCAAAGGTAGTGATGAATCAGCATATAGGAGGGAGATTGAACACCTGCTGAGTAGTACCATAACAATAACCTCTTATTCAATGCCAGCAAAACCAAGGAACTGATTATTGACTTCAGGAGAAGGAAACCAGAGATCCATGAGTTAGTCCTCATCAGAGGATCAGTGGTAGAAAGGATCAGCATCTTTAAGTTCCTAGGTGTTATAATTTTGGAAGGATTTGTCCTCGGCCCAGCACGCAAGTACAATTATGAAGAAAGCCTCTGCTTACTCGGAGTTTACAAAGATTCACCATTGCATCTAAAACTTCAACAATCCTACAAGAAGTATCACCCCACTCCACTTTCTGTAGGAATCACTCTCTCCGAGATTCCCTTGTCCATTCATCCCTCCCTGCTGATCTCCTTCTAGGCACTCATCCCTGCAAGCAGGCTAAGTGCTACATCTACTCATACACCTCCTCTCTCTTCTTCAGTCAGGGCCCCAAACAGCCACCTTCCAGGTGTGGCAACTTTTCACCTGTGAACCTGCTGGGACCATCTGTTGTTGCCAGTGCTCCCTCATCTGCATTGCTGAGACCTCTAGTGGATTGGAGGATCACTTTGTCAAGCAGCTCTGCACCATCTGCCACAAGCAAGACTTTCCAATGGCCAAACATTTTAACTCCCATTACGACGTGTCGATCCATGGCACTCCTCTTGTGTAAGATGAGTCCACCCTCAGGGTGGAGGAGCAACACCTTAATTTCCGTCTGGGTAGCCTCCAACCCGATGCATGAATATTGATTTCTTCTTCCAGCAAACAAATTACATTCCCCCTACCCCAGTTCCTCTATTCCCCACTCTGATGTTTTCTTCTCACCTGCCTATTACATCCCCCGGGTCACTTCCTCCTATGATTCACTCTGCTCTCCTATCAGATTCTTTCTTCTCCAGCCCTAGACTTTTCCCACCCACCTGGCTTCATCTATCACCTTCTACCAGCCTCTTTTCCCTCCCCCCCCCCCATCGTTTTATTCTGACATCTTCCCCCTTCCTACTAAGTCCTGAAGAAGGTTCTTGGCCCGAAAGATTGATTATTTATCCAGTTCCATGGATGCTGTCTGACCCGCTGAGCTCCTCCAGCATTTTGTGTGTGTTGCTTTAGTAACGGATACAACCCAGTCCAACACAGGTAAAGTCCTCCCCACCACTGACAAAATCTTGACAACATGCTGTCACAGGAAAGCAGCATGCAGCATCAAAGACCCCCATCACCAAGGGCATGCTCTCTTCTTGCTGCTGTCATGAGGAAGGTGGTAGAAGAGCCTCAGGACTCACACCACCAGTTCAAGAACAGTTATTACACCTCTACCATCAGGCTCTTGAACCAAAGGGGATAACTTCACTTGCCCCATCATTGAAATGTTCCCACAATCTATGGACTCACTCTTAAGGACTCTTAGACCATAAGACCATAAGACAAAGGAGCAGAAGTAGGCCATTCGGCCCATTGAGTCTGCTCCACCATTTTATCATGAGCTGATCCATTCTCCTATTTAGTCCCACTCCCCTGCCTTCTCACCATAACCTTTGATGCCCTGGCTACTCAGATACCTATCAATCTCTGCCTTAAATACACCCAATGACTTGGCCTCCATTGCTGGCCGTGGCAACAAATTCCATAGATTCACCACCCTCTGACTAAAAAAATTTCTTCGCATTTCTGTTTTGAATGGACGCCCTTCAATCCTTAAGTCATGCCCTCTTGTACTAGACTCCCCCATCATGGGAAACAACTTTGCCACATCCACTCTATCCATGCCTTTCAACATTCGAAATGTTTCTATGAGGTCTCCCCTCATTCTTCTAAACTCTTCATCTCAGGTTCTCGATATTAATTTCTTATTTATTCATTAATATTATTATTTCTTTTGTTTTGTTTCTGCACAAGGTTGTTGCCTTTTGCACGCTGGTTGAATGCCCAAGTTGGTGCAGGCTTTCATTGATTCTGTTATGGTTATTATTCTGTTAATTGAGTATGCCCGCAAGGCATGAATCTCAGGGTTGTATACGTTGAGATATATGTACTTTGATAATAAATTTACTTTGAACTTTTGTTCGTCTAAACTCCAGTGAGTGCAAGCCCGGAGACATCAAAGGCTCCTCATACATTAACACTCGCACTCCCAGGATCAGTTTGCTGTATGACTATTACTCTAATGCCAGTACAGACTATGTTGAATTATCATTGACATAGAGATTCATAGAGCACAGAAGAGTCCAGTTGGTCCCTTATGCTCAAGATTTTTTATAAAATGGATTGCATTTCTTTATTTTCCTGTAAATAACTGCAACAAAATGAATCTCAAGGTCATATATGGTGACATATACATACTTCGATAATAAATGTACATTAAGCATAAATTCCATGTGATACTGATTAGCAATGAAAACCTGATGAATTTTCCTCTTATTACAGATGAACTGAAGCTTTTTGTGATACCCTCCCATTATTTATTTAAACAGATCACTAACTGAACCACCTCAGCTTTTATGCTACTTCACATTCAAATTATAAAATGTGACCATAACTGTTCAAACATACAGAATAGAGTCATGTTCCTTCGCGTGGAAGACATAGAGGGGTAGTGACAAGAACCTTTTCCCAATAATAGATGAGTGTTAAAAGATTTAGAAGAGATCTGAAAAAAATTTCTTTCGCCCAAAGGGCGGCTGCAATATTGCCTCAAGGCAGTTTCTCTCACATCACAACATTTAAAAAGCAACTGGATGAGTTTTTGAATTACCAAAACACTGTAGGCTATGAACAAAGTACTCGTAAACAAGATTAATATAAATATGTAACAGATAGTCAGCAGGGACTTGAGGAGCAAAAGGCACTTTCCACTGCTGTACAATTCAATGACTGCAGTAAAATAATTTACTATCAATCCAAGAAAAGATTCAAGTGGCAATGATATTGTAACATTCTGAGTGAATCCAAATAGCACCATCTGGTGGTAGGCTGAGATTCTTCTTCATTTTTTATGTCAAGTACTTCAGTTAACGGCAAACAGATCTTCTGAATTGTTGGGTATTACACCATCCCAACACCTCTCTTCCTCACATTAGTACAATGCATTTTCCAACGAATTCATTGAGTTAATGGGTGCAGGAAGCAGGGCTCATGTCTGTAAACTTCTGCTTGTGTTTCTGACTCAAATGTGTTCCCAACCATAACCCCATCTCCAGTAGCCCACAGTCCCAGTAATACCATCATACTCCTGGGTGGGTTGTGTAAGTCTACAAACAATAAAAAGTCAGTCCACTAACAAGTGAGTACTTCTTGCTGGTGGACGTCAAGGGTTTCATTGGTGCTGTCATATAGTAGGTTAGGGTCACTGCAACCTTGTATGTTTAAAAGAGGTATCAAATAAATAAGATGGACAGTGTTGAAGTTCTTGTGAGGAGTTGGATGTGCACTTACTAGGGAAGTGGAAAACATTCCATCACATTACTGACATACCTAGTAGCTGGTAGAAAGACTTTGAGGTGTCAAATCGAAGACACTCACTCAGGATGCAGTGTCTAATATGCCCTTGTAACTGTAGTATGTATATGACTGCTTTAACTGAGTCCGTGGTCACTGGTAATCCCCAGAATGTTTGTGATGGGCACTTAGTTTTTTTCTCTCTCTCATCAGAGGTGGACATTACCTGGAAATTTTGTGCTGTGAAAGCTACTTGCTACTTATCACAAATAACTGACTCCTATAACGCTTAGGAGTTGTAAATAGAATTGAACACCAGTCATTGCTAAACTTACAATGACAGAGCACACTGCTATCCTCCAATTAATTCTTGAACCTTCTTAACCAAACAAATGGTGTCCTTGTTGAAGGATACGTTCATGATACCAAGCAGTTCTACCACGACGTTTTTTACTTTTCTGCCAAAGGGCACAATGTGCCCAAATCAAATTTAATTTGCACAGCTTTACCTTTTGTTCTCTTGTTCAAGCTTCTCAACAAGTTTCTTGCTTGATGCAAGTTGTCCCTCTAGGTAATTAACTTGTGATTCCTTCACCTGCAGATCATGAGAAATCTTCTGCCTGGTTTTCTCAAGGTTTTCACATGAGTCAATTAGAGTCTGATGCTCCCGCTTTAGTGCGCTGCTTTCAGTTTTTTCATTTTCTACCTGTTTTTCAGGAGTTGGAAAAAAAGTTAATAATCATAAACTTGCTGCCATTAAAATGCTATATAACTTGCTACTACACAATCCCCTTTCTTAAAGGTCTTTAATTCCATGATCACTTTTAAAGTGACATGATTTATTTTTACTTAGGGAATGTGAATTGGCTCTTTTACAAAGGAGAGCTAAAACGAACTTTGAAATTGTTGTTCCTAGAAAGTCAATTCCTAGCTTTCTACCTTGAATTTCTAGGTTAATGTTTGATGGCACTCACATTTGAATAAGTAAACTTCAAAACTTAAATAATACTGGTGCTCTTTGGAGGATGCATTGTGGAAATTGCGGGAAAAGCAGTTATATTCAACAAGTTGAGAGAAGCTCTGTTGTGATTATTCTCCTTGGAGTAACACAAGCATTATTGAGATACCATTCCATTGCAAGTGATCTATCCTTTATATTTTTCTATTAAGTTTTAGGTAAATGTACAAAATTTTATGGGACAAAAAAGGAGTAAAAAGTTCCAGAAGGCAATATTACTTCTTCAGTCAACAAAACTAATCTTTAATTCTTTAAATTATTTTTTGTGGATTCACGCATAAACCAACCAATTCTGGTACTTATAAATTAGTCATTCTAAGCAAAGTTTAATCATGCAATACAATAATTGAGCAGATTACCAAAAGCTTTCATAGATACAGTACATTTTAAGAAACAACTAAAAGCATGAGGGGTTGAGATTAATACTGAGAATTCCAGAACTAATACTGAGAATTCCAGAACTAATAGGCTAATGCATAGCTGTCCAAGGCTATTCAATTCGTATTTGATCTACAGGTCATAATTGATATCCCAAAGAGCTTAAGCAGATTACAAGGATTAAAAGCAAAAATAAAACTCAAGTTTAACCAGAAACCAATGTTGACCGTAAGTAAGAGTTATGAAAACTTATAAGTGGTCATGAAAATTACAAGGGGATATTGATAAACTAATTAAATGGGCAGAGGACTGGCAAATGACTAGCAAGTCAGACAGGTATGAAGCAGTATTAGGCACTTGACAACGACCAATAAAAAGTAGCTAGGTTTAAGTAGAGTGGCTATTGTGGGAGCGGGCCAGTGTTACAGAGTGGGGAGTTAAGGCTTTGACTCATAGAGGAGAAGCATAGGCCATAGGCAATTTTTTTTTCATTATTTATACTTTCTTTCTTATTGCACATCTAGAGCAGCAGGGATGCCAGGCAGGATGGTAGAATGCTCCTCCTGTGGGATACAGGAGGGCAGGAAGACCTTCAGTATCCCTAATGACAACACCTGCAAGAAATGCATTCGGCTGCAGCTTCTAAAAGACCATGAGCTGGAACTGGATGAATTCCGGATCATTCGGGTGGCTGAGACATTGATAGACACAACATACAAAGAAGTAGCTATTCCCAAGGTGTAGGACACAGAAAACTAGGTAACTGTCAGGAGAGGGAAAAGGGTTAGGTAGCCAATGCAGTGTAGCCTTGTAGCTGTTCTGCTCAACAACAGGTATACCACGTTGAATACTGTTGGTGGTTGTGGTGGTGGTGGGGGTGGGGGGGGGAGCAGGGGTGGTGGTGGAATGACATAGCAGAGGAAAGCCACAGTGGTCAGGTCTCTGGCATTGTGGTTCAGAGGTAAGAGGGGAGAAGAGGAAAGCTGTAGTGATAGAGATTCATTGGTTAGGAGAACAGAAAGGAAGTTCCGTGGACGAGAAAGAGATTCTCAAGATTCTCAGATGCCTCCCGGATGCTGGGGTCAAGGACATCTTGATCAAGTCCACGGCAGGGTGAGCAGCCAGAGTTGTGATCCACATCAGTACTAATAATATAGGTAGGATGGGTGACGAGGTCCTGCAAAGTGAGTTCAGGGAGTTAGATGCTAAGTTAAAGGACAGGACCTTCAGGTCTGCAATCTCAGGATTACTACCTGTGCCACGTACTAGTGAGGCCAGAAATAGGAAGATCATACAGTTGAACATGTGGCTAAGGAGATGGTGCAGGAGGAAGGGCTTCAGATTTTTGGATCACTGGGCTCTCTTCCAGGGAAGATGGTTCCAGTATAAATGGCAACACACATCAAGGTTGCTGGTGAACGCAGCAGGCCAGGTTCCAGTATAAATGGGACGGTTTACACCCGAACTGGAAGGGACTAATAACCTTTCGGAAAGGTTTGCTAGTGCTGCGCAGGGAAGTCTAAACTAGAGTTGCAGGGCGATAGAAACCAATGCACCAGAACAGACTGTGGAGTGGTTGTGGAGAAAGATGTTGTTAAACCTACATACAAAGTCAGGAATCAGAAGATCAAGCACGGCGGGACAAATGTTCTGCAGTATATATTTCAATGCAAGGAGTAATGTAGGAAAAGCTGATGAACTTAGGGCACAGATCAGCATGTGGAATTACGACACTGTGACATTGTAGCCGTTAGTGAGGCTTAGTTGCAGGAGGGGCAGGACTGGCTGTTCAATGTTCTGGGATTCCATTGTTTTAGATGAGATAAAAGGAGGAGGGATGGCATTATTTGACAGGGAAAATGTCATGGCAGAGTCCAGACTGGAGAGCTTGTCTACTGAGACTATATGGGTGGAAGTGAGGAATAAGGTAGGGATGACCATGTTAAACATAGAATAGTACAGCACAGTTCAGACCCTTCGGCCCACAATGTTGTGCCAACCCTCAAACCCTGCCTCCCATATAACCTCCCACCTTAAACTCCTCCATATACCTGTCTAGTAGTCTCTTAAATTTCATTAGTGTATCTGCTTCCACCACTGACTCAGGCAGTGCATTCCACGCACCAACCACTCTCTGAGTGAAAAACCTTCCTCTAATATCCCCCCTTGAACTTCCCACCCCTTACCTTAAAGCCATGTCCTCTTGTATTGAGCAGTGGTGCCCTGGGGAAGAGGCGCTGGCTGTCCACTCTATCTATTCCTCTTAATATTTTGTATACCTCTATCATGTCTCCTCTCATCCTCCTTCTCTCCAAAGAGCAAAGCCCGAGCTCCCTTAATCTCTGATCATAATCCATACTCTCTAAACCAGGCAGCATCTTGGTAAATCTCCTCTGTACCCTTTCCAATGCTTCCACATCCTTCCTATAGTGAGGCGACCGGAACTGGACACAGTACTCCAAGTGTGGCCTAACCAGACTTTTACAGAGCTGCATCGTTACCTCGCGACTCTTAAACTCTATCCCTTGACTTATGAAAGCAAACACCCCATAAGCTTTCTTAACTACCCTATCTACCTGTGAGGCAACTTGCAGGGATCTGTGGACATGTACCCCCAGATCCCTCTGCTCCTCCACACTACCAAGTATCCTGCCATTTACTTTGTACTCTGCCTTGGAGTTTGTCCTTCAAAAGTGTACCACCTCACACTTCTCCGATTGAACTCCATCTGCCACTTCTCAGCCCACTTCTGCAACCTATCAATGTCTCTCTGCAATCTTCAACAATCCTCTACACTACCTACAACACCACCAACCTTTGTGTCGTCTGCAAACTTGCCAACCCACCCTTCTACCCCCACATGGGATTATATTATAGACCATCCAATAGTAAGTGCTGAATGGGATACAGATTGTTAAATATGTTAAGGAAAGTTTCCTGAATCAGTACGTAGAAGTCCCATTCGATAGAGTACATGGAGTATGATACTAGATCTCATATTAGGGAATAAGATACAGCAGGTAATGAAAGATGAATCTGGTGATTATAATGCCATTAGTTGCAAGGTAATTATAGAAAAGCACAGGTCTGAGGTCATAAATTGGAGAAAGGCCAATTTTGATTGTATCAGAAAGGATCTGACAAGTGTGGATTGGAACAGATTGTTTTCTGGCAAATGTATAATTGGTAAGTGGGAAGCCTTCAAAAGGTGAAATTTTGAAAGTACGGAGTTTGTATGTTCCTGTCGGAATAAAAGGCAGGGATAACAGGTTTAAGGATCGTTGGTTATCAGGAGATATGGAAGGCCTGGTTAAGAAAAGGAAGGAGGTACATAGCAGGTATAGGCAGGAACAACTGAGGTACTTGATGATAATAAGAAATGCAAACGAACACCAAAGAAGGCTAAGGTAAGAGATGAGGCTGGTTTAGCAGACAAGGTGAAGGACTTCTACAGATATATTATGAGCAAAAGGATAGCAAGGGACAAAATTGGTCCTCTAGAAGATCAGAGTGGTAATCTATGCATGGAGCCAAAAGAGATCTTAAATGGATTTTTTTGTATCTGTATTTACTCGGAAGACAGACAGAGTCTTATAGAAGCGAAGCAAAGCAATATAGACTCTATACCAAACACAGAGGAGATGTTTACCTGTCAAGGTGTTTCTTTGGACGATGTGAGGTTAGTGCAGAGATTGCAGGGCCCCTAGTAGATATTTAAAATATCCTTAGCTAGGGGTGAGATGCCAGAGGACTGGAAGATAGCTAATGTTTAAGAAAGCCTCCAAGAATAAGCCAAAATATTATAGACTGGTGAGCCTGACATCATAGTGGGAAAGTTATTGGAAGGTATTCTAAGGGACCAGATATATAAACATTTGGATAGACAGACGCTGATTAGGGTTAGGCAACATAGCTTTGTGTGTAATAGGTCATGTTTAACCAATTTTATAGGGTTTTTTTTTGAGGAAGTTACCAGAAATATTCATGAAGGCAAGGCAATGGGTTGTGTCTACAGGGCAGTGGGTGGTGTCTACAGGGCAGTGGGTTGTGTCTACAGGGCAGTGGGTTGTGTCTACAGGGCAGTGGGTGGTGTCTACATGGACCTTAGCAAGGCTTTTGAAAAAGTCCCATATGGAAGGTTAGTCAAGATTCAGTCGCTTGGCATTCAAGACAAGGTAGTAAATTGGATTAGATAATAGCTTCGCAGAAAAAGCCGGAGAGTGGTTGTAGATAGTGGCCTCTGACTAGAGGTTGTGACTAGTGGTGCACCACAAGGATTGGTGCTGGATCTATTGCTGTTCGTCATCTATATCAACGATCTACGTGTGGTAAACTGGATTCACAAATTTACAGATGACATCAAGTTTGGAGGTGTAGTGGACAGCAAGGAAGACTATCAAAGCTTGCAGTGGGATCTGGATCAGCTGGTAAAATGGGCTGCAAAATGGCAGATGGAATTTAATGCAAGTGTGAGGTGTTGCACTTCGGTAGGACCAACCAGGATAGGTCTTACCTGGTGAGCAGGAGGGCACTGAGGAGTGTGGTGGAACAAAGGGATCTGGAAATAGAGATCCATAATTCCTTTAAAGTGGCGTCACAGGTAGACAGGGTTGTAAAGAGATTGTTTGCCATATTGGCCTTCATAAATCAATGTATTCAGTACAGGAATTGGGATGTCACGTTGAAACTGTACAAGATGTTACTGAAGCCTAATTTGGAGTATTGTATCCAGTTTTGGTCACCTACCTACTGAAAAGACACAAGTAAGATTGAAAGAATGCAGTGAAAATTTGCAAGGATTTTTCTGGGGTTTGAGGACCTGAGTTATAGGAAAAGGTTGAATAGATTAGGACTTTATTTCCTGTATTTTAGGAGAATGAAGGGAGATTTGATAGAGGTATACAAAGTTATGAGAGATATAGATGGGGTAAATGCAAGCAGGCTTTTTTCCCCATAGGTTGGCAAAGACTAGAACCAGAGGTTATGGGTTAAGGGTGAAAGGAGAAATGTTTAAGGGGATCATAAAGGATCCTTCTTCACTGTGACTGCGGAGAGCATATGGAATGAGCTGCCATCGGAAGTGGTGGATGTGGGTTTGATTTCAACATTTATGAGAAGTTTGGATAGGTACATGGACGAAAGGGGTATGGAGGGCTATTGTCCGGGTGCAGGTCGATAAGACTAGGCAGGTTAACAGATCAGCATGGAGTAGATGAGCCAAAGGGCTTGTTTCTATGCTGTAGTGTTCTGACTCCATGGCGCATTTTGGGAAGTCAAATCGGGATAGGATTTACACAGTGAATGGTTGGAACAGAAGTACAAGTATATTGTTTGCTGAAAGAGGTCTCATAGGCAAAGTGATGAATGCATTTAGCATGTTGGCCTTCAATCAGGGCACTGTGTATAGGAAGTGGGACACTATATTGCAGTTGTACAAGACATTGGTGAGACAATGGAATTTCATTTACTTAGAGATACAGGTTTCCCTCGCCATCAGAAGGTAGAGCATTCCTATGAAACGGTTCATAAGTCGAAATGCCGTAAAGCAAAGAAGCAATTACCATTTATTTATATGGAAAAATTTTGTGAGCGTTCGCAGATCCAAAAATAACCTACCAAATCATGCCAAATAACACATAAAACCTAAAATAACAGTGACATATAATAAAAGCAGGAATGATATGATAAATACACAGCCTATATGAAGTAGAAATACTTTTCCACAATCATTACTGAACTGTTCTCCGTAGCGAAAATCTCACGCAAGCACTGTTGGCAAGAACACTCTCTCCAGTAACCTTTAAGCTATGAAGCTGCCAAATCATACCAAATAACACCTAAAAATACACAGCCTATATAAATTAGAAATAATGTATGTACAGTGTGGTATCACTTACGGGAATCGGGAAGACAGCGCCGAGCACACTGATGATGGTGTGTTAGACTGAGTCGTTGCAGGTTGGGGTAGTGCAGTGGCCCCCACCCTCCAGGCCGCCGACCAATACATTGTCGCGAAGCACGCAGGGGTTCAGCGGTAGCCGGGAGGCACACAGCACATCTTGAAAAAGGCCGAAACAAACATGCTAATTAATTAGGTGCCACCCGGCACGTAACTGTCGGCCCAGATCAGTGCCGATTTCCAATTGCATCGTCTCTGATCTGGGCCGACAACTACGTGTTGGCGGCACCTAATTAAGTAGCATGTTTATTTCGGCTTTTTTCTTAAAGATGTGCTGTGTGCCTCCCGGCTACCGTTGCATTCTCCGCGAATCGGTATCTGTCCATGGCCTGGGGGTTGGGGTTGTGGGACACTGGGGTGTCATCTCGTCGTCTGTTTCCATTAGAGCAGGCAGCTCATCTTCTTCTATCTCTGCCGGCCTCGATGTCGAAGGTCGAGGTTCGTCGTCTGCTGTGGAAGGCTTGCTTGACTGCTGAGCCTCGTGCATTTTTCTATCACACAGTTCTTTGTAAGCACTCAAACTATCCTGCAAATATCCCCTAAACCGATGTACCCTTTCAAAATTAAAGTCGTACTTTATCGTTACTCATTCGGTTTCGATTGTTATCCTTTTTTCTTCCAATTGCATCAGCTCTTCATCTATCAGTTCTTGGTCATGGGATGCCAAAACCTCTTCAACATCATGTTCATCAGCTTCTACAAGCCAAACTCACATAGTCCTTACTTCGTTCACCATGATCACAACACTTAATTATGTCTAGTTTTACGGTAAGTGTAACACCCTTACGAGCTCTTTTAGGCTTTTCTGATACCTTAGAACTCATCTTGCAAACGGCTGCTCACAGGCATGTGTTTAAGCAATGCCGTTCCGAATCCAGGGAGAGCGGCTGCTCGGGGCGTGCTCAGGGCGCCTTTTATCGTGCGCTGATTTTTTTTCGTAACAGTGAAAACACCTTCTGAAAGCGAAAACAGGGTACTAATGTAGGTAACACACATCAAGGTTGCTGGTGAACGCAGCAGGCCAGGCAGCATCTGTAGGAAGAGATGCAGTCGACGTTTCAGGCCGAGACTCTTCGTCAGGACATGTAGGTCTTTCGTAACAATGAGGTTTCGTAAAGTGAACATTCGAAAAGCCGGGGACACCTGTACATCACAGTAAAGGCCCCTCTGCATCCACAAGCCCACACCACCCAATTACATCCATATGACCACAACGAAGTGCACAAAGATTTTGTACTGTAACGGGTAAACATACTTCATAAAATTCAAAACCACTTTCGAGATAAAACGCTGCTGTCACTGTTGCTATGCAGGAAAGTGTTACTTTTAAAAATAAAAGGTGGATGTCAATAAATGGACAAAAACTTAATTTATATTGATGCTTATCATCATATAATCAGATAAAATGAATATCAAAATATTAATACACATTCTCTTTGAAGAGCAATTTTAACAATGTTCAGCTTGCACTTTTATTCAAAGTCACTATCCAGTTTCTTAGGACTCATTTCAGCAAACTATCATCTGATGAACAATCCCGTACCTCAAAAACAACTACAATACTGATAAGTGAAAAAACAGTCACCTTTTGTTTTTGTTTCAGCAGTGCAGCTTCCAAGGTTTCAACCTGGAATTGTCGCTGTTGACGTTCTTTTTTGAGTTTATCTAGCTGAATTTCAATTTCCTGGATTTTCTGAAGTGCCTTTGTTGGAAGCCCTTCTTTCCACTCTTCCATAGCCCAACTCATTTTCCTTAAAATTTATCTTAAAAAATATCACAACCTTCAGGAAAGAATGGAGAAAGTTCTAAATGACAGTGCATTATGTATAGTGGAATCAGTGACATATCAATTCATTTCATAAAGCCAAAAACGTTCGTAATTGTTTCAGTTTTGACTGAAAATAGTGTCCGACACGTGCACTGCCCACTAAATCGGTGGATCTTGCTGTAAGTAGGTACAGCCTACTTAGACCAATGGGATGCAGCTAACACCAGGTTATTGATAGAAGATCTAATGTTTAACAAGATAAATTATCCACTCACCTAACTACCGTATTTAAAACGATCGCCCGTTATTTGTATCTATGGAGTTTTGGTTGTTCTAGCCTCTTTTATTCCACGGGAATTACACACTGATCAATGCCGACTGTGACCACAGCAGTCTGCATTGCATTCAGTACTCTTCAGTATATTTGGTTTGCAGTAAATGAGCCCAAGATTAATCCATTTAACCCTGACTCCACTGCACGTTCATCACAAATACAGTATCGCAAGCGTATTCCTGATCACTGATCCCTGGAGGAAAACATCGGCAGGTTTATCCGTAATCACTGAAGAAATGTTCAATCAATACACCCGCAGGTTTACTGATCAGGGGGAACTTGCAATAGACCTGCAGGTTTACCCACTATCCCTGACCCCTGGTCCCGAGAGGAGTCTGTGCCGCGATCCCTGGAAAATCCACAGTAACCCGCGAAAACCCACCCGCCGCTGACACCACCCTCAAACCAGGTCCCGTTTACCCTCAGAGGCAAAGACGAGCGCACACCTGAGCCGCAGCTCCGTCAGCACCAACAGCCCGATTTTCAAATTCCTGCGCTTCTAGTTTAAAACCGTGCGTCACCAACCGCAAAAGACGCCAACCCATCAAGGATTTCCATTGGTGAACTTCAGAACACGCCCACTGCACATGAACCGCCCTGATCTTTAATTGGTCCGTTTCAAAAGTCTCGGGCGGAAAGGAAATGCTTGATTCGTCGATCTCTAAATTCAAACATTCCCCCTCCAGCGATTGGTTGCTTCGATAGAAGCCTTGTCCATAGCCCTGGGGCGGCCCTCTGATTGGACGGCATCGTACACAGCACACAGCTCACTGCAGGGGAGTGCAAGGGTTTTATTGCAGTTGAGGCAAAATCCAGTACTGTGATTTTGAAGGTAAAGCAAAATGTTGTAATTACAGCAATTGTAAGGAAATGTTAATATTTTGGAAATCACGAAGCTAAGAAACTGAGCCAATATTTTGGTAATACTTTCCTGCAGATATAGCGAGAAGACTATGTGGGAGTAAAAACAAGAGCAATGATGAAAGATCGCTCTGTGCTAATCGCCCCATCCTCACAAAAATGTAGTGTGGTCTATTATTCGCTTCATATACCTGATCAGAATCAGGTTTATTATCACCATCTTGTGTTTTGTGGCAGCACTACTGTGCAAAGACATGAAGTTGCACACACAAGTAAATAGTACAAATAAAATGAATAATAGAGACAGTCTATCTATTGATACATTTTATGAATCCACTGATTCTCACAGCTTTCCGGAAGCTATCTCTTCCTACCCTATCACTTGTAAAAATGGTCCTCTGTCTCCATCGCATCTGCTCTCAGGATGAGGCTTTTCATTCCAGAATAACTGAGACGTCCTCTTTCAAAGAAAGGGGCTTCTCTTCCTCCAGCATCAACGCTGCCCTCACTCACATCTCTTCCATTTGATGCACATCCGCCCTCACCCTATCCTCCTGCCACAACAGCAGGGATAGGGTTCCTCTTGTCCTCACCTACCACCAAACAAGCCTCCGTATCCAGCATAAACAGTAATTCTCTGTAACTACAGCCATCTCCAATGGGATCCCACCACCAAGCATATCTTCCCTTCCCAGCTTCCCACTTTCGACAGGAATTACTCCCTACACAACTCCCTTGTCCACTCATCCGTCCCCACCGATCTCCCTCCTGGCACTTACCCTTGCAAGTGGAACAACTGCCACACCTTCCCCTGCACCTCCTCCCTCACTACTACTCCGGGCCTTATACAGTCCTTCCAGGTGAGGTGAGACTTCACCTGCAAGTCTGTTGGGATCATCTACTGTATCCGTTGTGGCCTTCTGTGTATCGGTGAGACCTAGCATAGATAGGGAGACCACTTCACCAAGGTCCTTCGCTCCATCTGCCACAAAAAGCGGGATTTCCTGATGGCTACCGATTTCAATTCTACTTCCCATTCCCATTCCAACATGTCAGTCCATGGCTTCTTCTACTGCCACAATGAGGCCACAAGTGTTGCTTGAGGAGCAACACTTTATATTCCTGATGAATATATGTCCTGACGAAGGGTCTCGGCCTGAAACGTTGACTGCACCTCTTCCTAGAGATGCTGCCTGGCCTGCTGCGTTCACCAGCAACTTTTATGTGTTACTTTATATTCCATCTAGGTTACCTCCAACTGTCACAAGTGTGGAGCATGGGTGGACCCAAATGCAAGACACAAACACGTTGTGTAGCGTTAACAAGAATAGAGTTTATTAATAATTACTAGGAAAGCAGGGAAGCAAGGATTGTTCAGTGGGAGATCAAGGAGTGAGCAAAACAGAAGCGGAAATAAGCGTGGCTAGACTCGGACTTGGACTTGGAACTTGGAACACGGAGCTCGGGACCCGGACTTGGAACTCGGAATTCAGGACCCGGACTTGGAACTCGGAACACAGAATTTGGGACCCGGACTTGGAACTCGGAACACCAGAGCCTGCACTTGGAACTCGGAACCCCAGAGCCTGGACTTGGAACTCGGAACATCAGAAACCCGGACTTGGAACATCGAAGCCTGGATCTTTCTTAGACACAGGACATGGAACACTGAGCCGGAGCTCCTCCTTGGGTACAGGACATAGAGCCGGGACTCTTCTTTAGACACAGGACATGGACCTCTGAGCTGGGACTCCTCCTTGGTTACAGGACATAGAGTCAGAACTCTTCTTTAGACATAGGACATGGAGCTCTGAGCTGGGACTCCTCCTTGGACATAAGACGTAGAGCCCGGACTCTTCTTTTAGATACAGGACGCAGAACATTGAGAGACAGGATTCCCCAACTCAGAGTAGCGGCAAACGGCTGGACCTACTCAGTGGAGAAGAGGACATGAAGAAATGGTCCCACACAATGATAGACAGTTCGTACCTTGACACGAAATGGCTCCAAGTAGTGACAGTGGCTCTAGTCTCACCCCGGCGGGTTAACTTGATGGACCTGCTCCGGCAAGGTAGCTTAGTGGCTCGATCAGGCAAGGTAAATTAACAGACTTGCTCCAGCAAGGAGAGGCAACTTACTGGCACTGGCTTCGGGGAGAAGACTTGAGTCGCTCCGGCGATGTAACTTGGCTCGTTATGGCAGGGTGACTTGCTCACACTTGCTTCGGTGATGTCCGATGACCATCTAATGCCAAGTAGCTGTAAGCTCGACACTAAAATCTGCTCGTTCAGCTGAAACTCAAGTGCCTTTAATTACAGAGCCCAAGAAACATGGGGATACAATGAATTAAGGAAAACAAGGAATCAACAGTCCTGATTATAGCACAAAGTAAATTTAAAGGGACACAGGGAATAACCAATCAGGACCGTGACACCAACCTGATGGCATGAACATCAATTTCTCGAACTTCCAGTATTTGCCCTGCACTCCTCTCCTTCACTATTCCCCATTCTTGGTTCCCTCTCGCACCTTCTCTTCCTACCTGTCCATCATCTCCCTCTGGTGTTCCTCCCCTTCCCTTTCTTCCATAGTTTTCTGTCCTCCCCATCAGATTTCTCCTTCTCAGCCCTTTACCTCTTGCAGCAATCAACTTCCCAGTTCTTTACTTCACCGCCTCTCCCTTTTCCAGTTTTACCTATCACCTATCACCTTGTACTTATTCCTCCACTCCTGCTACCTACTTAATTCTGACTTCTCCCCTTCCTTTCCAGTCCTGATGAGGGGCCTTGGTCCAAAACATCAACTGTTTACTCATTTCCATAGATGCTGAGTTCCTCCAACATTTTGTGCGTGTTGTTTTGAATTTCCAGCATCTGCAGAATTTCTCATGTTTATGATTAAGGGGGTACTGTTTATGGGTTCATAGACAATTCAGAAATATGATGTCAGAGGGTAGAAGCTGAATCGTTGCATGGGGAACTTGAGGCTCCTGTATCAGCTTTGTGATCTAACAGGACTTGTTGATAAATTGAACTCCAGTAAGGAAACTGTCAGATGGAATCGACAGTGACTCAACACTACTCTCCCGATTTCTCCCCATAACCTTTGACTCTTCAATGTCTGCTTTAAATATACCTAATGTTTTGCTCTCCACGGCCATCTGTGACAATCAGATTTTGGGGTACTTGAAGGCACATGACAAAAAAGCCGAAGTCTTGGTTTCCATAAGAGGAATCTTGCCTGACAAATCTGTTGAAATTCTTTGATGAAAGAATAGGTAAGATAGAGCCAGTGAATGTTGTTAACTTGGATTTTCAGAAGACCTTTGACAAGGTGTCACACATGAGGCTGCTTAACAAGATAAGAGCCCATGAAAAGATACCAGCACGGATATATTATGTTTTGTAACTCTGAAACATAAAGCTAATTGAAAGGAAAATGAAGCCAGAAATAACTTGAGTACATTTAGTTTTGTTATTTTCACTTTAAGTGAGATGCACACAGATGACATGGTGGCACGGTGACATATGCAATTTGCATACTTTTAAGTAGAGACCAAGTTAGTGATGTAAGCAACAAGGAATGCTTAATTAAACAATACATTTATAATATTACTCCAATATTACTGAAACATTAAATACACAACACCCCTCCCTGCTTAGCTATAAACTCCAATTCAATATAGAATGCATCTCAACTTGTATACAGTCTACTATATAAAACAACTACTATATAGACATCCATAGCATGATAAATTTTAAATTGTTACATTCAGGCCTAAATATTTTATCTCTGTGGGAGATTTCTTACCGTTGTGGGATAAGGTTTTTCCTGACAAGAGGGGTTCGCTCTGCTTGGCAGGAGAGCCATGTGACTGTGAAACAATATCAAGTTGTGGGACCTCATCCGTCGTAGTTGTAGGAGTTGACTCTGGGACTTCAGGAAGTGGTTTGGCAGCTCTAGTCACCTTGTGAGCTGTTGGAATCCTGAACAGTGCATGACAACTTTCATTGGATGGTGTGGATCATAATGTGTGAGTACGGTGTCTGACATCACCATTTCCTTTGCCTTTTGGAAAACCACCTCACACTGCCTTGTCCATTGCCATTTATTCCTGATCTGTAGTAATGAGTTCACGGGTTGAACACAGTAGACAGGTTTGGCAAATTCATGAATTTACAAGATTTACAAATCCTTAAAAGGACCTCAACTGTGACACCATCCTGTGGCCTTGGAGCGTCCACCACTGCTTGAACTTTCTCAGCACACCTAGGTATTCCTTGTGTGTCAAGGAATATTTGTACTCTGTGACTACAGTAAGTGATGCTTGGTTTGAAGAATTCAGACTTGTTGCATCATGTCCTGAGCCCATAATCATCTAATCTTTTAACACTGTTTTCAGATTTTGGAGATGTTCCTTATCATTCTTACCAGTAACAATGTTGTCATGCAGATAGCAGTGAATGCCTGGGCAGCCTTGCAGCATCATTGCTTTCTACTGGAGTGCAAGTGCAGATCCTACTCCAAAAACAAGCCTATTACAGTGATAAAGCCCTTTGCAAGTGTTTATGGTGGGAAACACTTTGGACTCTTCCATCTCCATCTGTAGGTAGGCCTCAGCTAAGTCCACTTTGCTGAAGTGTTTCCCTCCAGAAAGCTTTGTAAAAATATCCTCTATCCTGGGCAGAGGGTATGGATCTACTTTCAGTACTGGGCCGATGGTGAGATTAAAATCACCACAGATCATGACAGACCTTTTGTTTTGGCTACTGGGACCAGTGGTGTTCCCATGGGCTCCACTCAGCCTTGGAAAGAATTCCTTCCATCTAGCTCACTGACTACTTTCACATAGGTAGTACAAGAACCAGACAGGCTTTGTAAAACTTGGTTGTGGCATTTTAATTAAACACTATTTCATCCTTGATATGTTTAAGTTTTCTAATGCCATCTTTGAACATTGCTGTAGCATCATCTGGTACCTTTCTTAATTTGCTTTCAGTTGACTCCATTGCAGGAGGTGTGGAATACAAATGGTGAATGGATCTCCAATCAAGTTGTGGTTGTCTCAGCCAATCATGACCCCAAAATGATGACCCTCCTGTTTTTCCTACATATAAGTCCAATGTGGTTTGTTGGTTTAAAAATGCAAACACAAGGAAATCTGCGGATGCTGGAATTTCAAGCAACACACATAAAAGTTGCTGGTGAACACCGCAGTCCAGGCAGCATCTATAGGAAGAGGTACAGTCGACGTTTTGGGCCAAGACGTTGACTGTACCTCTTCCTATAGATACTGCCTGGCCTGCTGCGTTCACCAGCAATTTTTATGTGTGTGGTTTGTTGGTTGATGTATTATAAGTGTCATTCCCACAGGAATGATCTCTTCTCCAGGATAAGTTCTTAGTTGGATATCAGGGGGCTTTAGTTCAGTATCTATTAAATGCTGTTCAAACTCATTTTGTGCAATGACTGAAACAGCTGAGCCAGTGTTGATTCCATTTTAATTAATTTGCCGTCCACTTCTGGTGTAAGCCATGTTGCTTGTCTTGTGTTAGTTTTCACTTTGTAAATCTCAAGGCTACTTTGTCCTGTGGCACGCTTATCATTATCAGAATTTCCAAAAACTGCTTGCAGATCTTTTTGAAATTGCAATTTGACATTTTATCTTTTACTCTTCCCTGTACAGTCCATTTATTTTTGTCTGCCCAACATGCTTACAAGAGTGAAAAAAACCATTCAGGTTTTTATAGGCCTCCAAATAGTAGCCAAGATGTAGGGTTGAGATTGCAAAGATAGCTGGAAAAGGCATGTAATAAGGGTAATAATGCAATTGTAATCGGGACTTCAATTTGCAAGGGGATTGGGAAAATCAGGTTGGTGTTGGATTGCAAGCAGGGGAATTTGTTGAATGCCTATGAGATGGCTTTTTAGAGTAGCTTGTGCTTGAGCCTACTTGAGGAAAGGCGATCTCAGATTGGGTGTTGTGTAGTCTTATTAGGGAGCTTAATGTAAAGGAACCCTGAGGAGGCTGTGATCATAATATGATTGAATTCATACTGCAGTTTGAGAGGGAGGAGCATAAGTCACAGTATAAAAAGAGTGAAAGGCAGGCAGGAGTGGACATTGGGCTGCTGGAAAATAACACTGGAAAAGTAGTAATAGGGAATAAAAAATAACACATGAATTAAAAATGTGGAAGACACTGTGACCATAAAATTGGGTGTGGCATTTTCATTTAGCACTATTTTCCACTTGCTATGTTTGAGTTTTCCAGTGCTGTCCTAGAACACTGCTGTGGCATCATCCAGTATATTTCTTAATTCATTTTCAGTTGACTCTATTGCAGGGGATGTGGCATTCAAATGGTGTATGGATCTCCAATCAAGTTGTAGTTGTCTCAGCTACTCATGATCCCACAATGCTGGCTGTTTTGTTTGTACCACACACAAGCCCAATGTAGCTTGTTGGTTGTTTTGTACTTTTACAAATATCATTTCCACAAGAGTTATCTTTTCTCCATGATAAGTTCTTAGTTGGATATCTGCAGGCTTCAGTTCAGTATCTTTGAAAGGTTGTTCACACTCATTTTCTAGAATGACTGAAGCTGCTGAGCCAGTGTCTAATTCCATTTTAATTAATTTGTTGTTCATTTCTGGTATAACCCATATTGCTTGACTCACGTTAGTTTTCACATTGTAAATCTCAAGCTCTCAATCCTTTGTCATTCTCATCATTATCAGATTTTCATCAACAGCATGCAGATTAGTGGTCTTTTTGAAACTGCAACTTGACTTTTTATCTTTTTCTCTTCCCTGTGCAGACCATTTATTTTTGTCTGCCCAGTAGGCAAAAAAATAAATAGTGTTCTACTTTGTTGCATTTTCTACAAGTTTTGCCTTTAAACCTTCGTTGGTCTGGTGTATGTGAGCCCCTGCCATAATGGTAGCACAATTTGTTCACGCAGACAAGTTTCTGTTTAGATGTTGCAAATTTGTTCATGCTCACCTTCATTTCTGACTGCAATTCAATTGTGTCTCTGTCTGCTGTTTCCATTGATACAGTGGTTTCAAATGCTCTTTTAAATGTAAGTTGTACTTCAATTAGGAGCCATTTTTGAATGCTTTTTTGCAAGATTCCACAAACTTTGTTCTCTCACTGCATCATTTAGCCTGTAACCAAACTGCCAATGCTCAATCTCTTCAATTCTGCTTATGAAACCTAAAGTGTTTTGCGATCAACAATGGTTTCTGTTCTAAATATTCCTTCATTACTTTCACAATATCAGCAAAGCTCATTTCAGCTGGTACGGTTGGATCAGTTAAACTTCTAAGCAAATTGTATGCCTTTAAATACAATGCATTCAGCAAAGTCAGTGATTGTTTTCATTGGGTATTTTATTTGTGTGAAAAATTCACTCAATTCACTCAGTGTACCAAATCCAGTTACCTGTTGTGCAATTGAACACATCAATCTTTCTAATGTAGCCAGCCATATCTATTTTTTAAAAATTATTTATAATTATTATCACCCAATATTCACTGTTTATGAACCCAGGAATTTGTCCATTTTCTGCCTTTTTTTGACTCAAATGTCTTTCTCCTCTTGCGAAGAAAAAAAAGTGCACCATTTTTTTTAAACTGGAATGTCTCACTGTGCTTCAGCCAGTAGGTAGTCATCTCAGGTTTATTTTAAAACTTCCTCATCACCACTGTTATGTTTTGTAACTCCAAAACATAAAACTAATTGAAAGGTAAACATGGAGCTGGGAATAACTCATGTACATTTTGTTATTTTTACATTAAGCAAGATAACTAGTGGTGTTTTGCAGGGATGAGGAAGAATTTCTTTAGCCAGAGGATGGTGAATCTGTGGAATTCTTTGCCACAGACGGCTTGAAGGACATGTCACTGGGTATATTTAAAGTGGAGATAGATAGGTTCTGGGTTAGTCAGGGCATCAAAGGTTATGGGGAGAAGACATGAGAATGAGGTTGTGAGGCATAATAAATCAGCGATGATGGAATAGTGGAGCAAACTCGATGAGCCAAATGGCTTCATTCTGCTCCTCTGTCTGATGGTCTTATGGTTTTATCTTTATTTTTGCATGCTTCTGCCTAATTAAATTGCTTTGGGGATGAGACAGTTGCCTGTATCCTGGAATGTGCAAGAGTAATGTCAGGGAAAAGATCCAGTTAATTTTCCTTACCTTAAGTGAGTGCTAGAATTTAGGAGGAGTTGTTTGATGCAGATGAAATATGGGATTGATACATGGTCAGAGTAAATAAGGTGTTGATAGTCTGTCAGATCATAAGACTTAAAAGCTGAATTGGGTCATTCGGCCCGTTGTGACTGCTCCACCATTCATGTTGGCTGATTTATTATTCTTTCTCAACCCCATTCTCCTGCCTTCTCCCTTAACTTTTGACAGCCTTTCAAACCAAGAACCTATCAACTTCCATTTTAAATAAACCCAATCACTTGGCCTTCACAGCAGCTGTCTGTGGCAATGAATTCCACCAATTCTTCAAAAATCCCTTCGCATCTCTGTTTAAAGGAATGTCCTTTTATTATGAGGCTGTGCTCTCTGGTATTCTCCCAGTAATGGACACATCCTCTCCACATCCATAACACAAAATAATCTGCAGATGCTGTTGTCAAAGGAACACTCACAATGCGCTGGAGGAACTCAGCAGGTCAGTCAGCATCAGTTGAAAAGATTAGTTGACGTTTCGGGCCAAAACCCTTCGTCAGGACTGAAGGAAGAACTTTGGGGAGTGTTAGAAGAATGCTGGTAGTTGAAAAAAACAGTAATTTTAAGACAAAGAGGTGGGGGAGGGGAAGCAGGGAGGTGATTGGCAGGAGAACAATGTGAAGTAGTGGAAGGAGGCGGAACTATGAGGGAGGTGATGTGAAATAGG
Source organism: Mobula birostris (assembly GCF_030028105.1). Lineage (NCBI taxonomy): Eukaryota > Metazoa > Chordata > Chondrichthyes > Myliobatiformes > Myliobatidae > Mobula > Mobula birostris. The sequence continues at coordinate 47,809,313 of NC_092377.1, forward strand.
GATAGAGGAAGGGAGAGGGAGGGAATTACCGGAAGTTGGAGAATTCTATGTTCATACCAAGGGGCTGGAGACTACCTAGACGGTATATGAGGTGTTGCTCCTCCAACCTGAGTTCAGCCTCATCATGGCAGTAGAGGAGGCCATGTATGGACATATCTGAATGGGAATGGGAAGCAGAGTTGAAGTGGGTGGCTACCGGGAGATCCTGGCTGTTGTGGCGGACGGAGTGGAGGTGCTCGACGAAGCCATCCCCCAATCTGCGTCGGGTTTCACTGATGTAGAGGAGGCCACACCGGGAGCACGGATGCAATAGATGACCCCAACAGACTCACAAGTGAAGTGTTACCTCACCTGGAAGGACTGTTTGGGGCCCTGAATGGTGGCAAGAGAGGAGGTGTAGGGACAGGTGTAGCACTTACGCTTACAGGGATAAGTGCCGGGTGGGAGATCCGTGGGGATGGACGTGCGGATAGGTGAGTCGCGGAGGGATTGATCCCTGTGGAAAGTGGAGAGGGGTGGAGAGGGAAAGATGTGCTTAGTGGTGGGGTCCTGTTGAAGGTGGCGGAAGTTGCAGAGGATAATGTGCTGGATCCAGAGGCTGGTGGAGTGGTAGGTGAGGACAAGGGGAACTCTGTCCCTGTTGTGGTGGCGGCAAGATGGGGTGAGGGCCGAAGTGCGGGAAATGGAGGAGATGCGGGTGAGGGCATCATTGATCACCGTAGAAGGGAAACCACGATCCTTAAAGAAAGAGGACATTTGAGATGTCCTGGAACGGAAAGCCTCATCCTGGGAGCAGATGCGGCGGAGACGGAGGAACTGGGAATAGGGAATGGCATTTTTGCATGTGGCGGGGTGGGAAGAGGTATACTCGAGGTAATTATGAGAGTCAGTGGGCTGGTAGAAGATATCAGTGGACAGTCTGTCTCCAGAGATGGAGACCGAGACATCGAGAAAGGGGAGAGAAGTGTCCGAGATAGACCAAGTGAATTTGAGGTCTGGGTGGAAGTTTGAAGTAAAGTCGATGAAAATGACGAGCTCAGCATGGGTGCAGGAAGCAGCACCAATGTAGTCATCAATGTACCGAAGGAAAAGTTGGGGTGCAGTACCAGTATAGGTTTGGAACACAGACTGTTCCACATAACCAACGAAGAGGCAGGCGTAGCTGGGTCTGATGCGAGTTCCCATAGCTACACACTTAGTCTGAAGAAAGTGGGAAGAGCCAAAAGAGAAGTTGTTAAGTGTGAGAACCAGTTCTGCGAACCGGAGGAGGGTAGTGGTGGTGGGGAACTGGTGAGGTTATTAAGTGTGAGAACCAGTCCTGCCAACCGGAGGAGGGTAGTGGTGGTGGGGAACTGGTGAGGTCCTCACCAGTTCCCCACCACCACTACCCTCCTCCGGTTGGCGGAACTGGTTCTCACACTTAATAACTTCTCTTCTGGCTCTTCCCACTTTCTTCAGACTAAGGGTGTAGCTATGGGAACTCGCATCAGACCCAGCTACGCCTGCCTCTTCGTTGGTTATGTGGAACAGTCTGTGCTCCAAACCTATACTGGTACTGCTCCCCAACTTTTCCTTCGATACATTGACCTCTACATTGGTGCTGCTTCCTGCACCCATGCTGAGCTCGTCAATTTCATCGATTTAACTTCAAACTTCCACCCAGACCTCAAATTCACTTGGTCTCTCTCTGACACTTCTCTCCCCTTTCTCGATGTCTCGGTCTCCATCTCTGCATACAGACTGTCCACTGACATCTTCTACAAGCCCACTGACTCTCATAACTACCTCCACTATACCTCTTCCCACTCTGCCACATGCAAAAATGCCATTCCCTATTCCCAGTTCCTCCGTCTCCGCCGCATCTGCTCCCAGGATGAGGCTTTCCGTTCCAGGACATCTCAAGTGTCCTGTTTCTTTAAGGATCGTGGTTTCCCTTCTACGGTGATTAATGATGCCCTCACCCGCGTCTCCTCCATTTCCCGCACTTCGGCCCTCACCCCATCTTCCCGCCACAACAACAGGGACAGAGTTCCCCTTGTCCTCACCTACCACCCCACCAACCTCTGGATCCAGCACATTATCCTCCGCAACTTCCGCCACCTTCAACAGGACCCCACCACTAAGCACATCTTTCCCTCTCCATCCCTCTCTGCTTTCCACAGGGATCGATCCCTCTGCGACTCACTTATCCGCACGTCCATCTCCACGGATCTCCCACCCGGCACTTATCCCTGTAAGCGTAAGTACTACACCTGTCCCTACACCTCCTCTCTTGCCACCATTCAGGGCCCCAAACAGTCCTTCCAGGTGAGGCAACACTTCACTTGCGAATCTGTTGGAGTCATCTATTGCATCCGGTGCTCCCGGTCCGGCCTCATCTTCATCAGTAAAACCCGACGCAGATTGGGGGACGGCTTCGTCGAGCACCTCCACTCCATCCGCCACAACAGCCAGGATCTCCCGGTAGCCACCCATTTCAACTCTGCTTCCCATTCCCATTCAGATATGTCCATACATGGCCTCCTCTACTGCCATGATGAGACTAAACTCAGGTTGGAGGAGCAACACCTCATATACCGTCTAGGTAGACTCCAGCCCCTTGGTATGAACATAGAATTCTCCAACTTCCGGTAATTCCCTCCCTCTCCCTTCCTCTATCCCTATTTCACATCACCTCCCTCATAGTTCCACCTCCTTCTATTACTTCGCATTGTTCTCCTGCCAATCACCTCCCTGCTTCCCCTCCCCCACCCCTTTGTCTTAAAATTACTGTTTTTTTCAACTACCAGCATTCTTCAAACCCTCCCCAAAGTTCTTCCTTCAGTCCTGACGAAGGGTTTTGGCCCGAAACGTCGACTAATCTTTTCAACTGATGCTGACTGACCTGCTGAGTTCCTCCAGCGCATTGTGAGTGTTCCTCTCCACATCCATTCTGGCTAGGTCTTTCAATATTCAGTAGTTGCAAGGAGATTCCCTCTCCTCCTTCTAATCTTCAGCGAGTACAGACCAAGTCATCAAACATTCCTCGTACTTTAACTCTTTTCATTCCCAGGATCATTCTTAATCTTACATATTAGCTTTCATATTCTAGTCCTCTCAAAATGAATGACAGCATTGCATTTGCCTTCCTTACTACAACTTAATCTGCAAGTTAACCTTTAGGGAATCTTGCACTAAGGCTCCCAAGTCCTTAGTGCAGGATTCTTTTGCCTCCTTCCCTTCTTAAAAAGTAGAAAGACGTTTTATAATTTTCAGTCCTGTGGAACAATTCCTGACTGAAATAAATCTTGAAAGATTACTACCAATGCTACCTCTTTCAGAATCCTGGGGCATGGTCCATCCACTCCAGGTAACTTTACCACCTACAAACCTTTCAGATCCCCAAGCACCTTCTCCTTAGTAACAGCGATGACCCTCACTTCTGCCCCTAGCTCAAATTTCTAGCATGTTGCTGGTATCTTCCACAGTGAAGACTGATGCAGAATAGTTATTCAGTTTGTCTGTTATTATTTATTCTCTGTTACTACTTCTCCCGTGTTACTTTCCAGCGGTCCAATGTCAACTCCTACCTGTCCTTTACTCATTTTATATGTCTGAAAAATAAACTTTTAGTTTCCTTTTTTATAATATTGACTAGCCTACCTTCATATTTCATCTTTTCTGCCCTTATTGCTTCTTTAGTTGCTTTCCGTTGGTGTCTTAAAAGATTGCTTATCCTCTAGCTTCCCACTAATATTTTTTAAATGTATGCTCTTCCTTTTGCTTCTATGCAGACTTTGTCAGCCACAGTTGCCTCATCCTCTCTTTAGGCATTGACTTTGTGAAGCAAAAAGCCCGTTTCTATGCTGTTTGCTTCTGACTCGAGGTAATTGTCAAGGTTTACACTAAACAGCTGCATTATAGGGTAAGACACACAAAATGATGGAGGAACTCAGCAGGTCAGGCAGCATTTATGAAATGGATAAACAGTTGACATTTTGGCCGGGACCCTTCCTCAGGACTGAAGAGGAAAGGGGAAGATGCCAGAATAAAAAGGTGGGGGAGGAGAGGGAGGATAGCTAGGAGGTGACCAGTGAAGCCCAGTGGGTTGGAAAGATAGAAGGCTAGAGAAGAAGGAATCTGACAGAAGAGGAGAATTCAAGCATCTTCCCCCTTCCTTTCCACACCTGAAGAAGGGTCTCATCCTGAAACATCAAATTTTTATTCATTTCATAGATGATGTCTGACCTGCTGAGTTCCTCCAGTATTTTGTGTGCGTTGCTTTGGATTTCCAGCATCTGCATAATCTCTTGTGTTAACTGTAAGGTAAGACTATGCTGTGTGAGGTTTTCCCAGACACACACACACTGAGACAGGAAACCACTGCTGGAAAACCAATATGGTGAATAATATACTCTGGTATACATAAAACTCTCCGATCTTCCTAAACAACATGTTATCCACGTGCTGTGAACTGCACGCTCTGAGGTCCATAATTATGTTCTGAAGCTGAATTAGATGGCTTCCTGCCATTGGTCAGAACATCAGGCAAGTATTAGTGGAGAAAAAAAAATCAAGATTTTACTGTAATAGTTAAATTTAGAAGTGCACAATATTAGGTTAGAATGCATGGGTGCAAATTAGAGAAGAAGAAAGATGTAATGAATTGAGGTAAGTGATTAATTCAAAGTGTGCTTTAAAAGATGAAAATTAAAAACTAGATATTCTGTTAAGTAGAATGAAGGAAAATATTTGGAGCATAAAGGGGACTATTTCCTAAAATATAATAAACAATGTTTACATGTCTGGTTTTCATAGGGGGGTGGATGGGATAGTATGAATATTTTGGCAGGCATCTATGTTCCCATATCCTGTTCATATGTTTCCTGCAGATTGCATTCTCCTGTCACATTGTTCTTTTTTATTTTTTTACTATTTCCTGTCTGCAAGTGGAGGCAAAGATCAAACACAAATATAAAACTTGTGATTTTTTTAAAAAAAATTATGTACCAATAAGAGTTTTTCGTTAAAATGTTATTCCAATATGAAATAACCTTTTAACCATTTAACTACCTGTGCTGTTATTTCAGTTTTTTTTAGGCAGGTCGTACCAGACATTCAGCCATTCTTGTCTGACACGTGGTGTCAGGATTAACTGGGTCACGTAATGAACGTTCTTGACCCGACCCTTGTATTTTTACAAGTCCAAGTGGCTAGCTCGACGCTCAACCCGGCACGGATGGAAAGCGTGCTCAGGGGTGGCCCGAACTGGATTCGAACTTGGGAACCTTCGCTCTGGAGTCCGGCGCTGATCTCACTGCACCACCAGCCGGCCTATTGTTTCAGTTATCCTTGGACATGTACACCAAGGTCCCCATCTCAGAGAGTTTTACCATTCATTGTGTATATCATAACCTTATTAATCTCCCCAAAATGCATCAATCAATATTGTTCTGGATTAGTTTTCATCTACCTTTGTTTTGCCCTTCTTACCAATTCATCAGTATCACTCTGCAGCTCAAGTCAATCCTCCTCACTATTAATACCATTACCAAATTTGAATGCAAGCACTGTTACTTTGACTGAGTTTATTCTTACCTAGTATGAATTACATTAATTAAGTTGGGCTGCAAAGCTTCTGCTTGTATTCATGGTGAAATTACCAATAATTCACTGAAATAGGAATTAAGGGTCATAAAGCAGTATGTATTTCATACCCGTGCTGAACTCGTCGATTTCTTCCACTTTGCTTCCAACTTCCACCCTGCCCTCAAATTCATCTGGTCCATTTCAGACACCTCCCTTCCCTTTCTTGATCTCACTGTCTCTAACTCTTGAGACAGTTTATCCACCAATGTCTATCACAAACCCACAGACCCACACAGCTACCTGAACTATACATTGTCCCATCCTGCTACTTCTAAAAACATCATCCCCTTTTCTCAATTCACCTGTCTCTGCCGCACCTCTGCTCTCAGGATGAGGCTTTTCATTCTAGAACGAAGGAGATGTCCTCCTTTTTCAAAGAAAGGGGCTTCTCATCCTCCACCATCAATGCTGCCTCGCAGCATTCATGCACATCTGCTCTTACTCCATCCTCCCGCCACCCTATCAGGGATAGTGTTCCTCTTGTCCTCACCTACCACCTCACCGGCCTCCGCGTCCAGCACACAATTCTCCGAAACTTCCGCCACCTCCAACAGGATCCCACCACCAATCACATCTTTCCCTCCCCCCCCCGCCACATTCTGCTTTCCGCAGGGATCCCTCCCTACGCAACCTTCCCTCCCTTCCTTATCCATTCATCCCTCCCTACTGATCTCCCTTCTGGCACTGATCCTTGCAAGCAGAACAAATGCTACCCCTGCCCCTACACCTCCTCCCTCACTACCATTCAAGGCCCTAAACAGTCCTTCCAGATGAGGTGGACTTCACCTGTGAGTCTGTTGGGTCATATACTGTGTTTGGTGCTCCCTGCGTGGCCTCCTGTATCTCAGATGCTTCATAAACATTGCTACGAGGGGTGATTGATAAGTTTGTGGCCTAATGTAGAAGGAATCAATTTTAGAAAACCTAAAGTCCCCTCCTACATTTACACACTTAGTCCAGCGGTCGTGGAGCATACAAAGCCTTCCTTGTAGAAGTCCGTGCCTTGGACCTCCATAAAGTGGTCCACAGCAGGGGTGATTGAGAGGTTCGTGGCCTAAAGTAGAAGGAGATTAGTTATACAGCTCTTGTCACATGCACGTGCAGTTCAACTCTTTGAGTGATTATGCACAAACTTTGAAGTTAATAACTCATCTCCTTCTACCTTAGGCCATGAACTTATCAATCACCCCTGCTGTGGACCACTTTCTGGAGGTCCAAGGCGCCAACTTCTACAAAGAAGGGATCGTATGCTCCCTCCCACTGGACTAAGTGTGTAAATGTAGGAGGGGACTATGTTGAAAAATAAATGTGCTAGGTTTTCTAAAATTGATTCCTTCTACCTTAGGCCACAAACTTATCAATCACCCCTCGTATTACAAGCAGGAATGATTCAGTTATGATTCTAAAAATGAACTTGCTATTAAAACCTTAGTAAGTTTATGCCTTATTCTTGCAGATAACATAATAATCAAACCCAGAAGTGCTTCATTAATTTGTGCTTAAAATAAAGACATGTTTAAGTTTAAGATGAAAATATTAAGGAGTTCAAAAGTGGAAAAATAACTGGTTCAAATTGAACGAACATGGTTGATCAACACTAGAATAACAATTAATTGCTGTTTCCTCATCTGACAATTACGTAGGTGGATTTTTTGTATTTCTGGAACGTTATGTGGGTGCCTACAAAATTCCATGGCTCACAATCCTGCGTCTAGACTGTGCCCATCGCTTTTAACTAGTTCTACCAAAGCATGCTGTCAATGTGTTCGTATCTAATCAATGTAGGCCAACAAATGCACATGGCTAAAAGTAAAAAAAAAATTCTCAGTTGGCCAAGACTGAACACAAGACAAGCCCATGGCATTAGGTTCACTTGGGCATCAACTGCGCAGAAATAAAATTGAAAGAATATTCAACACCAGCTGGGGGAGAGGGGAAGGGTTATGGGTTCTATATTGAAGGTTTTCTTCTAGTGTCATTGCATCATGGAAGTACTCATTGCATGGCTGGGAAGAGTAGCATTTATTTTAGCATTTCAAAGTTCAAGTTCAAAGTATATTTATTATCAAACTATGTATACATTGTACAACCTTGAGATTTGTCTCCTAACAGCCAACCACGAAACAAAGAGTCCTTTAAAAAAAGACCATCAAACACCCAATATCCGGGGTGAAAAAAATCATGCAAACAATAAGCGCAGGCAAATAGTGTTGTGAACTGAAGTCCACAAAGAGAGTCCAGTCACAGACCCTTAGTTCAGCGCAGAGTGGAACCACGAGCTGAACCAGCCTATCCCTCGCCTTGGACCCTGACAGCCTGATCTTGTCAATCTGGCCCAGTGCTTAAATCATTGTCCAAACATCAGGTTCAGTCGCTTCTGTTGTGTCTGTACAACTGCATATCAAACAAATCAGAGCAGAAGCTAACATATATATTCACTTTATGGAGAACAACAAATCAATATACATGTCCAAGTTATCAGTCAATAATTAGTGCTAAGGGGAGTCATTGTGCTAAAAAAAAATAGATCTATATGTTACACTTCCTCCCCCATTAGATTAATGTAACAAAAATCTGTAGATGTAACAAAACATTCAATTTTCTTTTAACATACCATATTCAAATAAACATGCTTTCACAATAACAGTCCATAACTAACCACTATACTAAAGACTCTGTCTTTTGGGAGGCACTCTGTTTCTTTCAGGATAGCATCTCTGGACCTGTGGAGTGGTATCAGGTTTGGCAAGTGGCTTGTCAAAGGCAATTTTATCTGTTGCAGGTGTCACTTTGCTGGTAGTGACATGATCATCACTGAGAGGTAATTCCATTTGCTGTAATGTGTCCGTCTAGTTGGAAGCAATTGACTCAGGTGTGTACTTCAGCTGAGCATCCAGTATCTGATCCACGTGATGTCTCCTTGTCTGATCTCCAACATCTATTGTGTATATCAGTGGTCCAGTTCTTGTTGCTATCCTTCCAGGTGTCCGCCTATCTTCTCGGTAATCACATGTTAGGACTTCCTGTCCAACCTCAAAGCTCCTTGCTAACTTACTTGGCAACTGGCTGAACTGTTGATTTTGCACTTCCTTCCAGAGATGTGGACTTTCAGGAGGTCTATGCAAGATCTCAGATTCCTGCTCATGAACAGGATTGCAGGTGTTCGATCTGTTGTTGTAAGAACAGAGTTACGATACACAAAAAGGAAGTTGTACGCCTTGTGCTGTAGAGAAATGTCTTCCTTATCCATAGCCTTAGTGGACCTTGAAGGTTTAAATAAATCCTTCAGAATGTTTAGATAAACTTTTCAGCTAACCCATTCATTGCTGGATGGTGAGCAGCAAACTTGAAATGTCTGATGCCATTTTTCTTCATGAATAGTCTGAACTCTTTTGATGTGTACTGTGGTCCATTGTCACACAATTTGTTCTGGAAAGCTATTTCTGGAGAAGATAGTCCTCAGGGCAGAAACAGTCTTTTCTGATGAGGTTGCCTTCATTGGTATGGCTTCAGGCCACTTCAAATGAGCATCCACAGCGATCAGAAACATGAAGTTCATGAATGGCCCAGCAAAGCCAATAAGCACTCTTTGCCCTGGTGAAGACGGCCTTTCCCATGGCTGTAACAGAGCCTGCGGGGTGTGTTTTGAACTTAGTGACCTCCTGAACAGCTTTTGGTCAAGTCTTAAATCTATCTATGTATTCCTGGCCACCACATGTAGGCAAGACTCTTCATCTTGACTGTACCCAGGTATCCTTCATGCAGATTTTCTAACACTCTGGTGCACAGCTTAGAGGGAACCACAACACGAGGTCCACACATCAGCGTTCTTTGACGTACCAACAGTTGGTTTCATCTCACTGAGAACTCTGGAAACATAAGATTACCATGAGCTGGTCATCCTTCCATGGTGATGTCATAGACTTTGTCATTCCTTTGTATTTATTGTATTTCAGAATTTGGTACTGGTAGCTGGTCCACCAATGCTGTGTGGAACATCTCTGCTGGGTCACAGAATGAAGACTTTTATTCTTCAGTTGTCAACAATGGAAGACATGACAAGCCGTCGGTGTTCCTGTGTTGTTTTGTACCCTTGAACTCTATGTCATAAGAGTGGGCTCCTAGGAAAAGTGCCCAGCGTTGCAAACAGGTAGCAGTCATCACTGGGACTCCCTTCCTGGGATTGCAAATGGACACAAGGGGCTGGTGGTCTGTCACTAAAGTAAACTTTTGTCCGTAGACATAGTGGTGGAACTTCTTTCTTCACCATACTAGACTATGGGCCTCTTGGTCAATCTGTGCGTTGTTGTGTTCTGTGCTTGAAGCAAATGCAATTGGATGTTCAGATTCATCTTTCATTTTTTGACAGGTAGTAGCTTACAAGGCACAAGTATGGCAGAATTGTGACACATTTTTGGGTTTGGGTGCCTGCAGCACTGCTTCAATCTCTATTGTGACTTATGTAATCCATGCTTGTCAATGACATGTCCGCAGTATGAGATTTCATTCTTGAAAAATTCACATTTGTCTCTCTTTGCGTGCAAACCATATTCACTCAGCCTGGTAGGCACCATACCAACATTCTGGAGGTGCTCTTCATCGTTCATACCAGTAACAATGATGCCACCAAGGTAACGTTGTGTTCCTGGGATATCTTGGAGCTCTTGGTCCATTGTTCTTTGCCAAATTACTGGAGCTGATGTGACACCAAAGTTGAGATGATTATACTAGAACAGTCTCTTGTGAGTGTTGATTGTGAGGAACTTCCTGCTTGACTCCTCAATCTCCATTTGCGGTTAAGCTTGTGACAAGTCAATCTTTGAAAACCCCTCCCCACCTGCCAATGCCTTCTATTCATGGCAGGGGATACTACACAGTACGCAGCACAAGGTTGTTGCTCACTTTGAAACCCCGACATATGTGAACAGCTCCCTGTCTTCATTTTCTTGATCACCAGTTCAATGGGCATGGTCCAATCACTCCACTCAACCTTGGAGAGAACTCCAGACACCTCCAAGCTCTGCAGATCAGCAACTACCTTAGGATGTAGTGCATAAGGCACTGCACATATTTTATGGAATCTTGGTGTTGCTTTATCGAGTTCAATTCTGGCCTTCATGACTTTGAGTTTACCAATACACTTCTCAAACACCTTCTCATTGTCATTAAGCAGCTGTGACTAATACTACTTTTTTCAAAATTTTCTGATTTTCAAAATATCTCCATCCACATTAGACGGATATTTGGGCGAATCTTCTCCTACTGGGCATGCGCAGGACGCACAGAAAACAAGCTAAGAGGAAACGATGTACTTGGTGCGCATTTGTCCAGTTACGGAGTAAAAAAACTTAAAAGGAATTGCTCTTGGCTCTCGCGCAGGATGACTTAAAACTAAAAAAAAACAAATACTGGAGCATATGGAGACAACCAACAGGGAGTTCACGGACAGTATGACCCGGGTGAGACGAACATTGAAAAACTGACTAACTCTGTTGCATTAATAAAGCACCTTGTTAAATGTATAAACCATGTCTGCATCAGTGTTATCTTGTATTTCCATACAATGTTACTTTAGGCTGTTACACATCTATTGTCCGAGAAGTACTTGCATAAATAGGTAAACCACCTTCATACAAGCAAGGACAGAAAACAGGGCAAAGTGAGTATACTTATTTATTCAGTAAGCTATACTTCAAAGTATTTGGTGAATACATTTCTAACTCTTCTGGCTTCAGTCTCATTGCCGTCTGTTCTGAAATTGTTGGGTTCTGCGAAGCACAGAATCAAATATCGCTGTGATGATTGTACGTTCTAGTATTAATTCTTTGGCGACAATAAAGTAGTAATAATAATAAGAAAAATAATAAGAAGAAATCAATGAAATGCCGCGCTGTCGCCATCTGTTCTGACATGTCATGACAGCAGTTTTAAAAAGGTCCGGTTACCCCGTACACACTGCAACGGATATTAGGTGTTTTCAGATTTATAAACTCTGGAGACCGTTTCTGAAAATCTCCATTTTCGGGGTCTGAAAACGCCATTTCAGTGTGGACAGAAGGTCAAAACGAAGAGAAAAACTTTGTTTTCAAAATTATCCGGCGTAGTGTGGGCATAGCCTTAGTCTCTGGCTAATGCTACTATTTGGGCTGCTGTTGTCTGTTGATGACACATTGAGAGCTTTGATTGTGTGCTAATCTAATTGGATTTTTCTCAACCATTCACGTCTGAAAAGTGTGACCCTCCACTTTTCAACACATAAAATTCTAACTGCTATGTTTTGCCTCTGTACATCACATTCACTTTCAATTTGCCTTTGGGAGACATTTTTTCGCCTGTGTAGGTCTTTAGCATCACCTAAGGTCTTTTCTTTTTTTTAAAAAGAAAATAAGGTCTTTTCTAATGGTAGCTTAGAAAACAGCCTGTTGTAGTCAGCCTCTGAAATTACAGACAAAGCTGACCCCATTCCAGCTCCATTTTCAGTTTTACACCAGACACATCTGTTGTGATGTACATGATTTTGCGATATGCTTCAGTAATGCTATACAGTTCTAGGCATGACAGCTCACCTTTGTCAGACTCTGTGTTGTCTGATTCAGTTTCACATTCAGTCACTTTATGTATTTGTTTAATGTTGTATTTGAAACTTTTCACTCTATGTGGTCTTTCCCTTTGGTTGTGCTTTTTGTCTGACTTGCACACACTGTCTATAGGACCTCATTTGTGACATTTGCTACTATCTCTTTCTTTGAACCAACAGCTATTTGCATCATGGGAGGATCTGTCTCATCGATAGCATTTTTGGCTTTTTCCCCATTCAGGGATATTTTGTGTGTTTCACATTCTAAACTCTTCTGCTGTAGTTCTGCTACATTCTTTGCTGCAGTGATATTGCAATGGTCAATGCCTGTGATGAGGTTTGGTCTCTTTCTTACGGTACCCTTTCATCAAACATCTTACTTGCTGGCTTTTCAGGAGTTACTAAGTTGCATAAGAGACTGCACGTTCCAGCATCTATTAAGTTAAAAAGTGTGAAAACTTTCTTTCCCTCATCCTTCTCATTTCAGCCTTGTCGATATCTGATTCCCAGTCCTCATTAGCACTATCAAATTCGTCAACTTTCCGGACTAAGGCCATTGTCACATTATTTTTACTTTAGCTTTGCTAGTTGTGCATCTGTCACTGTGTACTGTCTACTGTTACTCATGCATCCTTTTTCTAGCATCTGTGCCCATCTTCTCCATACTGCTCACTCTTCCCTTTCACTGTCTCTCTCCTTTCCTCTGAATTCTGTCTCATAACTGTCGGTGCAGCTGATGATATTTGCTGACATTCAGGTTCATACTCATCACCAATTTGTTTTGTCTGTACAACTACATAACAAATAAATAAAGGCACACACTCAGAGTAGAAGTTGATTTGTATATTAACTTTGCAGAGAGAACAACTGATCAATGCATATGTGTAAGTTCTCAGTCAATATTTAGTGCTACTGGGAGTTATTGCGCTAAAAGGGATACATCCATACATTAGAGCTTCGATATGCTCTGGCACCTGAACCCCGCTGTCTTGATTTGGCCTGAACCCAATCTTTCCAATTCAGCCCGGTACTTAAATCAATCAAACCTAATGTCCTCCTTATTCCTAATGACAGGCCTACTGCCTCACCTTGCCTCAGTTCTGCCACACTGAGTTGTCTCCTGCAATGATTGTTTACCAGAAAAAGAGTGACTAACAAAGTATTTAGTTGTTTTCCTTGTTTCATTGGCCACTAGCCGGAAGTCATTGAAATTTACCAGCACCATCTTAAACTTATCTACTCCTATTCAATCTCTTTTATTTTCCCTTAAGAAAAGAAATAGTTTAAATGATTATCTGTTCTCCTACAAGACTAATAATAATAGGCAAACTGAAACTGAATTTTATATATTGTATGTTGACAAGGAGACCATCGGTATAACAGCTTAATGAAATGACTCAGTATCAGAGCCCTTCTTCAGTCATTTGCCTCTTCTACCTACCACCTCCCAGATTCTTACATCACTCCTTTTCTCCCTCTCTCCTCATTCGGACTCACCTATTAGTCACCAAGCAGCTCATGCTGCTTCCAATTCCACTACCCTTTTATTTTGGCTTCTGCCCTCTATTTTTCCAGTCCTGATGAAGGCTCTCACTCGGCCAAAAATGTTGACTGTTATTTCCCTCCATAGGTTATGCCTGTCCGACTGAGTTCCTCCAGCATTTTGTGTGGGTTTACTGAAGTTACATTTTTTACTGTTGTTTTTTCCAGTTACCTGTTATAACTTATGGAATGGCTATTCCATGGAATGTCTATAGAAACAATACTCAAATTTTGGATTTACAGATTTACTCTGGAACTTCTACAAATATTTTGCTAATGTTACTACAGTTGGTCAGGCAACTGCAAAAATTCAACTCCCTTTTATATCTGTAACTACAGTTCCATATATCTGTGGAAAACAAAGTAAACTATTATTAGTTGATTTCCTTATTTTTCTGCTATTTTATGCTGCTGTAATTTGAATGCCGGATTTTCTTCTCACACAAAGGGCGTCTACCTCTCTGGTAAATGCATTGTTTCCTGTGAACAAAAGGATGCTGAAAATCTGTTTTGAATAATATTATCCCAGCTGATGTACTTCCGGTAATTAACACCACCAAAATTCACATTAATTGACCTTTCATCTCTGCATCATTTCACTGTATAAAATCGTGACTTTTGTGTTTTTCTAGATAATGAACAAGGACTCAGAAGTAATTCATTAACAACACAGTGCTCTTCACCACCTGAAGATTTGACAAGAATTGACTTACGTGAAAATTCTTCATTCACTCTGTTGATTCCCGTATTATGCATCATTCTCCACAATTAGCCAAAAGTGAGTTGCGAGCAGAGATCACAGAGATTACTGGTTGGGCTGGTCACGCAGTTAGTAGAGCTGCTACCTCAACAACTCCAGGCCGTCCCGTTCAGTCCCAACCCTTCATCTCTGACAGTGTGGAGTTTACACATTCTTCCTGTGACTGCAAGAGTTTCCTTTGATATGCAGCTGAAGTTAATTGATCACTGTGAATTGCTTCTAAAAGTGAGGCAATTGGTAGTATCTGTGGGATTTAATGGGAATGTGGGGAAAATAAAATATAAGTAATGTCATTGAGTGTAAATGAGTCAAGGTTAGCATGGATTTGATGGAATGAATGGCTTGTTTTTGTACACCTTTAAATGGTAAATTGATTCAAGGACAAGGATGAGAAACATCAACAAATAAAAATCCCAAATGTGTGGATGTTTTCTTTGTAAATCGTATATCACAATCAGTCCATTGTCATCAATGAAATTCAATCTGCCACATCTACTGCTTTGCAATATTTTATAAGGAGACAAGTGAATACTGTTGATGAATGAAATCTAAATTTACAGTAGATGATTTAAATAAAAGGAAAGTTTTTTGAAAGAATGTTGAAGAAAATGTGAAAAGTAGTATGTGAATGATTTTGGAAAGGGAATTTCTAAGGTTTACAATTGCTAAAAGTTAAGAGACAGCAACATTCTGTGAATCAGAAGTTGCAAAGTGCAAAGTGATGGATATATAGCGAGATATAGGGCCGAACAATATTGAACAAGTTGGTAAAATCATATAGGAATTTTAAGTCAAGGATTTAAAATCTGTATATTGGATAGACATTTCTGAAGTAATTCCACAAGGTCATGTAGGTGGGCAGGAGGTATAGACTAGAGATCTTCCAAAGTTGCAATGAAAGTTGAAGGTGTGTTTAAGAAGATGCACGGTGTGTTGGCCTTCATTATTCAGTAGATTGAGCTCAAGAGCCCAAGTTAATGTTGTAGCTCTACAATTCTGATGAGACCACACTTGGAGTATTGTGTTCATTTCTGGTTGCCTCATTATGGGAAGGATGTGGAAACTTTAGAGAGGGTGGTCAGAGAGCATTTCTTATGAGGAAAAGTTGAGCGAGCCAAGGCCTTTCTCTTTGGAGAGAAGGAGGTTGGGAGGTAACTTGACAGAGCTGTGTAAGATGATAAGAGGTATGGATAAAATGGGCAGCCAGCATCTTTTTTTCCAGGGTGGAAATAGCTAATATGAGAGGGTATATCTGTAAGGTGCTTGGAGCAAAGTGTGGGGGGGTATAAGAGGTTTTATTTTTAAACGCAGTGTGGTAGAGGCAGTGGTAGAGGCAGATACATTAGAGAGATTTAAGAGACTCTTAGAAAGGCACATAGATGAAAGAAAAATGTATGGCTAAGAGCAAAGGGTTAAATTGATCTTGGTGTAGGTTAAAAGGTTGGCATAACATCATGGACCAAAGGGTCTGTGCTGTGCTATACTGTTCTATATTCTTTATTTTGATGATTGATGGGTGTTTGATCTGAAAGTGAACTCTTACTCTTCCCAGGATGCAGCCCAACCTGCTGAGTATTTCCAACATTTCCTGTATTTAGTTTAGATTTCTGGCATCTGCAGATTAAAACGAAAGCAATTGAGTATGTAATGCCCTGGTTCATATTTTTATTGTTATGCTATATGTATTTCATTTTGGCAGTTCTGTAAGAGTAGCTTGCTCCCTGTTCAACTTATTTGGGTTATTGTTGAAGACAAGAGATGAGGAGAAATGTGTGCTGTCCAATTAGGATGGTCGAATTAAGGGAGGTTTCTCTGGTGAGGGACACTAAGGTTGGGCTTGGGGCATTTGTTTGTCGGGAGATGAAGAGAGAAGATGCTGGGGAGAACCGGTCATAGCATACGATCTGGTGGGAGACCCAGTGCAAGATGGATTGCGAGTGATGTTCGGAAGGTGGTGTGGGCATTCATGTTGACCGAGGGCCCAGCGTGTGAGTGACAGAGACGTTCAAGATGAGCTCCAACTTGTGCACGTTTGACTGTTTAATTAGAATGGGCCCTTTTCTTGTTATTCTTTACTAACCCCTTAGTTAAGTTCAGATTCATAAATATAATTCCTTTAATCGTATGCGGTGTACTGTCTGTTGTTTTGTGGCACCAATTTGTAACAGGGTAGCAAATTACAAGGCATCCATACAAACTGGGCTTGGGGCGGGATCAAGGCGTCTCAATCTCATGAGTTTGGCAGGACTTGAGAGTGTCTTCCCTAGACTCACGCAGCCAAGGAAACCAGGGTGTTTCAAATAGATAGTCTTCAACTAAATTACAAATATACAGTAGATAGGGATTTTTCAAGGGATGGAAATTAACAATATCCGAATAAATTAAAGCTAAATGTCTTGGATACCCAAAATATGAAATCAAAGTGGAAACATTTGCACTCAATAGGTTAGTTAAATTTGAAGGAGTAAGAAACAACCCCAAAGTCACCTCTTTCCCATTGACTCATACAGAAGTGAGATAGATTGAGTAGTGTCGCAACAACAACCTCACATTCAATGTCAGAAAGACCAAGAATTGATTGTGGACTTGTTGTGTTCGCTTGCCTATAACTACTAATGAGATTCGAAGCCAGGAGACAGAACAAAGCCGGAACACGGAATAACCTTTATTCAATAAAACCATACAGCTTTCCCTCTGACAATCCCCCCTCTTAGGCGGAATGTTCTGTCTTCAGCAAGGGTCTGACCTTTGTCCCCCTTCGCCTGCACCTCAGTGCGTTCCAACCCGCCACAACATCAAGTTCTTCCGTTGCATCTGTTTCTGAGGCCAGTTTGGCAAGAATTCCCCATACCACACTAATGTCCCCTTCTCGGATCTCCAGTCCTCCTCCTCTTCTTGGACATCCCACTCTGGTTCTTTTCACCTCTAATTGCCAACAAGACACCAACCAGCTCAACTTCAGAACTCCTCTCTCCTCTTTGAACTCTACCCCCTCGGAACACACTGCCTTCTTCCACTCTCTGCACCACCAATCCCAACCCCACCATCAAAGATGCAGACAAAGTAGGTACTGACCTCTACATTGCCGAGGCCAGTTGGCAACTCTCAGACACTTCCGCTTACTTACCGCTTAAAGCAGACCCCACTCAGGATCATCAGAAATTGTTTCTGACACCATCACCAACCTCATTGACTCTGGAGATCTCCCATTAACAGCCATTAAACTCATAGTTCCTCTACCCTGTGCTGTTCATTTCTACTTCCTACCCAAAATCCATAAGCCTAACTGTCTGGGTAGACCCTTTGTTTTTACCTGCTTTTGCCCAACTGACCTTGACCACATACTTTGACTCCATTTTATCCCCTTGGTTCAGTCTCTTCCCACCTACATCTGTGATACTTCATATACTCTTGATCTCCTCAGCAACTTTCAATTCCCTGGCCTTGATTGCCTTATTTTCACCATGGATGTCCAGTCCTTATACACATCTACCCCATATCAAGCAGGACTTAAAGCTCTCTGCTTCCTTCTTTAAAATAGACCTGACCAGTTCCCCTCCACCACTACCCTCCTCCGTCTGATGGATTGGTCTTCAACCTCAAGAATTTCCCATTCAGCTCCTCCCACTTTATTTGAATTTGAGGTGTAGCCATGGACACTGACATGGGACCCAGCTATGCCTGAATTTTCAATGGATATGAGCAACAGTCCATGTTCCAAGCCTTCCCTGGTAATGCTCCCTAACTGCATTACATTGATGACTGCATTGGTGCTGCTTTATGCGCCCATGCCGAGCCTGTCAATTTTATCAACTTTGCCTCCAACTTCTACCCTGACCTTAACTTGGTCCATTTCTGACACCTCGTCCTCCTCTTTCAATCCCCCTGAATCCATCTCTGAAGACAAAATGTTAACTGACATCTTTTATAAACCTACCAATTCCAATGGCTATCTTACTTACATCTTTTCCCACTCTATCTCCTGTAAAAATGCCACTCTCTTTTCTCAGTTCCCTCATCTCCACCACATCTGTTCCAAAATGAAGCTTTCCTTTCCAGGAGATCAGAGATGTCCTCCCCTGAAGAATGAGGTTTCCCTTCCTCCACCATTGATTCTGCCCTCCTCTCATCCCCTCGTTTCCTGGACATCTGTGGTCACCCCATCTTCCCACTATGTTAATAGGGATAGATTTCCTCTTGTCCTCACCAACGATCCCATGAGCCTCCGCATCCGACATATCATTCTCCACAACTTCCACCTCTTGAACAGGACCCCTCCCCTCATCTCCACCGTCTGCAGGGATCGCTCCCACTGTGATTCCCTTGTCCATTTGCCCCCCCCCCCAGTAATGTCCCTCCTGGCATTTATCTCTTCAACTAGCAGAAGTACTACACCTGCCATTCACCTCCTCCTTCACCTCTGTTCAGGGCCCCAAACAGTCCTTCCAGGTAAGGCAGCACTTCATTTGCAAATCTATTGGAGTCGTCTATTGCATCTGGTGCTCCTAGTGGGGCCTCCTCTACATTAGTGAGACCTGACGTAGATTGGGGGAGAACTTTGTCGAGCACCTTAGCTCCATCTGCAAAAAGCAGAATTTTCTGATGGCCAACTATTTCATGACCTATCCCCATTCCTGTTCTGATGTGTTGGTCCATGGCCTCCTCTTTTGCCATGATAAGGCCACTTTCAGGCTGGAGGAAAAACAACTCATTTTCTGTTTAGATAGCCTCCAACCTGATGGCATGAATATTGATTTCTCCAACTTCTGACATTTTTCCCTTCCTTTCCCTCTTCTTCATTTCCCTACTCTGGCCTTTTACCTCTTCGCAGCTGCCTATCAACTCCCCATGGTTTCACTTCTCCTTCCCTGTCTCCCATGATCCACTCTTCTCTCCTATCAAGATTCTCCAGACCTTTACTTTTCCACTGATCACTTAACAGCTTCTTACTTCATCCCCCTCTACGCACCAACCTGGCTTCACCTATCACCTTCTAGGTCGTCCTCCTGCCCCTCTCCGGCACCTCCTTATTCAGGCTTCTTCCCCCTTTCTTTCCAGTCCTGATGAAGCATTTCGGTCAGAAACATCAACTGTTTATTCATATCCATGGATGCTGCCTGACCTGCTAAGTTCTGCCAGCATTTTGTGTGTGCTATAGAAACCTTAATAGTGAATCCCAAAGGGCAACTATTTGAACAGGTGAACCAAGAACAGCTGAGCCATTGTTAGGAACAACAACCAATCTATGAAAGTCAGTGTGGGATTGGTTGTCAGCTGACCAATAGGCATTGGTTATTTTGGCTCGCCATAGTACTGCCTTCTTGAAGATGATTACCTGTAGGATTTGAACCAGGGGTTAATTTGGATTGGAACAACTGGCTTACACCGGCCATCAGTCCTTCTTAGTGGTTGTAGGTCACTTTCTTATTGCCATGTTTCTTACTGCTGTGCTAGCACTGGAGGTTGGGTTCAGTTGGGGTAAATCAAACCCTCCCAGGTTGTGATGAAGGGCCAGCTCTGTATTTAATTATCTGCCTCATGAACCTATTGTGCCTTCCAATGTTCCCTCTAATTTGTAATGACCAGTGTGTGCAAAAGATTTTGATGTCTTTTGAAATTTCTTGTCCTTGTGTTTCACTGGCTTAGGATGGCAAAGCCTTCTTTGTGATCATGGCATCGATATTTGCGGCAAATGTGTTTCTCGTATTGCAGTTACTTGTGTAATGCCTTACGCCACAGTTCCAACAAGTTGTGGTTTGCCACTTGGAGACCCACTGAGTGATAATGTCTGGTCCACTGGAAACTGCATTGACACAGTCCTATTTGACCCGGTTGGAATTGTGTTTCAGGTTGATTCGTGTTTTGCTGACATTCTCAGTGGAGTCATGTCAGGATCTTGCTCCAGACTGGTCAGGAGCTATTTATGAATGTCTGCAGCACTAAATGTCTGAAGCCTGCAAGTAAGAATCAGATATTTGAATGATAATTCAGTCATGTTACTCAGCTTGAACTTTTGATGACCCCGGTATTTGTGATGAACTTATCGGCATCATGTTTAATGAGTTTTAGGCAATGGTAGTGAACACTGAAGAGGGATGACTGCTCTCCAGAAGTACTTGTTAACTGTTGGAAAGTTTCATCAAATGATACGTCACACCGGTTCTTAGGCAGGATGAAATTGAAATAAGGCTCATGTTCAGTAGTATCCCAATTTTCAGACCCAAGTCTGTGCTATCCACAAGTCGTCTTTGCTCGACCCATAACATTTCAACTAGGATTCAAACATAACTCCTGAAGCAGCACTGAACTGGAAGTTGGTAATTGTTGCAACAACTGACCTACACTGAGTTCTGTTCAGTGTTTGACACTGATGGCGTAGAGCTCACTTATAACTTACTTGTCACGGTTTAGATTAACTTCAGCCCGGCTGCCTCAAACTGACCTTCAAAGTCCAAAATAAATTTGTTATCAAAGTACATATATGTCACCATATACAATCCTAATATCCTGTGGGCATACTCAATAATCCATAACAGAATATCAACAATAATACAATCAAGGAAAGACCACACCAGCTTGGGTATTCAATCAGTGTGCAAAAGACACAAACTGTGCAAATACAAAAGGAAAGAAATAATAATAATAATAATAAATAAATAAATGTAAGGTTTTACTGATAATGTAATGGTTTCTCTGTAGCAGCAATGTTTTGGTTATGACTAGAAATAATGGGATTTGGAATGCTGTTGTTCTTTCTTTTGAGTCTAGAAGAGAGATTTACGTGGTCTTTCGCTGGGGAGAGATGAGGAGAGAAGACGTGAATGGAGAGAGTTGGTAGACTGCTGGACGGGGTGGACTTGGAGCAAGGGCCGGAAGGGCAGTGACGATCGCAGGGGGTCGATGGTGGACGATCGGCTTATCAGTGAGCTCTAACATTGCGCAACAGACTGTTTCATAAGATAGGGACCTTTTTCTTTTATTTTCGTTTTCTTTATTAGCCATACTAGTCAAAGTAAGAATTATAAAGCTTAATTGTTTAATCGCATATTGTGTACTGTTTGTTATTTCAGGGTACTGATTTGTAACAGGGGACACATCGCACAGCATCCACCCAAACGAGATTTCTTAAGTTTGGCCGGGCCGGGGACTATAACCCCTTATATTAAGCTGCTAGCCGAAGTGAGAGTTACATAAGTAAACAAAAATATTGAGAATCATGAGATCAAGAGTCCTTAAAAGTGAGTCCATAGGTTGTGGGAACATTTCACTGAAGTGAAGTTGCGTGAAGTTATCCCCTTTGATTCAAGAGCCTGATGGTTGAGGTGTCATAACTATTGCTGAATCAGGTGGTGTGAGTTGTGAGGCAACAATACCTTCTTCTTCATAGCAGCAGCGAGAAGAGAGCATGTCCTGTTTGGGATCCCTGATAATGGATGCTGCTTTCATGTGACAATGTTTCATGTACATGTGCTCAGTGGTTGGGAGGGCTTTATTCATGATGGACTGGGCCATATCCACTTCTTTTTGAGGGAATTTCTATTCAAGGGTTTTGGTTTTTCCTTACCAGGCTATGATGCAGCCAGTCAATATACTCTCCACCAGACATCTGTAGAAGTTTGTCATTTTTAGATGCTAACTCCTAAAGAAGTAGAGGTACTGCCATGCTTTCTTTGTAATTGCAGTTATGTGCTTTGTAATTGCTGGGGCAGGTTCTCCGAAATAATAACACTGAGAAACTTAAAGTTGCTGACCCTCTCTACCTCTGATCTTTCAAAGAGGACTGGCTCATGGACCTTTGGTTTCTTCCTGCTGAAGTCAATAATCAGCTTCTTGGTCTTGCTAACATTGAGTAAGAGGTTGTTGTTATGGCACCACTCTGCCGGATTTTCAATCTTCCTCCTATATGCTGATTCATTACGATCTTTGATTCAGCCTATGATACTGGTGTTATCAGAAAACTTGAATATGGCATTGGAGCTGTGATTAGCCACACAGTCATAAGTGTAAAGTGATTAGAGCAGGGGGCTAACAACACAGTCTGTCACGGTCCTGACCGTTTATTTCCTAGTTTCCTCTAATTTCCTTTGATTGTGCCACGGTTCCAACCATTAATTTCCCAATTGCTCCTAATTTTCTTTGATGACGGCACACCTGGTTTCCATCAGGACCTGCAGTATAAGAACCCTGGCATTACAACCACTAGACACCAGATCGTTGGTTTTTACCTGTGTGATGATTAATGTTGCCCGGCCACTTAGAACTGTGTGTTCTAAGTTTTACTCCAGTTACAGCGTTTACCTATGAAACCCCGTCTCTCTGTGTCAAGGCTCCATATCAAGGCTCCGTGTCAAGGACCCTCAGGTTTGCTGTCCAACGCTCACATCCGTGTATGCATCCTAACTCAGTCTCCATGTCTGTGTCCTGCAATTGGGTTTGCTTTATTCGCTCTTTGCAACAGAACGATCTGGCCACAATGGACCCAGCAGACACGAATACCCTGCAACAAGCCCTCGCCAGCCAGGGCTCCCTATTGGGTCTGCACAATGGACTCCTCTGGGATGTCATGGAGAACCTCAGTTCCCTGTCTGCTAACATAACGAAGATCGGTGACCAGGTGGACCGTGCATCCACTCATTTTACCCCATCCACTCCTGGAACTCTATCTACCCAGCCCAGACAGCCTGTAGTGGCAACCACCTCCATGACAGCAACACCCCCACCAAGAGAGCTGCACGTACCTGAACCAGAACAGTACGCTGGGGATTTGGGGAAGTGCCAAGCCTTCCTTCTGCAATACTCCTTGGTGTTCGAACAGCAGTCATCCACAGATAAGTCAAAGATAGCTTATATCATGGGGTTGTTGCAGGGAAGTGCCTTAGCGTGGGTTACAGCTATCTGGCATAATCAACCAGAGACCTGCTCTTCTTTCCCCACCTTTATCACGGAAATGAGAAAGATCTTTGTCCACCCTATCCATGGTAAAGATGCTGCTAAACGTTTACTCCCTCTCCTTCAGGGCTCACGCAGCGTTACCAAATATTCCATGGAGTTCCAGATGTTAGCGGCTGACTCGAGGTGGAACGACGAGGCACTCCAAGGGGTATTTTGGAATGGTCTCAGTGACAGGGTGAAAGACCAGTTGGCAGCAAGAGATGACACCAACAGCCTGGATTCCTTGATCTCCCTAGCCACCAGGTTGGACAATCGTCTCCGAGAACGCCATAGTGAAAGATCTGGTCGTCCTCCACCTTTGGCCATTCACGGCACTCATTACCGTCTCCCATCAGCACAAGCCTCTCTTCTCCTCCTGTCCTTAGAGCAGCTCCCAGCCCGGCCATTTCCACCGCCCCGGGAGAGGAACCCATGCAGCTGGGGTGGAACCGTCTTTCACCCACAGAGCGACTCAGGAGATTCAGAGCGGGGGAGTGTCTCTATTGCGGCCAGTCCAGCCACTTCCAGGCTACCTGTCCCCTTCGGCCAAAAGGGAAGGCTCACCAGTAGAAAGGGGGACCCTGGTGAGCCAGACAACATTCCCTTCCGTCCCCCAAACCCTGATGCAGATCCAAGCTACTTTATGTTACAACCAACAGTCCCTGCCTCTGTCAGCTCTAGTGGACTCCGGTGCTGAGGGAAACCTTCTGGATGAAGACATAGCCTCCTGGGCCAGAAATCCTCGGAAGCTGCTGAGTACCCCTCTGGAAGCCCGGGCACTAGACGGTAGACTTCTGGCTCGAGTCACACACTGCACACCACCCGTCTCTTATTCTCTCCGGGAACCATCGGGAGCAGGTACAATTTAACTTAATTTCCTCCTCAAGCTCTTGGGTACCCCTGGTTAAGCCGCCATAATCCCCACATGGGCTGGTCCACTGGGAAGATAGCCAGCTGGAGTCTGTTCTGTCACTCCACTTGTCTTCAATCGGCCCTGTCCCCTGTGAAAGGCACCGCGACCTCGCCTGACTCTGAAACCCCGGACTTACCCAAGGTTCCAGCAGAGTATCAGGACCTGGAACAAGTGTTTAGTAAACAACGGGCCCTTTCCCTGCCCCCACATTTGTGCAATTGACTCTCTCCCCGGAGCCTCTCTACCCACCAGTCGGCTTTACAACCTGTCCCGACCAGAGAGGGAAGAAATAGAGGCTTACCTAAATGACTCTCTCATGGCAGGCATTATCCGACCTTCATCCTCCCCTGTTGGTGCAGGTTTCTTCTTTGTGGGGAAGAAAGACGGTTCACTGCACCCCTGCATTGACTACTGAGGTCTAAATAGCATAACCATAAAGAACAAGTATCCACTGCCTCTTATCAACTCTGCTTTCGAACCACTTCACGGAGCCACCGTCTTCTCCAAGTTGGACCTACGAAGTGCCTACCATCTGGTCAGGATAAGGGAGGGCGATGAGTGGAAGACAGTGTTTCACACCCCTCTTGGTCACCTTGAATACTTGGTCATGCCATTCGGTCTCACCAATGCCCCCGCCATCTTCCAAGCCCTGATGAACAATGTCTTTAGGGACTTCATTAACCGTTTCATGTTTGTTTATTTGGGTGACATCTTAATCTTCTCCAGCAGTCCTCAGGAACACACCCACCATGTCCGTCAGGTTCTGCAGAGGCTTTGGGAGAGCAAACTATTCATTAAGGCTGAGAAGTGTGAGTGTCATGTCCCCTCAGTCAGTTTCTTAGGATACATCATCGAGAGCGGGAAAGTAAGGGCGGGATCCTGAAAAGATCCGAGCGGTGGCGGGGTGGCCAAAACCCACGACACCCAAGCAACTCCAGCAATTTCTGGGGTTTTAAAACTTCTATCATCGTTTCATCAGGGTTTACAGCCAGGTGGCAGCACCCCTTACTCGACTCACCTCGCCTGGTGACCCCTTTTCACTGGAACCCCGAAGCGGACTCAGCATTCTCGGAGCTGAAGAGGCATTTCACCTCCGCTCCCATCCTGGTCCAACCAGACTCCCCTTGTCAATTCATTGTGGAGGTCGATGCCTCCGACTCTGGGGTGGGAGTGGTCCTCTCCCAACGCTCCAGCCCAAACCAAAAACTTCATCCTTGTGCCTTCTTTTCTCACTGGCTATCCCCCACCGAACGGAACTACGATACTGGGAACCAGGAGTTACTGGCCGTCAAATTTGCTTTGGAGGAGTGGAGGTGCTGGCTGGAGGGAGCAGAACATCCGCTTATCTTCTAGACTGATCACAAGAACCTCGCATACCTCCAAACCGCCAAATGCCTGAGTTCCCGCCAATCCCGTCGGGCATTATTTTTTGGCCAGTTCAGATTTACACTTACCTATCGTCTGGGGTCCAAAAACGGGAAGCCCGATGCTCTCTCCCATCAATACGTTTCCCAGGAGGGCCTTCCCAACCCCGAGACCATCCTTCCACCATCCTGTGTAGTGGCTGCCCTCACCTGGGAGATCGAATCCATAGTCAAAGAGGCCCAACAGACTCAACCTGGCCCAGTCAATGGACCCCCAATCGCCTCTTTGTGCCTGATTCTGTTCAGTTTTAGGTTCTCCAGTGGGGGCATACTTCACATTTCGCCTGCCATCCCAGAATCAATTGGACTCTGTCCCTTAGGAAGAGACATTTCTGGTGGCCCTCCATGGATGCTGTCACCCGTTCCTTCATCTCTGTCTGTTTTGTTTGTGCCCGTGGAAAAGCCTCCCACCGACCACCTACTGGATTGCTTCATCCCCTACCAGTCCCTAGCCGCCCTTGGTCTCACATTGCACTGGATTTTGTTATGGACTACCTCCTTCAAATGGGAACACAGCTGTACTCACCGTGGTGGACCGTTTTTCCAAAGCTGTGCACTTCATAGCCCTTCCCAAACTCCCTACAGCCTGTGAAACAGCCGACCATCTCGTCTATCACGTCTTCTGCCTGCATGGAATTCCCTCTGACATTATTTCTGACCGGGGTCCCCAATTCGTCTCTCAAGTCTGGAGATCTTTTTGTCAAGCCCTTGAGGCCTCGGTAAGTCTGTCGTCCGGCTTTGGTCCGCAGATGAACGGTCAAACAGGATGAGCAAACCAGGATTTGGAAGCAGCACTGCGCTGCATATCCACCAACAACCCGTCTTCCTGGAGCACCCATCTCACTTGGGAAGAGTATGCCCACAACTCCCTGGTCAGCACCGCTACCGGAATGTCTCCTGTCGAATGCTCCCTCGGTTACCAACCCCCACTGTTTCCTGCACATGAAGATGACATCACTGTGCCTTCAGTTCAGGCCCATCTCCACCGGTGCCGCAAGATTTGGAAAGACACATGCGTGGCTCTGCTCTGCTCAACCGACTGCAACTGGAGGATTGCTAATCGCTATCGGATTTCTGCACCTGATTATCGGCCTGGGCAGAAGGTTTGGCTCTCTTCTAAAGACATCCCCCTCAAGAATGAACCCAAGACACTCGCCCTTCATGACCTGGGACCATTCAAGATTGAGAGTATAATCAACCCCTCGGCGGTCAAACTCAAACTGCACAAATCTATGCACATTCATCCCACATTCCACATCTCCCAATTGAAACCTGTATCTGTCAGCCCTTTGTGCCCTTTGTGCCCTCCTGCCGAACCCCCTCCACCTGCCCGGATCATTGACGACTACCCAGCATACACCATCCGACGAATACTAGATGTGCACTGCTGAGGCAGAGGCCTCCAGTACCTGGTCCATTGGGAGGGATATGGCCCGGAGGAATGCTCCTGGATTCCTCGCTCCTTCATCCTGGACCCCTCCCTCATCCATGATTTCCATCCAGACAATCCGGACACTCCTGGTAGTTCGCCTGGAGGCTCCCGTTGGGGGAGGTACTGTCATCATTTATTTCCTAGTTACCTCTAATTTCCTTTGATTGTGCCACGGTTCCTACTGTTAATCTCCCAATTGCTCCTAATTTTCTTTGACCTGGTTTCCATCGGGACCTGCAGTATAAGAACCCCGGCGTTACAACCACTAGTCGCCACATCATTGGTTTTACCTGTGTGGTGATTAACGTTTCCCAGCTGCTTAGAACCGTGTGTTCTAAGTTTTAACCCAGTTACGGGGTTTACCTATGAAACCCCGTCTCTCCGTGTCAAGGCTCCGTATCAAGGCTCCATGTCAAGGTCCCTCAGGTTTGCTGACCAACGTTCACGTCCACGTAAGCATCCTAACTCAATCTCCGTGCCTGTGTCCTGCACTTGGGTTTGCTTCATTCGCTCTTTGCAACACAGTCTTGTGGTGCACCTGTGCTGATGGAGACTGCGGAAGAGATATTGTTACCAATCCGAATTAACTGGGCTCTGCAAGAGAGGAAATCAAGGATTCAATTGCACAAGAAGGTATTGAGGCTAAGGTCTTGGGCATATTGATTAGTTTTGAGTGGATGATGGTATTAAATGCTGAGCTGCAATCAATAAAGATCATCCTGACGTATACATCTTTGCTGTCTAGATTTTCCAAGGTTGAGCGAAGAGGCATTTGCTGTGGACCTGGTGCTCTAGTAGACAAGTTTCATCATCAACCTTTCAAAACACTTCATTATTGTGGATGTAAGTGGTACTGGTCAATAGTTATTGAGACAGGGTACCACATTCTTCCCAGGCACCAGTATAATTGAAGCCAGCTTGAAGCAGATGGGTACCTCAGACTGTCAATGCGAGAGGTTAAAGTTCTCATTGAACATGCCAGTCAATTGATCAGCATGGGTACTGATCAGTACTTGCCCATGTACACCATCAGGGCCAGATGATTTTCATGGGGTCACCTTCCTGAAGGCTGCTTGCATGTTGGCCTCAGAGACTGAAATCACAGGATCATCAGGGGCTGTGGGAGTTCGTGATGGTTCATCCATGTTTTGACAGTCAGACCGAACGTAGAAGGCATTGAGGTCATCTGGAAGTGAAGCCCTGTTTTCCCCTATGTCAATGAATTTACTTTATACGAGGCGATAGTGTTCAAGGCCTGCCACAACTGTCAAGCATCCTTGGATGATTCAAATTGGGTCTGGAATTGCCACTTCACCAATGTGATGGCATTCTGGAGATTATACCTGGAGCTCTTGTAACTTTCTTATCTACTGGACCTGAATGCCTCCAACCTGGCCTTCAGCAGATTCAGGATCTCATGGTTCATCCAAGACTTCTGGTTGGGTTAGACTCTGAATGATTTCGTGGGGACACACTTGTGTTTTAATAAAGTCCATGACAACTGTGGCTTATTCATTCAGATCCACAGATGAGTTCTTGAACGGGGCCCAGTCCACTGACTCGAAGAAATCCTGTAGCCGCTCCTCTGTCTCCTGTGATCATCTCTTTGTTGTCCTAATCTCTGGAGTTTTGCTCTTTGGTCTCTCCCAGTATGTATGTAGCAGAAGGACAGCCAAGTGATCCAATTTACTGAAGAGCTTGCTGCAAGTCTGCTGAAATTGCAAAGCATCTTGTCACCAACTTGAGTTTTTTCACCTATAACTACTATTGAGATCTGAAGGCAGGCGACAGAACAGAGACAGAGCATAATAACCTTTATTCAGTAAAACCACGCAGCTACACCATCTTCAGCAGTGCATCCCAAAGCAATACTATTTAAAAGGTTTACCCAAGAACATTTGAGATGTTGTTAGAAACAATGACCAGTCAGTGGAAGTCATCCTGGGATTGGTTTTCAGCTGATCAAGAGCAGCTGGTTGTTTTGGCTTGCTGTAACAGGACTCAATGAAGGGGAAGCCAGGAGAACACATGACAGCCCTCACAGAAGGATCAGCAGTGGAAAGAGTGAGAAGCTTTTAGTTCCTGGGTATCAACAGCTCAGAGTATCTGTCCTAGGCCCAACTCATTGATGCAACCACAAGGAGTGCATGACAGTGGGTCTACTTCATTTGGAGTTTGAGCAGATTTGGTATGTTGCCAAAGGCTCTTGCAAATTTCTACAGATGTATGATGCAAGGCATTATGTCTGGTTGTTTTACAGCCTGGTATGGAGGCTCCAATGTAGAGGATCAAAAGAGGCTGCAGAGGGTTGTTGACCCCCCCCCCCATCATCAATGACATCTTCATGTGGTGGTGCTTCAAAAAGACAGCATCCATCATTAAGGGCCCTCACCATCAGGGACACACCCTCTGCACGTTATTACCATCACAGAGGAGGTACAGGAGCCTTAAAGCCACACTCAAACTTTTAAGAACAACTTCTTCCTCTCTGCCATCAGATTTCTGAACATGTCATGAACCTATGAATACCACCTCACTATTTTGGTCTTTTTGCACCATTTATTTTGTAACTTATGGTCATTTGCTGCTGCTGAAAAACAACAAATTTCATGTCATATAAACCTCATTTCACATCAGTGATAGTAATTCAATAGGATAGCTTCCTTCCATCTTTACAATATCTTTTCTCCTGTCTCAGTAATCTACTGCTGAAACCCTTAACTCTGTCTTGGCTAATGAGACTTCACAATTCTAATATTTTCCTGGCCAGCAATCCACCCTGCACTTATCCTAAACTCACTTGTCAAAATCCTGACTTTCACCAAGTCTTGACTCCCATCACTTGTGTACTCACTAGCCAGCACTGGCTTGCAGCTTGGAAATTATTGCACAAGAGTGCTCCTTCTTATTTTCAAATCTGCCAGAGATGATTCTCTCTATTTCTGTTAACACCCCAATCCTAGAATATTTGAAGGTATTTCTCTAGGGCACTCATACTTTTTAAAGACAACTAAACACCCTCCAAAATTCTTTCCCCTTTTTCCATCTTCAAAATTTAAATCTTCATCCGTATTTAGATAATGACAACTCCGCAAGTCATATTAACATTTCAGGCTGAACATCTCTCATCTAAATTCTTGAGATAAACTCAAAGGAATGTAAAGTAAAACTCTGGTAATGTTATATGGGCTCTCAGAAAAAAGCGTGCAGCCAAGAGAGTACAAGTGGAAGCAAACAATCTAAATAACTTTTGCTGGGTTTGTATGTTGGGATCATTGCAGTTGAATTTTAACCAAATTGAACGCATGAGCCAGCGGACATATTTAAAACCCAAAATCCGCCACACGGTGTCACCCATGAGCTAGTCACTTCGCTCGTCACTACAATCCCGAAGCATAAGAAGACGATTTAGAGACGACACGCATTCCTTAATAAAGTACATTCATTTCCGAATATTTCAGAGGCGTTCAATCTAAATATATCAATAAAGTTGAAAGAACGTTTCTTTTTTAACGCTAATGCACCCAATCGCGTCGGCTCTTTTTGCTGGTTGAACAAACTTCTTGTCGATTACTCTGAAACAATGTATGCATAAAAGTAATCGTATTAAAGGTTAAATTGTTGCAGGCCTGCTTTAAATCAGCGCTGGCTGGGCGTGTTTTCGCAGTGTGCCCTATTAAGAAGGAACGACATCTCAGCCCAACAGCAGCTCACATTCCTGACATTCCACATTTCTGATGTCACGAGGAGCTGATTTTTTTCCCCCAAACCCACAAACTCAAGTCCGGTTTGGAAGAGCAGTGAGTGGGGGGAAAGAGAAGGTGGGACGGGGACGGGGACGGGATCACCAACCGGACGAGCAGAAGGCACCGGAGACGGCTGGCCAGGCACAGGGAGTGAAGCGGGGAGCAGCCACGGCGACCTAACGCCACCGTACGAAAGTAGTTCCCGAGTGGGCTGAGCCCCGGAGCAGGGAACGACGTGGATTCCTCACCCGGAACAACACCGGACCACTGACCACTTCTGGAAACTCTATTTTTAAAGTATTTTTTTCAAAGAAAGGAAACACATTTGGAAAGTATTTGGAAGAAGCGCGCGCTGTTTATGGATTTAATGGACTAACCAGGCACCATCTCTAGATACAAAAGACATGTAAACAGGTAAGAGAACATGAGATTCTTTATTCTCAGAGCCTGTTTGATTAATCGGAGATGTGAATAGATAAAATGGAAAGGTGAGAAGTGGCCTTTTTATCGATCCCGGCTCTCAATTCTCCCTTTGATAGATCCACAGTCGGACGTGCCTTCCTCTGCGGCTGCACTACCAACGGTCCCGGCAGCCTGATCTTTCTGCACGTCCCTTATTTTAAGGCTTACGAGATGAAGGCTTGCGGATCAAGACGCGGTAGCCTTCCATTCAAAATGTGTGTCTGTTCAACTTTCTATAGGGCTTTTGCACTGAGAACAATTATTGCATCCCTACACAAAATTAATTTCGGCCCTTGCTTTGTTGTAGCACGTTTAAAGAGACCGTCTCGCGTTTCGCTGCGCGACCTAGGTAGTAGATCAAACGAGTCGATGCCGTACTTTCTGAAACAAATTACTTTTAATCGTTGGGTTAGTGGCAGAGATGTTTACTGAAAATGCTAAGCTGTTGAACATTTTTGTCTTAAAAATAAAACAGCAATAAAGACTGCGCAAGACTCTTGAGTGAATGAACGCTTGGAGGATTGAGCTTGACGAAGGAGATGGCTCTCTCAAACCTTGAACGCAAAACTTAAAACAACCACGTAGTTCAAATCAGTTCTACGAACTCTACAAATTGAGTTTGTTTGACTAAAGAAATATCAGTTTGAAATGTTTAAAACTTGGCTGCGTGTTTTCTCCCGATAGAAATATTGAAACAAAGGATATTGTTGACTTTGAGCTGTGAATTCCTCTTGCGACGGATCGTGAATTATTACAATACTATTTCAACTTCAAAACTATCACAGCAAATTATACATATTCGGAA
This sequence comes from Mobula birostris, assembly GCF_030028105.1. NCBI lineage: Eukaryota > Metazoa > Chordata > Chondrichthyes > Myliobatiformes > Myliobatidae > Mobula > Mobula birostris. The sequence goes on from NC_092377.1 coordinate 47,841,533, forward strand.
TAAATCTTCCATCTATGGTTGTACAGAATAGTCGCTCTATACCTGCCCTTTAACACTTGAGAATTTCATAAACTCGGGCAAGCGAAAATATTTAAAATATTATGTGGCATTCATTATATTCAGTCACAGTGTAGGCAATCTGATCTGAATTTCTACTTGAGCTCTGATCCGCTCTATGTAGTAATTAACTGTAATGGAAATGCAATTTGAAACATATGACCTGTGGGCATGTCTGAGTTCAGATACTGAGGAAATGTGCCTTACAAGCACCAGATTAAATTAACCTTGGGTTAATGCTGTCACTTTTTCAAAGGTGGTCCACTGGTTGCAGAAGTCACTGGCTTGGAAAATTGTACATGCTTTGTTTTGAAAAACGTTGGAATTTGATAGAGATAATAGTAAACACAATGCACAATCTCTGAAATGTCGACTGTACCTCTTTCTAGAGATGCTGCCTAGCCTGCTGCGTTCACCAGCAACTTTGATGTGTGTGTTGCACAATCTCCTTGTTGGTTACATACCAGAATGTATTTTGTGCATTGTCAGAGTTGTCCTAGATAATTAACAAAATTTGAGTAATAGGATATTTCCAATATCCTTGAGTTTGTAGGTTTTGCTATTTGAACTTGAATCATCTTCATTTTCCCATTAATTAAGTCAACTTCATGGGATCACTGTCGATCCTCCAACCACAAAAGTATGTGAAAGGCTGTGACTCTTGAAGCAAGAGACATATCTCCTAATTTCCTCAAGACTTGGTAAAATCATTGTGCCTTGTAGCGATTGCAATCTTCAAACCCATTTACAGTGCATTAGAAAATGAAATGGTGAGATCTAGTCAGCATTCAGCTGTGGTGGCAGTAACATTTGTGCGATAAGTGTCAGCAGAAGACCACCTCCGATGGGATAGAGATCGTCGGTGTGTAACATTGACCAAGTACTCAACAGAATGGTGACATAAATACTGTTTCTACAAGAACAGGTCAGAGGTTTGGTATCTTTTGACAAGTGATGCACCTCTTGATACTTCAGACAGTTCTCCACCATATTGTAAGCACATTACAGGCCATCAATAAGTGCAGCTTCAGCAACACTTATGAAGTTCCACCATCACCATGCTCTGGCTGCAGTGAGAAATATTTGCCTCAGCTGCTCTTTCAAGCACTTGACTTCAAATGAGAAGTGCAAGCACTGTATGTGAATTAGGAACACCACCAAACAGAAATAACACACCTCTGACTTGGAAATAAAACAAAATGCTCATCTGGCACTCTTTAGGCTTTAGTTGTACTGCAGTAGGTGTTTTTTTTTACTGTAGGGGGTTATCCCTGTTAATGCCGACACATTTTTATTTCACTTACATATTACACAATATTGAACAGGGTGAGTTTAAAAGGAGCAAGAAATCAACAAGCAGTCTTTATTTTGGCTTCAGCTACAATCATACACACAATTTTGATCCTAGCCCTCATTCCACCTGAACTATCGGCCCCTGTCCAGACCCTGCCTTTGGCCACGCACCCTGTTTGCACTCTGTTTCCTGTTCACGTTGTGGACTTGTGTGTGAGCCAGTTGCTGAACCATCAAAATGTATAAATGATTGGATTCTGCATTATTGGAATTCAACTTTGTATTGCTATTCATTCACTGCGTCTGAATCCTGGAATTCCTTACCAGAAAGCATTACATGACACCAGCACTCAGCACTTGAAGAACAACAATACCAAGTTGTTTAGCTGTGGCTCCCTTGTGCAACTGGGATGGTCAATAAATGCTAACCTTGTTAGTGATGCCCGCAGTTTGCTTTAAACAAAATAAAGTCAGGGTGAGGGCTGTGCATCAGCAAAAATCCTCTGAAGCTCAACACCATTTGGCTGATTCAGATATATTTATCACATATACATCGAAACCTACGGTGAAATGTATCATTTCTGTTAACAGCTAGTACACCGAAGGAGATGCTGAAGATGCCCTGTGAGTGTCGCCACACATTCTGGCATCTAACATAGCAGGTCCGCAGTGTTCCACAGAGTAACGTAAGCAGCAAAAGTAAAACAAGACACCAACAACAAAACAAGATCCTTTCCTATCCCTCCCACTCACCCAGACAGGCCGCCTCTGGGCCTTCAGTTCCTGCCCCTGGATTCTCAGGTTCGCAAGCATCAGGACTCCAACTTTGGTTGCTGAATCATTTATCACTATAACAATTAATTCCCTCCATTACTGGCATAGCACCCTGCAAAATACTCTATGTGTACTATAAGGATAACCCAACAGCGCCTCCCATATCAAGGACCTGTACTATTCAGGAAGCAGCAGCAGCAGAAGTTTCAGCGTGGAGATGTATCATAATTTCATTGTTACCATGCATAAATCTATTTACAATACTGTGGGTATACTACAGGGACTGCAGCATTTCAAGGCAGCAGCTGACAGACACCACTACAAGGTCTTATAAGGCTGGGCACCAAGCGTTATCTGTGTTAGTCCCACACGTACATATGAAAATTAATGTTTGCTGGTTTGAAAAGTGCATTGGAATCTCTTCAGCTCTTCTTGGCTAGCTTGTAAAATTTAATTACTTATTCAAAACAACAAATGAATATTACAATTGTGTGGCTTTGCCTTTAATACAAATGTAATTGTAAGTGAATTTTCTTCAATCTGACATGTATTTTAATGAAAGATAGTTTTTCATGGTCTTGGGTTGTCTTGAAGTGCTTTAACTGAACTCTATGTTTCCACTGTACATAGCAAGCACAGTAAATGCATATGCATCAGTCCCATCCAAACAGCAGTGTAATTAGTGTAATTACATCCAGATAGTCTATTTTGTTATTTCCTATTTTATTCAGATTTTTAATTGGCTTTTATTTTATTCAACCCAGCCTTATAAATTCACAATTTGTGCCAAGGCCATTACTAATGTCCTTGTAATCAGTTGTCAATAGCTTTGGGGACCTCTATTTGGGTGTCTCCTGTCAGGTTGTTCCCCTCTCATATTGATATGATATAACTTCATCACCTCCCTAGTCTATGCGGATCAGAATTCGAGCCTCATATGTAGCTTCAGAGTCTGAATTCCCTTTTTATTGGATGTCAACCTGATATTCTGTCTGCCCTTGCAGGTGTAAAAGATTTAATGAAAACACAATTTGGCAGTGTTGCATTAGGATGTATCAATTGCGCAAAGCACAGTATAATTGTAGGTTCTTGCTCAAGGGACTTGTGTAAAGCTAGCTCTGTTTTAGGATACCATAAGGTGAACTATGTGGAAAAGGTGCTCTGACAACTCTTATGTATCTGAGCTTTGTTTAAATTTAAAGTTTGGTTTAAAGCACAGAAAGAAACTGTTTTGAGAACTACTTTAAATCAAACAGTTTATATTCAATATTTTACTTTGAAACTATAATAACATCAGGCTTGTTTTGTCCACATCAGCTGGAACAGACCCACAGCAGCTTTCAAAGAAAGAGCCTTTATGCAACCTCCTTTGTGACCTCGAGACGTCCCAGAGAACTACATAGCCTACAAAGTACTTCTGAAGTGTAGTCATTGTTGTATTACAGGAAGTGTGGGAGGCAGTTTGTGTGTGACATTGTTCCACAAACAGTAGTGTGATAGCAAGCAGATAAAAATGGCATAAGAAATGAACCAATAGCAAATTCAAAAGTGTCTTGGGCAGAGGTTCAGCTTTGTACTAACATGACTGGTAGTGTTGGTGAAAGTAGGGTGCAACGTTCTGCCCAGTGCCAGCTGATCAATGGATAACTGGCCACTTGCTAATCAGATGTCTCCAATTATTGCTCAGTTCGTAAAAGAGTGAATAAAGTGTGGGCATCAGCCAATACTTCTCTAAATTGTCATTTGTGTAGTGCATGGCTTCAATATTATTTGTTGATTTGTGCTATTTTCTATGGGTATTATAGAACTTAGAATATAGAACCACACAGCACAGTACAGGCCCTTCGGCCCACAATGTTATTGCAAACTTTTAAACTACTCCAAGATCACTTTAGCCTTTCCCTTCCACATATCCCTCCATTTTCCCTTCATCCATGGGCCTACCTAGGAGTTTCTTAAATGTCCCAAATATATCTTCCTCTATCACCACCCCTAAAAGCAGGTTCTAAGCACCACCCACTCTCAGGTTTTAAAAAGAAACAACTACCATCTCTGACAATCCCTGACACTTTCCTCTGATCATCTTACAAATATGCTATTTGATATTAGCCATTGCCACCATAGGAAATGAGCACTGCCTGTCCACTCTATCTCTGCCTCTTTATCTTGTATGCCGTTATCGTCTAGTCTCGTACTCCTTCACTCAAAAGACATGTTCTGTAATCCAGAAAAAATCCTGATAAATCTCCTCTGCACGCTCTATGAAGTATTATTATAAATAATCAGGTTTTTTTTAAAAAAATGTAGGTTAGGCCTGTAGGTTTCCTTTTTATTTTGGCAACAAAATTGCTTGGCCTATTGTTCAGTTTTCCAGGCGACTGTGTTCTTAGTTGATTGTAGTTAAAACTTGGCTGTTTTATAAGATTGTGCAGGGCTTGACGTGGATTTAGATATCTCAAAATATAAATGTGTCCCATGGGCTCAGACTGGTTCCAGAGAAGGGACCAGATTAGAAACAGAAAATGGAAATCACATTGTTGCACAAAGAAAGCTTTGTCTTTGTTGTCCTCGTGGTGGTTTAGTTTCATTTGGTAGTTTGGAAGAGTGGTGCTGCTTTTTACAGCTCCAGTGACCTTAGTTCATTCCTGACCTCTAGTGCTGTCTGTCTGTAGGTATCCCACATCTCAAAGTCAGGAGAATTGGTTGTATTGGCCACTGTAGTGTGGGACGTCAACCACCCTCACTTCATAAGCTAACAGTTTTACTCAAGATTCCCCAACCCTCCCTGTTTCCTGATTGCTCCAGCCTTTGGTCATGACCTGGGTCTGACAGTTCAGCCAAACAGCTTACCATTTTGTTTTTGCTGGCTTCAGATAGAAATGATTGCTTCTCAGGTCCTGCCATTTAAATTTGTTAATCACAGAGAAACCTATTCTTCTGACCTTCCTCCAGTCCAATATGATTAGGAAGAAAAATGGCCCTATATAGTACATGTATGCAATAAATTATTTCAGGGAAATGATGAAGATATGAATGGAAGTTCATCCCCATTTGCATTCTCAACTTGCACTGTGTTGTCACCCTTTTAGAAAATTGGTTCTGCTGAGGTGCATCAGTGCTGATAGTCAGTAAGGAGGAGATATTATAACCAATCTGCACAGATTGTGGTCTTCCCGTTAGGAAGTCAAGGATCCAATTACAGAGGGATGTACAGAGGCCCAGGTTCTGTAACTTCTCAACCAGTGTTGCAGGAATGATGATGTTAAATACTGAGCTGTAGTCGATGAACAGCATCCTGACATAGGTGTTAGTGTTGTCTAGGTGGACTAAGGCTGTGTGAAGAGCCATTGAGATTGCATCTGCCGTTGACTTATTGTAGCGATAGGCAAATTGCAGTGGCTCCAGGTCCTTGCTGAGGTAAGAGTTCAGTCTAGTCATGACCAACCTCTCAAAGCATTTCATCACTGTAGATGTGAGTGCTACCAGGGGATAGTTATTAAGGCAGCTCACATTATTCTTCTTGAGCACGGTATAATTGTTGCCTTTTTGAAGCAAGTGGAAACTTCTCACTACCTATAGCAGTGAGAGATTGAAAGTGTCCTTAAATACTCCTGCCAGTTGGTTGGCACAGGTTTTCAGAGCCTTACCAGGTACTCAATCGGGACTTTCCATCTTGCGAGGGTTCACTCTCTTTAAAGACAGTCTAACATTGGCCTCTGAGACAGAGATCACAGGGTCACCAAGTGCAGCAGGGGTCTTCACAGCTGTAGTTATATTCTCCCTTTCAGAGCGGGCATAGAAGGTGTTGAGTTCATCTGGTAGTGAAGCATCACTGCAATTCATGCTATTGGGTTTCGCTTTGTAAGAAATAATATCTTGCAAACCCTGCCTGAGTTGTTCATCCAATGTCACCTCCAACCTCATTCAAAATTCTCTTCAGCTCACTTTTTTTATACTACCTCACTTTTTTAATATACAATTATTTCTGTTTTTGCATGATTTAAATATGTATACTGTAAATTGATTTACTTATTATTATTTTGTTATTATTGTGTCGCATTGAACTATTGCTTCTAAGTTAACAAATTTCACAACACATGCCAGTGATAATAAACCTGATTCTGATTCAACTTCTGTCAGCATGTTTAATGCCATTGACTATGAAGTTCATGGAACTGAATGTATCTCTTGCTCAGTGGATTTAAAAACACTGATTTAAAGCAGATGAATTTGCTTCACTAATCAATTATTTATAACAATCTTTATTACAGTAACCTTTTGAGCAGAATAAGAATTTGGTGAAGATATTAGTTAAGATTTATTTTTCTTTATTTGCCCCAGCCCTGCTTTTGGTAGCTGCATTGGTAATTTCATGAGTATCTGTTAAATCAGCATTTCTCTCATGTTCCACACACCCACATACACCTTCCGAGACCAGACCAAATATGAACAGGACAAGGATGGTCAAAGAACGCCCTACTGCAACTCAGACTTGTTTCACTCTAAGACATATCATGCTTTATCCTATTAATGGCATCTGCAATGTTAGTCTCAGCAGATTGTTGAATTTGAAATTAATATGGAGCCTGTTTGATTTAACAGATATAAACACCAGCTGGTGCTACATTCAATGCATGCTTTGTTCACCAGCACAAGAGGGCCGATAACAAGGCTGGTTCTGAATTGATATTTTAAGCTGCACCCTCCTCTAGAGATGGGCATATGTTCTCACCACCATGCCTGAAGAGGAGAGACCGTGGTTAGTGCTGAGGTTGTGGCTCATCTGAGGAGTCTACCAACTGGGATTGCCTGTTTTTATGAAGGAGCTTTGAACCACCAGATCAATTTGTATTTCAGTTATTTTAGTGCTTGCTGAATTTGAAATAGGACCAAAACAATGAAAGAAACAATGAAGAGACTTGAGGTGGAAGGGCCATCATTCTTAAAATTCTCAGTACTTTCAGCAGTGTGATCTGGATGATTTTAAGTGCTTCAATTTTCCAACTTTCAATTCATTGAATAATAGAGGTTACAGTTATAGTTACAGTACAAATGATTGTTTTAATGATGAAACACTTTGTGAAAACCCAAATAGAGGTAACTGAAATACTGGGTGACTGAAAACGTGATTTAAAACCTACAAAACTTTTTGAAGTTTGAGAATGAGTTGCAAACTACATTGTCTTATCAATGATTAATGTCATAGCTTTACAGCAGGAAATATTTTGCAACAGAACCTTAAAAAAAAGTAATTGCCAAAAGACTACAATTTTAAACAAGTGGTAATCCTTTTCAGAGAAGAAAATTATGGGAAATTTAAAATTGGCTCTTTGATTATCAGAAATGGAAGTAACTTCTTCCATTTTAAGTTTAAGTAAAACCTGACATTATTACATATTCTAAACAGTACTGTAGTTCCTGATTACATTTTTCATCATACTTTACATTTTCTTTAATGTTAACATTTTCCCAGGTTTAGCGTTGACTGCATGATCATATGTCGATAAGCCTTCAAGAGGACAGAATGTACTTGATCTGGTATTGGGAAATGAACCTGGTCAGGTGTCAGATCTCTCAGTGGGAGAACAGTTTGGAGATAGTGATCACAATTCTATCTCCTTTACCATAGCATTGAAGAGGGATAGGAACAGACAAATTAGGAAAGCATTTAATTGGAGTAAGGGGAAATATGAAGCTATCATGCTGGAACTTGGAAGCATAAGCTGGGAACAGATGTTCTCAGGGAAATGTACAGAAGAAATGTGGCAAATGTTCAGGAGGTATTTGCATAGTTCTGCATAGATACGTTCCACTGAGACGGGGAAAGAATGGTAGGGTACAGGAACCGTGGTGTACGAAGGCTGTTGTAAATCTAGTCAATAAGAAAAGAATATCTGATGAAAGGTTTAAAAAGAACACTAGGTAAAGATAGAGATCTAGAAGATTATAAGGCTAGTAGGAAGGAGCTTAAGAATAAAATTAGGAGAGCCAGAAGGGGTCATGAGAAGGCCTTGGTGGACAGGATTCAGAAAAACCCCAAGGCATTCTACAAGTATGTGAACAGCAAGAGGATAAGACGTAAGAGAATAGGACCAATCAAGTGTAACAGTGGAAAAGCGTGTATGGAACTGGAGGAGGTAGCAGAGGTATTTAATGAATACTCTGCTTCAGTATTCACTACAGAAAAGGATCTTGGCGATTGTAGGGATGGCTTACAGTGGACTGAAAAGCTTGAGCATATAGATATTAAGAAAGAGGATGCATTGGAGCTTTTGGAAAGCATCAAGTTGGATGTGTCACTGGAACCAGATGAAATGTACCCCAGGCTACTGTGGGAGGTGAGGGAGGAGATTGCTGAGCCTCTGGCGATGATCTTTGCATCATCAGTGAGGACGGGAGAGGTTCCGGATGATTGGAGCATTGCGGATGTTGTTCCCTTATTCAAGAAAGGGAGTAGAGATAGCCCAGGAAATTATAGACCAGTGAGTCCTACTTCAGTGGTTGGTAAGTTGATGGAGAAGATCCTGAGAGGCAGAATTTATGAACATTTGGAGAGGGATAATATGATTAGGAGTAGTCACCATGGCTTTGTCAAAGGCAGGTTGTGCCTTACGAGCCTGATTGAATTTTTTGAGGATGTAACTAAACACATTGATGAAGGTAGAGCAGTAGATGTAGTGTAAATGGATTTCAGCAAGGCATTTGATAAGGTACCGCATGCAAGGCTTATTGAGAAAGTAAGGAGGCATGGGATCCAAGGGGACCTTGCTTTGTGGATCCCAGAATTGGCTTGCCCACAGAAGGCAAAGAGTGGTTGTAGGCAGGTCATATTCTGCATTTAGGCCAGTGACCAGTGGTGTGCCTCAGGGATCTGTTCTGGGACCCTTCTCTTTGTAATTTTTATAAATGACCTGGATGAGTAAGTGGAGGGATGGGTTAGTAAATTTGCTGATGATACAAAGGTTGGGGGTGTTGTGGATAGTGTGGAGGGCTGTCAGAGGTTACAGTGGGACATCGATAGGATGTAAGACTGGGCTGAGAAGTGGCAGATGGAGTTCAACCCAGATAAATGTGAGGTGGTTCATTTTGGTAGGTCAAATATGATGGCAGAATATAGCATTAATGGCAAGACTCTTGGCAGTGTGGAGGATCAGAGGGATCTTGGGGTCCGAGTCCACAGGACACTCAAAGCTGCTATGCTGTGGTTAAGAAGGCATACGGTGCATTGTCCTTCGTCAACCGTGGTACTGAGTTTAGGAACCGAGAGGTAATGTTGCAGCTATATAAGACACTGGTCAGACCCCACTTGGAGAACTGTGCTCAATTCTGGTCGCCTCACTACAGGAAGGATGTAGAAACCATAGGAATGGTGCAGAGGAGATTTACAAGGATTGGGGAGCATGCCTTATGAGAATAGGTTGAGTGAACTGGGCCTTTTCTCCTTGGAGTGATGGAGGATGAGAGGTGACCTGATAGAGTTGTATAAGATGACAATCATTGACCATGTGGATAGCAGGGCTGAAATGGCCAACACAAAAGAGCACAGTTTTAAGGTGCTTGGAAGTAGATACAGAGGAGATGTCAGCGGTAAGTTTTTCTTACGCAGAGAGTGGTGAGTGCGTGGAATGGGCTGCCAGCGACGGTGGTGGAGGCAGATACAATAGGGTCTTTTAAGAGATTCCTGGATAGGTACATGGAGCTTAGAAAAATAGAGGGTTATAGGTAACCCTAGGTAATTTCTAAAGGACATGTTCGGCACAGCATTGTGGGCCGAAGGGCCTGTATTGTGCTGCAGGTTTTCTATGTTTCTATTTCATGTTGTGTTTTGCATTGCTTTGATGTTGGTTGTGGCTTCTAAAATACCTTTGGATGGTATGAAAATAATTTAATGGTTAATGCTTTTGTTATGCATTGCAAGAATGAATGCAAACTTTATTGGTAAACACAGAATTTGAGATTGAGTTGTTTACTTTTAAGTGTACAATACATCTATGCACAGAAAGTGCTATTATGCATCAGAGTTGTCATTTCAGAAGGTGTGTCCTGGGTGTACATAAATGTAATGAAGAATGCATGATCATGCCTCTACTTTCTTAGAAGTTTGCAGATGTTCTGCATGTTATCTAAAACTTCGACAAACTTCAATAGATGCACAGTGGAGAGTATACTGAATGGTTGCACCATGGCCTAGTGTGGAAATACCAGTGCCCTTGAAGAGAAAAGCCTAGAAAAATTCCAGTCAATCATGCATAAAGCACTCCCACCATTGAGCACATTTATAAGGAGTGCTCTCAGGGACAGTTATTACCCCTCAACCATCAGGCTCTTGAACCAGTGGGACAACTCACATGCTCACAATCTATGGACTCACTTTCAAGGATTCTTCACCTCCTGTTCTCAATATTTATTGATTATTTATTATTAATATTTTTGTGTTTTTGCATATTGGTTGTTTTCCCGTCTTTGTGTGCAGTTTTTCATTGATTTTATTGTGTTTCTTTGTATTTAGCATGAATGCCCACAAAAATGAATCTCGGTAGTATATAGTGATTTTGATAATTAACTTTGAACTTTAAGACTTAAGTGGGTGACTTTTGCAGGCTTGCTAATATAACATTAACGTCTGCATGAAGTTTACAGAAATAGCATGGATGTCACACAGAAAAAGAAACCAGTTTTAAGGGAAGAATTGAAGGATGTTTGAGCAAGAGCTAGTTTTGATTGTAATTGTACTTGGATGGACTAAATGACTCCATGTTCCAAAGAAGGCCGGTGCCTTTCTGTGATCGGATCGCTCACAGTTCCGATTCTGTCCTTCGTGTTCTTCTCTGACTCTGCAATGTCTGATGTCTCCTTGAAGAACTGAAATACCTCATGTATGTCCACCTTGGCTGGCTGTCCCAGGCAGAAGGTCATCTGAGTTAGTCCTGCTTCTTGCAGAAACAATTCCTTTTGCCAGTTGTAGTAAGAATTTCCACAGTGGCACAACTTGAGGCTTTCAGTTGTCCATGGAATTAAGTGTGATTACTGTTCGTAATTGCGGTGAGAGCCTGGGAATTACATCATACATGCTCCAGTTTTCTTTCATAGCAGGCAGGTTTAAAAAAAAATCTGGCTTGTGGGATTCTGAAGAATGAAATCAAAGTACAGAGCATATCAATATTTTGACATGGTCCTTTTATGAGATTTATTATTTATCGAGTGGCACGGTAACGTAGTGGTTAGCGTAACACTATCACAGCTCCAGCGACCTGTGTTCAATTCTGTCTCTCTCTGTAGGGAGTTTGTACGCTCTCCCCATGTCTGCTTGGGGTTCCTCCAGGGACTTTTGTTACCTCCCACGATCCAATAACATACGGGTTCATAGGTTAGGTGGTTACATGGGCTTAATTGGGTGGCGCAGGCTCGTTGGGTCAGAAGGGCTTGTTACTATGCTGTATCTTTAAATAAATAGCCTGAAGTGTTCACAAGCAAAAATTGATTGAGTTATCCTGGATTTTTGTTGTATTGAGCAGCCTGCAAATTTGAACAGTGTAATATAATATAATTGCATACAAAATGAATGTATATTTTTGTCAATGCTACATCTCAGCAGTGCACTCTGTATTAGTATTTCATTTTGTATCCATTTCCCTTCATTACCAGAAGAGTTCTGTAAAAGTCAATTGGATGAATTCCTTTTCTTGATTAGTTACTCTTACTTTATAGAGCATTTTGATGGGAAGGTTCATTTGCTGGATTATAATAATGACCTTTTATCTGGTGTTGGTATAGTTATGTGAAGAGTTGCAATTCATATGAAAAGTGTTCAGTTTACTGTGTGCTCACAGTAGTGATAACTGAAATAACATTAGGAGAATAGCGCTGGTCAGCCCTATCACTACTTTGAAGGTTAATCTGATTTGACATTGCTGTTAAAAAGGATTGAGCAGGATTAGACATCTTCAGGCACTTAAGAAATATGGGATTTATAATGAAATGGAGATTGAAATGTAGTGCATAGATGGACTCATATTGTCAGTTTGTATTAGCTACTTAGCAAAATTGATGCATTTATCCTAATTTACTACATATAGCAATATAGGCCATTTTAATTTATAACAGTTTATTCAACTGCAGGTTGTGCATGTTGGAGATGAAGCAATATTTATTGACTATCTCTAATTGAAGAAATTACCTACAGGCAGCTTTCATAAACCTCTTGTGGTCATGATGGTGGTGGTACTTCCATTGTGTTATTGGGTATGGCGTTCCAGATTTTAGATGATGAAGGAATTGTTCTCGAATCTGACTAATATACTGTCTAGTTCATTTTGTGGTTAGAAGTTTGAAATATCAGTAGTGTTGTGGGAATAACTGCAATGGATTTTGTAAATATTATCCACAACAATCATTGCGTGCCGTGGTGGAAGAAATGTGCATTTAGAATGGTAAGTCAGGTGCTAATCAAGTGACCACTTTGTTCTGGATGGTGCTGAGCTACCTCTGTATTGGAGATGTACTCATCCAAGCAAAAGGGAAGTATTCAATCACAGTGTTGATATACCTTATACATGATGGAAAGGTTTTGGGGTGTTAGACATTGAGTCACTAATCTCCAAGCTCTTCATTAGTATTGATGTGGCTGCTTCAAGCAGCTGCACATGACTGGGCTTGGGATACCTCCTTGAGAAATTGTTGCAGCTAAATTCTGGGATTAGGAAGACTTTTCTGTATCCAGCACGATGTTCCTTTGTGGAAAGTTTGACTCAAACCAGCAGAGGGACTTTCCTTCAATTTCATCAAGTTAAAGGTTCTCAGAACCTTTCATGGCACAAATGCTTGGATGATGTCTTTGTCAAAGGAAATTATTTTCATTTCAACACTAGTGCTCATTTCTTTTATCCATCTTTGGACAAGGTTGTAAAGAGGTCTGGAGCCAAGTTGCCCTGGCCAGTAGCCAGACTGAGCCTTGATGCAGAGCTTATTGCTGAGTGAGTACTGTTTTTCAGTGATATCAACACCATCTGAATCACTGATTGAGACTAGGGAGATGAAATGATAAATAGCATGATTGACATCATATGCACTGAATAGAATTTGCTAAAGACTGGTTTCTTTGATGGTGGAGCCTTGGGAGGAAGCCAAAATGGTTCATTTAGTTGGCTGCTCTACTCAAATACAGTTGAAAGGGCACTAGCCTTGTCCTTGGCATTTGTTTACTAGTCTCCATTATGTTGGGTGGAGATGTTCTTTCATTTTCACCTTGTGTTGACTGTCCACTTCTAGTCATGACTAGGTGTGTCAGGAGCTTTGAATCCTTGGACATGCTAGAGACTAGCTCTTTCTATGGGCTATATTATCAATCATGTATTCCTGTACTGCAGCTTTGTTAGGTTTCAACAGCACATTTTTAGTTCCTGAGATGCTTTGACGGAACTAGAATTGAACTCTTGTTTGATGGTTATGGTAACAAATGGAGTTTTTTGGGAAGCTGCGGATACAAATTTAGGTGAACTGTTATGTTGCTGTTCCTAGTGGCTCACAGCAGTCGTAGTTGTTTAATTTTGAGTGGCTATAGCATTTCTGAGTCGCATAACATAACACAATGGAGTACTGTGGCCTTGGAGTGAAACTGAGATTCTTAACACCACGGGTTTCTTGTGGAAACAATGAGTTGGCTCACTCGCTAACTGCTCGTGAGCAAATTTTTCTTCTGCCAACAGCTTGACTGAGTCTCAAATGTTGATGTAGTTTTGGGCAGGGCATAGCATGGGCATGTGAGGAGCTGCATAGAGGACATCACAGGAACATCAGTTTCTCTTCTCTCTTCTCCACCCCCCCCCCCTCCCCTTACATCTACTTGGAGTGCTGCCTCAAGAAAGCAACATCTATCCTGATGAAGGATCTCGGCCCGAAACGTCAACTGTACCTCTTCCTAGAGATGCTGCCTGGCCTGCTGCGTTCACCAGCAACTTTGATGTGTGTTGCTTGAATTTCCAGCATCTGTGGAATTCCTCGTGTTTGTATACCTATTATCAAAGATCCTTGCCATCTGGCCATCACATCATCTCACCGAACTCTACAGGTGGGGTTCTTTGGTTTGTAGTGAAGGGGGTTCAGGTAGAGGCTTGCATGGCTATAAAGATAAAGCCTGAGCAGAACCTAACTTGACTGCAGCCAATCTGGACCTGACCTGAACCCAGGGAATTGTTGTGCTTTTAATGCTTTTTCTGATGTGCAGTTGGATTTAGTTGGATATGGATCAGGTAGCCGTGCTCTAGTCTGAAGCTATGTGAGAGAAATGGAAACCACTTCCAATGTGCCTGCACATTCCTGAGTATATTCAGACAGTCAAACTAATCACATCCCACAGCAATGACCCATTATGCATCTTCTTTAAAAGATCAGCCCGGCATGATCTGACCTCAATTCAAGGGCTTAAATTTTTTTGATACTTGATCCAAGCTTGCCACTTTGGTTGAATCCTCTTGGGGTTGAGTCAAATAACAAGACTTCAGCTCCAAAATGGCTTGCTTGCAAGTTTCAATTCAAGGTTAATTTAAACATCTGCGACGGCATTGTAATTTGGTACCTAAATAGATACATTCCAAACACTAGGTTAATGTCTTGAGCAGTTATTCTGGACTACAGCAAAGACTGAAATTCCTCCATTTGCTATCCAGTAACCCTGCAAGCAAATGGCCAAATATTAGAAAGGCTATCCTTGAATGAGCTGTGTGGAGGTTATGAATGTTTCAATACTTCTAAAATGTATGGTACTAAATTTCAGCAATGCCCTTCTCACAATAAGAATGACCCCTAAATCTTAGCTCTTTCAGTTGAGATTAATCTTGCAGGGCTTGTCCTAAGCAGGTGTGCTCTTTTCCATTGGAACTACATTTTTATCATGTATTGCTTAAGAACTTGGCTGCATATCTTAAGTGTGATGGTTTTTGTGCATGCCTATTTGATTTTAAAAAATATTATGGAAAATACCAGAAATATAATTCTGTGTTTTACAAACCTTTGAATGATTAATATATGAACAAACCTTAAGCACGAGCTTCTGCAGGTGCTGGAAATCCAGAGTAACACTCCAGAATGCTGGAGAAACTCAGCAGGTCAGGCAGCATTATGGAAAGAGTTGACATTTGGGCCGATTCTTCATCAGAACATACGTTGCAGTGGGGCTTGGTTTTCAGCCCCTCAAATTTTTTTTGTTGTAAAAATTGCATCGTTGATTCTAATTCACTAACTTTGTCAAGAAGCACGAAGAGCAGAATCAAATATCGCTGTGATGATTGTACGCTCTAGCATCAATTGTTTGGCGACAATACTTAAAGGCATCCGTTAGTCTTATGAGACCATGGATCTGCGCCTGGAAAGTCTTCACTCTCCAGGGCGCAGGCCTGGGCAAGGTTGTATGGAAGACCGACAGTTGCCCATGCTGCAAGTCTCCCCTCTCCACGACACTGATGTTGTCCAAGGGAAGGGCATTTGCACCCACACAGCTTGGCACCAGTGTCACCGCAGAGCACTGTGTGATTAAGTGCCTTGCTCAAGGACACAACACGCTGCCTCGGCTGGGGCTTGAACTCATGACCTTCAGATTACTAGTCGAACGCCTTAACCACTTGGCCATGTGCCCACACTTGGCGACAATAAAGTATAAAGTAAAGTAAGCAAAGTTCATCTGACTATCTACAGTTTTCTGCGTGACAGTTTGTCTCACAATAAACACTATCTGGAGAAATAAGAAACAAGTAAATATGCTAAAATTTAAAAAGAAACAGAAATCACTGGAAACTCCCAACAGGTCAGACTGCATCTGTGGCAAGAGACCAGAAATACTATTTCAGGTTTGAAGAGCCTTTGTCAGATGCTGGAGGCTGGTGTGGGGAGAGGTGGTGAGATTTGAATATTTCTGATTGTGTTCCACTTTCTATGTCAATCAGGTTCCAAAGACTTGAAATATGCATGGCCAAAAAACTTCCATTGATTTACTGGAGAAACTTTCCCTTTTGTCAGTAGTTTTCAATCTGGAGATCCCCAGAAATTCTGCAGAGGCATTGGTTTTTCCAGATTTGTCCTCTTGAAAGAAGACCTTGTTGGGAGATCCCCCATAACAAGAATAACAGTCAGGCTTGAAACTTGCTACTTTGAACAAACAGTAAAAGCATCAAAAAAATGACAGCTGTACCATACACCATTTAACATTGCATGGGAAATGTGATAAGATCTTTGCAGCATACTTTATGTACTGTACTGATCATTGGAAATTCAGATGTATTGTTGGAGACTAAACATTAAAAAGCCAAGAATTTAAGTATCTGTTTTGTAATTGGTTGTAGTTACATTAATGACTTTTCTCATGCCAAAAAACAATGTAAAATCTGTTAATGGGTTGAGACAGACGTAAATTAACCTTTTTGTAAAGATTTTACTTTTATCAGGTGGTGCATCTCCTACACCAGTAGGCTACAAACTAAAATGCAATTTTATTTAAGGAGGTAAAACACAACTTATTGGTAGTTGTTCTAAAATAAAATACAAGTTTCTTCCGCCATCCGAAGGTAGAGCATTCCTATGAAACGGTTCGTAAGCCGGAATGTCATAAAGCGAAGAAGCAATTACCATTTATATGGGAAAATTTTGTGAGCATTCGCAGACCCAAAAATAACCTACCAAATCATGCCAAATAACACTTAAAACCTAAAATGACAGTAACATATAGTAAAAGCAGGAATGATATGATAAATACACAGCCTATATAAAGTAGAAATACTTTTTCATAATCATTGCCTGAACTGTTCTCCGTAGCGAAAATCTCACGCAAGCGCTCTCGGCAAAAACACAGCACAAGCGCTCTCGGCAGAAAATCTCGCGCAAGCGCTGTCGGCAGAAACACTCTCTCCAGTAACCTTTAAGCTATGAAGCTGCCAAATCATACCAAATAACATGTAAAAATACATAGCCGATATAAAATAGAAATAATGTATGTACAGTGTAGTATCACTTACCGGAATTGGGAAAGCGCAGAGCACACTGATGGTGGTGTGTTAGACTGAGTCGTTGGAGTTTGGGTGGTGCAGTGGCCCCCACCCTCCAGGCTGCCGACCGATACCAATCCACAAAGCACGCAGGGGTAACCGGGAGGCACACAGCACATCTTTAAGAAAAAAGCTAAAATAAACATGCTGATTAATTAGGTGCCACCTGGCACATAATTGTCGGCCCAGATCAGTGCCAATTGCATCACCTATGATCTGGGCTGAGAAATACGTGTCGGGCGGCACCTAATTAATTAGCATGTTTATTTTGGCTTTTTTCTTAAAGATGTGCTGTATGTCTCCCTGCTGCATCCTCCGCGTATCGGTATCTGTCCGCAGCCCAGGTGTTGGGGTGGTGGGACACTGGGGTGTCATCTCATTGTCTGTTTCCATTAGAGCAGGCAGCTCATCTTCTCCTATGACTGCCTGCCTCGATGTCGAAGGTCGAGGTTCGTCGTCTGCTGTGGCTGATGTGGAAGGCTTGCTTGACTGCTGAGCCTTGAGCATTTTTCTATCATACAGTTCTTTGTAAGCACTGAGACCATTCCTGCAAATATCCCCTAAACCTACGTACCCTTTCAAAATTAAAGTTGTACTTTATCATTACTCATTCTGTTTCAATTGTTATCCTTTCCTCTTCCAATTGCATCAGCTCTTCATCTATCAGTTCTTGGTCGTGGGATGCCAAAACCTCTTCAACATCTTCTTCGTCAGCTTCCACAAGCCAAACTCACTTAGTCCTTACTGTATTCACCACGATCAAAATGCTTACTTATGTCTAGTTTTATGCTAAGTGTTAACACCCTTACAAGCTCTTTCAGGCTTTTCCGATACCATAGAACTCATCTTGCAAACGGCTGCTCACAGGCACGTGTCTAAGCAATGCCGGCGAGAATGCCGTTCCGAATCGGGGGGAGAGTGGCTGCTCGGGGCACGTGCTGCCTTTTATCGCGCGCTGATTTTTTTATCGCGCACCGTTTTTTTTGTGCATTGCTTTTTCGTAACAGTGAAAACATCTTCTGTTAGCGTAAACAGGGTACTAATGTAGGTCTTTCGTAACAGTGAGCTTCATAAAGCAAATGTTCGAAAAGCGGGGGCACCTGTACAATCTATCAGGAGTTGTCCTTGGGATTCCCATTTTATTGCTCAACTGGGTATTGTGCGGTATAAAACTGAGCTGTTCAACTCAAAAGTGACTCATTGTTTCTGTTATTAACTAATTCAGCCCTGGTAACAATCTTCCCAAGTGAGATTCTGAGCAAGTCCACCATACTTCCCAATCCTAAATTAGTTATCTAATGGCTCCTTTTGGGGAAAACATGCATATTTAGATGTTGGGTGAGAGAACTACTATAATGCCTGCTATAATACTAGACCCAGAAAGCAAAGCCCATGAGGATGTTCATTAAATGGGTTCATATTTGAAGAATAGAAAGTTGACCAAGGTAATAGTTTGAATATTGGATCCATGGAATTACATTTCAGTGAGTGTCTTTGCTACCAAGAAAAAGTGGGGATGTATTAAATCCTCAATCTGTTTTGTTCGAAATTGGTTCGGTACAATGTTTTTAATTATATATTAATAAAATAGTAAAACTGTACCTGTAGAGGAATTGTAGAGTAGCTCAATAATTGGTATTTGGTGTCAAGTCTCACAGGGATGTCTTCAGAATCCGATTTATTATTGTTGACTTAGATGATGTGAAATTTGCTGTTTAATCAGGGTCTTGGAGAAATTGATTGGCCTGTTAATTGCCAACTTCATTGGATTTTCTAGGCATTACACTTTCAAGCTTTGGGTAGACTGCATTTTAGTTCATTGCACAGTTCTGGTATCTGCCATAAAAAGTGAGGGAGGAGGATTGATTTCCAAGGATATTACAAGAAAGAAGAAGATAAAACTATTGGGGGCAGGTTAGGTACCTAATATTCTTTACACTATCACAGAGAAAGGGGTCCGGAAACTTCCATCCAAGAAGGAAAGGGTGACAGGAATACTGGATCACCAGCCCCTGCAGGTTTTTCTCCAACTTGCATCTATCCTGAATGGTAATGCAGTGGATTCCAGTAAATTGTGACAATTGGGATTAATACATTTTGGCCCAAATAAGCGGCTGCCCCAATTAGCCAAAGTTTCATAGAAATAGTGTAAAAAGGTATTTTTTAAAAAGACAGAATAACAAATTGTGTATTTAAGTGAAATGCAGAACATATTAGAACACTACCAATAGTATTACAATACTATACAACTGCATTAGTTCCAAATAATTATTGATGGAGGAATTCATCTCATGTATGCAATGAACAAAATCAGCACAGACACCTAGTACAATGCTATCCATAACTGCATCCTCCAAATATTCATTTTCTTTGTAATATTCAAGATGATACTTTCAAATTCTTCATAGTTCCTAACTTGAAGTAGTGAAATCATTTCAGTTTCACCCCTGGCCATTTCTGTGATCTCTAAGCTTGAATGCTCGAAGCTGCAGTAAGCAAAACGATTCTAAATTGTCATTGGTACTTCATTCTCGCCAGCTATCAGTGACAAAACTTACTTTTTTGAACGCAAGCACATGCAACTGCTGCTATTTAATAACTGTTGGTTCTAAGCATGCTGTAGCTTTTAAAGGTCACACAACTTTGACCAACTGACACTAGTTAGAACCTGTTCTGCAATTCTCCTGCCCCAAGTAAGTGGCATAGCGTCCCAAATAAACAAAGGGAATCACGGCATTTTCCTCAATATGACCTGCAGAATGGCTGTTTCCAATTGTGAGAGAGTCTAGAATAGGGGATGTTAACAGTCAATGAATCATTAACTTTCAAATACCTTTGAGAAGTATTTCTTTATACACCGAAGAAAATAATACATAGATAGATGTAAGCTCTGTCCTGAGCATCAATGAAGGAGGATAGAGGAGCGGAGGCCATGGTGAGAAGATAACACAAATGACAGGAGTTGGCAAGTTATCTGGGGTTTCAGTGTCGGTTTGGACTGGCTGGGCAGAACGGTTCTCTTAGGTGTCGTTGGATCTTTGAAATTTTATATAATTATGAACAGAAATGAAGTTGTATAAAGTTTTTTAAAAAAAATAGAACAATTAAATGTGTAGTTCCAGTTTGTGGATTTCATTCTATTAGTAAGGCAAGTAATGTCATTGTTCAAGATGCAATTCTGTTATGAGTATTGTCATGTGTTGTTAAATGAAGTGTTCATCTAAGGGAATTGCATTTTACAGTAATCATGTCAGGTCAGTTTCTCTTTAAATCCTCGTGAGTTAATATTTTTTCTTTCACTTTGCAATTGCTTAGATTATATAAACATATAAACTTCTGATTTTTAAATAGCACCTCTTCTGAAACTTGATCTTTTTAATTTGAACAAAGGAATTGAAGTACTGGTAACTGAAATAAATTTCCTAGTTGCTGTATTTGGCCAGCACTTTAAGGGTATCCTGATTTTTTTTTTATTTTTTTGTGTTTGGATTATTTTTGGAAGCCTTTTTTATTTTTTTTAATTGCTTCAATATAAATGATTCAAGTGGATGCTTTCTTGACCAGTTCAGTTAAATTGTGTTTAAATTAAAGGTCCATTAGCAGCATCTAATTTTATTAGCCCTGTTCACAATTTCTTGGCATATTGCCAATATTGACATAAAAGACCTTGTCTTCTTTTGCTCATTTTGGATTATGTGCATTAGTTTGTTGCATTTCATCTCCAACTGTAATCATAGGTTCTAGTATTTAACATTTCTAAGATTAAAATAGACACTTTTCAAAGCACAGGAAAATGTTAAGTGTGCTGGAAGCAATAGAATTGGTTTTCAGTATGTGGGCTGCAGATGACATCTTTTAGACTTTTAATCAAATATGCAAATTTTTTTAGTGAAGAAGTATAGGGAAGATTTGCTTAAAACGAGGTTTATTGGACCTACTAATGGAACTGAGCTTTTATATTTGTTCTGCAAGAAGCAAAAAGATATTAAAATAATCCCAAATGTGAGGGCTCTGGAACTATTGAAATAATGTAATTTTGTTTTGAGTTCTGGTCCTGTTACTTTTTTCTGTTTAATCTGCTGCAAATTTGATTTTGATGTGCCTCTGAAGTGGTTTGCCTTGCTGAAGAAATAAAAATTTCATTTGCCCGTTCAACTGCCTACACCCACTCAATAAGATCGTAGTGGGTTTGTTAGCTCAGTCACAAGTTCAAAGTGTAAAGTAAACTTATTATCAAAGTACAATCCTGAGTCATTTTCTTGTGGGCATACTCAATAAATCCATAGAATAATAACTAACAGAATTAATGAAAGACCACACCAACTCAAGCACTCAACTAGTGTGCAGAAGACAAAAGACAACACTTTGCTGCACTTAACCACATATTCCTTGATTCCCTAACATATAAAAATCAACCTATCTCATGTTTACTTTCAGTGACTGAATCTGCACAACACTTTTAGATAGTGCAGGGTATATTGCATTCTAGATGGAGAATTTTTTTTCTATTCTTAGCCCTTGAATGGCTATCCTCTTACTATGTTATGTATGGCTATGGTGCCGTCATCGCAATCTATTTTCTCAAAGCTGTAAGAATTTTGTACTTCTCAATAAAATCTCCTCTTTGTAAAAGAGCCCTGACCCTTTTCTGTTCAATATGATGTTTGTTATTACCAGGATTCAATAGAACATGCCTGTGCTGTGTTCTATCTATCTCAAGTATAAATTCCATTAAGTAGGAAGACTAGAATCACACATATTTCTTGTCATCCTTTATAATTAGACCTAGGTGTGTTTACCTGTACTGAAATCCTTGTGTGATCGAGTGGGAATCTTTTAG
Source organism: Mobula birostris (assembly GCF_030028105.1). Classification (NCBI taxonomy): domain Eukaryota; kingdom Metazoa; phylum Chordata; class Chondrichthyes; order Myliobatiformes; family Myliobatidae; genus Mobula; species Mobula birostris. The sequence continues at coordinate 47,863,529 of NC_092377.1, forward strand.
TTGAATAGTGCTTTTACTGTACAATGTCAGGACATCTGTATAACTTATAAATAATTTTGAACATAGAGGTGTTGCTTCATGTCATTTGTTATAGTTGCTTTCCATATTGCTTTTGCTCTTTAATCCCTGTATTACAAATCACTCTGAATCTGCCATTTTGTATTTCCTTCCATCTCTTTTAACTCAAAACTTTCACATTCCCTTTCTCTCATTTGCTTTTAAGAACATAAGATCTAAACAAATCACAAGCCATCTTAATTGTAGAGAGAAAAACATATTGGTATTATTGCTTTCCCTGGCACTACTTCACATTTCAGAATTTTAGATTATGAATTTTTCAGTTCTGTGTCTCCCACACACACAGCAAATGTAAGACTACTGTGAAGGGGAGGGGAAAGAAAATACGCTATTATTGGCTCCTTCCATTGTTTCTGCTTGGTTTCCATGTTTTGACTGTAGCAGTGCAGCTAGCTTCTCAAAGGGTGGTGATATTTGACTAATAGCCTTATAACTTCAGGCATCTCCCTAGCTGGGAGACTTATGGACTTAATCTACAAAACGATTTGGATTCCTTTGGTCATCATTCATACTGTGCACCCAGCATTTTACTGGTTTCTGCTGCCTTATCTTGGAAGGGTAAATCATTTACCAACCAAGTGTACACTCAGTGACCACTCTATTAGGTACACTTGTACGCTTGCTTGTTAATGCAGATTTCTAATCAGACAGTCGTGGCAGCAACTCAATGCATAAGAGCATGTAGACCTCGTCAAGTGGTTCAGTTGTTGTTCAGACCAAAATCAGAAGGGGAAAGAAGTGTAATCTAAGTGACTTTGACCATGGAGTGATTGTTGGTCCCAGAAAGGGTGTTTTCAGTATCTCAAACTGCTGATCTCCAGGGATTTTTACACACAACTGTCTTTAGAGTTTACAGAGAATGGTGCCAAAAACACACAACGTCCAGTGGGCAGCAGTTCTCTAGGCAAAAAGGCTGTGTTAATGAGAGGGGTCAGTAGAATGGCCAGAATAGTTCAAGCTGACAGGAAGATGACATGAACTTAAATAACCACGCATCACGACGGTGGTGTGCAGAATAATGTCCCTGAGTGCATAACACAGCAAACTCTGAGGGGGATTGGCTCTAGCAGTAGAAAGCTATGAACATACAGTCAGTGGCTACTTTGTGAGGTATAGGAAGTACCTGATAAAGTGGCAACTGAGTGTTTATGTAGATTTGGGTCTCTTGCATACTGGGTGCAAATGAACATCTAAATAAGAATAGCCAAATGATACTTTACCTGAAAGTTAAAACTATTAGCATAAGAATTAGTTTACGACTTGTGCATGAGTGCTACAAAGCAATTTTCCTCATCTTTGATCTCTGTGGCCACCATTCATAAATCCCTTTGTTGAATATACACACCATTCTTCTCTTTGTTGAACTTTAAAAAAAGATGCTAATTGTGTTGATTGTGAACAACCTGCTTTGAATTTTCATGCATGTTCCTTGGCTTTTGAGTGTATCGCTGCAATAGCACTTACCACTGATGTAACATGAGATTTATTTCAAGTAATCTTCAAGCTCTTAAACACCTCTTTAGGCACTCAAGCAAGATACAGGCGTGATGCTAAGTTTCTCTCACTTCGAACTTGAAACTCCCATTTGTTTCTGCTACTGTTGCCAGCATTCCTTTAAAAATTTTAGTCACATTTTCTAAAGTTTATTCCACTCTGTGCTTATTTCCTCTGTGTAAAAGTTATGATTCATTGCACAATATTCCACCATAAAATTTTATTACAGCGCATCAGAGCTGTAGAATTTCTAAAATCTCTTATACTTGGCATCAAGTAATCATTATTAGTGCTTTTCATTTGGGAATCCCTGTAATGTGGGGCTTATTCACTTTGTTTTTGCCAAGTAAAAATAAATGTAGATGTTTAAAAGTTAAACTCAGATTTTACTTGCCATTTTTTTTCTTCCTTCCACTTCTGTGGATTGCCCAAGGATTTGACTCTGTTAATGTAGAAATAATTGTACATTATTGTAATGACCTAAATTAGAAAAGGATTTGCCCTATTGTCGAAGTTGTAAGCAAACACCTCAAAAATATTGCCAGTTACTTCTTATTTGGCTCAGTTCTGTGCTTTTTTAACTTGCTGTCTGAAAACTAATAGCTATCTATGCTGGTCTATTTTGTTGTTTCTAATCTTTGTATGTTTCCACATTGAATCTTCTGTTCTGCCCATTACTCCTGTAAATATTGGTCCTATCACCATTAATGTACAAAAAGCAGCTTTTGCAATCATAATTCTGGAACTGGACTGAATATGTATATATCCAATCAGCATCTCTAGGAAGAGGTGCAGTCGACGTTTCAGGCCGAGACCCTTCGTTAGTCCTGACGAAGGGTCTCGGCCTGAAACGTCGACTGCACCTCTTCCTAGAGATGCTGCCTGGCCTGCTGCGTTCACCAGCAACTTTGATGTGTGTTGCTTGAATTTCCAGCATCTGCAGAATTCCTGTTGTTTATGTATATATCCAAGTTGTTTAGAATTTCAAGTTGTTTTGACGTTGCTGTTGAAACCACATCCTAATTTCCTTGGGCAGTGGAAAAGGAAAATTTGAACCAGGGTTTTATTACTGATTGATGAGAACACCCTACTGAAAATCACTTGTGTGCAACTGTTTAGTGAAGACACAAATGGTTCAAGCTGTGATGACCCTGACAGTCAACTTGTCAAATCTGGGTTCCCATATAAAGGATTAGTTGTTGAGTAAAATGTTTGGAAGATAGCAGTGCATGTGTAAGTGTGCACCCTAAAACCTCCAGCACACGAGGAAGGGTACAGTAGGAACAGAGTGTTTTAGAGTTGTTGGTAATTCCATGTTGCTTGGTAATCATTATTTTAAAACTTTTCAGTAGTATTTGTAGCATTTAAAGAAGGGGATGTTCTTGTCATGAAAGCATCTTAATTTCCCTAGTGCATTACATGATCCATTTTCTAAGAATTCAGATGTAAATGAAAATCGGGGATCTTCCACGTGACGAACAAAGTCTTATAGATTTCTCCCTTTTTTAATATTCATTTATGGGAGGTGGCTGTTGCAGACTAAGCCCAAAATTTAACTGTCTATCCCTACTTGTCCTTGAAGATGGTGAGACGCCTTTTTGAACTACTGCAGTCCTGCAGGTGTGGGCATAACCACAATGTCATTAGGGAGAGGGTTCGAGGAAATCTGAGTCAGGGTAATGTGTGGCTTTGAAAGCAACTTCTAGTAGTTGTGTTCCCATTCTTTTGCTATCCTTCTCTTTTCAACTGGCAGAGGTTATGGGTAGTTGGAAGGCATCCCGTAGATGGTATAAACTGATGCTACCATGTGTAGATGGTGGAATGGATGAATTTTTGTGGATGGGTGCACACCAGGTGCACTGCTATGTCTTTTCGAGTTTCTGGAGTGTTAATGAAGCCGCACTCATCTAGACAGGCAGTGAGTATTCCGTCGCATTCCTGACTAGAGCCTTATAAATAACTTTTGGGAAGTGAAGAGGTGAGTTACTCACCACAGGATCCCCTAGCCTCTGATCTACGCTTGCAGCCACATTATGTATATAGCTATTCCAGTTCAGTTGCTGGCCAATGGCAAACTGCAGGATATTGACAGCATGCGATTCTGTGACAGTAATGTCACTGAATGTCAGGGTGATCGTTAGATTTTTCTCTTCTGGGATACTGTCACTTCCTGGCATGTGTGGCATGAATGTTACCTGCCACCTATCAGCTGAGGTCTGGGTATTGTCACGGTTTTGCTGCATTTGTTTGTGGTCTGCTTTATTGCCTGAGGAACTGTGAATGGTGCTGCCCATTCTGCAGTCAACAGGGAGTGACCCTGTGAATGAAGGAAGGTCATTCATGAAGCAGCTGAAGATGGTTGGACCTAGCATGCTACCTTGAGGAACTCCTGCAGAGATGTCCTGTGGCTGAGATGTATGATCTCAACCAACACAACCATCTTCCTTTGTGATAAGTATAATTCTAACCAACCAAGGGATTTTTGTCCTGATTCCCATTGTCTCCAGTTTAGCTGGATCTCCTTGATGCCATACTTGATCAACAGCTACCATGATGTTAAAGGCAGTTAATTTCCATATATACAGCATGGAATAGGCCTATCTGACCCTTGAAATCATGTTGCCCAGCAACCCCTGATTTAACCCTAGCCTAATCATGGGACAATTTGTGATGACCAATTCACCTACCGACTGACACATCTCTGGACCCTGGGAGGAAACTAGAGCACCTGGGGGAAATCCACATAGTCACAGCAATAAATGTGCAAACTCCTTACAGACAGTGACGGGAATTGAACCCGTGTCGCTGGTACTGTAAAGCGTTGTATTAACCACTGCACTACTGTACCACCTCTGAAGTGCTGCTCTTTTGTCCACATTTGGACCATGATTGCAATGGTGTCACAAGCTGAGTTTTTGAACCCAAACTACGCTTCTGAGAGCAGCAAGTGCCACTTAATAGCACCATCTGTTGTTTCTTCCATCGCTTTGCTAATTTTCGGGAATAGACTCGTGGATCAGATATTGGCCAGGTTAGATTTGTCTTGCTTCTTGTGAACTGGGCATACAGTTCGTGGGCAGTTTTCCCCACTTTCAGGATATAGCGAAGGTGCAAATCTTTACTACCTTTGCCCAATTTGTTGTTGGGCCCATAGACTTTGCTACTTCCAGTTCCTTTATCCATTTCTTGAGACCACAAGAAATGAATTGAACTAGTTGAAAACAGACAGTTTTTGCACTTGGGGCACTGATGGAGGCGGAGATGAATTATCCATTCAGCACGCCGGGCTGAAGACTCTTGCAAACGCCTGTATTTTCTCATATGCATTGAAGTGCTTGAATCTCCCGTAACTGGTATTTGTGGAGCATTTTCTTGTGAGTTGCCCTACTCCAGACCAACATTGCCAGTATTGTGGTTGTAAAGTACACTCAGCCATCTTTAATTCTTCTTGTATGCTTGTCCCCAAACTCCTGAAACAGGCTCTGTGCTCTGTCATGGCCACAGATTACCAGCTGCCAAAGGAAACAAATCAAAAATGTTTCCAAAGCCTTTTTGGAAAATCTGTGATGTTCTCACTGCTGTGGTTTTTATGCCAATTTTATTTTCCTTCTTCAGCAATGTCTTAAGTAAAATTATTAATTGATACAAGGTACCTTAGCATAGAAATAATATAGCATTGCATGACACTAGTAAACCATAGACAGCACACACAAAGTGCTAAGGGAACTCAGCAGGTCAGGCAGCATCTATGGAAAAGAGTGAACAGTCGACATTTCAGACTGAGGCCATTATTCCATCTTTACATTAATAACTTTTTTCAGTTGTCTTCTGTTGGTTTTTAAAAGCTTCCCGATCTTCTAACTTCCCACTAATTTTTCCTCTATTATATGCCCTCTTGTTGGTGTTGATTTCTCTTGTTGGCCATAGTTGTATCATATTTCCTTCAGAATATTACTTCCTCTTTGGGATGTATATATCCTGTGCCTTCTGAATTGCTTCTAGAAATTCCAGCCATTGCTGCTCTGCCACTATCCCTGCCAGCGTTCTTTTCCAATCAATTTTGGCAAACTTCTTTTTGCCTCTGTTGTAATTCCCTTTACTGCAGTGTGATACTGATACATCTGACTTTCTCCTTCTCAAATTTCAGGGTGAATTTGATATTATGATTACTTTCCCCTAAGGGTTCTTAAACTCTCAAATCAATTCGGGTTCATTGCACAACACCCAATCCGGAATAGCTGATCCTCCAGTGGGCTCAACCATGAGGTGCTCCAACAAGCCATCTCATAGGCACTCTAGAAGTTCACCCTCCTGTAATCCAGCATCAACCTGATTTTCCCCCTCTACCTGCATATTGAAGTCCCCCATTGTGCATGCCCTTTTGGCATGCATTTTCTATCTCCCATTGTAATTTGTAGGCACATGTTGGTATGTGGACATGTACACTTGTTACTCATGGTGTCAGATGTGTCAAGTGTATAGAGATACGACTTGTCATGGTCCGTTCACATTTATTGAAAAAGGATTAGAGTACAAAGTATGTATTTCTCTATTATATAGGGAGCCCTGGGAAGAATATACCCAGATAATTTGTTTCACCTAACCTGTGGGTGAATATACATTCACTCTATCTCACATGTAGTGACTAGTTACTCGACTGATTGTTGGTTTGTTATAATAGAGATTCAGACTGGATCTATGCTCTTTTGAGTTGACAAGAATAAGAGTGATCTTACTGAAATGTACAAGATACTCTTAGAGTTTGACAGGGTGAATGGGGGTGGGGAATGCCTCCCTAGATCAGGTATTTGAAGCCTGGATCACAAAGTAAGTGATTAGCCATTCAGAAGAAAGATGGAAGAAATTTCCCTTCTGAGAGGTTATGAATGTTTTGAGTTCCCTAAGGCTGTGGAGGGTTGTGTGTTCAAGACAGATCAATAAGTTGTTGAAAATTAAGGAAATTGAAGTTTGTGGGGCTCTTGCAGGAAAATGCACTGAGATTGGTCCCATCTTCATGAATGCCAGAACAGAGACTAGGGGCTAAAAGACAAATTCCTGCTTCAATCTCTTGTCTTTGCATTCAGCTAAATTCGCTCATACCTGCACTACTACAATGAAGCTTTTGCTGGGTTGGCCTGTGTACAATTCAAGTGCTGGCCTGCAGCATATCAGAGGTTTCACATGCCTTTCTCAGTATTGGAAGAATTTCGAGGCTCGCCCTCAAACCCACGTGAGATGCATACATTGAAACATCTAGGACTGTTGTTTGAATTCTTTTATTCAATGTTTACTTTTGTTTCTGACTTGCATTATTAATTTAAACCATGCAGTGAATATTTGGCAAACTAGTTTCTTCATGTTAGAATGTGTGACACACTGTCTGTGAGCACACTTCAATGGTTAAATACCTCCATTAGCCTGGTTGTACCAATGTCATAATTCCTGCACCACACTTCATATTTGCTTCACCAGTACCATGTCTTTTCAATGGGAACATTAGAAGCCAGCAAGAAAATAGTAAGTATCGTGCTGCACACTACTAACGCTTTAAAGGAATAATATTTTCGCTTTTTTTCCAGCAGCAAGAAAATTGAAAGTTTGTGTTCAACAATTAGCAAATTTGAGGCTTTTGCTGGAGATAATGCTTCAGGGTTTGTTTAGTACTTTAGTGGAGTATCTGGTTGGGTTACAGTTTATCTCTAAGCTTCTGCAGCGAACTTCTTTTGATTTCTGATTTGTGATCCTGAATGTCAGAAACACATATTTTGATTAGTGCCCCGGGAATAAACTGATGAACAAGCTAAGGTTTTAAAATGATTTTGAGAGATCCATGGTATGCTTAATTGAAAATATTTGTAGAAAATATGCTTGTATTGAATAAGGAGTGGAGAACTGGGAGCAGAGGCACAAAGAACTGTTCTCGTATTCTGAGAATTGTCAGATGAGATGCATTTCAGCCTGAGGTAATTTGTGTTCAGCTGCTCTAGAGCACTAGTGAAGTTTGTGATTCCCCAGTGAAGTAATGATATTTCACTATGAAAAGAATCAACAGTGCACACCTATGTTTTTACTTGTGCCAATTAGAGATGTTAAAATGCAATTGAACACTGAACATTTAAATGGATGGCTAAATGTATTTGCATTTTGGCTTCCTGACATGTGGGTGTTCGGTTTTTTTATATATATTTTGTGTGTGTATGTGTATATATACATACACATACATATATATACATGCATATAATGTGTGTATGTATATATATATATATATATATATATATATACACACATATATAATAAATAAATAAATATACACACACACACACACACACACACACATATATATGTGATATGTCAATCATGAATTATCTTGCCAAATGCAGTTGAGTAAGGCATTGCATAAGACAGTTTAACATCCCTACTGAGTGATTTCATGTGTTGTAGGGTTTTCGTTGCCTACTGGTGATGAACAAACAAAAACAATAGTTGAGTTTATTTGTTGTCTTTAGATGTGGTCAAATTGCCCAAAGTGGTCCACAAGGGACTACTAAAACAATCAAGAAAGAACTGCTGAGACAAGTGAGGGAAGTAGGATTTTTAACTACATTATTGGTAACAATTAAAATGTTTGACTTTAAGAAAACTGGATGTTTGAAATAATTTTTTAAGAAGCTTGGTTAAAATGTTCTATAGAGAATTTTATGTAGTTAATGCATGATAGTACATGATAGAATGAGTTTTTTTTGTTGTGTTCACTTTCAGTATATTTTTCATTCTTTTGTTCCCTTGTTCAATTTGTTTTGTCTCTTTCCCTTCCCCTCCCTTCCACCACACCCCACGCCAATCTCCCTCTCTGTGTGGGACTATGATTTTTAATGATCACCATCCCATTCACTGTATCTTCAAATTGCGGTGTTTCATGCTCTTAACAGTATAGCCTAGGGGCCTTTTAACTTGCTTCTGTGGGTCCTGACCTGATGTATCTCTGATATGGAGTAGAGCTGATGAGATGCCCCTCTGGTCCATCCCCGAAAAGTAGAACATCCCAGTGGTCAAACATTTTAATTCCAATTCCCGTTCCAACCTGTCAGTCCAAATCCAACTCCTGTGCGAAGATGAGGCCACGCTTGGTGGAGGAACAACGCCTTGAATTCTATCTGGGTAGCCTCTGACCTGATGGCATTAATATAGTTCTCTCCCGGTTTAAGAAAAATCCTTCTCCCTCTCCTCTTCCCCACTCTGGCCTCTTGCCTCTTGTTACCTGCTTTTCACCTCCCCCGAGATGACAACTCCTCATCCTCCTCCCCTTTTTCTTATATTCCACTCTCCTCTTCTATCAGATTCCTCTTCTCCGGCCCTTTACCCCCATCCACCTGGCTTCACCTATCACCTTCCAGCTAGCCTCCTTCCCCTTCCACCCCCCCCCCACTCCAACTTATTATTCTGGCATTTTCCCCCTTCCATTTCAGTCCTGATGAAGGCTCTCAGCCCAAAATGTCAACTGTGTATTCTTTTTTTCATAGAAGCTGCCTGACCTGCTGAGTTCCTCCAGCGTTTTGTGTGTGTTGCTATGGATTTTCAATGGTGACGTTCTGCAGATTTGTCACAAAACTTCTACCTCTCCTTCTACATGTGTTTCTACTACAAAACCGCATGCCATTGGAGCTTGAAATTTAGATTTTGATGATGAGCTTTTGGGCAACTGAGCAATCTGGTGCTTTTGTTATCTCTGAGGGAATTTGGCATTGTTGAGAGTGAGTTTGGGAACGGAGTGTGTGGCCTAATAGTGGAGAACAAACCCATGATCAGTTCCATTACTCATCAATCCAGCGTGGAGCAAGCTTGAAATTGATGTGGATGAGACCAGAAGTTGAGCAGGTGTTCAATGCTGATTGCCTACATTTGACCGGTATCCTCTTCCTCTCGCTTGCTGCTTCCAGAGGAAAGTGCAAGAGTCTTGGGTCTTGAGCAAGGTTTGATCATTTGTGGCTCATGGATTGGACTTGTTTTTAGAGGACTCTGCGGTTCATGTTGCATGTGCTTCTGGTTACACTTTTTAAAAAATTGCTATTTAAAAAAAGACCTCAGTGCTGCTATTATCAAGCTGCAGACATTGCATCCAGATGGAGCCTTTATTGTCGCTGGGGACATTAATCATTGTAACCTACGTACCGTGCTTCCAAGATTTTACCAAAATGTACCATGCATCACCAGGGGAAATAAAACCTTAGATCGTGTCTACACAAATGTGGCCGATGCTGACAAAGGCACTACCCTCCCCCACCTGGGACAGTCCGACCATCTTTCATTGTTTCTGCTTCCCAAGTACCGCCGGGTCATTAAAAGTGTGAAGCCCACAATGAAGACTATGAAGTTCTGGCTGGAGGGTGCTGACTCTGCTCTTCAGCACCAATTCCAGCGCACAGACTGGAGTGAGTTTGCTGCCCATGCCATCACAGACTCTCAGATTAACATTGACCAACTGTGTCCTTGAGCATATCAACAAGTTTGTAGATAGAGTGACATCACAAAAACAAATAAAACTTTTCCCCAATCAGAAACCATGGATGAACAGAGTAGTTCGCCTCCTGCTCAAATCCAGAGATTCAGCCTTCAGGTCTGGAGACCGGGAGGCTTACAGCTCAGCCAGGGCCAACCTGAGGAGGGGATTCTCTCAGGCTAAACACATATACAAACAGAGAGTCGAGGAGCATTTCAACTCCTCGGACCCCCGGTGCATGTGGCATGGCATACAGGTCATTACAGACTTCAAACCACCCAGTACTGTGCCCCCTTCCAGCTCTGCTTCCCTCCCTGATAAGCTCAATTACTTCTACGCTCGCTTTGACCGAGAGGACAAGGAGGTCACCCTCAAAATGGATCTCCCACCTGGTGAACTGCCTCTCTCACTTTCCACCTCCGATGTTTGCGCCACCCTGAGCAGGGTGAATGTACGGAAGGCAGCTGGTCCGGATGGAATATCTGGCTGTGTGCTCGGAGTCTATGCAGGGCAGTTGGCTGGGGTCTTCATGGACATTTTTAATCTGTCCCTGGCCCAGGCAGTTGTCCCCACAAGCTTCAAGATCGCCACTATCGTGCCAGTGCCGAAGCATTCCACTGCCATGGGCCTGAATGACTTCTGCCCAGTTGCACTCACCCCCAACATTGCAAAGTGCTTTGAGAGACTGGTTCTGTCACATCTGAATTCCTGTCTGCCCACTACCCTGGACCCCCATCAATTTGCCTATCGCACCAACAGGTCAACATAGGACACCATCTCCACGGCACTTCACTCTGCCCTGACCCACCTGGGCAACCACAACTCTTACGTCAGAATGCTGTTCATTGACTTTAGTTCGGCGTTCAGTACTGTGATCCCCTCCAAGCTGATCACCAAACTTTGCCAGCCTGGTATCAGCTCATCCCTCTGTAATTGGACCTTGGACTTTCTGACTAACAGACCCCAATCAGTTAAGTTAGACAACCTCTTCTCCTCCACTCTTACCCTGAACACCGGCGTGCCTCAAGGCTGTATGGTGAGCCCTCTTCTGTGCTCCCTTTTCGCCTATGACTGCATTCTTGTACATGGTTCTAACTCCATAATTAAGTTCACAGATGGCACCACGGTGGTTGGCCTGATCATAGGGGATGATGAGATGGCCTACAGGGACGAGGTCCATCACCTGGCCATGTGGTGTGCCAACAACAACCTGGTCCTTAACACCCAGAAGACCAAGGAGGTTATTGTGGACTTCAGGCATGCTAGGAACCACACTCACGCCCCCATCTACATCAACAGAGCTTCAAATTCCTTGGAGTCCACATTTCTGAGGATCTCACCTGGTCCCTGAACTCCTCCATCCTGATCAAAAAGGCACAACAGCGCCTTTATTTCCTGTGGAGCATCAAGAAAGCTCACCTCTGTCCCAGGATACTGACTGACTTTTACCGCTGTACCATTGAGAGCATGCTCACCAACTGCATCTCAGTGTGGTATGACAATTGTCCCGTATCAGATTGCAAAGCACTCCAGCATGTGGTGAAAACTGCCCAGCGGATTATCGGCACCCAATTGCCCACCATTGAGAACAGCTACCATAAATGCTGCCTGGGCAGGGCGAAAAGCATTATCAAAGATGCATCTCACCCTAACCACGGACTTTTTACTCTCCTCCCATCCAGTAGGCGCTACAGGAGCCTCCGCTCCCGCACCAGCAGGCACAGGAAGAGCTTTTTCCCTGAGGCTGTGACCCTGCTGAACCTCACATCACAGCGCTAAGCAGTATTGCACCCATATTGTACTGTCTCAGTACTTTTATATTTGTGTGCTGTAGCACTTACTTTTTATTCGCAGTTATTTTGTAAATAACACTGTTCTTTGCATTTCTGGTTAGATGCTAACTGCATTTTCATTGGCGTTGTATCTGTACTCGGCACAATGACAATAAAGTTTAATCTAATCTATTTTGCATGGTTTTGATTGGGGTGCTTCGCGGATTGACTCTGCGACCTGCAGTCAATGAAGACACAGAGCTAAACTGAACTAAAATAAATTGAACATTCCCAGACCATTTCAAGGACTCTGCAGTTTGATGTCTAATATTCTGTGTGATTCGCTTGTTTTCTGCCATTTGTGTGATTTGTTCTCTCCCCCCCCCCCACACACGTTGGGTGTTTGATGTTTTCTTTGAATGGGTTCCATGGTGTTTTTTTGTTTCATGGCTGCCTACAGGAAGATGAATCTCAGAGTTGTAAACTTTGATAATAAATGTACTTTTAACCTTTGAATCTTTTAAAATCCTGGTACACCTTTTCTGCACCCTTGCCAAAGTCTTGACAACCTTTGTATAATGGGGTGACTTGAACTGAAGGCAATTTCCAGGTGCAGTCGAATTGCAGTTTATAAAACTGCAATGTTATTTCCTGACAATTTACCTTAATGCCTCGACTAATAAGGCAAACATGCTTTGCCTTTTTTGTTAATCATCCTGCCCATTTTTGAAGCCATTTTCAAAGAGCTATGGACTTGGATTCCAAGATCTCTCTGCATGTCAACACTGTTGAAGGTTTTTCCATTAAAAGTGTACTGTTCCTTTACATTTGGCCTGTTTAAACTCCATCTGACATTTTCCCACCCATATCTGCAACTGGTCTATATCCTATGTATCCTTTGTGGTTTTCTCTGCTTTCCACAACCCCACCAATATTCTTTATCATCTGCAAATTTACGAGCCCGCCCATCTACAGTTTAATCCTGGTTTTATCTGATATGTATGTGCATAAGCAACAGATTTCCCAGTATGGATCCCTGTGGTATAAATCTAGTCACAGACCTCCAGCCAGAAGAAGTCCCATCAATCACTACCCTCTGTCTTTCATGGGCAAGCCGATTCTGAATCCAAACAGCTGTGGATTCCATACATGTTAATCTTCTGGATGAGACGCCACTTGTCAAACACTTCACTAAAATCTATCCAGGTGACATCCACGGCTCTACCTTCGTCAACCGCTTTGCGTCACCTCCTTGAAAAGCTAAATTAGAGCATAGAACAGTATAGGCTCTTCAGCCCATGATGTGCCAACCCTTAACTTATTCCTAGATCATTTTAACCCTTCCTGCCCACCTAACCCTCCATGAAGACCCTGACTTAGAATTACACTCTGACTTTGGTTCTTTGCAGGAAAGGGACCCGCTCTTAGGGCCTCACAGCCAGCCGCTTTTCGATATCCCAAGGGCGCGGTCTGGAAGACTAGAATGCATTCAGGGTGCCAGATTTTCATGGCTCTGGAGACAGGCTGATTGAAGGCTGGTGTCTCCAGCTGAGGTGTCACGGGAGAACGCGGAAGACCGGAA